>NC_086215.1:2507500-3134375 GCF_035770615.1 Melospiza melodia melodia
CTCCCACAAACACAACTGTGAAAGGAGGGAGAGAGGCTTCAAGTGCAGCAGATCCCCCTGGCACTGCCGTGGGAAGCTTCCAGCTCTCTTCACTGCTCCTATCAAGAACTCTTTTTCAGCCAAGAGGCTCTTCCAGCCCCAGTGCAGGGAGACAGAGATCCATGGCAAGGCAGGAATATGAGCACACAGGCTGGAAAAGGCTTGGACACTCATTTTCCATCAAAGGAAGCACAGCATCCTCCCTTTACCCAGAGCTGCAGATACACACCAGGCTGCCCTGTGCCTGTCCTGTTCCCAGGCAGTGCTGTGCTCTCCCAGGGGTGAGTAAGGACTCAGACATGCAAATCCATAGGCAAGCCTGTGCGTGTTGCAACACGGAGGAGGCTGCTCGGCCCAGGGACTTGGCTCCTCCTGTGAAAGCGTCAGGGAACAGGCTCATGAAAAACCTAAGTCTCCAAATATTTTATTTTGATCCACGAGCCTGGCAAGATCTTCTGTGAACATCCACTTGGTTGAGACTACATGGACCTCGGAGGAAGAAGGGGGAGTGGTAGGAAGTCAGAGACAGACTTGAGCTTGGGCTTGGGATGACTTTCACTCTTTCTAAATAAACATAGAAGGCTTGATGTTTAAGGACAACTTGGGGTTCTTGGTTTGTGTGTTTGAGCAAAGGTTTCTCGGACATCTGCCAGCCTGACTGAAGAACTGGGGATCAGTAACAAGGTGAATGCATCCCAACTCGGCACACAGAGCAGGGAAAGAGGTATCAGCTGATAAATGGGATGGAGCAAGACACATCCAATTTTGGCTACAAAACTTCAGAGAAAAATAAAATGCCTCATCCATGGAATTCAGGGGATGGGGCTTGGAGGAACCTGGGATAGTGGAAGGTGTCCCTGCCCAGGGCAGGGGATTGAATGAGATGAGCTTTTAAGTCCCTTCCAAAGCAAACAAGTCTGTAATTCTGTGATTCTTTGAGTGATAATTGGAGAGATATTGCTCAGCTCAGCACCCAGAACATCACCTGTGTGGGACGTGGATTCAAGACAGGCTTGTTTGCTCAAGTGCCAGTCTGTGCATGACACTGGTGGCTGGTGTTGGTAATATTGGGACTGCCCCTGGTACCTGCAGTGCCCTGCAATAACTGCTGAGCAGAGCACCTTTGGATCCAGGCTGTCAGCACAGGCACACAAAAATGGGAACTGGCTGTTTGTACATCCAGGGGTTGGATAAATCAGAAATGGGATGTAAGAAAAGGGAAAGCAGCAGGCCAGAGTCTCTTTCCAGGAAAAATCCAGAAGAGTCCATAGATGTAAAGAGCTGAGAAGAGCTGAGACAGGGGGAACATGAAATCTGCTGACAGCCCTTCTGCCCTGAGCCATGAAATCCAAAGGAGGTCCAGGTGGGAATGAGAGGCAAGCTCAGGTTAACAGTGACTGCCACCTGTCCACGTGGCTGCAGTGGCCACATTGCAAACCGGTGAAGTCACAGCTCCAGGGGGACATAGAATGAGCCTGTGACATGGGAAATGCTGCCACTGGGATCCCAGTGCCCTCCAGCTGGGTGCATTTTGTGATTATTGACCTCACAGAGGGAAGCCCAGGCTGAGGAAATTAAATTATTCCATGTCTCCATAAGAAATGCTGGTTACTTCTGCTGAATTAGTCTGCTTTCCTTCCAGCCCAGAGTAGAGTGAGGCCCAGAGATATGTCCAGAGTCCAAGCTTCAGCTATGGCTCCATGGAATGGTTTATTTATTTCTGTAGCTCAGCTCTAGATACATCACTGATACAGAGACATTTGGATGAGCCTCAAACCCTTTCTCTTCTTTCCTCACTTTTTTTTAGGTGTACAGGACAGCAGCAATAGGTGAATGATTTTGTTATTTGGGAAACCCTCTTGGCAGACACACTCAGCAGGGTGGACTCAAGTGACCTTTCATTCCTTACTCTATGTTGGACATTTCTGTAGCTGTCTCATATGGAAGAAAAATCTTTGCTTCCTGTCAGCCTTGGAATTTGTACCTTTGCATCCTCCCAAATCCAAGAAGAAGCAAGGAAAAGCTTGAAGAGGTAAGGGGTTGGACAGTGATTCCACAGTAGCATGACCACACCATCATCTCTCCAGCTAAACCTTCCATCTCCACCCAGGCTGCTTCAGCTGCTTCTGCTCACAAGAACCTCTGGGGACAAGGTCTTGTTTTCTTTGCCTGGTCACCTGTTGGATAGTGACATCCTGTCCAGTGACTCAGCTCTGAGTTGCTCAAAATGATGTTTCCCTATCTGACCCCACCAAGGTTTCATAGAAGCCCAGTCTGGTTTGTGTTACAAGGGACCGTAAACTCATCCCATTCCATGCCCTGCTGTGGAAGGGCAGGGACACCTTCTACTATCCCAGGTTCATCCAAACCCTGTCCAACCTTGCCTTGGACACTTCCAGGGATGGGGCAGCCAAAGCTTCTCTCAGCAATCTGTGCCAGGGCCTCCCCACCCTCACAGGGAACGATTTCTTCCTAATGTTCCTTTCAGTCATTCCAGGAAGCCCCAGGCCATGCTCAAACCAGACTCTGATTCAAAGGAGAAAGGTGAAAGTACAGATATTAGAGCTTTAGCTATCAATATCTCCAGCCATGCTGGGACTTGATGGCAGTGTCCACCATAGCAGCTCTCCCTGTCCCTGCTTCTGTCCCTATCCCAGTGGATGCGGTTGTTGCTGCTTTAGCGGGGATCACGACTTTCAGTTAATACACTTGGGATTTTGTGTAGTCGGGCACTGAAACCTCACAAAGCTCCAAAGCACCTCAAGCACCTGCTCCAGGTGAGTTGCTGGACATGCCCATGGGAGGCAGCGCTGCAGCCGTGCTGTGCTGAGAGAAGGGGCCGGGCGGTGAGAGCTGTCCCCGGCAGGAAGCCGTTTGTCTGCAGGCAAGGAAACAAGGAGGTTTTGGAGATGGCAATCCCATGCAGCTTCTCACTGCTTTTCCCAGCTCCTGATCCAAGAGCGCCTGTGTTTACTTCCAGCCTTCCTCTCTGCTCCGCTGCCAAGCAGCCTCGCTGACCGGACACAAAGCGCTCCACCAGGAAACGCGCTGGGCTGGATCAGATAAAAAGGTCATTGCACAGAGACACTCTGGTGGCATTAACCCTGCTCCACCTGGTCCCAGGACTGTGGCAGCACAGACAGCCCTGCTCATTGCCCGGTTTCTGCTCCCACAATAAAAGTTGTTGTCCCTGGGGCTGATTCCAGCTTCTGTCACACTCCTCAGTGTGACAGCAGCTGGAATCCTGCCCGTGTGGCACTGAGATGCTCGCA
Source organism: Melospiza melodia melodia (assembly GCF_035770615.1). Lineage (NCBI taxonomy): Eukaryota > Metazoa > Chordata > Aves > Passeriformes > Passerellidae > Melospiza > Melospiza melodia. The sequence continues at coordinate 2,510,812 of NC_086215.1, forward strand.
GGGAGGGAGCGTGGGCCTGCCACGTGTGCTGTGGCTCTGGGTTCAGACCCGTGTGCCAGCTGCAGTGCCTCTGTCACAGCAGGGTGACAAGGGGACATGGGAGATAGTGCTGTGCCCGTGGGAACTGCAGTGCATCCAGGATCTTTGGTCACTAGTCTGAGAATGCTTTCAAGGAGCAAATGAGGTGGGACTGCCCCACGAGTTTCGGTGGCTCATGAGAATCAGGCCATGGATTGATGGGCTCTGGCTCAGCAGCTCCTCTGCCAAAAGCAGGGGCAGTGCTGCCTCCTTGGTCTGTCTGGGCACGGCAGCACGCTGGGCATGGCTGCAGGCACCCACTGCCAGGACCTTCCCCCAAAGGCATCACCCTCAGGGGCACCAGGAGAGGAAGCAGGCTCAGAGCACCAGGACTGCCTCTGGCACAGCTTCTCCTCTCAACCTGGCTGTGTCCTGTCCCCGTTTCGTGACTCCAAAGCCATCACTCCCCCAGGCCCATGTGCTCTCTGCAGCTCACTGTCCATGAGGGCACCACCGCCTGTGGGACCTTGGACTCCCGTTGGCTAGAGAGGGGAGTCAGGGAAGCAAATAGCAATTCAAGAAAAAATGCATGTAACTGTCAGAAAATGTTTCTTCTGCAATTCTCTGCAGAAGACCATAGATAGGAGCATGGGATCATTAAAGTTGGGAAAGCCCCCAGAGATCATGAGTCCTACCACTAACCCAGCACTGCCAAGGCCCATGTGCCATATCCACATATTTTTTAAACACTTCCAGGTATGTTGGATTCACCCCCTGCCCTGGGCAGCCTGTTCCAATGCCTGACCACTCCTTCTGTGAATAAACTTTTCTTAATATCTGATCTGAACCTCCCTGGTTCAACTTGAGGTGTTTCCTCTTGTCCCATTGATTGCTGCTTGGGAGGAGAGACTGACTCCATTTGGATACAACCTCCTGTCAGGGAGTTGTAGAGATGCAAGTGACAACCCCGTGAGTAAGGTTACACTGAAGTGACAGTTTAATAGAGATTGGAAAGAAATCTCTGAGCAACCCCTTCTCCCCACCTAATTCACCATCTTTATTTAGTTATCCCAAATGTTCCAGTATAATATATATGATATGTATGTATTGTACATGTATATGTATATATATATGTATATGTATATGTGTATGTGTATGTATATGTGTACTTCCTTGACCCACAATTAACGTCTCCTTTTCCCTGCTGAGGCCTTCTTCTCCCTGGTCCCAGCATGGTGGTGAGCAGAAGGCAAATGGAGGGGAGAGAACCTATGCTCTTCCTCAGCTCCATTCCCAAACCAAACTCCCATCTGCAGTGAGAAACTCCAATGTTTCCATTATGTAAGAAAGCAAACCTGAATTCCCAGCAAAGCATTTGGTGGAGTCACAGCTGGCTGAGAAGGGAGTGACAAGCAGCCTCCCATAACTCATTCTGGCCATGTCTGCCCCTGTTCAGATGCACTTTGCCTTCCCTGTGTTTCAAGCAGGATGAAGGGTATTTTCCAGTGCTCTCCCATCACACAGGGCCCTGTTGCTGTACTGACTGCCTGGGGCAGCAGCTCACCTCAGCCTGCTCTTAACTGTTACAAGGACCAACCATTGCATTAAACAATGCAAGGACCAACCAACCAAGGCTCTCTTTTCTTGAAGAATACTTGAAAAAAAATCTATTTAACAGCTTTGCCATACTTTAGTCCGACTGCTACTCCTGCTCTGCTAATCCCTCCCAGTGCTCCTGCACACCAGCCTGGGTCTGCAGGGAAGGGATCCTGTGTTTGGCATCTGTGTTATTGTGTCTTGCTTGCTCTCACGCTCACTGGCTTGGGGCCAGCAGCAGAAGGACGTAACCTTGAGCTGGGCTGGACCCTGCCGTTCCCAGCACTGAAGTGGGAGAGGGGCTGGAGCAGGAAGAACAAGGAGGCAGCTTTTCCCTTTCTTTGGGTGGCGATCCCCTGGCAGCACACACATTCCTGACTCGGTGCCAGGGTGGACAGGGGGCGGCCCCAGGGGAGCCAACGCCGAGTCCTGAAGGCTCCGCTGAGGCCGGGAGGAAACTGAAGCTGCCTGCAAAGGGCGATGTGAGGCTCTGGCTCAGCCGCCAGCACAGCACACACGGACCCAGCCACGGGCACGGCCTCACAGAACCAGCCCTGGAGTCCATAAGGAGCTGCATCACGAACAGCTCGGCACCAGGTCTGCTCTGGGGTTGCATCTTTGCATTTCTCCCAGTCTCCAACCTGGTCTGAGGCTGAGGCTGCAGCTCCAGCTGCAGGGACCAAAGCATCCAGCCCACACCTCACAGATGTGCATTTCCTCTCTAAGCTCCCTCCAAGCCCTCCTGCTTGCTGCCCCACCGTGCCCCTCCCCATCACCCTCACAACTGGGGGATGGTGAGAAATTATGGGGACACAGAATCATGGAATCATCATGGAAGAAACATCCGAGATCATCAAGTCCAACTGTTCCCCCAGCACAGCCAAGCTCACTAACCGAAAATGCCACATCCACGTGGACGGTGACTCCACCAGTAACTCTGAGCAGCCTGTTCCAGGGCTTTCCAGTTCTTTCCATGAAGAATTTTTTTTCCTAAATACTGGTCAGAGGATGCTCTGGGAACAAATGTCTGGCCTCAAATGGGGCGGGAGTTCTTTGAGAATCAAAGAAAGCAATGTCGAGGCCATACATGATTTACAAAAACTGTAGCAAGGTCTGCTAGGGTTTAAGGTCTGTAACTGCTGATGGGTCTGCTGCAGCAAGACCATCTTTGGCCATATTGACCATCTTCTTGACCATATTCTCTGTAATTCTTGGGCAATGGTTTTAAACTGAAGGAGGGTTGATTTAGATTACTTGTAAAGAAGTTTTTACAATGAGGATGGTGAGGCCCTGACACAGGCTGGACAAAGAAGCTGCTCCATCCCTGGAATTGTCCAAGACCAGGCTGGATGGGGCTTGGAGCAACGTGGTCTAGTGCCTGTGGTAGGAAGGTTGGAACAAGATGACTTTAAACCTTCCAACACAAACCAGTCTGGGATTTGACAATTCTCAAGACAGGAGGTACAACCTGCTCCTGAGCAGTCACAGCATCCACATACCATGCTCCAGAGACAGATCCGCAAGAAACTGCACAATATTTCACCCATTTTTTACAGATGGGCTTCACAGAGATGGTCCTTACTGGTTTCGGGTCAGGCGTGCCCAGCTCTGGTTGGGGAAGCAGCAAACATCATCCATTTCTCACTTGGCACCATGGCATGAGGGAGGGAACCTAGGCAGTACAGAGACTGTGGGCAGGACAAGGACTCAGGGCAGAACAGGGACCCTGGGCAGGGCAGGGATCCTGGGCAAGCTTTGTCTCCTGGCTCAGGGCTGCCCCTGGAAAATTTGCCCGCTTCACTTGGCACAGCTCAGCTCCACTCATCCATGGGCACAGAAGGGCTCGGGGATGGGGATGCAGGGTCCCAGCTGCAGCAATCAGGGAAGGAAGCACCAGGCCTGGGACACTTGCAGATGAGACAGGAAGGGATTACACATATCCCACTGCTCCAAACATGCGTCCCCCTTGAACAAAGCCATTCCTGCCTCTGTGTGCAGCCGGGGCTGGGAACGGGCTCCCAGCTGCTCTGGGAACACTGTGGATCACTTTCCCACTGTCAGCACCTGCTTAGAGGTTAGTTCCTACGACCTTCAGGGTAACGCCGTATCACGGTTTTACTGCCCTGAGAAATCAGAGATGGCGATGATAAAGCAGGGCGAAGCCGAGCGGCCCCGTCCCTCCGTCCCGCCCCCGACGCTGCAGCCCCGGCCGAGGCGCGGCCCCTGCGGGCCCCGGGCCTGCCCGCGGGCCGAGTCCCCTGAGGGCGGCCTGCGTGCACTCTCTCCCACCAAACTGCACACCAGGCAGGAATAATATGGACACATATTTTTAGCAGCAGCAAATTATTTCTCTTACAGAAGGAATATTTCCATGCTGGGCTTTTTCCCTTCCCTTATCACAGCTTGTATATTTAGAGCGTGAGAACTCTACCTCGCACAAACAGCCCTTGCCAAGCCCCGTGCTCAGGCAGGGAGCCGCTGCTGGCCTCTCAGACCTGCCCCTTTTCGGGACCAGACTCCCATCTTCGCTCGACAAGTGGGACCTGCCAAAAGGAGAGCTGTGTTTGGGAGATTGTGTGAAAAGAAAGGGAAAAGGCACTCCAGAGAGTTATCAATCAGCATGTTTGTGAAGTCATGGCTGCAGAGCTGTAGGAAACACGGGGCAGACTGTGAGCCCTGACACAGCCACCAGCAGCAGCTCAGGCTGCACCACTTCCCCTCTGGCTGCAGGTGCACGAGGGATCCCGAGGGACAGCTGGAACAGTTGGGGACATCCCCAGGGCCGTCTGGCTGCTAAAACACACTGCACTTGCCAGCAGAGTGTCTCACCCAAAGAGTGGCTTTACAGCCTACCCTGCACAGAGCCTGTAAATGAAAGGCCATGGGTGCTCAAAGTCCATTCCTACCATGGATGCATGTGCCAGGTTAAATGGAGTGGGGTGACAAACCACAGCACCTCTGCTTGCCCGTCCCTCTGGCATGCTGCAGGCTGGGTAGCCCTGCCCTCCTGCCTGGCTGGCCCTGCTGGGAGGAGCTCTCTGGCAAGGAAAGCACAGCCAGCTGGCAGCCCTGGACTGTAGCTATGGAGGTTTCTCATTCCTAGAGAGGAGGCTGATTTCACAGCCCAACCGTGGCAAACATCTCTGGGATTTTTGGAGTTTGTCATGGATGAGCTGTTAGGCACTGCTGGATCCACATGCCCTGCTCTGAGAGGGACTGAGACAGAATAGCTCCTCTTGGCTGATGGACCCAACCTCTCCCCATGGCCCCTCTAAGGCAGATTTAACGCATTTCAAACAAAAATGCATCAAATGCTGTGTTTCCACACCAAACATGGGGATTTCATGGTCTGGGCGACTTTTATGACATCAAGATTGATACGGACGCTTAATCATAGGTAACAGTTGCTGGATGCAGCCCCAGGATGAAGACCGGGTATCTTGGATGCCTGCCTGGATTTGCCCCTCTCAGCCTGGCCCTGTTTATTTTTGTTTATTTTCTTCACATCTCTGCTTGGGCATCACTTTCCAATGAGAACAACATGTCGAGTCATCAGGCTTCTTGCAAATTGTGGCCCTGTGCCTTCTCAACTGCCCGGCATAGCTCCAAGAGCAGCATGGGAACAGAAACAGATCCATCTGCTCCAGCACTCACCCCTCACGGGCAGGGCCTGTGGTGTGGAGGCAAAACCTGCATCGAGCAGCACATGCAGTGACCCAGACACGTTTCAGTCATTTCAGACAAGGAGTGACACCCACCCAGCAAAGACATCGCCTGCCATCAGACACCCAGGGTCTTGTACCAGCCTGGGCATCTGCAGTGCAACACAGGATCTCAGAATCACAGGATCTTTATGATGCCTGGGAGAGCCAGACACACACAAACCACTGCTCAGTGGCTCTTCCCAAAGGAGAGGCTCTCAGGAGAGCCCAGGAAATGAGGGATGGACAGAGATGGGCACTGCTGGCTTCTGAAAGCCTGAGGTTAAGGGACAAGTAGGGGACTGGAAAGCATTCACACATTTCTCATGACCTGAATTTCCAAGAAAAGTGGCTTGGCAAGGACCAACAGGCTGAAACTCAAGCCCTGGGTTCATCCTGGAACCTAGGGATCTGGATGGTTTGGGCTCTCCCAAAGCAGCGAGTGGCCAGGCTGAGCCAGTGGGCAGGGCTGTGGATGAGGGAGGCATGGCTGGCAGAGCAGCCCAGGGCCAGGCAGGCATCTCAGAACCCCAGCTACTCCTGCCCAAACACTTCCATCTAGAAAAATGCTTCACATGGGGGTAGGGGAGGGAGGAGCACCAAGTGATAGCCAAAAAACAGAAGGAAAAGCAGATGCATGTTTGTGACAGGGTTTGAACTGAAAACCCAGACAGTGGGAGTGCTAAAATGAGATTTCCATTCAGATGCCTTTTCTCCTGTGTGACCAGGAACAAAACATCCCATACTGGGAAACGCACATCCACACACATCTCCCTTTGGATATTTCCAAACCTGCTTACTGCCCAGTCCCTGTGTGGAGGGAGGGTCCATTCCACTGGCACTGCTCTTCCCTTGTCATCTTCCTATTGTGGTGTTGTCATCCCAAGGACATTTTAGGTGCTTGGGAAGGTACTCCCTGGGCATGTGCTCCAAGAGCCAGGAGGAGCAGCAAGTTTTTCCACAGGGGCCATGCCCTGTGGTGCTGTGGTCATTGAGAGGCATGAACTCAGGAGCTCTGAAACACCCAGAATTAAGCCTGGATATTTCAGGTTAAGCCTGAAGGCTGGGTGAAATGAAAGGAATGTTTTCACAGTTGAACTGGCCTGTGCAGGCAGAGCTGGTGTGAAAATTCCTGGTGTGAGGGTGAAGAGCCCAGGCCACCCTGCTCCCCCTGGCAGTGACCTTCCCCTGTAGGGCAGAAGCAGCAGGGGCAGGCTGGGGGATGTGCTGGGGCAGCAGGATGAGGGCAGAGCTCCTGCAGGCTTGGTGCTGCAGCTGACAGCTGCAACAGGAACCAGATGGGCTGGACGGCAGGAGCAGAGCAGGAAGGATTTCCAGGATGAGAGGCCAAGAGGGAAGCAGGGTCTCTCATGAGATGAAAGAGCTGGGGAAGAGTCTGGGGAAGGTCTTCCCATGATAACCATCACTGTGGGGCTGGGGTTACTTTGTGGCAGAAGACAGGGAGGTGGAAGCAGAGGTCAAGTTCTCTGGGAAGAGCTTTCAGAAAGGATCAAGAGAGTGAATCAAGGTGTTAAGACACGGTCTCTGTACAAACAGTGGCACTTTGGGGGTGAGTGCCTTCTGCACTCCAGCCTGCAGGAGCCTCCAGGCAGCACAGAGGGGAGAGGAAAGCCCAATTCACCCGAAGCCAGACAGGTGTGATCAGCAGCACCTGCATTGTGCCTGGCTCTGGTGTTCATTATGCTCCACTTTGTTGCTCTGCAGACAATGGCCTTTCCTTGCTCAGGATCTGTTGTTTCACTTGTCCTGCGATGGCAGCAGTTTGATTGATGATTGTAAAGGTCATATCCAGCAGTTCACTCTGGATTTTCCCTGCTGCACCACAAGATCCTTGCTGACATGGAAGTTAGGAAAATCCCATGCAGTCTCCAGCACATGAGACCCCACAGGGCAGGCACCAAGGGACTATTCTCTTTCTGGAAGGATGAGAAACTCATTACCCCTGCAGATGGCCGGGCTCTTCCAGGCCTCTTGCCTCGAATGCGAGCCCAGCAAAGGCCATGGGCTCCCTGAGATTTCAGCTTCTCGGAGTTTATGAGCTTACACAAAACATTTACGGTGGGTGCATTAATAACACAGTGGCTTGTATTTATGGCTGGTGCATGCCCACTGCAGAGCAGGGGTGACCTCCCAGGCTTAGCTGGAGCCCATGTGCTGGTTTTTGGATGGCTTCCATCAGCATCAACAGCTGGGCTCTGCAGAGTGGCCAAGAGCAGCTCAGATGTCGTGTCTGTGCTCCAGCATCCACCCACGGGCTCCCTCCAGCACTGGGAGAATGAAGGGCTGCTCCCACCAGGATGGGGCTGCCATGGCTGTAGGAGACAGGACCTCCAAGCCAGCATGGCTGTGGTTTCCCAGCTCTCTCCCCCTACCTTCTGCATGCATCACCAGCTGGCCTCCAGCACCTCGCATCACAAAGGATCCCCTTTATGAGAGTAAATGAAAGGTGGGATTGGCAAGGAGAGACATTTCCGAAGGCAAGGAGCAGCCTGCCCGTCTGGGAGCGGGGAGGGGGTGGCAGTAGGATTCCCTGAGCACCAGGTAGAGTGTCCACACGGCCCACTCCCCTCACGAAGGGGGAACAACAACAGGAAGAGAGAACTCGCTCAGACAAAAGATAAACAGACCAGCGAGACAGTGAAGGCTGAAGTTGCTAATTAACCTCGAATTGCTTCGGAAAGGACTCCAAGTGGAGCGCTCCCTCTGCAAGGAGAGTAGGCAGGGCTGTCCCAGCACATCTGCTGCCACAGCTCCGCTCTGCTGCCGCACCGCAGCTCCTGGGGCTGTTTTCCTCTCAGGAAATCTGACCTGTCCTGGGCGTGAAAGCAGGAGTCAGCAATCTGAAAGGAGCAGCACTTGCTCTTCCCTCAGACCATACATGTTTGGGTTGCACAAGGACAGGCTGGAGCCTTTGGTGCCCCCAGCACAGCCCCTCTCCCTGTGCAGCCCTGGCAGGAGCTGTGCCCAGCAGCCTGCACCCTCCTGTGCTGCAGCACTGCTAAACCAGCCCAGCCCCGTCCTGAACCCGGCCCTCACCCCTGCGCAGCGTTTCCTACTGGATCGGGAGATTTACTGAAGGGGGTGAAGCCCAGTTCCCTCAGGGCAAGGAAATAAATGAGGGAGAAGAATTAAAGTGATTGCTCAAGCCCAAGGGCCAGTCAGGAACAATCTGGGCTCCTTGGAGCAGGAAATGGCACTCACTGAGCATCTGGGTGTATGTCAGGAAGGATTAGGAGCCTGTCAGGAGTTAGGCATCAGCTTTACAGGATGATTACATGTGACAGGGCTGCTGTGGGCTCTGGACACCAAAGTCCCATTGCAGGCACTGCAGCCCCAGAGCAGCTGCCATGCTCCTGCAATGCACTCTTTCTTCTTTTTCCACTAAAGGTCCTCAAAAACCAACACCAACTGAGATGTCAGATTTGGCTGCAAAGCAGGGCAGGTTTTCAAGTGCAGCATACAGTGAAGCTCAGGGATGTGATCTCCCCACTTGGCCTATGAGGTGCCAGGCTGCCTCTGCCCCAGCCAAATCCAGCTGTGTCTGAGGGTTATGGGGTAATTGCCATCCTGCAGTACTCAAGGACAGGTTTTGGCATCAGCTCTGATGTCTTTAACGCTTTCTGGGTTTGTTGGTCTAGACACACAAACACCCTTAGGTTTGGTGCTGTCCCAATATTTTTGGAAGAAGAGGGTTTACAATTAAACCCTTCACCTGCAGAAGGGTACCTGAGCCCTCACCTTTCACCATGTGAGATACAGGACTGTAGGAAGGTAATGCTGAGGCAGCCGAATGCACTGGGACTCCAATACAACAAGGACATGGAGCTGCTGGATGAGTCCAGAGGCTGTCACGGAGCTGCTCCAAGGGCTGGAGCCTCTGCTCTGGAGCCAGGCTGGCAGAGCTGGGGGTGCTCACCTGCAGAGGAGAAGCTCCAGGAGAGCTCAGAGCCCCTGCCAGGGCCTGAAGGGGCTCCAGGAGAGCTGGGGAGGGACTGGGGACAAGGGATGGAGGGACAGGACACAGGGAATGGCTCCCACTGCCAGAGGGCAGGGATGGATGGGATATTGGGAATTGGGAATTGTTCCCTGTGAGGGTGGGCAGGCCCTGGCACAGGGTGCCCAGAGCAGCTGTGGCTGCCCCTGGATCCCTGGCAGTGCCCAAGGCCAGGCTGGGCAGGGCTGGGAGCACCTGGGACAGTGGGAGTTGTCCCTGCCATGGCAGGGGTGGCACTGGGTGGGCTTTAAGATCCCTTCCAACCTAAACCAGTCTGGGATTCTAGGATTACTTTTGCCATTCTGTACTGGATTTTCTTTTCAATATCATAACATTTGTGTTGGGGGCTGGATACTGCCTGCAGAAGGGGTACAGTTTCTCGCCCCTGATTTTCTTTGCAGTAGAAAGGAGTCAGAAAGTTCAACCCAGCTGATCTCCACTGCTGTGGTCTCCCTTCATGCTGTGTCACAGATATTGCCCTTCCATTTTGTTTGTGGATTCCCTGGAAACTCCCAAATTCTTGTCTATAAATGCATTTTGAGAGCAAGTAAGTCCACATTATGGTAACAGCTTAATGCTTTCAAGTTCTGGGCTTCAATCCTGCTGGCTGAGCTCATTGCTCACACTTAAGCAGTGCAGCACAAGCCTTACAGGAGGAAAACCTTCCCAGTGAGATGACACTGAGCTTCAGCAAATCCTGAAGAGTTGCAATGGACTCAAAAGTGTTTTATCATAGTCTAAAATCCCTCTAAACAATACTTTCCCTGTATACTTTCTATATGTAAGAACATATAGACTGATTTCAGTGCAGAATCAGACACTTGGATCTTCTCACCTAGGTAAAGCACCTCTTTTCTACCTCTTACCCAAATATCTCAAAGTACTGAGTGCGTCACAGAAGCTCTCCCAAAACCTGGTGGAGAGAGACAGGAACCTGTAGCAGATCACTCACATCCCCCTGTGCCTCAGAGCTCATGGAAATTGTCTCATTGTGAGGAGTCCCCAACCTTGGGGACATAAATGCCATCACAAGGATCCTCAATGGCAAAGGCAGCCTCTGCACTTACTTCAAAAGGATCTCAGTTGAACTCCAAGAAACATTTCATGTAAGCACTCACAGCCCTTTTTCTATTCAGACCAAACTCATATCAATCCTATGCCATGCCAGGGATGCCCTGAGGTCCTTTCTCACCTCTGCTGCTAAAGGATTCCAACTTTTAGTTGTTCAAGCCTTTCGAGGAAAAATACAGTGAGGTCACCAGCAAAACAGGCAAATGTTTTCCACCTTTCTGTGGGCTGAACTATGTTGCTGAGATGGGACACCCTGCTGGGATGAGTGCAGCCTGGAGGAGCTGTGCTTGGCTGGTGGCAGCTGTGCCAAGAGCCTCCCATGGGCAATAGGAGCCCTTTGTCTCATCTGCCAGCCCACAGTGCTGAGGTGCCTGGTGTGACACAACCAGAGTAACCCAAAGGGACAGTTTAGAGGAGGACAGTAAATGATAGATAATGGAAAAAATACCCAACTCTGGAGAAGTAACAAATGGGGAATTGGCTGTCCCACCTGGCAAACAAAGCTTGGACACTTACAGGGACTCTGGAGCATGATCTGCCCATAAAGGGGCCCTGACTGAACACCCTGAATGTTCTGATTTATATAAACACAGAAGCTATCAAAAGCTCATCAAATTTTAAATGCTCTAAAAGTATTTTAAAGCTTTCTGTGATAGTTTAAACTCTCCCCAGGCTGTCTGAGCCAACCTGCTCTCTCCTGTCCCACCTCGAGACCAGAGTGTCCCATTTGCCTCTCCCACTGAAGAGTTTCCACTCACAAACCCACTCTTAGCAATGCAGGAGCCAGCACATGAATTTAAGGATGTGCTGAGGCCTCCCTGTCCTAGGGAGGCCATCTCCTGGGGTACAACACAACTCTGCTGAAACATTATCCAGCACTAGATCATCTTCCAGTTTTAAAAAAAGCACTAAGAAAATAAGGAAGCATCCCACTATCTGTCATAAAACAATAATTGATTGTGCAATCCAAGGATGAAGCTCGGGTAAATGACTTGGGTATGTGACAACTATGGAAGGAAAAGTTTGGATGTGAACAGTCCCACTGGCTGAGAACATTCTCACGCCTGAGCAGGGGTGGGAATGAGGCTCAGCACAGCACACAACTGCCATCACTGCTTTGCTTCCTAAACTTCACTTTCTTTTATTTGGAAAAACAACCACGAAATTAAAGCGAGCAAATAAAACAAACAAACTATCCTTATCTTAGGAAAATCCCAACGTCACGCTGAAGGGAGATAAGAAATGGTGGAGCAGTTATTGTCCTGCTGTCGATGGGAGCCGTAAGTGTTACACAGCAAGAAAAACAAACACTCCCTGTCGAATGGGAGAAAATGTTTCTTCTCAGTTGGAGAAAGAAAAACACAAAGCGGCTCAACTGCATCCCCAAAATTGTGCAATTTACTTTGCATATTTGGCAGCAAAAGTAGAAGAAGCAGTTTATAATCCAGGGTTTTCATGCAAATGACAGGTTCTTGGTTCTTGAAGGAGCCACTTCATTTTGGTATGTTTTTTAATTAACATTCTCACAGTACATTAGAATTAAAGGAACACCACCAGCAGAAAACTCACTGAGTGAGCATTTTCAGGGCCTGGTGCCTCAGCAATCCCTGGACTGGCTGTAATTGAGGCACATCAGGAAACCAGCAACTCCCTGCATGGTTTGGGGTTTATATGGATAACTGCAGCATTTTCTGTTCAGCAAATTTCCCCATGTGCCTTGGCCAGGTAGTTCTCCCCTTCCCAGACAAGAAGGAGGAGCAGGAGATAAGGACCAGGCAGAAGTCCATGATCCATCTGAAGGCTGTCGATGTGCAATACCTGGGGTTTGCATTTTTTTGGCATTTCACTAGAAAGATGTGAATTACTGTACATTTAATTGTTTTAAAATGTTAATCCAAACCGCAATAAAGTGGAAATTATGTATAAATCAACCTGAAAAGTTCCTTTTTCTGCCGCAAGAGTTGGTTCTGTGCTTCAAGATATGGAACAGCCGGTGTGAAACTCACATGGAGACACTGAAAAGGGCACTGCCTGCCTGCAGAAACAGTTCAGAACTGGTGAGAGCATCCCAAAGAAGGTAATTTTTCTGGAAGGAGCCATATGAGGCAGCTCCCCAGGCAGCAAAGGGAACCAACTCCGCTGGCTCCAGAAAGGAAAGGAAAAAAAAAAAAAAACACGAGGGAAGTGAAACTGTGACAATTTTTAAGTCCTGGGGACAGAGTCCTATGACTGGGCACAGTCCTGTGTCACATGAAAGGTGTGGGAAAGTGCTGAAGTGTTGGTTACAGTCACATTTCTGGCTTCAAAAACAGCCTGAGAACCAAACCATGACTTCAGGGCCGGGGCAGCTCCCAGGGGAACGCTGCCAGGAGGGGCTGAGCCCCCCAACACCCACACCTGGTGAGGGCACCGGGACCCTCCCTCCCTCCCTCCCTGCCGTGCCAGGGACAGCCCCCGTGCCCTGGGACCCCAGCCCCCGTGCTGCACTCCGAGGGGAGTTTAGGCTCGGAGTTAGAGCTGGAGCAGTCCTGGTGAGTGGGGCATTTTCCAATTACCTCATCCAGCCCATCCAACCCTGAGCCGGCTTTGTAAACTCAATGAAACCGCACACAAATTACCCTGACACTAAGAACAACATTGCACAGGCTGCCCTTTGCTGTGCTCTCCAGGTTTGCTCTGTTTACAACTCTGTTTACTGCCCTCATCTCCCCACATTACTCAGGCTCCAACACGAAACGTAAACAGGCAAAAATTTGGCTGTTGGTTCTGAGGGCATGATTTTTTTTATGAGTTCTGATGGGGATAATGAGAACAAACTAGAATTTTTTGCAGAATTGCCTGGGCTGCTGGAGCAGTGCTTGCCTTGTCAGAGAACAGCCCAAATGCCTTGGAGGGTGCCGTGTGTCCCTCTGTCCTGGTGCTGAGCTCACAGCTCTCTGCTGTGGGATGACACACATTTCTAATCCACAGAACTCTTCTTCCTTCATGGCTGGAGCTCACCAATGTCCCACCTGGATGGAGCCCAGCAGAGCACCATGCACAGATATGGGGCAGCAGGACCCTGCCAGGCACAGCCCTTGGTCCTGGTGGCACCGGCTCCGTGTCCCCTCTGCGTGGAGCCACCAGCATGGAAGGCAGCTCGTGCCAAACCAGGGCCACACCTGTGTCAGGCCAGCTACAGGCTGCAACAAACAGCAGTCATTGCCAAGGGAAAGATGGAAAATCTCCAAAAAAACAAATATCACAAATACCTGCACAAACTAGCTGGGCTGCTCAGCCCCTGAGCTCACTGCCAGAATTACAGAATTACAGAATGGTTAGAGGGACCTTAGAGATCATCTTGTTTGGCCCCCCTGCCATGGGCAGGGACACCTCCCACTGTCCCAGGCTGCTCCCAGCCCTGTCCAGCCTGGCCATGGAACCTTCCAGGGATCCAGGGGCAGCCACAGCTGCTCTGGGCACCCTGTGCCAGGGTTTTCTCATCCTCCCAGGGAACAATTCCTAATTCCCAATATCCCATCCAGCCCTGCCCTCTGGCAGGGGGAAGCCATTCCCTGTGTCCTGTCCCTCCAGGACATTCCCGGGTCCAAAGTCCTTCTCCAGATCCCCTGTGAGCGCCACAAAGGCATAAGAAACCTTGAGAAACACCAGCTTGGTGCTGTGGAGTGTGGAAGGGACAAGTCCCCAAAACACTGTGCATGTGGCCCTGCTCCCATGTCCTGCATGCCACAGGAGCAGGAGATGAGTGTGACACTGCAAACTGGGTGTCCCTGCAGCGGGGGGATGGCAGCCCTGGCACTCTGTCACGGTGCCACCACTTGCACAGACACCTGCATTCAGAGTGCACTGCAAGTGAAGGGGCACTTCAAAGACAGCAAGGACATCCATAAATGTGTGCAAAAAATAAGAAGGCAATTGCAAGCCAGATGCATCCATCAGCTTCAGATACTGCCACACAGTTCAGCTCCCCTGTGTTACAGCCAGGTGATAACCCATGTCCCCAGGCTGATTCTACATGGGCAAAGTGAAAATGATGCTTCAGAAAAGGGAATACTGAAGCAAGTGTTGGTTTCTTGCAGGTGCAAGTGATTCTCTGAAGGGGCTTTCTGTCTGAAGGCCCAGGTCCATGTCAGTCCTGGTCCCCTTTTGTGCCAGTTCAGGGTGTTCTTCCCCCCAGCCCAGCACACCCAGCTCCCCTGTTCCTGCTGACACAGCAGTTTGTTGGCTGCTGTGGTAAAGCATTCCAGTGAATCGTTTGTGTTGCATGCAATGCTGCAAAAAGACAAATTATTTGTCCTTTTAGTTTTTAAAAGCTTTTCTTTGCATGCCTTAAATAGCTAAATGAAGTTTGCCTTTTTCTCATTGCTTCAGCAATGAGTGGGCACCTGCTCAGCACACACCACCTTCTAAGATATGTTTCTAGAAGTGGTTTTGAAAAATAAGAGTCTTTCAAAGCTCAAAAAAACAAGCAACAGCATTTCCTCTTCAGAAAAGCACAGTATTAACTGAAAAGGTGACTCCTGCTAGAGAAGAGGAGCACAGACAGCACTGATGCAATTACCTGGGGACTGGAAAACCAGTGGAATGGGAAAGGCATGGCAAGGACTGGGCTTTCCATGGCCTTGGACCATCCATCCTTGTGACTTCTGCGGCCACTGGGGCTTCATAGATATTTTAAGCTGCGACTGAAAGTGGTAAGTGCTGGTGTGCCCTGTGATATGGGTTTGAAGCCAGACAGCTCAAGGCTGGCTATGAGCATGGGCTCAGATTCTGGAGGCCCACAGAGGTCAACAGCCTTTGGTTTCTTTCTTTGTGTCTGAAAGGGGAAAGTAAGAAGAAAGATGCATGTTCTGGTATGATCTGAAATGCTGTGGGTCAGAGCCCTGGCTGATGAGGTGAGCACAAACACTGCCAGACAGCTCTCACACAGCTTTCAGCAGTTCATCCTTTCAGGCTGTACCCTGCTGCTGCTGGTCACAGGCTGGGTGTCACAAACAGGAACAAATGTCCTTCCCAAACCTTCCCTTCGGGCTGGAGGCTCCTGGAGCTCAAGGAGCTGGATGCTGTATTTTTCCTGGCATGTAAGAGATGGCTCCAGAGGTTGTGAGTTCCCTTATTCTGTCCCCTCCATCGCTGGCTCTTGCTTTCCCTGGATGTGCAAGCCTGGAACCAAGCACTGCCTGACGTGTGACAGACGGCACTCAGAATGAGGAAGGGAAATGAACACTCGGTCACTATTTTTCCAGTGACCTCATCACTATGGTTAAAAAAGGGGAACTCAGAGAAGTTTGTGGTCTAATACATAGAAATACCTATATTCCTTAGAAACAGAGTTTCAAAATGTGTGTGCAATGGCACACATCATTTACATGGACAGATGCCATGACTTGTTGCTCAAATCAGGTCTCTGCATTCAGAAATTCTTTGCTAATCGGGTGTCTGTTCATGCGTGGATTCACATTCCCAGTGCATGTTTGCACTTGCCACGGTAACTCCCTGCAGGAATCAGGCACACCTTGTTTGTACACCCTTACCCAGACAGTTGCATATTTGGCACAACTGTGCAGTCCAGAGAGCATTTATGAATGAATTAAACCACTTAACAGAATCAAATGCTTGGGGAAAGGACAGGCAAGATGCAGCTTTGTATCACTCAGCATTAAAAATACAGAGGATTGGTGTCTTCCAGCCTCTCCTCAGCACACTCTGTTCAGCATTTTCCCATCTGGATGCTAAATGGAAGAGCTGTCAGAACACAGTACTGGCAGCATGGGAGTTCAACGGGAAACTCTGCACACACTGACCTAAGCTGGCCTAACTAATTCTAGTACCATAATTCTTAAAGCTACTATTGCCAGCATTACTTCCATGTATCTAGCTGATTCCAGCAAACTGCTCTGCCTTCTCAGCCAGCAGTCCTTCACAGAGCCACTCACTGAAATTACAGACCGTTTAATTTCAAAACCAATTAAATGTAATTAGAGGAATTTCTACAACCACTCCCTTTATGGGGTGTGCAGGAATGATCTGTAAATCATCACCACTGGTGATACCCCTGAAAAGGATGTGAAAGACTTTCTAAGAGGGAAAAAAATTCCATCAAGACAAATTTCCTTCCTTTTTTACCTTCTTTTATCTAGGGAAAGCACCTAACACAAGCACTGGGTCTTCAGGTGAGTACAGGGGAATTCAGAGTGTATTTCCAGCTCTGTGTCAGACAAAGGCCTGGGGACCTTTTGGCCACTGCCAGTGAAACTCTCGGTGATGACACAGCAGAGGCAGTTGGAGAGCTCAGTGCCACAGGATGAGCTCAGTTTGTGTCCCAGCTGGCTCAGTGAAAGCAGCAGGTCTGGCCCTTGCTGGCTGTGGCCAGCCCTGAGCCTGACACGGCCACAGGCACTGGGCAGGATTTTTCACAAAATACCTCTGTCCTAAGAACTCCACGTGTCTCGCCTTCCCAAGCACCACAGCTCACACCGAGCTCAGCTGCATCCCCCAAACCTCAGTGCCCCTGGGCTGTCCCCACAGCCCTGCTCCAGAGCCCCGCTGGAATTCAGACTCAACCAATTCAGCACAAATGCTTTGAATTTTCAAAAGCAACCAGAAAAGCTTTATTTTCCAGTGAGAGATGACTTACATCCACTGTCCTAAGGCTGGCTGCCCGGCCTAATCTCACCCTTGTTTCAGAGGAAGGTGACCCCTTCCCAAAGAGAGCTGGAGCTGGGCCAGTGCCAAGGAGGGAGATCAGATGTTGTCATGATGGTGGTTCCCAGCTCCTGGCCTGCAGAAAGGCTTTTGAAAGGGACAGAGAAAATCACTGGCCAAGAGAGGGCAGGGCCTGCTGTGATGGGTTTGGGGCAGCTCTTCCTGCTGCAGCATCAGCATTCCCACCTGCAAGCCTCTGGGAATAGTGCACTGGCCTGTCCTGGTGCAGCAGCACTGGAGCTTCCCTGGGTGGGCAGGCACTGGTATTACTTGGGGAAGAATGTCTGTGGATTGTTTAATTCATATGATTCACAATTCACACCGTATTTTCCATCATGCCCCACATGAATCCCCTTGCTCTACCATTTAACAATTACTGGCAGCTTCTGGGAGACAGATATTAAACTTTGGGGCTAAACTACATAAGCCCTGAAATCAGATTTTTCTGTCCATGAGGCCAGATTCTTTTTCACACTGGTTTTATACAAGCACAGCAGTGACCCATGCTATGGACTTGGCTGTACCTTCAGTGAGAAGAGCTTAAATCTAGTATTTGTATACACAGGCAATTTGGAGTTTCTGTGTGACACAGAGTACTACTGCCACATGCCTGCACTTTCATGCAGATTTTTCCTGAATGTTTTGCAGTTTTCATAAAAAGAAAGTTACTTTCAAAAGTAAAGGCTTATAATTTCTGGTGATCTAAACAGATGTGACTTGACAAAGGGGTCTATTGTAGGGCCATGTTAGTGCTTTATTTTTTAATGATGAAGGCTTTGGTTGTTTGTTATGGTGAGAAGTAGTTTCCCCTCCAGATAGCCCCTTGAGAAATTCATGAGAGAAAATCCAGACTGTGAAAAGTACGGCTTGAGAGGAATTTGAAACAACATGACAGGGGAAGCAAATCATTGTGAAAATCCTCCTAGAGAAAGCCTGGGCTCATGCCCACCTCCAGCCCCGCTCCAGGTGAGCTGTCTGGCTGTGTCTGTGCCACAACTGTCCCCAGCAATCAGAACCATCAGTCAGGCAAGGCTGTCTGTCTTTCTGGAGGCCCACAAAGCAGGGCTGAACTTGCTTTGCCCAGAGGAGGCTTGTCTGACAAAGCAAGGCATGAAGGAGTGAAACCACGGGTCAAGGTAAGGAGGGAAGAACTGGCAGCAGAACCCGCTGCCATTGCACAACTCTGGCTAATCAGACACAGATACAGATGCAAACCACCCGTGAAGGCTTCAGAGAAGTTTACATTTCAGCTGGGTCTCACATCTGGACAGGGATGGTTTCACATGCAAAGCTGATTTGTCCAGGGTGCAGCTCTGAGAGGGGTAACTCTGAAAAGCTCCAGTTTCTGACCCGCGCTCAGTCTTGTTGCCCTTCTTGCAGGCTTCTTTCCATGCCCATGCTGAAGTGCTCTGCTCTACTGTAATTCAAATACACTTGAATAAATTTCAGTTCTCATTTAAGACTTCATTTTTGAAGATAGCAGAATAGCTTGGGTTCATGCCAGAAGAGTTTTAAGGCCTCCAGCATCAAAAATAATGTTGTAAATCTAAAAACACCAGCTTTTCAGAGAGGAGATGTGAGGTGCCAAGACATTCACACACAGAGACAATCGTGAGATTGGGCTTCAAGGACTATTTGCATTTTTTTTCCATGGTTACCGTACGATGGACCCAGTAATTTGAACCAAATCACCTCAAGGGCTTTTATCTAATGGTCCCCCCCAAGCAGGGCTCACAGCCCTCAGCAGAGCCCACGTTTCCCTGCCTGCTGCAGAGGTGATTCTTATGGCAGGATCTCTACTCAGAACACCACACTCCAGACTTTTGCATGGTGCCTTTCTGGAGCTGAGCCACAGCCATGGCTGGATCTGGCACTGGGAGAGACGACCTCGGCACATGGGGAGGAAGATAAGCATGAGCACAATGAATCCACAGAACTGCCAGAGTGCAGGAAATTGGCCAATTATCCAGCCCCGATTTTTAGCAGAGACGATACAAAGGGATTTTTATGGATGAGAAGATCACAGAAAAGGATGGAGAGGCGACTATCAGGGAAAACAAAAGTGTGGTGAACTATGGCTGAGTATTTATGACCATCCTCTGAAAGGTTGTTCCTGTCCAGCTTATAACTAGTGACTAAATGTCAGGATTATTTAGGAGAACTTGTTAAAATAAGCAAAAAAAAAAAAAAAAAATTAGTAGGTAAAACTGACAATGCCTCCACATGTGAACAGGTTTGTGTGGTGAAAGGATTGGTGTCTTTGCACACCATGGGGCCACAGCAGGGACAGGGGCAGGAGTGGTGGGCTCATCTCTGGGCATCAGCTGGCCCCCTCACTGACATTCCTGTAGGACCACCGGCCATGACATTCAGTGTCTATCAAACCTCAACACGTGGATTTAGACTGGAGCGGGATGTTTCAAAATCGGTCCAAAGGGATGGAGAGGAGGAGGTGAAGCCAGCACCCAGCAGAGATACAAGGGTTCTGTGCAGACAGGCCCTCACTTACACTTCTGCTGGGCTGAAAAAATTATCAGAAAATACCCATTGAAAAATTCCTTTTCCTGTCTGATTTTGTAAACACAAGTTCAGCACAGGAGACTCCATGGGATAAGATGGTTTTGATGACTTCCAGCTGCACATACACTCTGCAGACTCACTTCCCAAACAGCCCATTATCACTGTGCAGGCAGTTCATTTATCTGCTGAGAATTCTCATTTAAAAAAACCAATCAGGCAGGATTTATTTCCCTCTGATAAGGCACAGGAGGGCACAGTGAAGGGTCTGGCTCCTGCTGGTTGTCAGGCTCCTTGTCTGGAGGTTAATGTCAAGCTGACACCAGAGCAGGGCTCGGACGTGTCCCTCAGCCCCCAAGTCCTGGGGGTCTGTCTCTGGAAGCTGGGTCTCTGCCACCAATGTTTTCACAGTACGTGAGAAGGATCAGCTCACTGCCTTGGTTTCTCCAGTAGTGAAAGTGAGATATTCCAGCCAAGCAGTCAAAAGGAGGCAAAGATGGGAGCCCACCACTGTCAGGAATTGCGTGAGGCCTGAACCGAACACAGCATCACGTCCCAGAGCACCTGGAGCTGCCATAGGAGGACTCTGGGACAACCTGAAACCCTTCTGCCTGCACTGGCCCAATGATATCACCCTGGGGAAGAACTACCAGGACCTGCAGCAGGGCTGAGCCCACACTGGCCTGGGAAGAAGCAGCGAGCAGGGCAGAGCTCCCTGACACAGGGCCCAGATCCACAGAGAGCCGAGATCATCGTTGGCAGATGCATCTTCCCCAGGGCCCCAAAATCTCTGTCAGCAAACAGAAAGCAACTGGAAGAAAAAAAAAAGACTAAAAGAAAGCCTGTATTTGAAATACACTTTGTTTTCTTTTAAAAAATCCAGGATCCCATCCAGCTTGAAAGAGGAGGTGAGCACTGAAACAAGCCCTTTGTTTTTTGCAGTAGTTCAAGAAGAAAATACTTTAAAAAATATATTAAATATATTCCTCTGAGGTTCTGATACTGCCTCTAGCCCCCACTTTTGGCAGGCTGGGAGCAGGTCACAGGTAGTGTTCTCATCCCTGGCCCACAGACCCTCTCCTTAATCCTTCCCAGGCTGCATGGGGATCCTCCCCCCACACCCCCCCTGCAGCATCCTCCATCCAGCACTGCAGTCCTGGCACAGTGGCCCCCACACCCTCTCCTGGGGTGCACTTCCCTCTGCCTCAGGACTTTGAGCCCTGTGTGCCCCCAGTCTCTGAAAACACTGAGATATCAGTCTTGCAGGGAGCCTGGGGTGAACCAGGGGCTTTGTGGGGTAATGACACCCCCTGACCAGCAGCAAGGCCATGAGGATGGAGACCAGGGGCTTGGAGCAACATGGCCTAGTGGAAGGTCCTGCCCATGGCTGGAGGTGGAACCAGACAATCTTTAAGGTTCCTTCCAAACCAAACCAGTCTTGAGATTCTATGAAAAAGCAGCCAAGAACATTTCTCAGTCTTGCTAGGGTCTGAAGACTCTCAAATGAAGTGCTGCTTTTTACCAGCCTCCAATGCTCCCCAAAAATGCCTGAGGTTAATTCCCATCAGGGCTGGTGCTGTCTGCCCACAGCACAGAGGAGCTGGTGTGTAATGGTCTCTCACTGAAGCTGCAGTCAGGGCTGTGCCTGGCACCAGCCAAGGGGGCTCTGCTGCAGTTCCTGAAGACACAAACTCACCCCCATTTTCTCTTGGCTGCACTGGCTGTGCAGGTTGAAGCGTGAAAGGCTGACTGCCAAGTGTTATGGTGTGAAGCCCTTTTCCATTTAAAGCTCTTGTTTTTCATGGCTTATAAGTTCCCATTCCCCGCCTCCATTCCTTTGGGTTGGGATTTGTCATGCTTGTTCTTAACCCAGGGGAGAATTTCTTTAGGAAAGTTCGCTGGTGTAAGGAGCAGCAATCCCTCATCTGGCTTTCGTCATGGAAGATAACAGACACTCACAAAGTCACTGCCTCTGCGAGGGAGGCAGCAGCAAGGAGAACTTCTGCCCCACAAACCCAATCCCACATGTCCCAGGGTTTTCCAGGAGTGCATCCAGCAGCAATTCCCAAACTCAGACAAGGACCAACACCCACCCAAACGTGAGCATTAACTGCAGCCCACAGGGCTGTTTGCAGATGGCTGAGCATGAGGATGTGAGCAGCAGCACCAGCTCACTAAGACATGTTCTGGGTGCAGGTGGAAATTCCAAACCTTCGAGGCACCAATTCCTGCACAGGCCCAGGGAAATGGCTGGCTGCATGAAAAGCTCCACATTTCTTGGCCACACACAGAGGGACCCAGAAACCCCCTGCCCTGGGGTGACCCCAGCAGGGGAGGGGGACTCTGCCCCTCTGCCCACTCAGGTGAGGCCCCACCTGCAGAGCTGCCCCTGGGCCAGCACAGCAAAGATGTGGAACTGTTGGAGCGAGTCCAGAGGAGGCCACAGGGATGTTCCAAGGGCTGGAGCCTCTGCTCTGGAGCCAGGCTGGCAGAGCTGGGGGAGCTCACCTGCAGAGAAGCTCCAGGAGAGCTCAGAACCCCTGCCAGGGCCTGAAGGGGCTCCAGGAGAGCTGCAGAGGGACTGGGGACAGGGGATGGAGGAACAGGACACAGGGAATGGCTCCCACTGCCAGAGGGCAGGGCTGGATGGGATATTGGGAATTGGGAATTGTTCCCTGTGAGGGTGGGCAGGCCCTGGCACAGGGTGCCCAGAGCAGCTGTGGCTGCCCCTGGATCCCTGGCAGTGCCCAAGGCCAGGCTGGACAGGGCTGGGAGCAGCCTGGGACAGTGGGAGGTGTCCCTGCCATGGCAGGGGTGGCACTGGGTGGGCTTTAAGGTCTCTAATGACCCAAACCAGCCTGGGAGTCTAAAATTCATAACCAAAGCCAGCTCTGTTGGCCATGCTGATACAAACTCCCTGTGCACTCCAACCCTGCTTCGTGGTAGCTTCCATGCAGCAGAAGACATAAAGTAACTTTGCTTTCTGATTAAAAAACAAAACAAAAGAAAAACTCAAAAAACCCACAAAGAATGTAGCTGCAAACATAATGTGTTATGATTGAAATTTCAAATGAACAAATGTCAAATGTGCAAAATGAATCCCACTCTGTCCCACCTGCATCCCATGGCTCAGACTTCCCTGTGGGCTCCCCAGGCTGCCATGAAATAAGGCAGAAAGAGGTTTAATCAGCATCCATGGAAAATGCAGTTTTGAGTATCCCAGTTTTGTTTGGTTTAAATCTTAACCATAATATTTCTATTAATGTTATTTATTCTAATTTATTTTCATTTAAACATATGCACAAGAGTAAAATCAAATCAAGTCATGTTAGGCTATTTTAAAAACAAAAAACACAGAGCAGATAAGGAAGACAGATGACATCTTTCCTGTGGAGAGATGGCTGGGGGTCACCAGGCACTGACACAAGAAACAGAAATTTGTTTCTACACCGAGGAACAATAAAAAGACCTTTAAACATTTTGACACGGACCTGTGAAGGCAGAGTGGGGGGTGAACTCCATGGGAAGGAATGATTCCTCACTCTTCCACCTAAGCACAAAAAACAGCACACGGACGAAACATAAAAACCCACAACCCTTTCTCGGTTCTGTAGGAAGAAGTCTTTTTCATGATTTGAAACAGGATGTTGCTTTTTCAGATCCTTTAATTTATTTACCAAACACAGCATCTCCCCACAGATTTTCAGGTTAATCACATCAGTCCTCATTTTGCTGTCACACCCCGAAGTGCCATTAAATCCCCAGTGGTGGGAGGATGCACCATGCTGGTCCCTGGGCTGTCCCAATGATTCATCACAGGATTTCTCAGCGTGCCGTTCCCCAGGAACAGCCAGCCCCAAACTCTTCCCTTCTGGAGACTGAAAGGGCCGATCTCAGATGAAGCGGACAAAAAGAAATGCCAAAGGTTGCTAACAGCAATTACTTAAACCTTGCTAGGGACTCCTGTGACTCCAAGGGGAAACAACCCAGCTGCAGCAGCCCCACGGCACTGTCAGGCCAGGCACAGCAGGGAATGACTGGGAAAAATGGGCCAAGCTGGGCCAGTTTCACTTCTGGTCCATCATATCGTGAAATTCCACGGGCTCTTACTGGCAGAGAAGCACTTTTGTCTTCTCACCTTCTCAAGAAGGTCAGGGCTCTGCAGCTTGCTGGCTAGACCTGACTCCTTACACTCTCCCTTCTGACTTCATCCTGGTGCTTACAATTCCACAGGGAATTTATCTGCCTTTTTGCCCTGTGCTTGTGCTTCACTCTCCATATTCCACTGCCCTGCTAGCAGCAGCGTTGCCCAGGAATGCGGGACTGACTCTGCAGGCTGGGGGAGGCCCCTCCTCTGCTGGGTGCTCACTGGTTTCCTAGGGATAACGTGGAAAGGAAGCAAAAGTAACTCAAGGATACACCCAGCTGGCATCATCCAGGCAGACCCAGCAAGGCTGGAGCCTCATGCTGAAGAAAGATCAGCTGGTGATGGCCACATTGCTGAGCCAAATCTTCCATATTTAAACCAATTCCAGTTAGGTGTCACAGACACGAAATCCAGTCCCAGTGCTGCTGGGGGCAGACAGCTCCCACAGCCTGATGCTGCTGTCCACTGAAAAACTGCTGTGGCCTCCTGGCTCTAGCTCCTGCCATGGAGAGGCAAGGTGAGGAGGAGAGAAGAGCAGGAACAGCTCAGCAGATTGGGCTGCTCCGCTTCCAGTTTCAGCTCCCATACTACTGGGACTCAGGGAAACTGAGCTTTCATGGGGAAAGAAAACAGTTCTGTCTTTTCATGGTTGTCCACAAATGAAAGATTGTTTAGCACTAAAAGACAAAGTTGCTTTGCCTCAACTCAGTATTAGACTTTAAATTCCCATAATTTTTTATTTCACCATTTTTAACCGTTTGGTGTTAACCATGCAAACCTTTCAGCCATGGCTCTCATGAGCAGAGTGCACTGTGTATTTGAGGAAACAAAAGGCCCACTTAAAGATTTGTAGCCACTCCAGATAAAAGAAGAGGGATATTTAATTAGAGTGGCCCTTCTCCAGATCATGTCCAAACCACATCAAATACATACAAATACTGAATGCAGGAAATTAAAATTGGAGACTTAAAACCATGAATAAATCAAGGAATTCTCACACCTAACTTTGTCCCCTGACCCTCAAGGTTTTCTTTCCTGATCCATTTTCCCAACAGAAACAGAAAGTGAGCTGATTTGCCAAATCAGGCCCTCTGCTCACCTCTGCATGCCCACACAGCCCAGCAGCAAGTTCCCTCTCCTCATCACTGCCCCTTTGGATGTGCAGTACCACAGCACTTCTCCAGGCATGAGTGGTTGAATCAGTGCTACCCAAAAAGCCTTGGCTCACAAGTCAGCTCCCCTACCCTCAGTGGGAATTTGGGTGAATGATGCCTCTCCCATCCTTGCAGGACATCCCAGGCTGCTCACAGCTCTCTGGGAGCTGCTCTGCCAAGCCACGCTGAATGAGAGCATTGGCTCCTCTTGGGGGATCTGTGCAGGGAAGTGGTGGCATCACTGTCCTGGCAGTGCTCAGAAAATGTGCAGATGTGGCACCTGGGGACATGGTTTAGTGCTGGGGGAACAGTTGGACTCGATCTCAGAGCTCTTTTCCTACAGTAATGATTCTATGAAAATATTCAGAGATAAAAATCCATGCAGAATTAGGAGACTGCAGTAAACAAGAACAAACTAAATAATTCTGGATTGTCAGTTGTCCATCTAACATCAGAAAAGTCACACTCCAGTTGCACTGAAACAATGTCAGAGGGAAGGACATGGCATTTCCACCCTGGACAGCCAAAGGGTGAAGGTGGAGGAGGATGCTGAGTGGAAGGATACCAGAATCAAGCAGCTTGGGGGAATAATTTCATGTTTCATATCAAAACCCACCCTGCTTATCTTTGCTGAGCACAAACCAGAGGTGCTGGCCTGGCTGAGGAGCCTCACTGGCTCCAACACAATAGAGCAGGCACTGCTGCTCTTCCAAGAGGAGATAAAGTGTCAAGTGAATTGGAGATTAACTATCCAGATGTAAATGAATTCATTGCTATGCAACTGATAGGGCTCAGGCCTGGTTTAGTGCAGGATGGAGTCAGGTTTGGAGAGCTCTCTCAATGGCCAAAGAATTTATAACCTGTATTCATGGCCCTCTGTAAAGGGCCGCCTGACAATGCCAGCGCTGGCAGCATTGTTCCTTTTGAAGGGCTCCACCACTCCACCCCCACTGCTCTGCCCCCAATTCACTCCTTCCTCCCTGGATCCCCCACAGCCCCTCCACGCCCTTCCCTCCTCCCATCACACAGGAAGAAAGCTGGGGGGAGGTGACCTCCGCGGCAGAATTTGCTATTCATGTTCCGTTCCCCCTCACAAATCCTTAACTTCTTGTCTCTTTTTAATCTTTTTTTTCTCTTGAGAAAGAAAAGATCAAAGGGCTTGGGGGCTGATGCTTTCTGAACTAGGCACTTCTTGCCATGGGAAAACAGCAATGGGGAAGGGCTACACAAAGATGCTTGGGACAGTGGCTGGGGGAGAGCCCAGGAGATGGGACTCTCCTCCATGGAGGTGATTCTGGAAGCCTTCACTGTTGTTATCTGGACATTATTATCATATTTCTAGAGTCCCATACTGTTGTTATTATATTCCTAAAGTCCATACCTTCTAGCTGGTGTTCTACTATGTAGCTCTTCTCTGCAGCACAGCTCCTCATGGCTTCACAGGAGCTCCTCCAGGGCTCTCAGCCCACCCCTTTTATTCCAGTTATCTTCATGAGCTACAGCTGCTGCCCAACTAAGGACTTCACAGCTGTAGCTCATTTAGAATAGCTAGGACCCACTTATCCAGTATATAGGACTCTCACTACATTTCCCCCTTTTTCTATTACTAACAGATATATTCAAATACAATATAGATATTCAAGTACAATATAGATACAGGACTCTCACTACACTTCACCATGCAGCCCTGGAAGGAGCATGCAGCTCTCCAGCATCAGTCCCAGACTGTGGGGCTGCTAACAAAAGCGTGTTTTATTTCAGGTCACACATGAATGGCCTCAATGCCTTCCAGAAATGAGGGAGGACATGGGGAGTGTGTCCTGGGCTGGATGGCACCACCAGCATGTGCCTCCAGCAGTCACTGGAGCACAGGACCTGTGTGGAACTTGTCTGAAGGCCTCTCGCTGCTCCTGTGGCTCCTCCAGGAATGCATTGAGAGAAGGAGAAATAGAAACATTCATATGACTGCTCCAAGCACAGGGAAAAAACTATTGACTTCAGTGGGTCTCTGGTCCCAAAAAGACAAATGATTCTGCTCTGTATTTCCACATGATCCATCAGGGTATGAAGGAGAGTTTCCATGCTCACAGAGGAGTGATGCAAAAAAAATCCCATTTCCCCACCTGATGATAAGCACTGATCTCAAGGCAGGACTTGGAGGTCCCCAAGTATCTTACCAGGGAATATGGATTTTTCCCTCGTTCAGTAATCCAATTTGACACTCGCTGGCTGTCTCCTGCCAAGGAAGATGAGTCACAAAGCAGAAACCCACACACAAATAAGAGACTTGTACCAAAGCACTGATATAAAATATTTTAGGGAAAAAATGCTCTTGGCCTAAAGGTTTGTGTGAGCTTCCAGCTGGAGATAGAACTTCAAAGCAGAGGCTTGAATCCCTAAGGACAGAACCAGGTTCCTGAGAAACCTTTTAACACACAAACAATCTCCTGTTTGGAGGTCTCCTTCTTCTGGGAAGTAGCTGGTTGACACTCTTATGATTTGGAAAAAAAATATTACCTGGGCTTGAAGGGCTGATCTGAATGACATTTTTTATTCTAAGCCTGAATTCAAGGCTTGCTGGCACAGAAGTGGGAATCTGCAAAGTCTATTAAATTCACAGGTTCAGCCCACCATCTCCTTTTCCCACAGCCATCCCTCTTTTCCCACTCATCCACGCTGTGACACCTCCTGGACCCTTCAGAGGGAGCCTGGGTCACCAGGGCCTGGTTTTCCTCTGACACTTCTGCTCCAGCCCCTGTGTTTCATTTGGCTTCTGCAAGAGCTGTCATGGGCTTTAGAGTCTCCTCATGGGCCGCTGTCCTGTTCCAGCAGATCCTGGCACCTTGTATTCCACAACAATAAATCATACTTATCCAAAGTTTATTCCCTCTTTAATTTTCAAACTTCTTATCTCACCAGGAAATGCTTCTCCAGAGCCTTCAAACTCACCACAGAATCACAGAATATCCTGAGCTGGGAGGGACCCACCAGGATCCCCCAGCCCAGCCCCTGCCCTGCCCAGACCCCAGCCTGGGCACCCCTGGCAGCGCTGCCCAAAGGCTCCTGGAGCTCTGGCAGCCTCGGGGCCGTGCCCATTCCCTGGGCAGCCTGGGCAGTGCCAGCACCCTCTGGGGGCAGAGCCTTGCCCTGAGCTCAGCCTG
This sequence comes from Melospiza melodia melodia, assembly GCF_035770615.1. Lineage (NCBI taxonomy): Eukaryota > Metazoa > Chordata > Aves > Passeriformes > Passerellidae > Melospiza > Melospiza melodia. The sequence continues at coordinate 2,538,897 of NC_086215.1, forward strand.
AACCACTCCTGCCACAGCAGTGAGCTGCTCAGGCACAACTGTGTCACTGTCCCTCCAGTGCTGCAGGGAACAGGACAGGGCAGGAGCAGAGGTTTGCTCCATGCACTTACTATTAAATTATTTTAGGAAGTCTTGCTTGTATCTCAGAAGCCTTACTTGTATCTCTGCTCTCAGCTCGTTTCTTGGCCAGTTTACCCTCAAACCCATGGGGCTAAGCCCATGTCAGGAGTCTGTCTCTGGGCCCTAATGACCACATGGCCACTCTCCCTTCTCATTCAGCACTTCTGACTCAGCTCTCTAATGGGAGATTAAAATCTGTTCCATGTGTTGCACTGTAGATCCCCTGAGGGTTTCACAGACACACAACACTAACGCCCTGCAGCACCCCCAGCCCTGGGACAAGTGACAGGTCTTACAGCAACCCTGACAATTCACATGGCTTCTCTGCCTTCCAAGCTGGGTTCCTGACACAGACTTTAAGAATGTGTTTCCTCTGTAGGCTCAACAAATGCCTGAAAGCTGCTGGCAAGCCACGGGGAACAGCTGCCTCCCTTCAGAGCTGAAATTCTTTCACCACCACCCCCGAAACCAAGCACAGGAGCGTTCTCATTACTAGAGAGGATAAGTGTTTGTGCTGAAAGAAAAATGTAAATTGCTTTAAAAATGCCAAATTAGCACAAGTGACCCACAACCAGAAAGGCAAAAATTCTCCAGTGGAGATTTAAAGGCAGTTGAATGTCTCAGCAAATTAGCTCTGAGGCTGTCCTGATGACAAAGCTCTTCTTGCACTTGGGCTATGATCCCTATAAACCAGTTGTTGTTCCAAAGCATTTCTGATTAATTTTGCTCTACTGCTGAGGAAAAAATGCAAAATGTCACCATCATAAAACTGCCACATGGGTCTGTTGGCTCCAGTCACACAGAGCTTCCAGGGGACAAATGTTTCCCTCGTGCTCCCAGCTTTGCCGTGTGCTGCAAACCAGTCTTGGCATTTCTGTGGAGCCCTGAGAGGCTGCTGAGCCACAGCAACAATCCTGCTGCCCTCAGAGGAGGCTCTGTGACACAGCCCCAGAGAGGTAAGAGGCAGGCAGGGCTGGTGTGACAGCACAGCAAACCCAGCAGCAAAGCTTCTGCTCCAGGACCACAGGCAGGGCAGGGAGATGCCACAAAGCCTCACCCAGCACAGCCCAGGGAGTCAGGGCACATGCCTACAAAAAAATTAAACATTGCAAACTGCCTTGTCCTGGCTGGCTTTGGGCTGGATGGGTGGTGCCTGCCAGTGCTTCAGACACATCAGTCTGTCCCCTTCCAGCTGGCACTGGGATAAGTGACCCTGACTGTGACACCACTGGGCAGCACACAGCACCCCAGCCCGAGCACAGCCAGGGACAGTGCCAAGGATCACTCCTCTCAGCTGTCACCCCAGGCAACCTGCAACCCAAGCCTGGAGGAGGGAAAATTCCTTTTTGCACAGGTCTGTCAGCCATCATAAGCACCTGTGTAGGTGTCCAGTCCTACTTGATTTTCCTTTCTCTAGTCAGTAAGGACTCTGCTTTTGCCCATGTGCACTCAGACAGAAACCCAGCAGCTCAGAAGTGCTTTCCATGGAATATTACAGACCTAAAGTATACAAAGTGTGGGCAGCAGGTCAGGGGAGGTCGTTCTGCCCCACTGCTCAGGTGAGACCCCACCTGCAGAGCTGCCCCAGCCCTGGGTCCCAGCACAGGAAGGACCTGGAGCTGCTGGATGAGTCCAGAGGAGGCCATGGAGCTGCTCCAGGGCTGGAGCCAGGCTGGGAGAGCTGAAGGTGCTCACCTGGAGAGGAGAAGCTCCAGGGAGAGCTCAGAGCCCCTGGCAGGGCCTGAAGGGGCTCCAGGAGACCTGCAGAGGGACTGGGGACAGGGGATGGAGGGACAGGACACAGGGAATGGCTCCCAGTGCCAGAGGGCAGGGCTGGATGGGATATTGGGAATTGGGAATTGTTCCCTGTGAGGGTGGGCAGGCCCTGGCACAGGGTGCCCAGAGCAGCTGTGGCTGCCCCTGGATCCCTGGCAGTGCCCAAGGCCAGGCTGGGCAGGGCTGGGAGCAGCCTGGGACAGTGGGAGGTGTCCCTTCCATGGCAGGGGTGGCACTGGGTGGGCTTTAAGCCCATCACTTCCAGCCCAGACCAGTCTGGGATTCTGTGATTATCAATCTGTCATGAGATCAGTACTAAAAGCACCCTGTGCACACAGCAGGAAACACCACATCCACAGGACACAGTTACAGGCACAGTGTAGGAACATGGCATGCACAGAGACAGAACCCGGGTAGCACTGACTGCAGGAGAGGCTCTCTGGGAACAGCACTCCATGTCTCCAAAAGCTGAAAAATGATAGTTGTTCCCTTTATTAAAATACTCCCTATAAGGAGAAAAGCAAGACCAAGGCTCCAAAGAGAAGCATGGAGCCTTGTTCCTTTCTAAAAATGAATCCTGATGAATACATGACCTTCTGATGACTCCCTTCTTCCTAACAAACTGGCTTCACAGAAAGAATGTGAATATACATTTGCAGCATATACTAGCAGAAACAGCATGGGGAAGATGTAAACCTCAGAACCTCCATCAGAAACCTGCATTTACCAGTTATTTTCATCCAGGCAGGAGACAGCAATAAATTGATTGATAAATTCAAGTACAAGAAAGATGTGGACCGGCTGGAACCAGTCCAGAGGAGGCTTTGGAGGTGCTCTGAGGGCTGGAGACTCTGTTATGGAGACAGGCTGGGAGAGCTGGGGGTGCTCAGCCTGGAGAAGAGTAGGCTCTGAGGAGACCTTATTGAGGCATTTCAGTGTCTCAAGGGGGCTTGTAAAATAGAGAGTTTTTACACTGGCAGACAGTGGCAGAACAAGGGGGACAGCATTAAACTGAAGGAGAAGAGATTTATGTTTGATATTTGAAAGAAATTCTTCTCTCTGAGCATGCTGAGGCCCTGGCACAGGGTGCCCAGAGCAGCTGGGGCTGCCCCTGGATCCCTGGCAGTGCCCAAGGCCAGGCTGGGCAGGGCTGGGAGCACCTGGGACAGTGGGAGGTGTCCCTGCCATGGCAGGGGTGGCACTGGATGAGCTTAAGGTCAGTTCCAACCCAAGCCAGTCTGGGATTCCTCAAATTCAACTTTTCAAACTCTGAAAAGCTCCAGTGAGCACCTTGATGAACTTTAATGAAAATGCAAATAAAGATTTGTTGACTGAGGCTGAATTATTCTCAGTCGCCCAGAGGAGAGGGATACATGAATCCCACTGAACTTAGTGGGAGCTGGGTTCCTCCTGTCCAAGACACCACCAAAATATCCACATATAGTAAAATTCCTATTGGTAAGAGGTTTGTACATTCTTCACTCTCAGAAGAAAGCACTAAAGGACATTTAGCAGGTCCCTGCAATGCCTGGGTGACCCTGCCTGCTGTGGCACAGCTCCGGGCCCAGCCCAGAGGTGGCACTGCCAATGTGCCACCCGGAATGCACTTCTAGAACTGCCCAGCTGTGCTCCACCAGCACCCCCAGTGCAGGCAGAAATGCCCCCACTGTCCCCATCCAGGGGAGCAGAGAGCAGGACACAGGATGGGGAGGTGTGAACTGCTCTCAACACATCAGCCAGAGCTCCCAAGGGAGTGAGCAGCTCACAAGCTCAGGTCTGCTCACAGTCCCTGGTGCCCTGAGCATGCTCGGACCTGTGGAGAACGCTTTCCCCTCTGGCTTTTTCTCCTCATTCTTGTCTCATCTTTCCTTCCTCACTACCTGTTAGGTGATGTGTTTACAGCAGCATTCATCACCACAGCATCCAAGGAAGACAGAAAGCTCCCAAAGGCCAAATTTCCTTCCCAACCACGTCATTTTGCTTTTGCATTTCAATTATTTTCCTGACAACAGGCTAGGGAGGCTGAAGCTGGCTGGAGCAGGCAGTGAGCAAGGAGCAGAGCTGCTGTTACTGCACACATCTGCTGTTCCCCAATGACAGCTTGGAAAGGTACAGACTCACAGCTCTTGTCCCAGTGTGCTCTCAGTGTGCCTTAGCCATGAGGAAAGTTTCCCATAAAAGCCCAGGGGTCTGTGGAAGAGCCTGACAGAATCTCATTCCCTCTTTAACTTCCAAAACCCATTAACTTCTCCCTCTTATAACTGCCCTAGCTGGGAAGGGCTTTGGAACTAAACTCTGGAGCAGAGGAGCAGGTGCTGGGGCAGCCCTGGGCAGTGTCCCCATGCCTTGGGCAGTGTCCCCATGCCCTGCCAGCTCTGCCTTGGTGGCTCCTCGGGTGAGCCCATGGGCAGGTGAGCCCAGCCAGGCAGTGGTGGCTTTCTGCAGCCACAGGGAATTTCCTGGAAGAGCAGCACAGCGAGCCCAGTCCTGGATGGCGCCTCACTGCAGGACTCCCTCTCCTTGGCTGGAACTCCTCCATCCCAACAGCAAGTTCAGAAAATAACGTAATGAAAACAGGCTTCTTTTTTTACATTTTTTTTCTTTTTTTTTTTTTCCCATTGCTCATTTTACTTTTCTGAGCTACTGCATAGGGAGCCGAGTCTTTATTTTGGCTGCTGTCCTTCTGCAATATTGTTACCCGCGCGCAGAGGAAAAGCCCTCTGGAGATTTCCAATCCAAACAGGCCCTTGTTTTATCTACAACTATTTGAGTACATGACCTCAGATAACCCCATGGCCAACTGTGTGCCAAATTCAAACTGCAGCCATGGGAACTTTAAATACAGAGAAGATTTTCCAGCTTCCCTCCGAAGGGAAGGTGCTGAGTGTCTCGCTGTGCTCGGGCTGATGGGGCTGGGGAGCCCGGCTGTGCCCGGCCGTGGTGGCACCACCATGGCACAGATTCACCTCTGCCCGGAAGCTGCACACACGACTGACCCTGCTACACACAGTCACTGTCTCCTCCTCTTCTCAGGGCTCTGCAACGGCTTCAGATTACTGGAAAGACAAACAGCTGCACTTGGGCCAGCAGCCTCATCTGTAAGGCTGTGTTTGGATTCCTCCGGACAGGGGAGTTTTTCATCTTCATTAGCTGCTGTTCACAGCCACATCCGCCATTATTCACTGGGTCAGAGCCTCCTGCTCTCTGCTGCTGCTCACGAATCTAAATAAATCAATTAATCTGGTGCGTTGAATGAAATTCAGAAGAATTTGGCAGCCAGTATTTCACAGACAAAAAGTGCATGTGTGTGCCTCACTCTGCAAGTCCTTGGAAACAGGAGCTCAGAGAATTTAAGCACCAGATTCAGGGATGAGAATTTTTCACAGCAGCGCCTAATTTGCTTTTTCTCCCCAGATCAATACTTCCTCATGTATGCATTAATATGAAGGAGGAGAATCACAGAAACCCAGACTGGTTTGGGTGGGAAAGGACTTTAAAGTTCATCCAGTCCCACCCCTTGCCATGGGCAGGGACATCTTCCACAGTCCCAGGCTGCTCCAAGCCCCATCCAGCCTGGCCTGGGGATCCAGGGACAGCCACAGCTTCTCTGGGAACTCTGTGCCAGTGCCTCCCCACCCTCACAGAGAAGAATTTCATCTTCATATCCCACCTAACTCTGCCCTCCTTCAGCTTAAGGCCATTTCCCATCGCTTCAACACTACATGCGCTTGTGAAAAGTCTCCATCCAGGGAATGAATCCTAGAGCTGAATGCAAGCACAGAGGAAAATAATCTGAGCTCCAGGAACAGCACAGGAATTTGGTCTTGACAGTCTCTGGATCAGTTTCTGACGCTGTCACACTGAACACATGCCCACGTTATTTCCCGTTGGGAACCAACCCCACGAGCGGGGCACGGCCGGTGACCCCGGGGGTGGCTCTGCTTCTCCTCACTGGGGTTGCTGTGCCTGTGGGATGGGGCACCGACCCCACGGGCTGGGCTGAGGACAGCAGCTCATTTCACAAGTAGCTCAACAGCACTGCTTCCCAGGGCCTGCCAGGCTTCCAGGCACCCAGGCCTGCCAGGACACCCAGGCTTCCTGGGGCCCAGCACAGAAACACAGAGCTTTAAATAAACATTTCTGCAGAGGCAGTGTCCCACGGGGTGGGAGAGAGGATGAAACCCCAGGAATCACTTTTGCCCCCAGAGCAGCCTCGATGCTCTGGAGCAAGTCTGGGTCTGGTACCCTGCTGCCAGGGAGGCTGATCACACCCACGGGGGGCAGTTTTTGGCTGTATGCAACTATACATTCACGTGCATTATCCAGAGACCTTTGCATTTCAAGGCTATTGTTATTTTGATCTTTACAACCTCTGGAAAAACTGAGTTCAATTAAGTGTCATCGTTAGGAATTTGCATAAGGTCACTTCAAGGCTTTGTGCATTTCCTCTGGTTCAGATCTCAGTGCTCTTGGTGTTTCCCCTCCTCACTTATAACCCCTTTGCTGTAGGGCATTCCAAGTAAATCATCCACCACCAGTTTCCTCTCTTCAGCAACGTGCATCGAGTTTTTCATTCAGGCTAAATGAAGCTTCAACTGCTTTTACAGCAGCAGCCCAGTTAAAGGCACAGTATCACCTGCAGAGAGGGCAGCTTTCCCCTCTATTAAAAAAAATTAATAAGAAAACATATTAATTTGGATTCCCTTAGCGGGAGGAAAGATTTAGTTGCATTTGGCAGCACAAGTGCAAGCAATAAACCAATTCTTACATATTCTGTGGCAAATTCATTTGTGAAGCACGAAGAGCCCTTTTCACTTGGAATAATGGAGAAGCACCCTTGGAAACTGAGCTGTGCTCAACCACGGCAGAGCTGCAGCGAGGGGCACGAGCTCCGTGCTGCTCCATGCGCTGGGGTGTCGGGACACCGGGATAAGCACCCACCTAACTCTGAGCTGCAGCTCAAATTTCAGCTGATCAGATTTTGAACTGCCAGGAGGGTCCAAAATGAATGGGTATCACCAGGGTGGGGCTGATCCCCCAGCCCCAAGGCTGGGGCTTCATGCCCTGAGCCAGGGGCAGGCAGTGCTGGAGCTGGGGGCTCCCGGAGAGCCCTGCAGGCCCCGGCCACGCTGCCCCTGTTGGGCTGGGGCCGGGCACGGGGGCTGGGGCTGGCCAGAGTGCCCTGAGCTCTGGGCTGGCCAGGCTCCGGCCAGCACAAGCGGGTGCTGACCCAGCGCAGACAGAGCCCTCCTGCCCCCTCCCCTCCCCTCCCCTCCCTGCACATCTGGGCAGCTGCAGAGCGAGCCAGACTGGGGAGCTGGGCTGGGATAAAATTAACCATCTGGTTTTGACAGGCCCGTTTCAACTGGGATCAGTTCCCTCATCCTGTGGCCCTGCAGTTAAACGAGCACTTGTGCCGGGACGAGGGGGGTGAGAGAGAGACAGGGGCAGGAAGCAGAGGCCCGGCTCCATCCGGCTGCACTGGCTGCCTGCACCGACTGAAAATTGTCATGAAATCCTGGCAGAAACATCCCAGTCCCATTTCCAACAGACCCTGAGGGACCATCCAGTGTTCTTCTGGCTGTCCTTTGCAAATGGCTCGTAGGAGCTGGGCCCACCGAGACCATTCACACTCCTAATTGCACCCATAAACATCACTGCACCATCACTGCATCCTGGGGACGGGTGAGTCTTGTCCTGTCTCTGACACAGACCCTGGCTTAAGTTTTCAAAGCCTTTCATATTTTTCCAAAAGGATATTTTCAACATTAAAACACAAAAACGCCTCAAACTAGTGGGGATCTTTCCACCTAACCTTTTCCCTCTATTTATTCCATGTCCTCTACTGACACAGCTATCTCTCTCCTGCTAAGCAACCGGCTCTGTACGCATGGATGACTCTTTGCAACTGAAAAAATAACTTGACTGATGCGGCTTAGGTAGGAGAATCTGAGTGTGTGCATTCCTTCTGCGGCTGGCCCCAGGAAAAGGACACCCTGCCACTTCCAAACCTGGGAGGTCTTTGAGAGCTTGGCAGCAGTCCCCTGGGAGGCCCGTCATTAGCCATTTCAAACTGGCTGCAGCGGCGCTGAATGGGAGCCCCGGACAAAGCCCCGCGGAGCTATCCGTCAGGAAAGGCTCCCGGGCCTGGCAGGGGCTGTTAACAGTAACAATGATGGCAATATAGCTGGGATTTTCAGGGGTGGGGACTTCAAAGAAGCCCTAAAGAAGTATTTTTCATTAAGGAGTAAGAAAGCAGCTGAGTATTGCTTTTGGCACTAAAGCTGAATATGAATGTTACTGCGGTAAGTCACAGATCAGCGACAGCATAAATTGGCACTGATTTAAATATGCATGAGCTGCCTTTCTGTGTTTCTCCCATTCCATCGGGGTTGCAAGAACACGGGCAAACCAGCAGCCCTTGGAGCTTCCCCCACGGACCCTGGGATGCTCCAGTGCTTATGAACACCAAGGAGCAGCCAGCAAGCCCCTGAGCAGTGACTGTGAGGTGCCACTGCTCTGACCACATATCAACAGCACACTGGGGTGTCAGCTCAGGGCCCCAGCCTGAGCCCTGGCCACCCACAGCCTCCCCCCAGCTCAAACTGGGAGTGAGCCTGGGTCTCTCTGGGCAGGAATCACAGGGACACCGTGGCTGCAGGCAGGAGAGCAGGAGGGGCTGTTGCTCCACAGAGGCTTTTCTGCATTTAAACTCCAAATCAGTGATTCCTTGGGGGTGAAAAAGAAGATGATCGTAAGGAAAAGCATCAGAGGAATATCATGAAAGACTTCTGTGACAGCAAGTCCTTCTCCTAACGCTGAAGATTTACTGATTACTCTGCAGTTTCTGCATGGGCCATGATGATGGCCTGGGAACAGGAGTGCACTGATAACAGCCTCGAGTTGTGCTGAAGAGTTTCAGATTGGAGATCAGACAGAAAGGTCAGGCACTGGAACAGGCTGCCCAGCCTAGAGGGATTTAAGATCTGCATCAATGTGGCACTTGGGGACATGGCTGGGGGAATGGTTGGATTTGATCTTCGAGGACTTTTCCAACTTTAATTATTCTTCCATGATAAAACCATTACAAGCCTATTCTGTCAGCAGCCACGGCCTGTCCTTGCCAGCCGGGCGAGGGGGCCGAAGGGTTCCCCAGAGGCAGCCCTCACACCCTCCTCTCAGGGGACCCGTTGGCTTTGCCAGGCTGGGTTTAGGAGCCCTGTGCAGCTCAGGAGCCCCGTCCCACTGTAACCACCTGTGCTTTGTGTCCCTTTGAGCCAAGCCCAGGGCCAGCGTTTCCCTCTAAGAGCCCAAGCCCAGAGCTATCATATCCAGCCAGCAGGGAGAAAGTGCCCACAGGGTTTGCAGCGCAGATTGACTTTCACACCTCGCTGGCCACACAGAAGAAACCCAATCTAAACAGCGTAACTTTGCATAACCGATTATTTTCACTGGCGTAATCTGAGCCCGGCAGTAAATGCCGGTAAATGCGGCTGATCCAGGGAAGGCCCCGCTCGGGGGAGGAGCGGCCCCACAGCCGCGGGCAGCCGGAGCTGGCCAGGCCCAGCGAGGGAGGCTGCTCCTGCCTGTGGGTGGGTTTGCTCCTGAGAGCTGAGGCTCAGCCCTTCCCCACAGGGCACTGTCTGCATGGAGGGAAGCACAAACAACCTCTGAGTGCCCAACTCCTTCGGACAGTCACGGACTGGGGTGTGCAAAGCCATGCTGAGGGAAGCAGGACAGTGAGGCAGGCCAGGGGGCAAGAGTTGTCTAGCTTTACTGGATGTCTTCTTAACTTTCTTTTCCACAATGTTCCAGATATTTTGAGAGGCTTCAGCTTTCAGGCTGACTCCCCAGTGACCTATTATCCTTGCACATTGATCACTCCATGCTGTCACCGTTCACATGACCTTGTTTGTAGGGAACCATATTCCTCCTCTGACTCCTCCATCGCCAACTTCCTTCTCTCCAACCACCAGCTCATTTCTTCCTGCCAGGACCAAGCTCAGTGATCTCCCCTTCTTTAAAGTCTGTGAAGTTAGACTGTCAAATTAAAACCCCACCAGCTGCAGAGGTTCCTGGTCCACCCACACCTCTGCAGGGCTCCCAGCCAGGATCGGGTGCTGGAGGTGGACAGTCCATACCATCAGTACACCTGAAATGTATCTTGTTCCTGAGATCCCTAGTGACTACAAGGCACTGATCCAGCTGTGGATGGGAACTTCCATTTCAGCCAGATCAATCTCAACATCTGGCTGCCCATGTGCCCCCTTCCCTGGCATAAGCTGCAAATGTGAGGGATGGACAAGTAGGCAGGGGACAGGGGCTGTGGGACCACCCTCCTGGCTGCAGGACACCTTTAACCACAGCTTTTAAACGTGCAGTAACAAAAATAAATCTGGCTGTGTTCATCTCAGACATCAGCCTCTCCCACTTCACTAAAAGGCCTCAGCAGGGGCAGCTCTCCCAGAAATCATCAAGAGAAAAGCTGAGCTGGGAATGGGAATAGAGAAGCTTTTGGGCATGAGACAAAACCAGGCTTTCACCTACATCCTGTCCCAGCACTTCCATGAATAAAAAGGTGATCAACTCAGACTGTGTGTCTTAAATTAGGACAAGTAAATCATCCAAATCCCCTTATCCGGAGGAAAGATAATGACTCACAAGGAGTGTGCCCTGGATGTTACATTTTCCACTTTTGCCAAAACTCCTACACTGCCATTTCTCCCTCTAAGCTCAGCCAGATCCTACCTTGGGCTTAGATGCATTTCATCACAATAGCTGCAAAATATCCTCTTTGTCAAGATTGACACAATGCATTAATTGAGGAACTCATTTAAAGGCTTTCTGTCTCTGTTTTGACCAGGATACTGCTGTGGCTCTCCCAGTTTCTGTGTCTCTGTTTCTGTGTAGTCCTTAGATGAGAGAGTTTGCACAAACACAAAATGGTCTCTTTTATCCAGCCACTCATTCAGACCAGATGCACCTTGTGGGGACAAGGTCTTCCTTCCTGGAAAGGCCAGAGAACCCCACAGATGTTGCTGACCATCATCACCAGCTGGAAATGCCTTAACAGCAGTAGGTGCTACAGACAGTCCTGTACCACATCTCACCAGGAGCTGTGGACACACAGTTTTGGCACAGTTTTGGCACAGTTTTGGATTAATACCTCCAATTAATACCATTAATAACAGATACAGGCTGATCTATGCCATAGGAAGTGACACAGTTTAATGACTAAGGGTCTTCAGATAAATGCAGTTGAGCAATTACAGATTTGGCAAACTCTACAAGGAAACCAAGTAGGTGCAGCTCAACCTATGGTGTTTCCAAGGAAGGCTCCAAATATGCCTTGAGATCTCACATTTCTCCTCTGAAGGAACAAAGGTCTGCTGCTGGCACTGCTGTGGACCAGGGATGGCTGCAGAGCTGTGCAGTCCCCACAAAGCACATTGCAGGAGTTAGTGTCATTTGCAACCACAGGGCAATGGTTTTTGTGCAGGATTCTCAGTGGGACTTGGGAAAACATTGGCCTGATACTGAGTTATCACAATGCTGGAGCCCCTCTGCTCTGGAGCCAGGCTGGGAGAGCTGGGGGTACTCACCTGGAGAGGAGAAGCTCCAGGGAGAGCTCAGAACCCCTTCCAGGGCCTAAAGGGGCTCCAGGAGAGCTGGGGAGGGACTGGGGACAGGGATGGAGGGACAGGACACAGGGAATGGCTCCCAGTGCCAGAGGGCAGGGATGGATGGGATATTGGGAATTGGGAATTGTTCCCTGTGAGGGTGGGCAGGCCCTGGCACAGGGTGCCCAGAGCAGCTGTGGCTGCCCCTGGATCCCTGGCAGTGCCCAAGGCCAGGCTGGGCAGGGCTGGGAGCAGCCTGGGACGTGGGAGGTGTCCCTGCCATGGCAGGGGGTAGGATTGCATGGGCTTTAAGGTCCTGGCACCCAAAGCATTCCATGGTCTTTGTGCTGCTCTGGCGAGTCCCCACTCCCATTCAAACACCGGGAGCTGGCCAAGCCACCCTCACCATGACATACAAACAAAGAACATTATAAGGACACTGATGTTGAAAAGGAGGAGAAACTACACAGTGCATAAAACATGGGAATTTTGGCTTCTTGACACAGTCAATACACTGAAATATGACCTCAGGAGGCACAGGGGACTGGAAACCATCAGAACTTAAACTGGCTAAAAATCTCTTGTTTTCTCATGACATTTGAGAGAAACCATGGGGACAGTTTCCTCAGGACACATGGGAGTTAGAGCTGTGTCACTGCCTTCTCCAGAGAGTTCCTCCTTTTCCTTACAGTCACTCCATCACTGTCACCCGCTGACCCTTCATTACTTTCTCCCAGTGCACCAGCTTCTCTGCTGACCAACACACTTCATAGTCTGTCCAAACCCATGAGAGGAAGAAAAAGCCTTGTACAGGCTGTATAAAAGGACATTTACTCTGTACTACATTGTGTCCTCTTTTCTATGCTAGTCTAAATACAAGTGCTGTTTTCACTGCCAATCGTTGTTTGCTTGTGCTGTTTCCACTGGCTAAAACCAGCATTTTTCCAGCTAGTGTTGCCCTCCAGGAAAAACCACACATTCATACCTTTCTTGCATTTAGCACAGGACAACAAAACTGGTTCCCAGGAATAAGGATGGCTTCCTCAAAAGAAAACATTTGCTGTCAGCTGAGGTTTGACCTCTAATGGCTAATTTGGCATCATCATTTTGAGCACTGGAATACATAACACTGTGAAAAATTAACAGCTTCCCCCCTCCCTGCTGAAGTTTAATTTCCGCCTGCAGCTTTGCAAGTGAAAATAAAAGAAACGAAATAAATACCCAAACTGAAACCTTGGGTACAGTCTCTCACATACATCCACAAAGAGAACCTCAAGACAAAGATCTGTAAGGGAAATTTCACTGGAAACCGAGCTTTTGCAGACACTGAGAAAGAAAGTCTGCAACATGAGACCGTCTTCCTTGAAGAAACACAGCTGATCCCAGCTCCGACTGCCACTGGGCTGTGTAAAACATAAACTTCACGCTAACCCTATGAAAACAGTCAACATGAGAGAGAGACAACAGTCTGCTCCGAGCTGCTGAAAGGGGAAAAAAACCTCTCAGGCTGTCATTCTCCCCTTGCTGTGACCTTCATGCTCCACTGAATTTCTGAAGATACTGAAATCTTGGCAGGGAAGTGTACAGTCTGTGGGAACCAGGCAGCGACGGCTGGGCTCGCTGCTGAGAATTAGGCCCAGTCGAGCCCTTTTTTGGGGGACTCTGAGTTTAATGTGGCCAACAGCACAGGGCTAAGCCAACTCCAGGCTGGGAATTTTACAGAATTGGTGCTGTGTGCACTCATGTATCATGTTGCAAAGCCATCACGGATAGAGTGCTGCCCTCCTGCCTTGCAACCACAAGCTGGGGCTTGCTCAGTGTCTACTGGAATCTCCAGTACCTAAAGGGGTTCCAGGAGAGCTGGAGAGGGACCTGGGACAAGGAACTGGAGTAACAAGACACAGGGAATGGCTTCCCAGTGCCAGAGGGCAGGGAGAGATAGGATATTGGGAAAAAATTCTTCCTTGTGTGTGGGAAGGCCCTGGCACAGGTCACCCCTGGCACAAAATGGGCTGCCCCTGGATCCCTGAAAGTGCCCAAGGCCAGGCTGGACGAGGCTTGGAGCACCCTGAGACAGTGGAAGGTGCCCCTGCCCGTGGCAGGGGGGTTGGAACTGAATGAGCTTTGAGGTCCCTTCTGACCCAAAGCGTTCCCTGATCTTTGTGGTGCTTCGGGGTGTCTCCACCCCTGGCAAGTAACAGTGACCACTCACTACGAGCTCTCACTACCATTTATAAGCCATTGGAGGTTAGCAAATAAAAATCTCAACCAGAGACTGCAAAGAAGCGGAATTTGCCATGACAAATGATCCCAGAGTCTGGTGGTATTTAATGACTGCCGTGTAAAGCCACTCCACACAAAGAGCTGGTCCCTCTCAGCGGGGCGCGCTGCCAGGGCAAGGAGCACTCGCCACTCAGCCACTCAGCCAGCCCTGGACAAGTACCTCTGGAGGGCAATTTGCTCCCTCAACAGTGTCTGTCGAGGCAGAATAATACCAGCTGTGCTTCCTGGCTGGAGCCTCTGCAGCACAGGCTGCAGATTACATCGGAATTGCCAAGCCCAGGATAAACAAAAAGATTAAGAGGGCCTCACCCTTTGTGTTGAACAATCACACTCTGAAGCAAGAAATCACAGCCCACGTCGTGGGCAGGCACCGGGCTGAGCCTGGGTTTGGGTGACTGGGGAGGAGTAAGCAGCTCACTCACACATCTGGGGAAACCACAGATGCTCTTAATCACAGGTTTTCCTGACCTGTAGGCGCTGACAAATTGCATCCTATGGATGAACCTTTTATTAAACCACAGAGGGTTTCCAAATGATATTCTCTTTCTCAGCATTCCCAAGTCATTGAAATCCAGCACACGTGACCCTTCTAAATTCTTCATTTAGAGGGTGACACAGCACTTTCCAAAGACATTTCAGGGCTGAAAGGAAGTAAATGGGGACATGATGTTGCATCAGTGGAGGGCAGCTCAAAAGCTGAACCAGGGGCTATGAGAACTGACATTTTTGAATTCTTTGATGATGTCTCAGCCCCACTGGAGCTGAAGATGCTTTTTGTCCTGAGTGACTCCCAAGGCCAACCCCTTGCTGTCTGCTGGGGCAGAAACATCTCATGAAACACGTAGCCTTTAAATCTTTCTGGTTTTTCTCTGCGCATGGGGAAGGACGGCTGGTATTTTAAAATGAATGAAATGACTGTTGCTCAGGCCAGGAGAGGTGACCACAAAGAAAAATTGCCCTGGTTCCACTTCCATGCCACACTGGAGCAGGAGATAGCTGCTCAGCTCACAACTGAGTGAGAAAGACGATGCCTGGCAGTTCTCATCATCGTCTGGACCGACACAGCAACCCACATAAAAGGAAGAAAAAAGCCTGCTGATCAGATTGGTGTGACAGAGGCTCATGAGAGACATGCACATTTTCAATCTAAACGACAGCTTGAGGGATCTATATTACTAATTATCAACTAATATTGCCACAGTTCCCAGGCTGGCTTCAAAGGTTCTTGCAAAGTGCCCCAAGTACAGGGTTTCCATCTCATCATAAGGCTTTTTTCTTTGTCCCTGCTAAATGGATTGCTCCATCCTGGGCTCCCTCTGCGTAAGTCAGCTTGCACATGATGAGCTTTGCAGCAATGAAATTCGTTACCTTAACCACAAAAAACCAGAAACATTTGCTACAACTGTTAGAATGCTTTTGCACCTAATTAAAAAAAAAAAAAAAAAAAAGGTGGTTTCCTCTCTTCCTCCCCGCCTACTCCTAATCCCATGCTAACACCTTTGTAAAAGCTGGGGTGAGTAGTTTGGAAACTGAAAAGGTGGGGGGGGGGGGGGGGGCACAAAAAAAATACAAAAATATATCAGATCTCCAGACAATGAAATTGAGCAGCTATCTCTCATATCCTGCAGTGTTCAGGCTGAGGTCATAAGTTAAACAGGACATCAGAATAGTTGATGTAATTTGCTTATTTAGGATCAGAGCATTCAGTGACGTGAAAGAGACAACCTATTTGAACGTGCAGATAATCCCCCTGTCAATGTGGGGCTGTTCAGATGCACAAACTGCAGCTGGAGCCTGGGATTTTTTTTCCCCCGCACATTTATTTTTGCAGGGGATATA
The DNA here is from genome assembly GCF_035770615.1 of Melospiza melodia melodia. Taxonomy (NCBI): domain Eukaryota; kingdom Metazoa; phylum Chordata; class Aves; order Passeriformes; family Passerellidae; genus Melospiza; species Melospiza melodia. The sequence continues at coordinate 2,554,535 of NC_086215.1, forward strand.
ATTGCAATCATTTTTCCTTGCAGGAAAGCCTTGAAACCTCACCTGGGATCAGCCTCCTGTTGCGTAAGGTATTGTTCAAGCAGGGTCCCTGCCCCAGCCAGCTTAAAGGCTAAAGGGTCAAGTCAAACAGAGGGTGGGAAAGGAAGGAGAGGCCTGGGGGAGGTGGGGGTGGCACAGAGGCTCTGCAGGACCCAGGTCCCCCAGCCTGCTCCCCCCATACCCAAGCAAAGACTCAGACCCAGAACTGAGCTAAGCAGCAGCTACACTTTTCAGTAAAGCCCAGCACAGCTTTTCTGCAGATGGACAGGCCCTCCTGGCTCCAAACCCAGCTGCAGAGCCTCACACAGTGAGTGTTTTACAGCAGTTAGAAACCTTTAACCACAAGGTTCTTCCAGATTCCAGGAGGAATTTCTTGGTGAGCCCAAACAACACTGAAGACAGTTGTCCCTTCAAGAGATAGTGACAAACCCTTGTGATATAAAGATGTAAAGCTAACAACTTGCAGTGTTTATCTCCTCAGTTTATCACCATCCAAGCTGGGATTCCTCCCTGTCAGCAGCACTGCTCACCCCAAGCCTGCCAGCCCTGTGCCTCCACTGATCTGCTTGCACACCAGTGTTCTTTCACTGACACAAGTTGGCTGGGCCAGACACCTCAGCCATGGGAAGTGAAACGTCCTGGGCCCTTGGGCTCACCAAGCAGTCAGTGACAAGGCCCTGGCACATGGCAAGTTCAGAGGTGTGGCCCTCACCTACTTTGAGTGGACTTTCAATCACATGGCATGGAAAAGCAAGATGGCAAGAGTCACACCAGTCATTCAGGTAATGGATCCTGCCAAAACATGGCTGTTCTCAAGAGACAATTCATTCTCCTTTAAGAGACTGGAATGACATGGAGACATGGAGTTCATGTTCTCCTGCTGTTCCACCAGGCCATACCCAAGTGTCACAGCAGGATGTCCCAAACAGGGACAGCACCAGGAAGGGTGGGAGACAGCCCCTGCTGGCCTGGGAGAGGAGCTGAATTTCACCCCACTATGAAATGACCCCGCTGTCAGCTGTCTGTGCCCATGGACTGGAGTCCAGGCCTTCTTCAGCAGGTTTGGGTGGTTTTTCCTTCTTTAACTGCTAGTTCTGTGTTAGAATCTCCTCCAAGCTGTGGAGAGCAGAGCATCACTGATCTATCTCCTGGGTGAGTTGCACTGGGAGCTGACATTTAAGGCTTCCCACAACAGCCTCCAACAACTCCACAGAGATCTTCCTGACTACTGTAAGGGTTCAGCATGTTGAATTGATCATGTCTGAACACCCCAAACATTATTTCACACTGTCCCTTCCTGAAGGAAGTATTTCAGCTGTCTGAAAAGAAGAAAAATACAAGATACTCAAATGTATGCAGAGGTGACAGGTACATGACATTTGCATTTCAAATACAAGGAATGGGCTTGTAACATTTTAAGACTATGAAATGTAGAACTTCTATAGGGGTTTTTTGCATGTCACCAAAAATTAATCTTATTTTCACTCAGCCTCACTAAAATGTTCCTCACCAAAGGCACCACCAGGCCCAGCTACAGCTACACTGCAGGGGTGGCTTCACCAGGATCATCACTGAGTCCTTACAATGCAGCACTTGAGGAACACATGGAATGAAAAGGCCATTCCTGCACCATCACTGACACCTTTGGCAGCAGTCCCCACTCCTGAAGCCTTTAACTGGAGCAATCAAACTGAAGACCAGCAGAAGCTGGAGCAGAAATGCTGAGCAGCCCCTGGATGACACTCCCTATGCACTTGCTGCTCTAGGTCAGACAGAGGTAGCCAGTATTGGCCATTGTTTTAACAGAAGCAGTATTTTGGCAGGGTTGCAAAGCAAGCCCATTCTTTACATCTGCAAAAGAGAGCCCGTCCATCCCTGCTGAGGGAGCTGACAGAGGAAACGGATTTTCCAGCAGTCTTGGGTACAGCATTGAATTGGGACCTATTTTTACCACGTGCTCTGCACTACACGCATTAATTGTTATGACAACATTTGCTGCCATATTCACTCCAGTCATTTACAGAACAGAACCCAGGAGACAAAACAAGCCCCTGCTCCATGAGACAGAGGGAGCAGGCAGGATGCCACATTGCTTCCTGTGACACAGCCAGGGCTGATGGCACAGATAACCCATCCCTGCTGGTAGGTCAGGCCCAGCTCCGTGCAGGAGAGGGAGGAGAGGGGCCCAGCTCATGGGTCAGTACTGCCCATCCTCCTGCCTAGCCCAGACCCAGCTGCACTTGGCTCTTTCTGGAGCTCTGCTTGTGTGCCCACCATGCTCCCCCACTGTAGGGGCAGCCAAAACTCTGTCACCACTCTGTCACCCCTCAGCAAAGAGCTCTGCAAGGAGGAGCAGAGCTCAGAGCAGTCTGGGAGCCGCAAGGTCTGTGACCCAGCACCGGAGCAGCACAGACAGGCTGGCAAGCACAGCTCAGCAGTTTCAGGATCCCACCTCCATCCTAATTAAGCCCAATTAGGTTTACAAAGAATGAGGATGTTTTAGGAAGGACGTATAAAAGAACTACTGAGGTCTCTGTAGGCCATGTAGGCCCAGAGCACCCTCCTGAAGGCAGAAATTGCCTCTGTTGATGTGGGCTGTCAGTTTTCCAGAGTGCTGAAGGATGATCCTGCTGCCTGTGCAGCCCATGGCTCCCTTTGCACACAACCCCAGGAAGTGCAGCTAGGAGAGCTGGGATTCTCCTCCAGAGGATCAGCAGCACATCAGCCAAACCTGTGCTGTCTGCAGACACAGCTGAGCAAAATCCGCTCCAAAATGCCCAGGCCTTAAATGAAGGTAAATGTGATTCAGAACAGGGAGAGGTTGGACAAATCAGCATCTTCCCATGCTGAGGGGTATAAAACATGCAGCTGTTCCACCACCACAATTTACAGGGAAGGCATTTCTCCTGGAAGTAAGAGAACACTTAGTATATATTCCTAGCCAGATTGATTACCCCTATTTATATTGTAAACTAAGACAGCATGTACTAAACCCATAGAGTTAACCAGTTCCAGACCCCAGATCCTGGGTGAGGGGTCAGTTTTCCATTGTCTGCTGTACAGTCTCGTGCATTTATTAGAGAGCACTGAGTTTCCTGCAGCATGGTTTTATGTGTGTATGTGTGTGTGCTTATTTTTGTGGTATTTCAACAACCATCAGGAGGAACACTGCTATTTTATGGGATGTCAAGGAACTGGAGAATCCATGAGGTTTTTTAAAGGTTTGTTTAAAACAGCCAAGAAGCCAGCGTGCCACTTTAAATATATGTATGTATAACAACTGCAATCTGTTCTGGGACAATAAAACCACAGGACTGAAGGCAGTATCCCATAGCTGAATATATCCATTTATCCTGCAGTAAGATGAACCTCTGTTCTGTGGATCTGACCTGCAGGGAGTTTCGTCAGTCTCCTCTCACAGCCAACCTGCCCAGCTGGACAACTCTTATTTGCTTTCTAAGTTACAGATCCAGTTTCAACATCTGACAGCAGATATAAACAGAGGTTCAGGACACGCTCTCTGGTGTGTCTGCTCCTACACTACTTGTGCAATTCCACTGGGCCAGGAGACCCCAGATCTCCACCATGAGGCACTGAGCCAGACTCACTGGCTTGTTTATCCCTAAGAAAAAGCTAATTTTCTAACCAACTTGCTTCTTTTTCTCTCTATAGACACTGATAAGGTGAGAGATGTTGAAGTTCCCTGTTGGTTTTATAATGCAGTTTGGGAAGGGATAGGTTTCAGCGTGTTGCTGTAACAAATACAATAGTGAAATTGGAAGAGATGGTGATTTGAACTAACACAATTAAAATTTATTCTTAACAGCAATCCACAGATATCCTGTGCCAAACACAATCTGGAGCCATCAACTAGCATGGACATGAATTAACCTAATAACTTCTGGAAAAAAAAAAAAAAGAAGTACTATGAAAAAATCCTCCTATTAAAGTAATTAAGTGTTAACAGAATCACAAAGCCATAATTAAACATGGTTTATAATTAAAACAGCATGTGTCCTAGACAGAGAACACAGCAACAAAGAGAGTCCAACCATGACAGTTGATGCCAAAACACAGGCCAAGTAGTAAAAATCAGAAAAACAGGCGAGTTTCTAGCAAAGCTGCAGATGCAGAGCCTCTGATCCTCTGACTGAGCCCTCAGCACCGTGACGGATGTGACTGCACTCAGAACTCCTCACGGCTTTGCCAGGTGCTGCCAAAGTTCAAGCAGAACTCTTGGGAACCAAGAAGACACCGAGTGCAAGGCCCAGGACACCGAGGCAGCGCAGGGAGTGGTGGGCGAGCGGGAGCCGGGGCTGGAGCCAGCCTCGTCCTACCTGGCAGCGGCTGAAGATGTCACCCAGGGACACCTGCACGTTGAAGTGCTCCAGCACCTGCAGCGCCTGGTCCTTCGCCTTCTGGGAGCAGTTCACAGAGAAACACCTTCCTTCTCCCACCTGGGAGCGCAGCTGCAAACCAGAGACACCAGTGAGACCGAGCATAGGGCACCTGGGGCTGTTCTGATGCTCTTGGCTTGGTTTGAATGCTGAATAATGCTTAGAGTTAGTGTGTGTCTACAGTCTGAATTCTGGTCTGAGCACCACGATTGGTAACCTAACAGCCACTGCTGCAAGAGGTCTGACTCCTGAAGCATTGTGTGATTTTATGTGTATGAAACATGATTTAGGCTGGAGAAAGGGAGGCTCAGGGGGACCTGCTCACTCTCTACAACTCCCTGACAGGAAGGTCCAGCCGGGGAGGATTGGCCTCTTCTCCCAGCTAACAAGTGGCAGAACAAGAGGAAATGGCCTCAAGATGCTCTAAGGGAGGTTTAGATTGGAATTTCAGGGAACATTTCCTCACAGAAAGGTGGTCAGGCATTGGAAGGAGTTGTCCGGGGAGGTGTTGGAGTCATCTTTGGAAGAGTTCAAGAGTCATCTGGATGTGGCACTTGGAGACATGGTTTAGTGGGGACCACAGTGGTAATGCTGGGTTAACAGCTGGACTTGATCATCCCAAAGGTCTTTTCCAACCTTAACAGTTCCATTATTCTATTCTATAAAATATACCCAAGTCCTGTCAACTCACATTTTGGTGAGGTGGTCTGACAGGGGCAGCAAAAGGAACCTGACCTCAATCCCAGCTTTCTGAGGAAACTTGGCCAGATCCCACAGAGTGTGCCAAAGCACAGTGATGGAAACAATGCCCAGTGACCACTTCAACCCCTCTGATTCACACAAACGTTTCACCTGGAGTTCCCTGGTGGCCAAGAAATGTGAAGGGGTTGATGTGGACAGTCCCTCAATGTTTGTTCCACAGTCTGTAGAGAAGTGCATCTGTGAGTGAGCACTGGGAAGTCCCAGACACATCTTATGACCATACTAAGGACTCACAGGAATGGGATCAGCTACACACCAGCAAAGGAGCCTGGCAGAGCCATCCCATCCTTGTGGAGGGCATCCAAAGGCAAGGGAACCAAGGGAACCAGAGTATTTCCCAGGAGAATTGTACCCTGGAAGCAGTTATTTTCCTTTTGCAATTCCTACACTGTACTTTGAAATTAGAGCTCTGCCAAACAAGAGGACGCTGGATTCCTTATTCCACCAGCTGTAGGCTGATGGAACCTGCAGGGTGGCTGCACCTGCCTCATAGCCTCTCATTATGGGGAGGAGTTTGATTCCACACTCTGATTTTCCACAAGAAATCAGCAACCGAGATTTTATGCTGACAGTTTGTGACAAAGAAGTCCTGCACCCTGGCTCATGTGAACAGAACTCTGGCTCATGCAGAACATTTTCACTCTTCCAAATGGATTTTTAGGCACTAAAAAATTGCAAAGGACCTGCAACAGGACATCACAGCTCTCCAAGCATTGACTTGGCAGGCTCAGCACTGCATTCTGAAGCATGTCTGTGAACAGCTCTGAACAGCTGGTGCTGAGGGCAAGGTTGGCCTTTGCTTTGCCTTTTCTGTATAGCAACACAAAACCTCTCCAGCTTCCACCAGACCCATGCTCGGGGCCTTCCAATCTCCCCCTTCCAAGCCTGAGGAAATGTCCCTGAGGGCTGAAACTCTCTCAGTGTGGAGCCAGCCAGCAAGCAAGAATCTCTGGGATAAAAAGCACAGAAACTGAGCTGCCTTTCACCTGCCAGTGAGGCCAGACAGAAACACACTGCTCTGGATTGTTTGGCTTGACTTCCACCCCCACCCCCAATGGAGAGCAATCGCTCTCCCCACCAGTACAGGACTGAATATAAGTATCAAAAAACATTTTGCCCCAAGCCTTGGTGGTTGAGAACAGCAAACCTCTGAAGACCCTAAATGTAGCTTTTAGTGGAGAAAACGTGAAAAATCCAAGCCAGCTGTTGCATTCACATCTGACTTTTCCTCTTGTCTCCCCTGCACACCCCAGACCATGCAATGATCAGTGCCAGAAACACGCCAGCAGCTTGGAACACTCACAGTCTGATATGGGAGTCCAGAGGTCAAAATGACTCTTCCTTCCTGTCGGGCAATCTGGAAAAAACAGTAAAAATCCAAATGAGCAGGGGCTGAAGTTACACTGAGTTCAGACTTTACTTGCAGTCACAGAAGAGAGGAGGTGAACTGTAGATATCGAGTGTTTCTCTCACTGTCAGTCCACACCTGGCCAAGAGTTCCTGACAGCAACAGCAGCTCCAAGTATGGCTCACCCCTTGTCCCCTCCCTGCCAATCCCTGCCTCATCTCCCATGTGGTGGAACAAGCTGCTGGTGCATCTGTACCACCCCAGGGAACCATTCCACCTTGAAATAATTCTATACAAAAGCAATCTTTTAATTTTTTCCCTTAACTCAGATTATTTCTATTTCCCCAGTCTGGGTCACAAAGAAGGAAACAGTTCTACTGCACAGGGGGAAAAGGAAAAAAAACCTAAGCAGGTAGTTCTAGGAAAAAAAAATGTACCGTGAAATGTGTCTGCAAACTTCATACCTTTAACAAAACTGCTCCTTAGAGAAGGAGGGTGTTATTGTCCTGGCAACCCAACACACAGGAATTCTGCACCTTTCCAGGCTGCAGGAAACATCTCCCGAAGAGTTTATCACCTCCCGACTTGGAATCCTGGACTTTTGTCAGAGTCCTTCAAGTGGAAGGTGTGTGCTGAGTTCCCAGGGAGCCATCGGTGCCCTGCTGCCCTTCCCCGGGCTCGGGGACACGCACAGGGGGCGCTGCCAGGGGGAGGCCCCGACTCTGGAGCTGCAGGGGTGACGTGTGACTGACCCTCCTCACACGACTGAATGACGCCCCTCCCTGCCACCCCTCACCCTCCCGCAGGAGGGACAGACTCACAGCAATAGGAGGATTCACAAGGATTCCCATGTGAACCAGGACTCAGCAATGATCCTGCTGACAAGAGATCAGTGCTTTGAAGTAGGCACAAGGTTATTTCTCTTCTCTGGCTTGGATTCTGTTAGAAGCCCTCATGTTTTTCACTGACTCCAGATGTGTGTCATGGAGGTCTCTCATCTGGTTCAGAGTGCAGCAGCTCTGTCTGGATCTCTCTCTACCCTTGGCAGGAAGACACATTTGGGATCAGAGTCCTGCTGCACTTCCCAGAGAGACACCAGCGAGCACAGCCAGGGAACACCAGACAAACCAAGCACAACTTTTAAGCTCTGTCTTGAGTAGTCATTCTCTTAAGACTCACTGAACCTATGGCAACAGGAAACAAGGGGGAGAAGGCTTTGAAGGCCCTGTGCAGGCAGTTAAACAACTTGTTTTTTCCCTTTTTTCCTCTTTCTGAGCTTTCAGGTATCTGCTTCCCTCCTTTAGTTGTGAAGTCACTCTTTGGCTGAAAATTCTGCACTGAGAAAGTTATTGGCAACAACTTCTAAAACATCTTTCTACAGGCAAAATTACGGGATTTCTTTCAAAATCAACCCTCTCTCGCTCAATAAAGGAAAAAAACCTCTAAGAACAGGAGCCTTGAAGGGGCAGCACAGACACCCCACGCAGTCCTGCTGCTGAGCAGCCACCACAGCACCCTGGGGGCACGGTAGTGAGGGAGGTCTGGTAAGGCAACAGCAAAAGGTTACCACAGGGATTTGCCAGGGAAAAGGGATGTGAAATTCCTCCAGACCCATGTTTGCTTCAGGGTAAGTCTGAGGATTTCACAGCTGGAACACTCCACTCTGACTTTCTGCATCCAGGGTTAATTAGTCCAAGCTTGATAAATCCCCTTATCTAAATGGCTCTGCAGAGACAGGCAAAGAACATCAAATAAAAAGGAGAAAAGCAATAACTCTTCCAACATGTTTTTCTGCCTCTGGAACAACGACTGGGAGAAGCACACAGAGCCAGAAAAGCCATGTGATAGCACACATCTGACTGAGACCACAGAGGGTATGTGCTGGAGAAAAGGGCACAATTCCTTCTTTTTCTGCAAAAGCAACAAGGGAAGGCAGCACTGGGACCATGGGGGGGATGTGTGGTCAGGGATGCAAATGAGAGGAAAAGAACACCCAGGGCAGCATTTTGGCATCGGTGTCAGGGACCTGTGCTCTAGCCCAAGTGCTTCAGAGAGGGCATTGGCCTCAGTTTCACAATCTATTACAAAGATAATATCAACTTCCTCTGGAAAAGGCTCAGGCCTTCTGGATAGAAAGCACTCCCTAATCTGTTGGTATTACTGATTATCCCTTAACGTGTCTGTCTGTTCAGCCAACTTGCATCCTGCAGAAATGAATGAACCCACAGGAATTACTGTCAGAGAGACCTGCAAGGGCAATGACTGAGGAGAGAGGGCAGAGAGACACCCTTTGTTTCCAAGCCAGCACCAGCAGCAGGATGATTCGTGACAATCTAAAGAGTCCTGAACCAAGGCCAAAGGAGGTTCCAAAAAACAGCAACACAAGGCTGTGCATTTGTAAGTTAAACTTTGCCAAGTCTGTGCAAGACACATGTTGGGCAATGCCACATGTCCTTGGAGAGCCAAACTGCAGCACAGGAAAAGCTGTGTTCCCCTTGCAGTGATCCTGAGCCTGGGCCAGCAAGGCCCTGCTTCAGACCAAGGGAGAGGACAGAAAGTGTCTGCCCCAGGATATGTGCTGGGAAAGCACCCAGACAAGGATCTGCTAGAGAAGGAGATCACAAAACCCAGTCCAAACCCAGAGGCCCTCCCTGTAATCCCAGGCCCTTTTAAAAGAGACAGTAAACCAAGAGCTTAACAGCTCTGAGCACACTCAGTCCAGCTCTCCCAGTATTGCAACCCTAATCTTCTCTTCAGCATTCCTGAAAAGTATAAATTGCACAGAGTTATCACATGGTTTTGTAACGTGGCCTTAAATGTCACACCAAAACCATCCACCCAGTTTTCTCTGTGCAGATCCATTTGTATCAAGGTCTCCAATGAAAGACCTTCTCCTCCTGCTGACCCAACATCAAAAGCCAAGTCTTGATCTTAAAAGCAACACAGCTCTTCATCTGCCCTTTCTCAATTTAGCTTCCCACCAGACTAAAAAGACCAGCAAACCTGGAGAATGTCACCTACATCAAAAATATGGAAAAAGCCAGTCAAAGCTGAGACAAGATCCAAGATTAGATTCCCCCATTAGGTGAAGATCTGCTCACTGCAGGATTAAAATCCCTTTTGTGTCACCTGGCTCCAAATTAGTCTAGGGCAATTTAGATCTGGGTGCACAATGCTCTATCTGGCTCCTGAGATCCATCCAGCCTGGCCCTTCACTGCAACTTGCTGGTTCACCTGGAGCTTTGGAGGGTAGGTGTAACCTTGCAAGGGAACCTTCCACAGCACAGGAGCCTCAGGAAGCCAGTTTTACCTGCCTTCTGGTTATTAGCATACTTCAAAAGATACCAGGTTTGCCTTAGCATCAGATTATCCTTAGAGATGAGGATGATTTTGAAGACCAAGAGCAAAGTCCATTCAAAAAATAAAGTAAACCAACCCAGAACACAACTGGAGCAGCTTTGAGATTCCACTGAGTCTCTTATTAGAAACCTAAGAGACTATGAACATTTTCTTAAAACCTTTTGCTCTGCCCCCAAGGTACAACATTGCAGAAGCTACTGTAGTCACTCAGGCTGCGGGATGATCCTGTAAGGTTGGTGTGAGAAGGATCCCACTGCTTTGCCTGATTCTCCAAAATTGCAGAGAAAACAGGAGCATCCACTTTTCAATCTCCTTCCAATTATCTGGAAAACCCAAAAGATGGGTTTAAGATTCTCTGCAAAGAGAAGTTTGGAGAAGACAAGATGGAATCATAGAATAGTTTGGTTTAGAAGGGATCTTGAAAAGGTCATATTGTCCCAGCTGCTCTGAAGTGAGCAGGGACATCTTCAACTGGGTCAGGCTGCTCAGAGCCTCCATCCAACCTGACCAGGAATTTTCCAGGCATGGGGCATGAAGGACCTGGGTAGGAACACAACAGGCACAGGGCATAATTTTAAGTAAATAAACTTGTATTAATTGCAAATAACACATTGCTTGTAAGAGTAAGTGCAAAGGCAAAGGGTAGATCACCCAAAACTGGCACCTGCACACTCAGAACCTGCTGCATCCCAGAGATGGAATCTCTACATTCTTTACCCCATGGATTGCCTGGAGCTGGAGGCAGAGTCCCTGGGGAGGAATGCTGGATGCACACAGCCCTTTGTCAGAAGCCACACAGCAGAGAGCCAGGCTGGGGCCAGCCTGGGACGCTGTGAAGCCCTGCAAAGGCCCTGCCCGAGGGCAGTGAGCAGGGCTGCCATCCAGGACTGCTGGGGACAGCACATGGTGGGTCCCACCAGCTCTCAGTGCACAGGCTGCAAGAATTCCCAGCTAAAGGAGCTCGTCCAGCACATCTGGAACTAATTCCAGCCCCAGCTGCAGACCTGCTGTGCCATACAGGTGTGTGCAGGAGCTAGAGCAGGTAGAACAGCAGGGTAATATGGGAAAAACAGCACGGCCACCCCACTGAGTGAGAGGGCTTCATAAAACCACCCCCACTGCATCTGTAAGGACAGCCTGTGAGTTCTTTGCCTTTCACATGAGGATAGATTAAACCAGAGACATTTTCAGTATTAATTTCTACTGTTTTTCCATTTTTAAAGATTTTCTGTATCTGCATTTATGACAGGCAACTTTAATCAATCACATCTCCAGCCAAGTCCTAATTAAATGGCATCATTAAATCAGAGACTGCAAGCTGGTAGCATCTCACAGCACATGAACAGAACCACAGAATCACAGAATCATTAAGGCTGGGAAAGACCTCCCAGGTCATCAAGTCCAACCACAAACCCAGTACTGCCAACTCCACCACTAACTCTGGTCAGTCAGACGGGATCCAGTGGATTGTGGTGCCAGAGGCCCTGCTCTCACACCTCTCCAGATCTGGCATGACAAATTCACCATGACAAGTCCAAGATAAAATATTTAGTCAATAACAGCAACACAACACAAAGCATAACACAGGACAAGGGTTTCACATCCATGGGAATGGGGGTTTCCAAACCATTTCCTGTACCACGTGCTAGCCTAAACAAAACAAAAAACAAACAAGCAAACAAACAAAAAATATAAATCCATAACTACCCAAGTACAGCTGAAGAAGTTCTCAGGCTTTTAAGCTTGATCCCAAATAACAGAGGGTGAAGGACCAGACCCATCTGCCCACCAATACTTGAAGCCACTTTAACAAAGAAAATGAATGAGAACAATAAGGAGCAAATGCCAGGTGCTGCAGGAGTTCTTGGCACAAGGAGAAGTGTAGTATGACTGATAAATAATTTGAGTGAAAAGACTTTAATAAAGAGCAAACACTAATGCTGTACACTCTTAGGTGTCCCTAGTGACACCAGTTTGAGACTGTGCTGGGACAACACCCAAACCATCTGTCTTGTACTCAGTGACCAGGATCCAAACCCTCTGCTGGCCTTTGCAATAACATTCCCAAGTTTTTGGGTGTAGGGTGGTCAACATTCAACTTTGATTCAATCAGGACCAGCCAGATATCAAACAGGGTAGGAGGAGTCTATTTTTATCTTTGATTATCCAAGCCCAGATCAAAGGCTCTGCAATACAGTAACACTCCAAGGGCTTTTGATAGTGAAAGGATGTTTGTCCAGTCACCATAGAGAAAGCAATGTCAAACATCCTGTCCATGGCACGATAAGGGATGGGGATGAGAAGTGGAGACGGAGCTCTGGGGGGAGGCACTGAGAACTGGTTTGTTTAAATAACTTGTGCAAGTTTGGCAGGGAGGAGATATTAATTATTTCTGCAGAAGTTAGAGCCTGCCCCGGATTCTGGCCAAGCAGACATCTGAAGAGGAAACATCCTGCACACCAGGCTGGGTGATCCATGCACATTTGATAGCACACACTGTGTGGCCTGGATATCTCTCTTGACTCCCTCGAAGGCAGGGAGGTCCTCTGGGAGATGTGGACAAATAAGAAAGCTGGGCAATCACCAACCAGATCAAGTTCAACAAGGGAAAGTGACAGATTCTGCACCTGGGATGGAGCAACCCTGGATATACAAACACACTGGGGAATGAGATGCTGGAGAAGAGCGTCACAGGAAGGAACCTGGGGGTCCTGGTTGACAGAAAGTTGAATGTGAGTCAGCAGAGCCCTGGAGTCAGGAAGGACATTTGTGTCCTGGGGCCATCATGTGGTGGTCAAGGGAGGGGATTGTCCCATTCTGCTCTGGGCTGGGGTGGCCTCACCTCGGGCCCTGATGGCAGTTTTGGGCACCACAAAGTAAGAAAGACATTAGGCCATTAGAGAGTTTCCAAAGGAGGGCAGTGAAGATGGTGAAGGGCCTTGAGGAGAAGCTGTAGGAGAAGTGGCTGAGACTTGGTCTGTTCAGCCTGGAGGAGACTGAGGGGAGACCTCATTGCAGCTACAAGTTCCTGGTGAGGGGAAAAGGAGGGGCAGACACTGATCTCTGCTCTCTGCGACCAGGGACAGAACCTGAGAGAATGGCATGAAGTTGTGTCAGGGGGGAGTTGGGCTGGAGCTCAGGGCAAGGCTCTGCCCCCAGGCTGCCCAGGGAATGGGCACGGCCCCGAGGCTGCCAGAGCTCCAGGAGCCTTTGGGCAGCGCTGCCAGGGGTGCCCAGGGTGGGGCTGCTGGGGGGGCTGGGCAGGGACAGGGGCTGTTCTCAATGATCCCTGTGGGTCCTTTCCAGCTCAGGGCATTCTGTGATTCTGTGATCTGCACTCCTGGGATGGCAGAAATGTGTCTGAAATGAAGCAGCATTTGTCTCTTATCCAGTAGGCAGAGGGGCAGTTATTAAGGGAGCCCAGAGCAATACTCATGGTCCCCTCTTCCTTTCCCAAACACCACTGCAAGTTGTGGCTCATCACCTTTGAGTCACCTCACAAGGCCAGCCAGGATGTTACATGGCCATTGATTAAGGACATTCTCCCTTCTGTATTGAACAGCCATCTTTGGATTATGGGTCTGCCCAACTGAACTGCACACAAGGCAGACAAGTACCTTCCCTGTAAGCCCAAACTGGAGTGCACTAGAAACCTAAGTGAATGTTGGCTCCTTTCACTGACTTTTGTCTTGTTGCAAGCACACACATGACTTGGTCACGTCTTTGGGGCTGGAGATGATCGTTAAGGCCCCTTCAAAGCCAAAGCAAACCATTCTGTGATTCTATGATCTTTACCCTCCCCTTGTGTTCTTCTCATGACTTGAGCTGCCCCAGCTGCCAATGACACAGACAGACACACGTAAGAGTAAGATCATAGCAGTCTCTGCTCCCCTCCTCTCTCCTGGAAGTGGAGAACCAAGGCTGCACACCACTGCAGGGACCAGCTGATTCCAGCTGCCAGTGCTCAGGGTGACCCAAAGAGCTGGGAATCAGCACAGGGATGGAAGGAGGGACCCATGGGGCAGCTCCTGCAGCCTGAGCACCAGTGCAGCTTCCCAGTGAGCCCCATCATGTCCCCATGGACATGGGAGCTGTGAACTCACCTCAGCAGCTTTCCTGTGGTCATCCTCATTGTCCAGCAGCCGCACATCCACGCCCAGGCAGCGCAGGTAGCGCCCCAGGCCCTGCAGCATGTTGTCACAGACCACACTGAACTCCTGGGGGGAGACAGGGGCAGGGGGGCGTGAGGGCTCCGTTCTGGATCCTTGGAATTCCTAGAGAAAGGCAGGACATCCATAAGGAGCAGAAATCTGATTCCCAGTACATTTGTGTTTTTACTCCCTGCGTTAGTTCACCCACCATGGCACATCCAACTGCCTCCTTCCACCTGTGTCACCACCTCCCCGTGCTCTGCAGCCCCTCTAGATCCCCCTTCCCATCCTTTCCACATTCCACTTAGGCAGGGGGCAGAACATGATGGGGCTAATTCTGAATTCGCCATTCTCTCACTGACCAGCTGGCCACTTGATCCAGGGACCTGCAGCCTTTCCCTGGAGAAGTGCCAACCTGGCCTCCAGTGCTCTGCACAGGCATTCATCATCAAGAAATCACAGAAACATAGCCAAGGCTGTTGTTCCCCTAAATTAGTCTGCAATTAATAAACACGTGCCAAAGCTATGATTTGGGACAGACAGAGGGAGAAACAGGTAGACAAAGCAACCACGTCAACTCTGTTATCTTTGGAAAGTTAAAAATAGGCAGTGCCTGAATTCTGTTTGTTTTATTTCAAATGTCTGCTGCTGGGGGAGTTCCTGCACTTGGAGGACTTTGGCTTTGGGAGGCTCCCAGAAGTACAATAGCTAAATTCATGGAGAAGGGAAGTTATTAAGGAACTTCCAATGTCCAGCTTTTGACTCCAGGAACTTGAATCAGCTGGGATGACTGAAGGACACTGCCAGCAGCTATGCAGGGAGCCAGCACTGCAGACCAGCTCTGCAGGAGCTGGCCCCAAGCTGGGAATGCTGTGGCACACCAGGCAGCTCCACCTGGGCTCTCCATGGGAACCAGCTCAGGTCCAGGAGCAACCCTGGTGTGATGCTGCAGTTCCCAGCAGCTGGTCCCTGTAGCCAGGGCTCTGCAGCACTGGGCAGACTGGGCTGTCACCAGTTCCTGCAGGACCCTGGTCGATGCAGCTGTGACACCAGAACACGGTGACAAGGAATGGAGCTGCCCCCTGAAGCTGAGGCAGTTGGACATGCTGCCCCTGGCTGCTGCTGCTCTTCAAACAGATGTGCAGGAGCTGCAGCTGGCTCTCAGCCAGTGTTTATCCAGTGACCAGCACTGTCATACGGAGCTTTTTTCTCACATTTCATGCCAGCAGAGAGCAAAAAGCTTATAAAGGAGAACAGAGTCATTAGCCCCACTTCAGACAAGGAAACACTGGGAAGGAGAGCTTAGAGTCCTGCTGGATGCAGTCAGGACAAGTCTGCTTTTTTTGCCACCCCAGTCCAGGTTTTACCAACTGCCTCTGGCTGATGAATCTGACTGTGCAGAGCACAGAGATAACCTGTGGGTGTCCAAGGTGACTGAAGCCTGGAGTGCTCACTTTTCCCACCTCTGCAGCAGCCACCCAGCTCTGCTATAACACACAACATTCCCATAAATGCAATGCCCAGGGAGCAGCTCCGTGTTCTCCTGCCTGCTGAAGGCCAAGGGATGCTGCACATTTTCACACAGGTGGACACAGTCAGCAGCATCTCAGCCCAGCCGCGGAAAGGGGCACTGACTTCAGGAGCTCCACACACACCTGGGGCTCCTCAGGATACACAGATACACACGGTGGGTCTTCTCAGGCAATAACAAAATGGGATTTGTGCCAGGGTTTCCAAAGGTGTACAAACCACTGAATGGTTCCATTTAAAATGTAAAATGTTATTCCTGAGAGGCACCAGTCACATTTCAAGATACTTAAGCAGAGTTGCACAGCTCTGGTGAAGTATTAAGGCTCTGCCACAGGACAAATTCTGGGAGAGGCCTCTCATGGAATGTGGTGGTGGGCAGGGAGGCAGAGACAAGCCTTCAGCAGAAAGGCATTTTTGATGGATCATTTGCTTTTAACTTTGCAGACTTCTACTCCAGACACAATAAAGGAGATATTCCCAATGCGAAAGCAAGGTGTGGAAGCTCAGTAAAAAGGAAAAGTAAGGAAGTAAGAGTTTTGAAACCTTGGCCACAGAATCCAAACCCAATGTGGAAGGAGTATTTCCACGAGCAAGGCTCACTGGGCTTAGCACAAAGATCTGCACCCACACTGTGCAAAGAAAGTGAACCTCAAAGAGCAGGGAAAGCTAGGCCCAGGCAGGCCAAGGAGAGAGCAGTGTCCTGGGAGGGAGGGGTAAGGAGGATGTTTGCTGCAAGAGTCCTGAGAACAGCCGTGCCCAGGGAATGGTGTGACTGAGAGCAGCAGCGTGTGATTTGCAGGGGTCTTGAGCAACAAGCAGCTCTTTGAAGATGTTTACAAACCTGTCCAGAAGGTGATGGTGCTTCTTGTTTATTCAGCTGCTTCTTTGCCCTGGGTTTTTTGCTCTGTTTTCCCACCAGACTCTCTGTCAGGTCTGAACCCAGACCAAAGCTCTCGGGGTCCTTGCAGAGCCTCTCATAGATCTCCAGCAAGCAGTAGGCATCTGAGGCTGCAGGGAAGAGACTGTGAGCCTCAGCTCATAAGAGGCTCATTCAAAAGTAAATCAGAGGCTTTCCTAAGGCAAGGAAGAGCCCCCACCTTTGTAAAAGCCACTGTGAACAACTGTGAAGCTGCAACTCCCTCAGGTCATACCCTCAAGCTCCAGGACTGACTCACTGAGCATCACAGCTGGACCCACAGTCACAGAGAGTCAAGGCAACAGCTCCTAAAGACAGGCTCTGCCATCTCCACTCTAACCCAGTAACCCAATGTAGACTGCAGTGTGGCTCTTCCAACCACCACCAGGTAGCTCCAGCCAGCCCCCATTCCTCACCATTGTCCCCAAGCCTGCCCACAGCTCCTTATCACTCCTCTTGACAGGAAGGGAGCTTCCCCAGGAGATGCAATATCTGAGCAGGTACTGCCTGAGCTGTTTGCAATCACCTGCCCACACTCAGTGCCCTGTGCTGCTGCTCCCTGCAACGGCAACAGGAGAACTCTCCCAGCCAGTCTGACAAGTCCCAGTGATTAACTTTTGTGAGAACTGTGTCAGCTTCAAGGATAGTCGAATTTAACAAAGGGCTGGTTTGCATCAGCAGACTGTCCTTTGATGCACCAGGAAAAGATTCAGACCCAGACTTCTGACTCTGGGGTAATCAGCAATAAACTCTATGGGTCCCTCCATAGCCCTGAGTCTGTGCTGCAGTTTCTGACACATCTGCCCATTTCAAACAAGCACCTCACTGTGACAAATGAACACGGCATTTGTTTCCCAGGAAGGCAGTGAAATGAGGCAGAAGGAAGTGGACTTTCCTCCTTACAGTTATTGAGAAGAGTTTCCACTGAGGTGATGCTTCATCAGACAAAATCTGCAAAGCACAGGAATTCCTTCCTCAGGGAAATAATGAATCACTGGACAGTTTAAACTTCAACCATTAAAGTCATGTCCTCAAAAGGACAAACAAAACATGTGCTGACTCCTTTGAACAGGAACTAATCTGCAAAGCCATTTTCTTCCTCTGCTACTTAAAAGACTTTCCTGGGGACAGAGCAGCCAAGCACAGCCTGGCCTGGGCACCTGCAGCACCCAGCCAGGGCCACACCTGCATAGAGGATCTGCTCCTCCCGGAGTGGCCTCTTCTCCCAGTTTGACAGCTGCTCTGTTTTATCCAGAGGCTTCCCCAGCACGTGCTGCACCAGGAGGCTCAGTCCCCTCTCCGGCTGCCTGACCCCTCTCTCCTCGTGGCTGCGCTCCGGGGACAGTCCATCGACCTTCCGGCCGTCCTTCCCCCACTGCAGCTGATGGAAACACAAAGATACAAACCACCTGGTTAGGAAGCAGCTCCCAAACACCTCCTGCTCCAGCTGCTGGGGCCAGGCACAGCCCTATGACATCCCTCTCGTGCCTGGCATATTGAACCCCAGCCCTCAGACAAGGGCTGGGATGGCACGAGATAAACGCGGCATTGGGTTATTTCTTTAACAAACATGCTTGCTGGGGAGAAATGTCTGCCACAGCCAAGGAAGGGGGAAAAGGGCATTCTTGTACAGCCCTGCACCAGAGGCTCCTTAGGGGTCTGCAGGGTGCTCACCATGCTGGGGGCTGCTGGGCATCCACGCAATAAAGGACCAGCAGGGGCAGTTCAGCACCTTTCTCCTCCCAGTCCCAGTGGGAAAAGCATTCCTGTGACACCCTGGGCAGCAGCCCTCTCTGCAGCTGCCATTTCCCAGCTTAAACTGAGGCAATGGCTGCTGGCAGCTATGTCAGCCATGCAGCACTTCCCAGGTTAAGCTATCAATCCCAAAGATCTGCTTCACCTCAACCCACAGCCTCAAAAACACTTTTACATTTTACCCATTAAAATGGTTGTACTGAACATTTTGTGGACTGCTGAAAGCTCCTGTGCAAATTTGTGTGCAAATTCAGGGACAGCTGTGCTTCAGCTGACCAGAAATTCCTGTGCTGAACCCACCAGCAGCCCTCCTAGGAACATCAGAGTTCTGTACAAATCATTAACTCCACCATATCTGCTTCAATAATTCATGGCCTTGGAGTAGCAGAATTTCTACAAGAACTTCCTCTTCCTAAGTATAACTTGTGCTGAGAAACCTTGTCCTGGCTGAAAGGAGCTCAGTCCCCAAGAGCTTTTCACAGCTTCTATAAAGGCTATGAAAAAGCTGTCAGTAACATAAGCTTTAACATTTTAGTTGATGAAAACCAAATACTTCTGTCTTCCTTTACAGAATCCCAACACCTCAAACCATCTGGAGGAAATGGTCTCTTTACTCATGCAGCCATCTCCCTGCCAATCCAGGATGCAAACAGACACTGCTGTGGATTCAGGACAGTTATCCACCAGCACATGCAGGAGACACCACTTCCCACACCTCCATGTGTTTATCCTTACTTGTTTGTCCACTGCAAGAAGATCCACCACACCTTGCATTTGCTTCTCTGTGTCTTTCAGAGCAGAACATGTGGCTGCAAGGCTGCTGAGGTCTCCAGACATCCCATAACCTGGAGACAAAAGAAGCCCAAATCACACAGGTAGGAAAACTCAAATCACGCTTAATGCACTGCAGCTTCTTCTAGTTCAGAATCAAAATGCTGACAAAATATTTATAAGCATTGGTGGGAAGACTGTTCAAACAGGGAGCAAGACTGGATCCTGTCTCTTCTGTTCCCAAGAGACACTCCTGCAGATCAAGGGAAAAGAGAGGTGCATGAAAAATGCTGAGTTTAAGATCAACTTACTTAAAATCTGGGAAATGTATTTATGAATTTGCCTTTGAAATCCAGGTTTAGCAGCTCCTGATAAAAGCTTCCAAAAATCATGTATGGTAGTTCAGAGATCTTTGGTGTCCAGCACAGCAACTCTGGGACAGCACATCCTGACAGCTCTGCCCCAGGATTACCTGAACCACTGAAGGCTGGGTGTCAGCTGGGGATTAGTACAGAGCTAGCACAATCCCAAGTCTGAGAGTGCAAGTTATATCAGGAATCCTGGATCTGACCTGAAATGGGGACATACAATGGCATGGACCTGTGTCAGGGGATGGTCAGGCTGGAGCTCAGGGCAAGGCTCTGCCCCCAGAGGGTGCTGGCACTGCCCAGGCTGCCCAGGGAATGGGCACGGCCCCGAGGCTGCCAGAGCTCCAGGAGCCTTTGGGCAGCGCTGCCAGGGGTGCCCAGGCTGGGGCTGCTGGGGGGGCTGGGCAGGGACAGGGGCTGGGCTGGGGGATCCTGGTGGGTCCCTTCACGCTCAGGGGATTCTGTGATTTTGTGATCCTGTATTTCTATCACTCCCAGTTACACCAGTCACTGTTTCCTGACCTGGAAGTGCCTGAACACTCAGGGCTACAAAAGCTGGTTCCATGGCAAGTGGATTTAGGGAATGACAACAACAAGAGGATCTAGGAATGACAAAGATGACAAAACAGGTGGTGTGAAGTCCCGAGGTGGGGAAGAGAGAGGGGTGTTACCTAGTTTAGTGATGGCTGCATCTGAATAGAGCATCTGGATGAAATGGGGAAGCTTCTCCTTTTCCCCCTCAGCCTCAGCTTGCTCCAGGAGCCGTGGCAGGTCCAACAGGAACACCTCATCCTTCAGTGCAAGTTGCAGGAGGGCAACACGGGGCTTCCCCACCATGCCAAAGGAAGGCTTCCACTCCATGTCCACACCAACGACCTGCCCAGCCTGCAACACAGACACTTCCTGCACCCAGAGCCTGCCTGTGCTTGAGAGGAGCCTGAAGAATCTGTCCAGGACATGAGCATTTCCTCCCCAGCACCTGCAGCTCTTTGTGCAAACTGCCACAGACACAGGGAACTCTCAAAGCACCTGTGTCACCCACAGGAACCTTCCCTGGTACAATCCCTAACACCTTCCTCAAATCAGACCAGCCTAAAGGAGCAGCTGTTCTTGGCTTGGGGAGGTAGGCAGTGGATGGCAGTGGCCACAACCAACTCTGTGTCTCAGCCTGGCATGTAGTTCCAGCTCCATGACCCTGCCAGGCCAATCCCAGGTCACACTCACCTGCAGCACCTTCTCCCAGCACCGCAGTGTCTCCTCCCATGTCTGCAGAAAGTGAATATTTTCCCGTGGAATAGGAAGCTGATAATAGTCCTTCTTCTTACTGGCCTCATAATTATCTGCTTTTGTAACCTCTTCTACCCTGCACAGAATCAGATGCAACAGTTTGAAGCCATGGAAAGCCAGAGGAAATCCTCGACTGGAACAAGAGGGTCAAGTTTTACTCCCCTTATTTTACCCTGACCCTCTCTTTCCCCATGACACTCAGCTCTTTCTCAGAGAAAAGAAACTAATCAAAGAGATTCAGCTCCCCTGGAGAGATCACACATTTCTGGTTAGTGTCTTTCCCATAGAGACTTGAAATGGTTCATTATTTGGGAAACTATTAGTAACCTTATGTTTGGGAGGCTGTGTGCCCAGTTTTGCAGCAGAGCAGCTCTCCCTGCACAAACACTCTTTCCTGTGGGTTTGTGTGCATGGGGAAGTCAATATTTGTGTAAAATATTTAATGAAGGTGTGCAGCCTCAGGTCTCCTGGAATATTCTCACCTGCAAAGCTCAGGAGCCGTGTGTGGTGTGACCAGAGACAGATGATGTCATTTATATGCTGGTGCCACCTTGTTGTGTGCAGTGTGAACTCCCTCTGGGAACCTGTGGCTGTGTTACTCAATAGACTGGGCAGCCAGACTGTTTTATGGGGTTTCATGGCTCTGCCGACTTTATAGCAGCTACCACAGCAGGTATCATGACTGGGTGAGTAAACTGCAGTACAAAGGGGTTCATTAATCCATCCCAGCTCCTCACGCAGGGCAAGCACACCCTCACCTGCCTTTCCTCCACAGCACAGGATTCCCACAGCACAGAGGTGGTAGTGATGGGTTTTATCTCTGGATGCACAGTCTGTGGCTCAGCCACATATCTGCAATCACCCCTCTGTGTTTTGAGGGCTTATCCCTCATGGAAAAACCTCCTGGCTCCCAACTGGCAGCTGCTGTGGTTTCTGGAGGGAGGAGGAGGAGGGCAGCTCTGGCAGTGCTTTGGATCGAGGCAGGAGCATGTCCAAGACAGACAAGAGTTTCATGTGCTCCAGAAAAAGCTGAGGACCCTCTGGAGAAGTGTTTTGAGGGAGATTACATCTGTGTTATATTTCCTGAGATGACACAGTGCTTGAACAAGTGCAGATATGCATGAGGAGAAAGAGCAGATCCACAAAACCAGGATCCCTGAACATGAACAGTTCAAGCCCATCTGTGAGACCTTCCCAAAATCATCAGCATTAAAAAATAATAACTAGTAAAACTTTGACAGATCTGCAATCACCTCAGTAAAACAGATGAATATTTGCACTGTTGATCTGGCAGAAGAAGTGTAAGAACCCTCACCAGCATGAAGCAATCTCACAGAGCTTCTGTGTAGTCAGGATGAGTTTAAAATGCCCCTTTCACAGACATTTCCAGGCTTATGACAATGAAATGCAGTGTGGGCAGGGCCACAATGGGATCCAAGTATATGGAGGAAGTCTTTGCAAACCTCTGTCCCCACGGATGCATCACAATAGACAATTTTAAGCAAATACACATTGTTTGTATGACAAGCAATCTGCATGGTTTTCCATGGCACCAAACCGAGGATTTACCTGTCCTGGATGTGCAGCTTCTGAAGCTCCTCAGCCACAGCCTGGGGCAGCATGTCGGGGGGCACCCGGCAGTGCCGCGCCCACCGCGCTGCCCCGTGCGCGTCGCAGTGCCGGAGCAGCGACTGCACCAGGTGTGCCTGCAGCCACCGGTTCTCCCCAACTGTGCTCTGCAAGGGCAGCAGGGGAGAGCACACTGTCAGTGCAGCTTCCATCCTCCCCTCCCAGGAGGCACCCTCTTGTAAAAAGCTTATTCCTTATATCTAGTCTGACTCTCCCCTATTTCCGTTCAAAACCATCAGCCCAAGTTCTGTTGCAATAGGTCCTGCTAAAAACTCTGTCCTCATCTTTTTTATTGGCCCCCTTTAAGTACTGAAATGTCTCCTGAAAGCCTTCTCCGGGTGAGCACCCCCAGCTCTCCCAGCCTGTCTCCAGAGCAGAGGGACTCCAGACCCTGGAGCATCTTTGGGATGGCTTTCTTAGGATAGACATTGGCTGTGTGTCCAGGGCACATGGTGATGTGGAGTCTCCTCCGTCCTTGGAAGTGTTTGCAGGGATTGTTGTGATTGCCAGTCATCCATAGGTGACTATGGATGGGATTGCCAGTCATCCATAGGGCAGGGAGGGTACATCAGCAAAGCTTTCCTGAGTGGCGTTCAGAGCCAGGAAAAGGCTGACATCACCCTCCAGCCTCCTCCCCCCAGTGCTGTGAGATGGGGGCTCTGGGACCCCTGGCACCAGGCACAGCCACGGGTCAGTCCAGGCTGGCAGCGGTGTCACCCTACACTGGAATTCAGCTGGATGAAATGTGCTGTGCGAGTCCCACATCCAGCTGGGGTGAACAATGATTGCATAAAGGAGTTCTTCCCTCTGTGTCTGTTCAAGGCCCCTGTGAGGGTGAGAACTGGATCATTGCTTTGGGACAAACACACTCTCAGGTGTCACTGTGTCACTCCCTGTGCTCACAACTGCAAACAGGGAGGACACTTTAGGACATTTCCTGCTCCCAGCTGTTCCCTGAAGGAAGGGAAGTGCCTTGGCCCACTGCAGAGCCTGGGGACACCAGCACAAACTCACCCTGCCTGTGGTTCATGGCACAGTGCCCACCCTGGCAGGGGTCAGCAGCCACTTGCAAGGGGCAGTGACAGTCGATGACAGCTGGGTGCACCAGAGCTCTTCTGCCTTGTCCACCTCTGAGAGGTGCAGGTGTAAGAGGAAATACAAATACAGTAACACGGAGGCTCACACCAGCTCCATGGGGTGGGAGCTTCTCCCCCTCCTCCCCAGCCAGCCCACATGTGCTGCAAACATCCCAGAGCCCCCACAGCCACGTAGCAACTTCTCCTCTCTGACCTAGTCATGGATATACCCTTGAAGCTAATATTGTCAAGAAAACTGCTAAAACAAGCTGAAACCCTATAAGGTGGCCCAGGACCTGTAGCTCTAGGACTGGCACTACAAACGAGAATTTCAGAGGAGTAAAATGCTCAGATCTGCACTGGAAGTCCATCCCCACTATCTGCCCTTCGCTGCCCACCCGCACTGCTCGGGGCCCCAGCCTGCTCCCAGGGAGGGCAGCACCTTGCTCCCTCTGCCCAGCGTGTAGGAACAGCTCCCAGCTGGGTGGGAGGCTGTGGCCGTGGGGCCTCATTCCTCACATTCCTTCAGTAACTAAAAGGTGAGAATCTGTCTTCAAAGCAGACACAGAGATCAGGAAACAAATCTGTTGATGGCCCCAAGGTAAAAAGGAAGGGAAACAGAAAGCCAAGGAGAAAAAGAGAATGACCCCCACCCAGAGGTGCAGAAGGGGGCAGAGGCTCAGAACAGCTTGGAGGGATCTGACACCTCAGGTAGCAGCAGCCTGCTCACAAAAACTGCTGCCTCAGCACTCTGTCTGCACTCGGGAGACTGCCAAATGCCAAACCACAGCTCTGCTCACGGATATTTGGAGGTACAGTTTTACTGCTGTTCCCAAGGGGCTGGGGGCACACCAGGAGCCCGGGGGAACAGGACAGGGGCCCAGCAGCTCCCCAGGGGCTCAGGTAGAGGAGGGAAAGGCAGGGCAGGAAAAGGACAGGACACATTCTTCTGCTCATGCTTCTTGCCCTCTATACTTCCCCTGGCCATGCCAGTCCTGACCTTTGTGCCTCTCTCCCCTCTTTGCCTTCCGTGACTGAGCTCAGACAAGCACTGAACACGTGAAGAGGGGCTGAGTTAAATCCTCCTGCACATCTGCCAAGCCACTTCTCAGAGTCCTTCCCCAAAAGAACATATTTTCTTGCTAACATTGCAGAGCAATTCCCTCTTCTTGCTCCCCCTGTGTCCATCCTATTGTCTTCCTGTCTTTTTTCTAAAACATGAACTCTTTGGTGTTGGAGCTCTCTTCAGTTCACCCCAAGTCAATTCTTAATAAATCTCATTGTGGCAGGTTTATTTCTGGAAATAATGAGGTGCAGATTTTTTAAAATATTATTTTAATGATAACAGATTTCTTCTTTCAACCAGAAAAAACAACTCTGTAAAGAAGGTTAATCTCTCCAGAGATATCCCATCTTGCATTCTGAAACAGAAAATAGCTTTGTTTGTCTTTTTACTGAAGAAAAAAAGAAAAAAACCAACATTGCTCCAAAGGGGAAAGGCTTCCACCGCAACAGCTCTGCAAGAGGCAAGAATGTGGAAACTTTGGCCCCAGAGATGTGGGCACAGATGCAGAGAGTAATGTTTCACCAGGGATGACATTTCATGTGCTTTGCTGTCAGTAAATGAACACTTCTCAAGAGGAAACTGGCACGGGTGCTCTGATCAACATCAGCAACACCTCCGAGCAGGAAAAGATTCTACAGAGTATGAGGCTTGTTTACATCCCTCTTGGAATTCTAGACATATCATACATTCTTTAATCCATAGGAACACACAGAAACCCCTGACACCAACAATAACCCATGATTAAAGCTTTCCACAGTGATGGCTGCAGATTTCCTGCCCGTAAATCCTGTTCTCACCACCAAGGCTTCACAAAGCTCACACCAACCACGCAGGGCAAGCTCAGCAATGTCCTGACCTTAACCCATCAACCATTTCTCCATTCATCCCAATAATTTTGAAACCAAATATCCAATATCTCCCTTAGAAATCACCCTATCCAACCCTAGATCAGTTTTATCTGTATGTGTTAAGCTGCATTTCAGTCCCTGCCAATTCTGCCCTTTGCCTCAACATCTTTTCCCAAAGAGGGACGTTATTCACACGACTGACATTGGCTATTTGCAGAGTCAGATTTTAATTTAACTTTTGAATGTCTTGGCCAATTTCCCCTGTTTTCAAGTGCTTCCAGAACCAACAAAACCCCCTCCTGCTAGTGTAGAGAAAATGTCAAGGAGAATATTTTAAAGTCAGCAATTTTAAAAGGGGAAAAAGAAAGCCAGGCTTGAAAGGGACAAACCCCTGTCAGCAGTGGAAGGCACTGAGAGCACTGCTGAGTTCTGTGTGGTGTGGCAGGTACAGGCACCTGTGCTTAAACACTCCCTGAACATGCCACTGTGGTACTGTCACTGCAACTTTATTGTATTTGTGCTCGAGGTTTCTTTTTCAAAGTTTCCATCATTTGTGCTGCATGTGGAGATGCTGCAGTGTCACCATTGGATGTCACTGAAGGGAACTCCTTGAAGCATAAGGGTGGAGCTGGGACCCTCAGAGGCAGCTCAGACCAGGGCCACAGCCTTTTCCCTAATGGGAGGGGGATCTTGTCTTCTGGAGAGCCTACAGAGATCCTGGAATTCCAGAATGGTTCGGATTGGAAGTGATCTTAAAGCCCATCCGGGTCCAACCCCCCTGCCATGGCAGGAACACCTCCCACTGTCCCAGGCTGCTCCCAGCCCTGTCCAGCCTGGCCTTGGACACTTCAGGGATCCAGGGGCAGCCACAGCTGATCTGGGCACCCTGTGCCAGGGCCTGCCCACCCTCACAGGGAAGGATTTCTCCCTAATGTCTATTATGATCCTGCCCTCCTTCAGCTTAAGGCCATTTCCCTTTGTCTTGTCACCGTCTGCCCATGTAAAGTCCCTCTCCCTCTCTCCCATAAAGCCCCCTCAAGTCTCAACAGGCTACAGTAAGGTTTCTCTGGAGCTTCTCCTCCTTGGGCTGGACACCTCCAGCTCTACCAGGCTGGCTTCAGAGCAGAGGGGCTCCAGACCATCTCTGTGGCCTCCTCTGGACTATCCAATGCCTTTGTGGTGCTGAAGACCCCAGAGCTGGACACCGTGCTCCACGTGGGGTCTCAGAAGGGCAGGGTGGAGAGGGGAATTCCTCTCCCTTGGATAAAGAGGCCAACTTTCCCTCCAGTCCGTCCTGAGCAAGGTTTCCTGTGAAAGCAGCAGTCACTCAGCCACCGCCACCACCCACAGCCACCACCCACAGCCAGAGCCTGAAAACACCCTGAGAACACCCTGAGAACACGCTGCTTTCTCATCACTGGAGCTGCTCTCTCGCTCACAGGCACTGGGCACTAATTTATGAACTGGAGAAGAGCAAAATAGGCTCCATTGAGAGCCGCGTAGCCCGGTTTTCAGATAGCGATCAGTGCGTCAGTGCCGGAGCCACGCTCCCGAGCTCGGCAGCCATTACCACATCAATGGCGGGGAAGGGGCCCGCTCCTCCTGCACAGAGCTGCGGCTCCCCGGGGCGGGCTCGGCTCCTGGGGCACGTTCACACCACTCCTCCTGCTTGGTGAATCCGGACACTCGGCTTCCGGGCCGCCGGGGCCTCTTCCAAGGGCAATTCAGAGGAGCCTAACTTAGGATATCGCTGGCAGGGATCAAGGCAAAGGCAACTCTTAAAGTCAGCTTGCCTCTGAACTGGGGCTCCTCACAGGGAGCTGATTGTTCTGGGCAACATGGAGGAAGCTGCTGGTTTGTGGTGAGCAGCTGAACAATATTGTGTGACAGGATGCATCTGCTCCATGTTCCCGAGTGCCTCACACAACCACGGCCAAGTGGCAGCCCCAAGAGTCACACCACACAGCTTCTCTGCTAAAGCTCAGCCCCACAAGGGCTTTAAAGGTCCCTTCCAACCCAAACCGTGCTGGGATCCCATGAGATGGTCACTGGGTTGAAGCACATGGGGAGGCTGAGGGAGCAGGGCTTGTTCAGCATAGGGGAGTCCTGGCTGGATGTAGGGGAATATAATCCCCTTCTCAGTTTTATCAGGAGGGACCATAGAAAAGATGGAGTCAGATCCTCACAGAAATTCCAGCCAGGCCGAAAAGTAAAAAAATGAGACAGTGAGAGTGGCTAAGCACTGCAACAGGCCCAGCGGGGCAGTGGAACCAGGCAGGAGACGGCAACACCTTGTGCCACAAAGCTGGCCCTGGTCTGAGCAGGAGGGCAGAGATGAGCTCTGAGAAGAGCTAATTTCAAACTGAAATGAGGCTCTGATTGTGTGATTAGCAGTGCCCTGCATTCCCCAGGCTCCTCCCCACACAAACGGGCAGCTTCTTGCAGCAACTGCTGCTTTCAAGTCCCAAGCACCTCCTGGGCGAAGAACACCCAAGATCTCATTTACCCAGAATACAGGATGGTCCTGATCATACTCAACAATACTACACAGAGATCCAAATACATTTCCTGCACTGGGATGCCTTCCAAATTTTTGTCAGGCAGCCCCTGAGGGAAGTAATTCATTTTCAACAGATGAAGTCATTGTGTTTCCAAAATCTGCTCTGGCTGCCACAGATGTGAGCAGGTACAGAGCAGAAGGAAAGAACCAATGCAGCTTTCAGAGGCAGATCTGGAGAGAGAGTATTTTCAAAAAAACATGAGCAAGAAGTTAAGATCATTTCCTTCAGCACATTGCTGGGTGTCCTCCATGGGCCTTCACGCAGCTCGCAGAGCCACAGAACAGATGAACCTGCTGCTGGCAGCAGCCCAGAGCACAGGGCATGGACTCTTCCCTCCACAGAGATGAAAAGCTCCAAACAGGATGTTTCACTGAAGTGAATCTGGCATGATCATTCCCAGATTTCACTTCAGTAGCTTCAGTAGTGGATAGCCATGTTAATTGGCTGGACAAAGCACAAACCCATACAGAAATGGAAGACCATGGAATGTCCTGAGCTGAAAGGAACCCACAAGAACCATACAGTCCAACTCCTGTCCCTGCCCAGACACCCCAGCAACCCCACCCTGGGTATCCCTGGCAGCACTGTCCAAAGGCTCCTGGAGCTCTGGCAGCCTCGGGGCTGTGCCCAGCATCCTCTGGGGGAAGAACCATTCCTGATATCCATCCAAAAACTCCCCAATAGATATTTAACAGGTTTAAGAGGGAAGGGCAATGCTGTACAGGGACATTGCTCCCATGTGCCCAAGGAACCATCTGGCACAGAATCCCCCAGACACTTCAGGACAGGCTTCTGGATAAAGAGTACACCATGGTACATCTGTGAGATAGCAAAGCTCATCCTGATTCTGGATCCCACTCCCCCACTGACTGAAAATGCTCTCCTAGAAAGTCAGCTCTTACTGCCCATTTGGCCACTGCTAATGCACAGAAGGTTTCAGGGAAGGGATCTTGTCCCATTGCTCCTGTCACTGCAGACTTCACACAGATCCCCGGAGGAAGGCAGCCTGAGGCTGTGCTGGGACCAGTCAGCAGTGCCACTTGTCTTTGGGGCCACTGATCAATTCCTGGTCTTGTTCAGCAGTGTCAGCATAGCCTGACACTGTGGGCACTTTCCCAGATCATAACCTCTTATTTTAGCCCACAATTATCTCATTTTCCTCAATTACATCCCACAAGTACAGGTATGCTGATACACAAAATCACAACTCACCTGCAATACTTGTTATGCCCTCCACTTAGCTGGTCAGGGAATGGCAGAGGTGTAGCTCTGCAGTGAACTGTAGTATCCAACTAACCCCACTAAAATAACCTTTGTTTGAAGAGAAGAGTAACTGCATGACATCCATAACCCACCAAAATACAATTACATAGCAAATAGACTAAGGTAACTTTACCCTACTTGCTTTTTCAGATATCATTTCTTTTCCCTTCTTTTCCCTTCAGGACAGAGTGTGAACTCTGTCCTGAGGATCTGTGCTTCCTCCCAATATCTCTTTCTCACAACCACTGCAGAGGCACCTTCTGAATTCTAACCTAACCCTGGCCCCAGAGCTGTTGAATATTATTCATCCTAGGGACCAGCAAAGGACCAAGGACTTGGTCTGAATACAGAAGCCACAGATTTTTGATATGCTTCCAGGTTTCTCACACCTCGGTCCCACGATGGCAGGCTGGAGATATTTTCTGGGAGCACTCCAGCGCTTGGCAAGACTGAAGATGAATGAGGATGGGGAAATTGGCCAAACCCTTTCAGAGCAGAGTACTGTGTTACTTATCACAGTAGATGCTTTGTCTAAGCCCAATGACACAGTGCATTGAAGACAAACTGGCAACCCTTATCTTCCCAGTGTATTTTGAAGTAGCATTTATCTCCCTGCCTTTTGTCATCGTGTCACACACACACACACACACACACACACACACACACACACACAAAGGAAGTGTCATGGGACCATCCTGCTCTCCAGTTTAAGGAAGTGGAGGCTCCCACTGTGTACTGGGTGACCTGCACTGCTGCTGTCACTGAGCCTGAGCCTGCTGTCACCAAACATCGTTTCTCTGGGCTTTCCAGCCTCAGAAGGTTTTTACAACCTAGGCACTTCCATAAATGTTCTACAGAAGTCACCATGTCAGAACTCTCATCTGGTTTGTATCCTGGAGCACGGAGACTTGCACAAGGAAAATACAGCTCTCTGCTAAGCTCTGGGGCTGCCTGAAGGGTGCATATCCAATCTGAGCACTCCAAATTCCAGCTTAGCAGCAGCGTGTGACATCGACTTGTGCTACAGAATCTGTCTGCAGGAATTCCACAGAGTGAGGAATTCCATGTGCTGCCAGAGCTGGGCCCAGTGTGGGGACAGGAACAGGGCCCTGCAGCTCCACATCACTGCAGGGCTACCAGAGCTGCACGTGTGTGAGGGAGTGAAACCACTGCCTCTGTGCTTCTGCTGGGACCTGAACTCACAGGGCGAGTATTTTCAAAAAACACGGAGTTCACTCACCTGTTTGTCGGGATGTGCGTGAGCCAAGGTCACTCCAACACTGCTCGGTTGGTTTGGAGCCCTGGCATTAACCCTAACCAGCTAATCCAGTGTGCACTTACCCACCAATAACTCCAGTAAGTGTTGCCTAGTCACATAGATCGTGAGAATACATAGACTCCATTTAGGAAAAAAAGTCTCCTCTTTTCTATTTAGGAAAGCCTTCAAAGTAAATAAGCAAAATCCTGACAATGGAAATACTTGCTCAGGAGCACAAACTCTTCCCATCATTAATGTATGGAAAAGAGATGCCCAGGGGACAAACGTAAGTTACCACTGATTTCTGTTTTGCCATGCCCAAACCTCCCTGGCTCAAAGCCAAAGCAATAATCAGTATCTGTGCAAGATCTTTCCCAAAAGCAAAGCTTGGCAGTTGATTTTTCTCTGCTTTAATCTCTTTTGCTACACTTTAGCTCCTGGTGGTTTTTGTTCTGAAGGAGAAATGCTTGAGAGGGTTGACTGAATGAACTCTGAAATTCACACCCTGGCAAATTGGACTGATTTCCTAAATCCATAATTACAACATTCCTCAGAGATATGCATTCTTTCAGAGTGAACAAGGGAAGATTAGTTTCCTGTTTCTTCCCATTTACATGACTTCTCCGTCAAGAGGAACTTTTTTGTTTCTAAACAATCCTCTGTTTATGTGGTTCTCTTCTTGGCAGGGAACTGGGGAACTAATCTTGCCTAAAAGTAGAATACAGCCAAACTATCAATTGTCAGCAGCCTGATTATCTGTGTGCAAGGCAGCTGATTTGCACAGGCTTTAGAAGCCAATATCTGTCAGTGAGCACTCAGACAGGGACCGATCGATTACAGAGGATTTAAATAATCTGGGATGATTATTGAATGGCTGGATCGTTTTACTGCTGGCTGGGTAAGAAGGGCAGAGAGGGTCTGTGTGTGTGAAGGCTGAAAACTGAGTGACACTGGGCAAACAGAGCCCCCACACCTGCACAGCCCCAGCTCACAGCAGCTCTAGCGGGGCAAGGGCATCGTGGGGCTCCTGCCATGGAGCTGCAGGTAAGAAATGGCTCCCACCTGCAAACAGAGTACATGCAGAGCCCTTGTCTGCTTTGGTTTTTATCAGTGAATCCATCCTCTCCTTCTGTGCTACCCTGGGAAGCAGGCAAGCTCCATGTCCCATCTTCTCCCCTGCCTTTCCCTATTTGGCTGCACAGGCCAGCGTCAGGGCTCTTGACAGGGCTCCCTTGGTCCTGGAGCAAAAGGAACATGAGGAGTTGCTTGTTTGAAGTGAGTCTGTCCTCATTTTTACTCTGTGGAATACAAACAGGAACTGGGGTTGTTCATCTGGGAGAAGAGAAGGCTCTGGGAAGACCTTGTTATGGCCCTTTGGTACCTGAAGGGAGCTTATAGAAAGGACAGAGTGACTTTAAACAGAGGCAGTGAGAGGTGAGGGGGAACAGTTTTTAACTGACAGAAGAAGATTTTTATTAGATATTAGGGAGAAATTCTTCCCTGTGCTGCCCCTGGATCCCTGGAAGTGTCCAAGGGCAGGTTGGATGGGGCCAGTGGGAAGGTGTCCCTGTCCATGGCAAGGAGGTTTGAACAAGATAATTTTTAAAGTCCCTTCTAACTCAAACCAATCTGGGATTCTGTGATTTCTACCCAGTATTTGCTGCAGTTTGCAGTCACTAACAGGTATCCTGGACAACACTCCTGATGCTGATTTTAAGGACCTGGTATGTTCCACATGTTCCTGTAAGGTTTTACATGATCATCATTCCTGTATAGTTTCGTACTCCTAGGATGCTTTTCCCACTTGGCAGAACTAAACCTCCCCCAGCACACCCCAGTGGAGTTGAACAGCTCACTGATGCTCTTAACTCCTTAATCTAACCTTGACCTCTCAACCTACAGCCATAAGCCAATTAGCTCTTTTTTATACCATACCAAATCTCCTTCTGATGAAGCTGTGCTGCCGAGTGAATGCCTGCTAGTGACAGAAATGTAATTACAGTGCTTAGCAGCACGCTGGCCTGGCTGGTGGCAGGGGGCTAAGGTCAGAATGTATCTCTAGCACACCAAAACAATTTAAAGGAGATTTTTCCTCCCCAGTGTGTTCTCTCCAGTTTCCTCTCTTCACTCTCCAATACTTAATTAGTTTGCACATTAAGGCTATTTGGCCATCAACTTTAAGACTGAAGTCCTGGACTTTCCAAGCATCCTTTGCCAATCTCTCCCTGAAGCAGAATTGACACCCGGCTCTGTCAATCCCCAGCTTGGCCCTGTAGATCCACACTTCAGTAAATGGGGGCTGATTTTCTAAAGTTATTGAACAAACACATCTTACATCACTCCAGAGAAATTTTAGCTGACTTTTAGAATTATTTGGGCTTTTTTGACAATTTGGTAGATTGGACAGCAAATTATGGCAGTTTTTCTTGGCTTCTTTGTACCTACTGTAATATTACACCAGAATTCATCAGTGTCTTTGTGTTTAACCACAATTTATTTATCTAGCAATGGCTGGATTTGTTATAAATAAAACTATTACAATTACAGTAGACACACCAGCCCTCCAGGTCTTAGAGAGAATTAACACAGCCTAAGCCATGCAGGAAGTAGTTGGAAGTGTTTACATTTAACTGTACACGTCATCCTTTGACAGACTCTTCCTTAGCTGGGGAGGCACAGAATATGCTGCATGTTTGGGTTTTCCTGTCTGCTGCTCCCACAGCAGCTGGGGGTTTGTTCAATGCAAAGTTCCCATTTCTTTTAGCCCAGCAGTGCAAACCTCATTAGTACAGGTGCACATTTGCCTGCTCTCTCCCAAGAGCAGAACACAGCTGCAGAACTGAATCACAGTCATGGAATCAGAATATCCTGAGCTGGAAGGGAACCACAAGGATCATTGAGTCCAGCTCCTGGAATTACGGGATGCTGCTCCTGAGATGGTCACAGACAGCCTGTTCTCTGCACCAGCCCCAGCAGTCATCCTTTTGCTTTCCAGTAACTGCTGTTATTTCAGCTCCCAATCAATATATGACCCCATGACAAACTGAAAAATGGAAGGGGATCGATATTTTGCCTCCCACTTTTCCTCCTACTACAAACTCCAGTTTGTCCATGGTTTAATATTCCCTTTTAACCACATTGTGGCTGTGTGCTCTCCCCAGAGACCTCCAACAAGAATAGTGAATCAAGAGAAAATGGCACAGGGAAAAAGTAGAATGAGTGTCAAAGCACTGTCACCCCCACTGAGCTCCTGCCAGTCCCTGAACAGGGGACAAAATGCAGGGAGAGGAATAGAAGGAGAAATGGGAGCTACAAGTGGACACTGGGGGAAGAAAGGCTGCCAGTTCTGACCCAAAGCAAAGCAATTCCCCCAGTTCTGACTTCCTGAGACAGACAGCAGACCTGAAACCTGTCACTAGTCCAGGTGTAGACACCAGCTGTTCTGCAAAGAGGAAAAAGCAAAGAAAAATCAAACTTTCTCTTTTCCGCAATGGCAACTGCTAGGGAGCTGCTTAAAGCTGTGTAAAGATAAATGCAATTCTTTTGCAGATGGTTGAACTGGCAGATTGCAGGCAAAACCAGAGCAGGAGCAGCTCCTGCATATTCACACACACCCCCATCCTGGGAGCTGCTGGGCTCCAGTGGCTCAGCACCTCGGCACAAGCACCACGTGCAGCACCACGGGTGGGACCATGAACATTCATTCCAGCTGATGATTCCTCCCTGAGACTTCTAAGGCCAGAAGGAACAAAACAATCATCTACTGGTTTGATTTCCTGCTAAAGAAGTCCATAAGTACTAACAGGGGACTCCACACGTTGGCTGGTTAAACTCGTTCAGGTTTCCACCCTCCAGGAAAAGAGCCAGTCTGGGCTTGACATTGGAGTGATGAAAGCCATCCCAGCTCTGAATAAACACTTCACTCCAACCAGAGGGAGAGAGGATTTTGTATGCAGCCTTATCCTGAGAGTCATGTCACTTATTGCTCACCTCCAGAGCATCGTTCCCATCTGCACAGCACACACTGCTCCATTCCCCGTGGATATTCAGTTCCTCACACTGCAGAGATGTTGCTGTACTCAGACCAGTTGAAAAGTTTCCTTCAGCTCAGGGGTTCCAGGGAAGAATAGTGGATGTAGGTATTTGCAAAGTGGTCTTTTGGACTCCTTGTCCTTATTAAAGACTTCCCAGGAATCCTGGCCAGGTGTTCTGGCCACAAAAAAAAAAAAAACTTTGAAAAAATAAATGGCATTCTACCCTTTAAAATCCCTTTAAAAATTTCCTCCTTGAGTGTAAGAGCTTTTACATTTTATTCCAGAGGTAACTGTGTTTTAATTGAAGTCAAAATGGTTCTGTACAGAAAGAATCTTGGCATCAGCCACTGCCATTTAGAAATTAATTTGTCAAATAAATAAGATTACATCAACTCCCTGCTGCAGTGTAAGGTAATTTACACCTTTTAGGTACCAAGAATTGTCAATGTTTTTCCAATGTATTACACAGAAAGAAGGGCAGATTTTTGAATATTGTCTGTAAGCAGCATAACAACCCCTGAACTGTAGTGGAACTGGAGTTCTGCATTTCCTAGGAATTACCAGCATCTGACCCCTACTCGCCCAGAAAAGGAGCTGGCACAGTGCTTGATTTTCATGGTAAGAAATGTTAAAATAAATAAGTTATCTCACTGTCCCAGCTGGAGGAGGACAGAGATCAGCTGCAGGCTCTCCCTGTGCAGAGCACGGGAACAGCTGCCCCCAGAGCCCAGCTCTGCATCCTCACAAGCCCAGCAGAGACTGAGGAGCTGCAGGACGGGGGCCTGAGGAAAATGAGAGCCCTTTCCTGGGACATGCATCCCTGCACCCTCCTCTCAAAGCACACACCAAGGTCAGTGCAGAATCAGAGAACTGTGGAATGATTCAGGTAGAAAAAGCCCTCTAAGATCATCAAGTCCAACCACCAGCCCAGTACCAACCACATTCCCCACCAAGCCACATCCCCAAGTGCCACATGCACACATTTTTTGAGCACTTCCAGGGATGGTGACCCCATCATTGCCCTGGGCAGCCCATTTCAGTGCTTCACAGCCCTTTCCATGATTTTTTTTTCCTAGTATTTAATCTGGACATTCTCTAGTGCATTTTGAGGCTGTTTCCTCTCATCCTGAACAAAAGGCCCCTGCTCCCCAGGAGCACTCACAGAACAAGGGACATCTTTCCAAACAGCAGTGCTTTTCTGAGCACCACATTTGGAAGAGTTTCAGATGTTTAATTTTGAGAAGTTAAGGGATAGTTTCCCTGTGCAAACACTAGCACAAAACAATTTGGGATGTAGCAGCAAAAAGCCCCTTGCTTAAGGTCAATAAAAGTGAAAATCCCACTTCTGCCCACACCTCACAGTGGTTCTAACACTGACAGTCCCAAATAAACCAATGGTCTGCCAGTGCTGCTCCCAGTCACTGTCCCCAGCAAGAGCTGCAGTGCTGGGCAGTGTCACCCAGTTCTGCTCCACAGGAGAAAGAGTTTCATCACAGGAAAGGCCAAACAAACACGGAGATTTCTTGGTATAACTTCTTGGTATGTTTGAGATAACATTTTAAACTGATCTGGCACTGACCAGCCCAGCTAAGTCTAGAAGGTCCTAACTACAAGACCCCAAAACCCCAGTGAGAAAACCCCACTGAGAGCAGGGCAGCAGAACCATCCCACACCCAAGTTCTCTGTCAAACTGGGACATTTCAGGCCACCAAAATGCATGTGTCTGGTGCTATTTGAGATGTCCTGGTGCTCCAGCTGGCCTCTGAGAGAGAAGTGTCCTTCAGCAGGGCCCTTGTCAAGCTGCCAACCTCCTGCAAGTGTCTCACACAGAGTCTGACACCTAAACCCTGCCAGAGGTGACACCTGCCACCAGAGTCACTCCCCTACCGTGCTTCTCATTGATATCACAGTTCCATGTGTGTTTGCTTCATGGAAAAACTCCTTCCATGGAGAAACTCCTTCCATGGAGAGACTCCTTCCATGGAGAGACTCCTTCCACAGAGAAACCCCTTCTATGTTTTTTAGTGATTTTGTCCTACAGAATGTCCAGGGGAACATCTGCCCTCCACAACCCTTCTTGCTGCTGGCCTGCAGTGGCTGGCAGGAGCACCCTGAACACATCTGAGCAGAGCACAGACCAGCTGTGCTAGGCTTGCTCTGCCCAACTCAACCTTCCTTGTGCAGCTGCCAGGCCAGGACAAACACAAAGCATGCCAAAATGGCACCACAAGGGCACACAGAAAGCAGACAGGAGCCTCATGCCCGGCCTCTTTTTCCCTGCCTGTCTACCAATATCCTCCCTATGTTCCACTTCTTGTGAGGACAGGCACTCCCTGCGTTCCAGCAGCCCAGGAGCCCTCAGGAAGGGAATGCAGAGCAAGCAGCTGGCACTGGGCACAGAGAGTCTCTTCCCCCCTGACTCTGCCCTCCAGGCATCTCCTCTTGGAGGAGGGGCTGCAAGGGGCAGCTCTCCTGGCTGACCAGGCCTGCAGCAGCCAGTGGGGATGAGGGCAGCTTTCTTCAGCTACGAAGAGGTTTTGATCCTTCTCCTTCCCCTCCTGCCTCCTCTGCCATCCCTGCCTGGACACTGGCTCAGCCACTGAGTGCTGGCAGGCAGAGGGGGCTAAACCAGTTTGCCACAGGGCTGGAAACAGGTTTTATTGACCCCACAATTAACTCCTGAGTTTCTGCTGTATATAGGAGCAGTCAGGATCGCACCTAGGATTCATTCCACAGAGCAGGAACAGAAAAAATCTGTACTTGTACTGCCCAGGGTGAACAAAAGAAAATCCCAGTCCCAAAATGTCACTGGCTGCAATGGCAGCTCCAAGCAATGACAGTCCCACCTCACCAGAGTTCCTGGTATCTATAAATCCTGATATCTTTACCTATATAATCACTAGAGCTAGTCATATCAATATAATGTATGTCTTTTTTTTATGGCTGCTGCAAAGAATTTGAAAAAAACTGAAATTGAATAAAAATCCCATGAAGACTTCCAACCTCTTTGAACTACAAATTGAAAAAAGCATCCAAAAATGATCCAATAATCCTGAGAGTCTGTCACTGTGGAGTCTTTTGGGAGTTTTTTCTATTCCTGCAGGTGACCAGAGGTCACATTGTGTCTCATCCTCTGCCTCCAGTCCTTAATAGTGCCTGACCAGGCAAAGCTTGGGAGATTCAAACTTTGTGTGAGCCTCAGGTGAGCACAGGGATGGGACACACAATGCAAATGTGAGGGCTCCTCAGCTCCACAAGGAGCCTAAGGGATTTTTTAGGTCAAACATGTAAGGTCACAGGTAAAGCTCTAACCTTTTGTGAAGCTGTTGCCCAGAGCAGCTGTGGCTGCCCCTGGATCCCTGGCAGTGCCCAAGGCCAGGCTGGGCAGGGCTGGGAGCACCTGGGACAGTGGGAGGTGTCCCTGCCATGGCAGGGGTGGCACTGGATGGGCTTTTAGGTTCCTCCCAACCCAAACCAGTCTGGGATCCTGTGATTCTATGAAGCTCTGAGTGAACTTTGAGCCATTCCCTCCTGTAAAGCCCAACCTTTCAAAACAAATAAGGTCCTGGAGAGTGTTAGTTTTTGCACTGAAAACCAAAACTTGCTCAAAGATCCTTCTCTTATTCCCTCCAGCAGCAGCCACCAGCCTGCACAGGTTGTTATTTCAGCTTCCTGCAGATGCACAGGTACAGATTCCCATCACTTTCAACTGATGCCAGAGACAGGGATCTCTGATAGCACCAAGTCAGGCTGATAACAGGCAAGTTTCAGCACCACTCAGCTGATAATTACACAGTTGTGAAAAATACACCAGTTGGCAACAAGCAGGAAATACAGTTTGCAAGACAACCCTCTGGCCCAGTGCAGCATGCAGCTCTGTGCTCTCAGGGCTCACCAGACACTACACATGCACTTCCCAGGATATCCTGAGGCTCCTTCTCCAGAGGGGGAGACTTGGGAGCTGCCTGAACTTTCTGGTTTATGCACCAAGGAAAACCCACCCTGCTCCCTTCTCCTTGTGCTGTTAAAATTACTTGTATCCTGTAGCACAAGACAGAGAGGTCACAACATCAGTCACCTGTTGAAACTGGTCAGAGCATGCAGAGGTAATCTAACATTAATCCCAGTTTCCTCACACACCTTGCTAGCTCCTGAGGTACAGCCTCCTTTCCCCCTTCCTTGTCATTAATCAATGTAAATACTTGTAGTGCTCACTTACAAGTGCAGGAAAGTAAAAGAATGTATTTGATAATCTTATCTAAATCACAGAATCACAGAGCCATGGAATATCCTGAGCTGAAAGGGACCCACAAGGATCATCCAGTGCAACTCCTGGCCCTGCACAGACACGCCAACAATCCCACCCTGTGCATCTGTGAGAGCTTTGTCCAAATGCTCTAATTTGGCTCCAGCCAAAAGAAAGCATTTTCAAAGATGTAGAAGGAGTTAAACCACAAATGTTCTCCCTTGCTCTTCACTGCATTTACAATTTGCTTTCAAAGAGTTGAGAAAGTGCAGAACTGTGATAGCAGGACTACAACATCCAGAGCTGGTTATGCTAAAACATCTTCAAATAACCTCCAAGCAAACAACCCAGTGAAATTCACACTCACCTGGATGTGGTCTGCCCAGTTCTCCTCAGTCATGGTTTTCTGAAAAGACAAAATCACTGCTGAGCCATGGAAGGAAAGGGAGGAGGTTCCATACAGCAAACTAGAAATGAACACCTCTGGCATCACCTGTGACCAAGGAATGCAACCTGGACACACAGGACACCTCAGCTCCTCAGTGTCTCCAGCTGAGGCATGGCAGAACAGCTTGGATCAGGGAACTCTTACACCACAGCACGTGAAACATAAAAATTCCTGTGCAGTTTGTGCCCAGCCCATCTCTCCAGCCAGCCATGGGGAGCCCTCCTGGAGGCTCCAGCCAAGGGAGACATCTCGGGCCTCATCTGCAAGGCTGAGCCTTCAGAATATACAAATACAGTTTTTCTCAACAGTCAAATCATGAAAAATCCTCTGGAATCATGAGGTCTGGGAAAGAAAACTGATAGGTAATATTCCCATTCTAATGCAGTTCAGAGCCAAACTTGGGGAGAAACTCAGGAAGGAACCTGCTATCCACTCTGCCAAGAACTGCATGAGAGCCACCATGAGTCTCAGCACAGAGCTGGCAGAAGAAACAGGGAGTGTCAGTGTCACTTCTATGGAAATACACAAGAGCAAACAGGGAGCAAGAGCCTCAAAGAAAACAGCTTTGAGATATCTAAGAAGCATGTAATTTAAATATTAGTGAGATAAAGGAGACATTTAACCAGAGCTCAGACACAGCTGAGAATGGTAAACAGAGAGCACCAAAGAACTCTCAGAAGAAGGGACTGTGTCCAGAAACAGCTGCCAAATGTACCTTAATGGAAATAACTGGCCAGCTTGGATACTTTAAAGCAAGCAAATTCTCCAAAAGGCCAAAGAGAGCAGAACACCAGATCACGAATCCGTTCCCTCTGCTAAACAAATACACCTGGAGAAATACTCTCTGCTCCCTCTGTGCATGACCAAGCTCCCCACAGTGACATCATCCGACATTAAAGCTCTGAGATGCAGGAGGCTGAAGTGTTCCATCCTCCCCATCTCCCCTGGCAGCGGGCTTGGCAGGCAGCAAAGACACAGCCGAGGCTTCCCTGATGGATTGGGAGGGCTTAGGAGCAGAACTTGTAAAATAAACTTGATCATAAACTATTAATACATTTTGATTATCTCAAGTAAGTTATTAAAAATGTAAATGTAACCAAAATCCTCATTCCCCACACACAACACAGCACATACCTCAACAAATCTCTTGTAAAAGAGGTAGTTCAGGGTTCTCAAGTGCCGCTGATTTATGACATTAGGGCAGAGAGCTGAAAGAAGGAAAAAGACATTTAAGTATGCAGCATTTCCTGGAAGTTTTACTGTCTAGACATTACACTTTTCCTTCCCCAGTGTCAGACTGGGTTTGTGGAAGGCAGGATGCCCTCACACTTGGAACAATGAGGGACAGACTCACACACTGTCAGCTTATCTCAGCTATAAACTGTTATTTACACTTTCATCCGTGATTAGCAATGCTAATTCTTGGGTCTGATATCTCTGCTTCCACCACCCCTGAGCGATAAGATCCACTCTCTGGTTCAATATGCTCCACAGTCAATGACTTCACACCTTTAATTAGGCAGCATCCTCACATGGGCACCGCCTCAGTCTCTAGAGGCTGCATTCTTTCGGGTTTAATTGGACCTGTGTTGCTAATTCATTCAAGCAGTTGTGAACAGCTCACTCAGGATGTAAACTTGTGGCTGAAGTTTATCCGATAAAACACAGATCCATGAAAGAGGCTCCACATCCACACAAAGAGGGTGGGGAATACTGCTTTGCTGAGCTAGCAAGCCACAGTTGTTGTTATTATTTTTATTGCTGTCACCTTCATTAGATATGGCTCATTACAACGGCAAAACCCAAGATCTTCACATAGCACCTTGTTTTGAAATCCAGTGCAAGGAGAGATAAAGGCTGGAGATAAAAGCAGTGGCATTAGCATAGGTATCTGTCAGTTCCTGCTGGATGCTGGGCTGCCTGCACAGGGCAGGGCTTCACCAAAGCCTTCCTTGGCGTTCACAGGGGGCCAAAACCAAAACCATCTCACTGGGAGCAGGGCCACAGTCACAAACAGCCACAGAGAACAGGAAGCTGAAATTCTCTGTAGCTTCCTTGGAATTAGCAGCCACAGGGAGAAACTGATTCCTCATCCCTTTGTGTGCCCCACACAGGGCATGGCCGAGGACTAAACCCCAGGAGAACAAAGAGTGATCTCTGGATAGCAGAGCCTGGGATCACAGGGCTGTGGATTGATGTCCCACTGGTTACAGCAGCTCTTCAGAGTGCCCTGAAACGTCACCTCAGAATGAGAACGTTTCCATCTCAGACAGAAAGGATTAAAGCTGTTATTTGTAAGTTAATCTTCCACAGTGTGGCAACAAATCCTTCCCCTCAAAGCATCCGAGGAAATCACTGCCATTATCACGTAGGATATTGCACCAGTAAATATGGTGATCTTTCCTCTGGATATTGTCCCAATGTCTGGAGGAAAAATCATCAGCTCATGGAAAGGATCGCTCTCTGAAGAATGTAAGATCAAAGTAAAAATTAGTAACACCACCACCTAACTTAAAAGTTTTCAAAGCTCTTCAGAAAGAACCATGACATGACCCCTCCAGGCCACCCAAAAGATCCACTGAACAGCTTTCTCTTTGACCTTCTAAAGGAAATATCCAAAGCTCTGGCAGAACTGGGGGAGTTGAATGTTTGTGGAAAAGACAGAGGAACATGGATGGACTGGAAACATGTTTAAAGGCACTGGTGATATATTTTATTCTGATGGAGCAAAGGAACTGAGTTTGAATCTGGGTTTCTATATTTTATAACAAAAAAATAGACAAGGATGAATCAAAAACACACACAGAGGCTGGACAGAGAACAGACCGAGAGCAGCCCTGGCAGAAGGACCTGGGGGTGCTGCAGCTCCGAGCTGGACCTGCCCCAGCCCTGAACCCCCTGCCCTGGGCAGATCCACAGGGTGGGCAGCAGGGAAGGGGGGATTCTGCCCCTGTGCTCTGGGGAGATCCCAACTGCAGAGCTGCCCCAGCCCTGGGGCCCAGCTCCTGTTGGACTGGATCCAGAGGAGGCCACGGAGCTGCTCCAGGGCTGGAGCCAGGCTGGCAGAGCTGGGGGTGCTCACCTGGAGAGGAGAAGCTCCAAGGAGAGTTCAGAGCCCCTGCCAGGGCCTGAAGGGGCTCCAGGAGAGCTGGACAGGGACTGGGGACAGGGATGGAGGGACAGGACACAGGGAATGGCTCCCACTGCCAGAGGGCAGGGCTGGATGGGATATTGGGAATTAGGAATTGTTCCCTGGCAGGGTGGGCAGGCCCTGGCACAGGGTGCCCAGAGCAGCTGTGGCTGCCCCTGGATCCCTGGCAGTGCCCAAGGCCAGGCTGGGCAGGGCTGGGAGCAGCCTGGGACAGTGGGAGGTGTCCCTGCCATGGCAGGGGTGGCACTGGATGGGCTTTAATGTCCCTTCCAACTAAACCATTTGGGGATTCTATGAAAAACATGAGGGTGAAGGATAACTTGTTAAGAGAGACAACAGAATGGAGAGCTGTGCTGGTATTTAACACCTGAGTTAAAACACTCTGGAGGAAAATCACCATGGAAGTCAGGAGCAAAAAAAGGGAATAACCTCCTGTCCTCCCTCCAAAGGCATTCCTGTTAAGTTGTACAAGTCATTCCCTTGTTTCTAACAGAGCATCTTCTGCCTGGTGAGGGCTCTCACTGGTGACTGCCTAGACATCGGTTGTCAGCTCTTTGAGCCCTGAGGATGTGTGGCCAGCTGTGGCTCACCTGTGCAGCTGTGGCCAGCTGTGGCGCACCTGTGCAGATGTGTGGCCAGCTGTGGCGCACCTGTGCAGCTGTGGCCATGCACAGCCAGCTGTGGCGCACCTGTGCAGATGTGGCCAGCTGTGGCGCACCTGTACAGCTGTGGCCAGCTGTGGCTCACCTGTGCAGCTGTGGCCGTGCACAGCCCTCTCCTGCCCTCTGCTGCCCCAGCGCGGCGCTCCCGGCAGCGCGGGCCGGCCGGGGCGCTCACACGGACGGAAATCCCACCTTAAACCACACGGACAAGTGGGTGCTCGAGCGACGGGAACGTTCCTGCTGGTCCATGTCAGAAACCTCGGAAGCCCGCGGCAAACGCTCGCTCACAGCGCTCGGAACCGGAGGCGCTTGTCTGTCACTGTCCCAGCACAGCCCCCCGGCACCGGGGCCCTCGGGTTCCCCTCTGTCCCCTCTGTCCCTCCTCTTGGATCTCCCTCATTGGCACGGAGGCACTAAACCCAACAGACGAGGCTGTTACACTTCTTGGAGCAGCATCCTTTCTACCTCACACTTGGGAATTGTCCACGCAAAACATCACTGAGCTGTCTCTGTGTCCTGGCTGTGCCAAACCACAGCAGGGAACGGACTCAACCATGCCAACCCTGGGACAGGGCTGTTCCCTCACCTCTGAGATCTGTTTTGACTGAAACTTGCATTTGTAAAGTCGATCTCACAGGGCCTCCAAAGACTATTAAGTAATTAGCTTGGAAAAGCTACAAGCTCGTTAAGCCCGAGCACACTGACCAGGTGTGAGGAAAGACTCTATAAACCTCGGTTTCCTCAATCACACACCACTTCTGCCCAGCTTCTTCCTCCCCCAATCTGGGTAATTAAATGAAATCCACACACAGTTTATTGGGACACCTTTGGGACTCAGCCCACTTCCCATGCCCTGTTTGGGACTTAACAGGAATACCAAAATACTGCTCTGAAAAAGAACAGGAGGACTAATCTAAGGGGACAGCTTTATTTTTTTTTTTCCCTGAGGTGTGAGATCTTTTTTTAATTGGGCCACCTCCTATCTGGCTCTGAAATTCAGGGCTGGCAATTCCCAGGAGTGTTCTCAGTTGCTGATGGACACCTCCATGTGATTTACTGTGAGTGGGCAAGAGTGAGCTCAAGCAGTGAAATCTCCAAGTCAGTTTGGAACTGCAAGAACTGAGTCACACACAAGTTTGCCTTCTCATACCCAGAAACCCCATCCTGCTCCAGCCCTTCTCATCAAAGCCACTTCCCTCCCTGCTGCTGCTCTCAGGCTCTCACAGCAAGTGGGAGTCACGGGAGGAGGAGACCGAAGGCAGCCACAGCACCAGACAAGCCCAGGTGAGGTGACGAGTGTGAGCTCTGCCTCACGACCAGCATCTGGGGGAGCTGCTCAGAACAAGAGAAATGAGGGTTTCTTTTATCTGTATGCTTTGCCCAGGCTGCTTACTTTTTGTGTAATTTCCCCCTTCCAGTCAGAGTTACTTTTACTAAAGAATGGAGAAAGAACACTCAGAAATTCTGAGTGAAAGGAAGGGGGAGATGGGAAGACAAAGAAAGGCACATTATTCCAGCTGCTAGCATTTCCCAATTCAGTTCCAGCATGCCCAGCACTAAGGCAGCAATTCCTCTGCAGGTATTCATCCCCTCCAAAGCACTTCAAAGGAGACTGACAGCCACAGTTTAGCAATGTGGGAATTCCTGCTCGTGTTATGATGCAAAAAATAAACACCTACTGTCCTCTCTGGGACTGTGGGAGTCACCCAGCACTGGCTTGAGCTGAAGTCCAAAACAGGTGCCCACATCCCCTCTCACACCAGCAGAGGTGGGCAGCCCTCCTGAGCGAGGCCTTGTCCTGCACTGCAGACACTGCAGTTTGCATGGGAGACAGGGCTGGAAGGACATTTATCTGGAAGGACCTTTATCTGGAAGGACATTTGTCTGGAAGGAATGGGATCTGTATTTACCCCAAGGAATCTCCTCACCAGTGAATGGCTGTGGAGGGCTACAAAGATCTGGCCATTAGCAGCAGCTACAACATCTGGAAAGCATCACTAGGTCAAAGCACACTGCATCCCATGGAGTGCACCTGAGCCC
The DNA here is from genome assembly GCF_035770615.1 of Melospiza melodia melodia. Lineage (NCBI taxonomy): Eukaryota > Metazoa > Chordata > Aves > Passeriformes > Passerellidae > Melospiza > Melospiza melodia. Next base: position 2,599,501 of record NC_086215.1, read on the forward strand.
AACACATGCTCCTCTTCTAGATTTTTCTTTTCTTTAATTATTATTTCTCAGGATTTTGCATCTGAACAGTTACATGACTTCACCTCTACCATTATATCATGCCCTTGGTGGAGCTTTCATAAGGAAAGAAGAACAACACTTTCCTCTTTGCAGATCATCAAAGACAACACAGCCAACTGAATGCCCAACCCTGTCAAGGAGGGAAAACTACTGAAAACTAATGAACTCCTGGGAAGCTTTTAATTTCTAAATAAATCATTTCCATATGTCTCAGCTCTCACATGAACGTGCTGGGTTTCAATATATTCACTTCTCTTCCAGTGAGGGTTTGAAAGGTTTATCTCGGTAACTTTTGAACACCAGTCTGAAGATGGGAAGATTAATATGCAATAGTGTTGCTGACAGGTGTAACAAGCCCACAATTTGTGGTTAGAAAACCCTTTTCAGTCCAAGAAAAGAGAATTGCATACCTTGGGTTGATGATGGGAACCTCTGCAGGGTAAAAGCTAATGGTGCACCTAAAAGGGTCTGGTGCAAGGCCCCAAAGAGAAGAAAAAATCAACAGTGCCCACTAAGAACCAAAGCAAAGCAGATTTTGTTAGAGAGCTGCTGGTGAAGTGATGGAGAATGTGCCACTTCTCTTGTAAGGTTGCAAGAGCCTTAAAATTCCCCCCACCAACCCTAGTTTATGCAAAGAATACAAAGGGCTTGAGGCTCTTGCTTCCCAAGGGTTATCTCCTCCCAGCTGACGCACCCACAGCTCAAGAAAACAGATCCCCAGTGAATAATGACTTGCCTCTTATGTGAGAGGAATGGAGTCATAACTCAGAGCTGACCATGGTGTGTTTATGCAGAGCCATGCTGAGGTCAGGATTTATTTCAGATCATGGCAGAAGCAGCCTATTAGTCACCAGCACTTCATTCTTTGACAGCACAAAGTGATAATTCCCATAACTTGCCAGCTTTGTTTTTTCAATGTCATTAATTAAACCCTGAAATTCCCCAGGATAAATGACAGCAAAGATTCCTTGATGAACATGGAAGAAGACAAATTGACTTTGTTCTTTATTACTGAGATAAGTCCACAATATGTTGTAATATCCCATACCTGAGTCAATGTTGAATCTCTCCAGGAGCCTGAAGATGAGCTTACTGAGCACTCTGCGGTTCAATCTTTCGGGTTTGCACTTGGACAGGCCTTGATATGGTCTGTAACAACACCAGAGAGACACATCTGTGGCATCATCTAAAGGATGTTTCCCAAACAGCAGACATTTACCAGCACAGGGATTGGGGTTTGCGGGATGCTGAGGAGGACAGGCCCTGCCTTTCCCAAGATACAGTGAAAAGCCACCAGCACAACCACACAAATTTCAGTCAACCACTTGAAGCAAGTCCAGAGGCTCATTTTAAAGAAAGAGAAAGTGAGCAACTCCTTTTCATGTCTTTTTCAGAGCTATCAGCAGCTATTGCAGCTACACTGTGACTCTGACTGTGCTGCTGGCTCTGAGTGACAGGAGTTATTCGAATGAGAGGCAATTCAGAAATGAAAACACACACCAGGAGTTGATGAGCACAGGAAGGTTAACCACTTGCATCTCTTGTTTTTCTGCCACTTCATCACAGTGTTATCTTCCTGCCAAACCTGTACAACCGATACTGAAAGTCACCCCTGTCTGCAGCAAAGCAGAAGAGGCTGATTGCTCCAACCTCCCCGGGAAGCTTTGATGCTGCTCTGCTGCTGGGTATCCTGCACAGGTTTCATCTTGGCAGCAATGCAGCATCTGTCAATAGCAAGGATTCCTCTGTTCTACAGCCTGGGCCATTGGAGAAGGCTCTGACACAGCCACCAGAATTTTCCCTTTTTCAGCCAGAGTCAATATATTGCACTCCCTTACACTGGGACACAATCACAGACAGACAGCCAGGGGACAGACACACTGCTCTGACCACAGACAAACAGCCAGGGGACAGACACACAGTGCTCTGGCAGCACCTTGGCCCCAGCTGTTCAGAAAGACAAGTGTTCCTACCTTATGATGTCCCTGATATTGAAGCTGGGCTCACACCATGTGTCCAGGGTCTGCAAGAGCTTCCTCTGGAGCTCGGGATATTCTGCCACATATTCTTCCACCAAGTTGGCTTTATCCTGGAGCAGTAGTGGGGTACAGATCTAGGAGAAGGAATTATGTTAAAGCACCTGTCTTTGATCCCCATGGAGCAGGAGAGCAAGTCCCAGCCCTGCCCAAGCCACCAGGAGTGCTACAGGAGTGCTGTGACATTTGTAACACAAATATGAGCAAAACTTCAGTGCAGCAGAGTACTGATCTTTGCCTCAGTGATGAGCACAGCCAGGACTTGTTACAGAGGGGCTGCAGCCAGAAAAACCATAAGATGTGTAATGGGGGCTAATAAAACACTCTGTGCCTAACCTTGATGGAAAGGTACATCAACCACACAACAGGGACTTCTTGGGAATGGAGTAAAGCCTCAGGTGAAAGGCAGCAGGACTTGGAGGGCCCTGATGGATCTCCTGCTAACAAAAGGTGGATCTGATGACAGAGAAGCCTGCAGAGAAAATGACTCACCTTCTCTACATCTTGATCTGGCTGTAATTTCAGCTTAATACTCAGCACGGCTGCCTAGAAAACATGAAAAAAGTTGTGTATTTAGCAGAACCCTACAGTGGATAAATGGGCATTATTCCAAAGTGAAATAAAAATGCTGTTATACACATTTTTAATGTATTAATTATTTATGTAATGTTGTCAAGCACAAATCCTGCAAACATTTGGCCACATTCATTCCACAAAAGTACAAGAACACTCCTGGCAGAGCTGCATATCTGAGGATCAACAGCCTCTGGAGCAAAAATTAAAGATCAAGTTGTTGGGCAGAAAGCAAGTGAAGCACTTGGACAAAACCAGCTGGGATAGATATTTCCTATCCATGTCATGGTAAAAACACCTGACCCACCATACCTTTCTGAGCCACCCTTATCATTCTTGCTCTGCCTCTGAAGTTTGGTAAAACAATTGCATTTTGTGAAAGCAACTCAAGATTTTAAACACCCTGAAATCAAAAGGTTACAGTTTCTCTAATTCCCGAGTCATTCCACAGCCCTGAAAGCACCCAGGGTCACCACAGGCAGCAAGATGGAAGAATTGTATTTTTCCCTTTCATGGGATCTCTGAGTCTTTGATAAGCCAAGACCTGCCACGTTCACAAACTGATCCAAATCAGGATCTTCTAGAACCTGCTGGGATGAACTGCAGGAACTCAAACTCAGAAGAGCTGGTTCAGCCCCTGCCTGTGCCATCCCAGCCGGGGACCACAGGAATGGATGAAGCTCTAACTGTGCACTGCTTGGGAAGCACAGATTAGGATTCAAAGGAGGTGAGAGTGTCTCATTTCTGTAGTGTGTGAGAACTACTGAGATCCCAAATACAGAATAAGCACTTAATGGGTGGCTTTAATGAAGTGCCCTGTGCCAGAAACTGGGGCAAGGAGCCTTGGAGCACCTCTGTGTGTCAGAGCTGAAGAGGGAACCAGGAGTGAGGAGGTTGGACATGGAGTGTCCTTCCAACACCTCTGCCAAGTCAGGCTGCATTTTCCCAAAGGGCTGAAAAGACACCTGGGATCCTGGCAGAGCACCTGTGCAGAACTGACCAGCAATGGGATGGAATCCACTGAGCTCACAAGCACCTGTTTATTCACATCAGGATAAAACCAGCGTGGTAGGGCTTGGAGGGAAAGCTCTTCTCTTCCATAGGTTTCCTTGCTCTTGGGGATTGATTTTGATTTGAGAGAAAGACCAGGAAAATGACACATTTGTCAAAATGGATACACGTTAGAGCTGTGCTAATTGTTGGAATATAGAATAGTAAATTGGTTTGGGTTGGAAGGGGCCTTTCACAGGCAACCTAGTTGTAATCCCCCTGCAGTGAGCAGGGACATCCTCAGCTGGATCAGGTTGCTCAGAGCTGCTGTCCAGCCTGACTTGGGATGTTTCCAGAGATGAGGCAGCCACAGCTTCTCTCAGCAATCTGTGCCAGGGCCTCACCACCCTCCTGTAAAAAAAATCTCTTATATCTACTCTAAATCTCCTCTCTATTCATTTAAAACCATCACCTCTTTCCCTACCACTCCAGACCCTGCTAAAATGTTTGTCCCCATCTTCCTTATAAACCCTATAACACATAAACAAAATGCAGTACCAAGTGTGTATTTCCCCAGGGAAAGAGAACCCCACCATTACATGTCACCTGCATGGAACTTTTCTGGAAAAAAGACAGCATAACCCAAGTGGGGGCAGGCACATGCCTTGAAATGAATTTCCTGTGATCACTCAAGTGCCAGCTGAACTCACCTCATTGCTGGCACACACGTCCTTCAGGGCCACACAAGCACCAGGCACCTCACAGCCCATCCCTGCTCTCAGCAGCAGCAGTGGATTGTGTTCCTTTCTGGGGAATCGGTGCCTGTATTTCACCCACTGCATCACACTGAGTGTGAAAAAGCAGAGAACCAACACAGCCATGGAAATTCAGCTGCTCTACCCTACTGCCCCACTTAGAGGTGGGAAAACAGTCTTTTCTGTTTGTTTTGGTTTAGGTTTGGTTTTGGTTTTGGGGAAGTTTGCGTGGTTTGTTTTTTTTTTAACACTGCTTCATTGGAAGTCAAGGCTTCATCTTCAAAAGAGAAATCAAGAGAAGAATTTTAAGTGACAAAAAGAGGAATCACCATTAACACAGACTGAACAGAAACACACAGGTGCTTTGCTTGGCCCAGCTAAACCTCAACCAAACCTCTCCAACTCCAGACTTTGTAACTATTCCACAACTCACAGGCAAAGAGCTGCTTCTTTCCTCTCACATTATCAGTTTAACAACACAATGTTCAAGCTGAGTGATTATTCTCAAGATGAAGGTTGCTATTTTTGGTGTGGATGTGGAAAAGGAGTTTGGGTCTCCAAAGCTTTGGTAGCTGGTTTTGCTTTCCTCCCAGCTTCTCAAGTTAGCTGAATCAAAAGAAATCATTAAAAAAAAAAAAAAAAAAAAAAAAAAAAAAAAAAAAAAAAGAGAAGAAAATACTTGCAACTCTTCAGGCCTTATTTCATCATTTGATCTCATTAGTACCTCCTATTGTAGCCTTAGTTTTAACTGCAACATCCAACAGCTCCCTAATGGCTTTTTAATGTTCAGATTAACCTAATTGCAGCACTGTTATCTACATGGCAGAGGTTTATCTCCAGCTCTAGTAACTGTACAGGTGACTTAATCAGATGAACATGTGTGGTGTCAGGTTGGGTTTTCCTCTTTCCCTGGTTGGATATTCCACCCTGTCCCCAAGGGTGTAGAACAACAGATGTTCATCTGTCCCTTCCCTGCCCAGGGCCGGCAGACACAGCTCCCCCACAGCAGGCCTGGAGGACACAGGAGCTCCTGTCCCACAGAGATTCATGGAGTCTGCACGGCTGCAGAAGACCTCTAAGATCACCAAACCCAACCATCAACCCAGCACCACCACAGCGTTCACCGCCAAACCACAGCCCCGGGTGCCACATCCCCACGTGGTTTTGAACATCCCCAGGGATGCTGCTCTGGGCAGCCTGGCCCATAAGCTGGTTTGTAACAGCAATTGAACATCCTCCAGCTGCAGCAGGCAATGGAGCAGGGAGAGAGATGGTGCTGATGGCAGAGCCTCCCACAGCAGGGAACACTCCTGGAGCAGGGAACACTCCCAGAGCAGGGAACACTCTAGGAACAGGAAATACTCTGGGAACAGGGAACACTCCGGGAACAGGGAACACTCCCGGAGCAGGGAACTTTCCCAGAGCAGGGAACACTCTGGGAACAGGGAACACTCCCAGAGCAGGGAACACTCCTGGAGCAGGGAACACTCTGGGAACAGGGAACACTCCCGGAACAGGGAACACTCCCAGAGCAAGGAACACTCTGGGAACAGGGAACACTCCCAGAGCAAGGAACACTCCCAGAGCAAGGAACACTCTGGGAAAAGGGAACACTCCCAGAGCAGGGAACACTCTGGGAACAGGGAACACTCCCGGAACAGGGAACACTCTGGGAACAGGGAACACTCCCAGAGCAAGGAACACTCTGGGAACAGGGAACACTCTGGGAACAGGGAACACTCCCAGAGCAGGGAACACTCCCGGAACAGGGAACACTCTGGGAACAGGGAACACTCCCGGAGCAAGGAACACTCTGGGAACAGGGAACACTCTGGGAGCAGGGAACACTCCCAGAGCAGGGAACACTCCGGGAACAGGGAACACTCCGGGAACAGGGAACACTCTCAGAACAGGGAACGCTCTCAGAACAGGGAACACTCTGGGAACAGGGAACACTCTGGGAACAGGGAACACTCCGGGAACAGGGAACACTCTCAGAACAGGGAACACTCTGGGAACAGGGAACACTCCGGGAACAGGGAACACTCTGGGAACAGGGAACACTCCCGGAACAGGGAACACTCTGGGAACAGGGAACACTCCGGGAGCAGGGAACACTCCGGGAACAGGGAACACTCTGGGAAAAGGGAACTCTCCCAGAACAGGGAACACTCCCGGAACAGGGAACACTCTGGGAACAGGGAACACTCCCAGAGCAAGGAACACTCTGGGTACAGGGAACACTCCGGGAACAGGGAACACTCCCAGAGCAAGGAACACTCTGGGAACAGGGAACACTCCGGGAACAGGGAACACTCCCGGAGCAAGGAACACTCCCGGAACAGGGAACACTCCCGGAGCAAGGAACACTCTGGGAACAGGGAACACTCCGGGAACAGGGAACACTCCGGGAACAGGGAACACTCTCAGAACAGGGAACACTCCGGGAACAGGGAACTCTCCCGGAGCAGGGAACACTCTGGGAACAGGGAACACTCCGGGAACAGGGAACTCTCCCGGAGCAGGGAACACTCTCAGAACAGGGAACACTCCCAGAGCAGGGAACACTCCGGGAACAGGGAACACTCCGGGAACAGGGAACACTCTCAGAACAGGGAACACTCTGGGAACAGGGAACACTCTGGGAACAGGGAACACTCCCAGAGCAAGGAACACTCTGGGAACAGGGAACACTCCCACAGCAGGGCACCTGCCCGCTCCATGCCTGAAGCCACACGTGCAAGGAGAATGGTGATCTGGGCCCTAGAAACAGGCACCAGGCTGGATCAGGGTGCAGCTCCAGGGGCTGGGCTGAGCAGGAGGCCAGCAGAGATAACATCAGCCTGTTTACAATGGGAATAGTAAGAGAAGAGATATGAGTAACTGTAATAAAGATGAAAGTGCTTGGCAGCTGTGTCTGTGGTCTCAACTCCGAGCTATTTTAAGATTTTGTTTTGTTATTATCGTGTTTTGAATTGTTTCACTCCACAACCAAGTTTTGTGTAAAAGGACCCTATTTTTAACAGTCTGTTTACGGCCGATAAGATCTCCAGCAAAGCAACACCTCATTCGCAGGCTCATTTGACTCGGAAAACAAACACTTTAACGAGGGCGAGCAGGCTGTAAGTGAACGGTGAGAAACCCCCTCCCCACCCAGAGCATTGCCCTGTGCAGTGCCGGGCTGCAGGGCGAGCCAGGCAAGCTGGAATCTGGCAGTCCCAGCATCCATCCTCGGGCTGGATCAGCAGGGCTGCCCAGATCCTGGCAGCAGGAACCCCCGGCTTCACCAGCTGGTCAGAAAGGGCCAAAACCCGAGGCAGGAATATGGGCAAGCTCTGGGGAATGCTGAGATATTGACACCTATCAGGGTCTACACACTCCCTCAAACCCCAAAGAGAATATTACTGAAATGGCTGGTGGTACAAGGAGCCTTTGCACAAAAATATGTTTCATCCACAGAGAGTTTCTAGCATAATCTAATAACAGCAATAATTATCATTATTGAAGCACATAAAAATGTTCAACCTGTACTAAACTCCCACAGATGACAACAAACCTGGGGGAGGCTGGTGCCTCTCTTGCCTTGAACCCCCAAGGGTGCCTGGGAGCAGGATGTGATCAATGCCCTGCATGCACTGCTTAGGGCAGGAGAAAAGCTGATGGCCACTGCCTGATCCAACTCTGTCCAAGCCCCTGAGTCTCCTCATCCTTGGGGAGCTTTGGCCCATTGTTTGACTTGATGGTGAATGCAAAAATCCCATCTGGACATTTTCTAATAGTTTTGTATGCCAAGGATAAATCCCTAAAATACAGCAGAGGGCTGGTTGAGTCTGGGGCACAATTGAAAGCTAGGCAACATGACACTGAATTCCACCTAACCCAGGTGTAGGTGCACTGACCAAAGGATGGGGGAAGTTTCCTAAACCTGACACGTTCAGGCCCAGGCACGAGCAGCAGAACTCTCCTGCAGTCACGCAAATGCAACCCACGAGCATGGGAAAGTGGGGAGTGCTCTGGAGCACAGACACCCTGCACCAATACCTGCTCCTCCTGGCTTGTTTTGAATGCAGTTGGCTCTGTCTCATCGAAAAATGACTATTCTTTCCACGTACAGTACGAGGTGCAGGAAGCCACACAAGATCTTATCTGCAAGGGCATGTGCACTTGGGTGGTGTCTGCACTGACAATTTCTGCAGTTTTCCCACGGTGGGGTTTGCAGCAGAGGAATTGCCTCGTGCAGGAGAAGTGCCTGGAGTGCTGAGGCAGGACAGACACCAGTGGGTGCTGATGACTCCTGCTCTGGGCTCTGCTGCACGTGAGCTGGGACAGCACAAACACAGAGATGGCTGTGCCTGACTGAGTGCACTATTTCTGAACACACGGTGAGGGAATTTCTGAAAACCCAAAGAATAAACAAAACAACAGAAGGAGACTTTGCAGAGGAGGAACCAATGTCAACTCCAAGAAAATCACAGTGATCAAAGCCTGGATAATGGCAGAAATAATTGAGTAAAAGGCACACCAGGTATTAATCATTGGGCACATCTGTTTTGTGTTTGGGAATCACTCATTTCAAACTTGAGGCTAATCAGCTTTGCTGAGCTCTCAGAGTGCATCACTTCAAGGGGATGACATCAGGTTCGATGGTTGATTGCTTCCTGCTCAAAGGGCACTTCATACACAGCTGGCTGTGGGAAGGTCTGCAGAAACCAGGGAAACACAGCATTCCTCAGGTCCACACTCAGGGAACCAGGGAAGAGTGAGACCATCAACATGGAGCAGTGACAGGTTATTCCCAGCCAAAGAATTGGAGGTAGAGGGAGAGAAGTACAAGCGCAGGCTGGAATCTGCACAGGTGAGGGGAAGAGGGAACTAAAGCCTGACCTCTCTGATTTGTGTCCCTCAGGTCACTCAGCACTTTTAGGTGGGGTTTAACTGCTTGGCTCATTCCCTGAGCATTGCCCACCTCAGCAGACCCAGACTCTGCACAGCTGGATCTGCTGCACATCCCCAGGGCTGTCCCAGAGCCCAGACATTCTGGCAGCAGGAGCAGCAATCTGCCATCTCATTTGTGACTCCCAGCATTGCCCAGGCCCAGCCCAGGGCAGAGGTGGCTCTGGAGGCTGGGAAGGGCAGCGTGGCCCATGGCCCTGGGCTGGGGCACCAGCGGGCAGGCCACGTGCCTCTGCAGCAGCAGCAGGGGATGCTCAGGGGAAAAAGGGGTGGATACTGAAACATCATCATCTTTATGGGTGAAACAACTGCTGTAACATTTTCCTTGGGCTTCTGAGCCAGTATGATTCTTAATTTAAAAGAAAAAAGGAAATACAAATGAACACACTTTAAAAAAAAGTAAGAGGTGAACATGCCTTTGTATAATTAAGGTGGTGAATGGAGGTAAGAAGCAATATCAGAGACATTTTCCCTGGCCTGAGAACAGCTCAGAAAGAGCCAGAGTGAGGAATCAAAAATCTGATTATCCATTAATGTGCTCAATCAATGCTAACACTGATCTCTGCTGACAGATCTGCAGAGATACAGGGTGTGTAGTCCAGCACCAGGGATGAAGGAGGGCTACAAACACCAACACCCCTGGCTCTGGTCACAAAATCCCTGCACTGAAACTGAAGGTTATGATGGGCATTTTACACTTCTGAGAATTTGTGCTCCTTTAACTCTGGTCAATCACCCTTTCTATTATGTCTGCAGCAGTATTGCTGACCAAAACCTGCAGTTCTCTGTCTACACAATTTTTTCTCTGGGTATTCCAACATAGTTTATGTCAAATTTTAACTGAACTCTACCAGATAACCCACGTTATCTTAATTGAAAGAGCAAACATGAACCACATTTAACATACAAGCCTTCATTATTTTTAGAAATTGATGGATAAAACATTAGATGAAAAAATATACTCTGCTTTTGAAAACAGAGAAATCTGAACAGACAGTAACTGAAAATTCTGTTAAATATAAAATACTACTGGCTTAACCCAATATTCTTTTTTAAGAACCAAAGTGATGAAGGGGAGAGAAACTCTGCGAATCACTGACACAGAGGCTGGAGTGGGAGGTCACTCAGGCCCAGGAATATTTCTGCTTGTCAGAGGCTAAAAAGATTATTTATTGTTTCCTTCCTAAACCCAGCTCCACTGCCACCTGTTCAGAATTTACTATAAAGCTGTTAAACAAGACGAGAACTTTGATGCTGACTGTGAAAACAAGTTTCACTGTATCTGACCCGAGCAGCACTCACTGCTGATCCAGAAGCAAAGGAATTTGATTTTCTTCTTTAAGCACAGCTATCTTTTTACCTTTATAAGCTGTTTAAAAAATGTAAATAAAATAACTCAGTGGACAATAGAGGGCATTCATCCCCCAGAAAGACAGCCGCCACCCTTAGACATGAAATATCGCAGCACATTAAGTCATGAGACCCCGCTAATCAAAGCTGACAGGGCCCTGAATGTGATTTCTGCTGAGACTTAGCGATATCATGGGGCACTGAAGCATGCACAGCCTGCCAGACTGCCCCTGTTCATGTGACAATGGCTTTTATTCCCCAAAGGGGCCTGCGAGTGACAAGAGTCCCCTTTGTCTGTGGGCTCCCGCATTCGCAGTGCAAGAGAGGTTCATTCAAGCAGCCCCAGACACTCTTTGAAAGGCTGAAGTGTAACATAAGATGACCATGAAACACTAGCTTGCCTTCTGCCTACCCCTCATTCTTCTCCAGCACAGCCTGGCCTATTCAGGGCCTCTCGCAGCCCCGCTCGCGCTGCATTACCCCCGGTCTGCTGAATCCCGGCATTGTGCCGCGGCACCCAGCGCCCTTCCACACCCCACGGGGTGTCCTTCCCCAAAAACAGTGTCCTTCCCCAAAAACAGCGCCCTTCCACACCCCACGGGGTGTCCTTCCCCAAAAACAGTGTCCTTCCACACCCCACGGGGTGTCCTTCCCCAAAAACAGTGTCCTTCCACACCCCACGGGGTGTCCCTCCCCAAAAACAGTGTCCTACCCCAAACCTAGCGCCCTTCCACACCCAACGGGGTGTCCTTCCCCAAAAACAGTGTCCTACCCCAAACCCAGTGTCCTTCCCCAACACAGCGCCCTTCCACACCCAATGGGGTGTCCTTCCCCAACACAGTGTCCTTCCCCAAACCCAGTGTCCTTCCCCAAATCCAGTGTCCTTCCACACTCCAACGGGGTGTCCTTCCCCAAATCCAATGTCCTTCTACACCCCAATGGGGTGTCCTTCCCCAAACCCAGTGTTCTTCCCCAAATCCAGTGTCCTTCCACACCACAACACCCAGCACCCTTCCACACCCCAACAGGGTGTGCTTCCCCAAACACAGTTTCCTTCCACACCCCAATGGGGTGTCCTAAACCAAAAACAGTGTCCTTCCCCCAACACAGTGTCCTTCCACACCCAACGGGGTGTCCTTCCCCAAACCCAGAGCCCTTCCATGCCACAACGGGCTGTCCTTCCCCAAACTCAGTGTCCTTCCACATCCCAACAGGGTGTCCTTCCACACCACAATACCCACTGTCCTTCCACGTCAGAATAGGGTGTCCTTCCCCAAACCAAGCACGTTTCCCACACCAGAACACCCAGTCTCCTTCCCACACCAAATCCATCCAGAGTCCTTCTTGCTCCACTTCCACTGACACTCAAGTGCCCTTCCCACAGCAGAAACACCCACCACCCTTCCCACACACTCCAAATCCAGCAGCACCCAGCACCCTCCCATCACCAAATACCCCAGTGCCCTCCTCACACCAAATCCACTGCCACCCAGTGCCCTTCCCACACAGCACTGATCCAGGGCATTCCCATGGCACGTCCTCCCAGAGCCAGCACCCTTCCCACACGGTGTTCCCCTGGCCCCCAGACCCTTCCCCACACCGTGCCCCGGCTCCTGCAGCCAGCAGGGCTCTGGCAGCTCTGGCAGAGTCCAGGTGGAGGGTGGCATGGAGCCACAGCTGCCTTCAGAGGGGTTCTGGGAAGGGGACAAGGCTGCTGAGCTTCACTGGAACTCCCTGAGTGGGAGTGTTGAACCCTCCCATGTCCCCATGCCACGTGGCCCACAAGGAGCAGAGCTGGGAGCCCTCAGTGCTCTCACTGCACTCTCAGAGCTCCCACTGCATTCTCAGAGCTCTCACTGCACTCTCAGAGCTCTCACTGCACTCTCAGAGCTCTCACTGCACTCTCAGAGCTCTCACTGCACTCTCAGAGCTCTCACTGCTGCTCCAGCAGCTGCACGGTCCCATCACAAAAGAAGATAAAGCTAAAACGCCAGACAGCCCGGACACCTCAAACCCCAGTTGCACATCCCTGCTGCTCCCCAGCTGCCAGTGCCTGCTCCCTGCATCCCGGGAGCACAGTGCCATCCGCTGGCGCTGCTCCCCTGCAGGTGCCTCCTCAGCACAGCCCCTGCTGCTAAAGCACAGCCACAGCCTGTCCCCTGTCCCCTCTCCTGTGCCAGCCCTGCCCCAAGCCCCGGGCTCAGCCTCCAACCAGCTCCCCAAATCCAGGCTAAGGGAGGGCCAGAGGTGCTGCAGCAACAAACACCTGCCACAGGCACCCCCAGGGGACCCTGGAATCCCAAAGGGAACCTTCTCCAAAGCCTCCATGAGGGAAAGGAGCCTTAACTCTCAGGGCAGAGGACATTCATGGTTTGCACACCACAGACAAAGGGAATTACCTGCTCTAGGATAAATCACTGAACCCCAGACCGGTTTGGGTTTGAAGGGACTTGAAAGCCTGAGCAGCTCCATCCCCTGCCATGGCAGGGACACCTCCCACTGTCCCAGGTGCTCCCAGCCCTGTCCAGCCTGGCCTTGGGCACTGCCAGGGGTCCAGGGGCAGCCACAGCTGCTCTGGGCACCCTGTGCCCAGGGAAGGATTTCTTCCTGATACCCCATCTAAATTTCTCCTCTTTCAGCTTAAAACAGTTGCCCTTGTCCTATCACTATGTACCCATGAAAATTGTCATCTCCCTCTTTTTTATAAACCCTTTTAAGTACTGAACTGTAAAATGCCTGGTGTTTTATTGCAAACACAGCAAGAAAATAAATAATGGCAGTCAGGATTGGTATGGATTTCTATCCTTTCAGATGAGAGACTGAAGAACCAACAATCCTACATGTGAGTCTACTTCACTGCCCCAGCTGAGAGATGGGGAAGGGAAGGACAGATGGACACCCACAGCCACTGCAATGCTCAGAGCCCCAGCTCCAGGTTGTTTGGGGTTAGCTTGACTTTTAGGTATGTTCAGTCCCCAAGGGCAGTAAAAGACTTCCTGTTATTTTTGAAGGGAATTCCATTCATCCTTCGGGTAACAAAAGAAAGCCAGAAGAAAGCTATGGCTGAGAGTGAGAAGCTGTTGAGGTTTCCTATTCTTCATACTGGGAATGAGCAGTAAATGATCTCTGCTGTGGAAGAAAAAACAGAACAACAATTCCACCAAAAAATCTAGAGCTTTCCAAAGCTGGATCTAGAAAGAACTGTATTTCTAAAGAAAACAACAAATATTTTTGGAGCCATGAACCTAAAAGTCCCACTTGAATAAAATCAAATAAGACATTTCTTCATGTTGTAATTGTCAAATGGTCACATTCAAAAACTTTTTGAGCACAAGACTAACTCTCAAGCACTACCAGGGAACTTTGAACCAAATACAAAATATCTTTGTTTCAGTATTGAAGAAATCAAAAAGAATGGGATTCCAGGATGTCACCTGGGAATTCAGCTATACTGAAGAATTTTAGGGTTTTATGATTGCTATTTTTAAGATTTTAAGAATGCTGTTTTAATTTTTACTTTTGCTTAACAAGGTCAAGTTGTTATATACCATCCAAATGAATCATGCTTCAGGGAGAAAAATAAACCCTTTTGCCTTTAAAAAAGAAAGATCATAGAATACTTGGGAGGGACCTTCAAGACCATTCAGTTCCACCCCCTACCATGGGTTGGGACATCTTCCTCTACCCCAGGTTGCTCCAAGCCCTGTCCAAGCTGGCCTGGAACAATTCCAGGGCTGGGGCAACCCTGCTGGAGATGCTGCAGTGCTGTGAAACAGGGTAAAGCACACCAGATCCTGGGTCTGGTGAACTCCTGCTTGTGTCAACCACCCAGACACACACACAGGAGGTGTTACACATTTGGAATATGAGCCTCAGTGGTAAAGAGGCTTCAAAATTCCTCCAACTGAGACCTAAGGTTGGGGCAATCACATGGGACCAGTGAGGTTTTCCAAGCCCTCTGGCTGCAGGTGGGCTGGAGATAGCACAGCAGGTCTATGACCAAGGACTAAAATCCCTTCTTTTCTTTCTAAGGACAAGGAAAACGAAAAAGAATACAGCCATCCCCTTAAATTCTCCAAATTAAAGCCTATTAACCCATTACTTTCAAAGGTCAGCAAAGCAGTGGAGGGAGGATTCCCAGGCATTCTGTCCTCAGTCAGCAGAAAAGCCAAGGTTGAGCCCAGGCTGCTCCTGTACATGGGAAGAGCACACTAAGCTGCAGCATTCACAGCGTGCAGCTGCTGGGATGAAATGGAATTCACATTGAAATGCATCCAAAAAAAAAGGACACAGACATTCACAGAGAGCTGGCAAGGTAAATTTATTTGAAAGACATGACCCACCTCTTTGTAATTGCCCTGGAGATAAAGATGACTGACATGTTCAAGCAAATAGTTCCGGTCTGCTGTGTGGAGCTGGTAAATGCTAATCAGGGGGTCAAGCAGATTAGCTGGGCACTGGGAGAGCATTCCGAGCACACGGGCCTGCAGCTTCTTCAGCTTGGTGCCAGACTTCAAAAAACAACCAAAAAAACAATCAAACATCTTTGGTAAAGATGGCTGCGATTCAACGGTGGTTGAAAGCACAGCTTGTTTAAACAGAGCAAGCAAATTCCTCTGGAAGGGATTCTCCGATTTCCCCACGGAGTCTGCAGGCAGAAATCACAACAATATGATGCACATTTTTTCCACAGCACCCACTTTAAGAACATGAAATGTTTGTGGGGTGATTCTGGAGAAGGGATAGGGCCTTGTGCAAAAGTAAAATCTGAAACTGGAAAAATGCCCTCTGTGCTAACAGAGCTCTTCAGAAATTCTCCCCCCTGGTTCCCAGAAGAAAATCTTTGAATCCAGCGACTCCCATCCAGGGAGATCTCACCTATCAGACATAAGAATTCAATTTTCATTCCCAGGCTTGCTGCTGGGTGCATGAAGGGTAGGGAAAGCAAAAGCACCATCAAAAGATGCACAGACACAGGTATTTAAATCCTTGTGCTCCCACATGAACATTCACTCATGACACAGGAATTTCAGTGCCAGTAGCACTTTGCCAATCCTGTAATGGCAGAACTCTATATGTAACCAGAGCCATTTGGAAAAATGGGAAAGGAAGCAACACAAATATAAAAGTATCCTGCAGTTCAGAGCCAAAATCTCACAGAAAAGAGAAAAACTCAGTAGGTCAGAATATCTGAAGGCAGAAGGAATGGTAAACATTAGGACATATAATCTGATGACCCAACTTTACAGAACTAATCATCCAGCTGCTGAAAAGGCAGGCTGTTCCCATTTTCTGCATTCCCACCATATGGCAGGAATTAAGCAATCCTAAAGTAACTGGCTTCTATTTGCAGAGCTGGAAGAACACACAGAGCAGATTTCTGCAACTGGGTTTCTCCTGACAGCAGGGATGTGGGTTCCAGTGGGAGAGCCTCCAGCCTGGAAAGGCTGCAAGAGCAACGCTCCATCAAAGTGGTTTGATCTGGAGAGATGAAATCCCAACTTTGGAGGGGAAACAGCTCTGGCAGCACAGCTCCCAATATGATTTCATTTTCAGGCCAGCATGCCACAGATAACATCTCACTGTGTTTCACACCTTGTCACACTCTGTGTAAGGCTACAGAGAAGATACTGGACTTTGGAATAAAGTGAAACTAGAGATACTTGAGTAAAATTGCCATCAATTGTTCTCTCCTCTCTCCCAGCTCTCTTGCTTTCTCTTTTGCTAACCTGTGGGACAGCAGGATGTGCTTTTATCCAAAGCTGCAGCTCGGTGGTGATGCAATACCCCAGGGAATGCCCTTTCCCCTTCCAGTCGCTGCTGCTCTCCAGCATGGCCAGGAGTGCTGCCAAAGGGTCCTCCAGTCTGGCAAAGCCCCGCCTGATTTCTTCCTTGAGCTGCCGAGATACAAAACCACATTGTCATGTACAAAAAGATTAGTGAATCCTCCCTTCCCCCAGCTGAACACAAAGCTGTATTTTTTTTAATTTAATCTATTCAGAGAGGTAACTGTTGCTATTCAGCCACCATCCGCGCCTCCAGTGACTTTTCATGTCATTACAGATTCCTTCATGGCTCACTGCACCTCAAACCCAATGGGAAAAGCAGCAATTGTCCACACTAATTATCCCATAAAGACAGAGAAGTTGTTCTGTGGGGCAGACAAAGGGGCTTGGGATTTGGGGGAGGGGGAGAAGTGAGCTGGAGAGAGGGGTGTTACTGGGAAAATGGCAATATTGAAGGTAGAGAAGGGGGCTCAAAAACCTCCTGCTCTTCTAAGGTACCTGCAAGGTGTAGAACAAGAGCCCATCCTCATGGCTGCACCACAAACCTGCACATTTGACCTTATGCCCACTTCAGCCACAATAGTGCCCACAAAATTAGTCTCAAACTAGTTTGGATTTTACACTCAGATCAAAGTGAATGAAATATCTGAGTTCAAATTCTGTCAGATTGTCATCCTCCAGATCTGTGCTCCTTCCCCCAAAAGCTCCCTGAGCACCTCCTGCCCCTGCACACCTCCATGAGCCTAAAGGCCCCACAAAGGGGCTCAGAACATGGGAAAACTCCATGCCATAAATCTTAGGAATCCCAGGGTGATGTGTTTAGAAATGTGAAGGAATTGGACCCTCACTTTGTGAATGTTAATAGGCTACTTACTCCCCATCTGGTAGAAGTGATAAATTAGCAGTACTGAGCAGTATCTCTATAATGTTTACATTAGAAGTAGTTTCCAGGGAGCTGGGAGGGTTGGCAGGGTGAGGAGGTGGCATCCTCAGTACCCACACAGGACCTCTCACTGCATGGCACATCACCAGCGTGGAGCAGGGCGAGAGAGAGACACAAAACCAGAAATCACTGAGAGCAGCTGCTCTCTTTCTTTTCTGGCTAAAAAGCCAAATCCAAAAGATGCTCATTCCTGCTGCAGCCAGCACTTGTAATTTACTGGATTCATGGCCCCATTCGGAGCTTCCAGTGGAAACAATATAAAGTTTGAAGAGCAACATGGAAAACAAAATAAAATCTACAGAAAATTTGCCAATGAATTTTTTCTTTTTTTATTCATCGACAATTTTTACTGGAAGACAGTTGTTTTCCAGAGTGTCTTTCATGTCTGGAAAACCCACAGAACCTATGGTTTATGACAGAAACTGGTTTTTTCTCAGTAGGCTATAAAGGCAGTATGAAAAAGCTGATGACTAACGGAGATGGGACTTTAGATAAGAGATTTCTCCCTCTAAGTAATTTTCCCTGTGGCAAAAGTTTGCAATGTTAGACACAGGGCTCCAACTTCGCTGGGAGATGCAAGAGAAGGCAAAGATGAGCTCTGATCCAACCACAAACATCCAATACAACAGCCAAAGGAAAATAAAGCAACTCGCCAACTCCACTGCACTGTTTGGAAATGGCTTTTTTCCCCCAAAAGCCCCACTTCAGCACATTTGGAGCTTCCACCACCCTGCTCAGCTCCTCCTTGGGCTGGATCTGAGCCTGGGCTCTGGCAGGAAGGGCTCCAGCAGCCAGCAGGTCCTGCTGGCACAGGCAGAGCAGCTCCCAGCACTGCCACCATCGAGCTGTGTCTGCCTGAGCGTGGCCTTTGTACAGTGAGGCTGTGATGGGCTGGGAAAAGCCTCATCCCAAACCCCCCAGCAAGCCTTCAGCTAGGGCAGCTGTGGTCTGAGGGGCAAAGGCAGAGAACAAAAAGGGCACAAGACACCTAAATCAGAGAGGAAAGGGTGCTGTGCTGCCTGGCTGTCCCTCTGCCAGAGAGGGATTCCTCTCAAACTTTTTTTCTAATTGCCATTTCCATTTCAATTGATTCCCATGGCAGGGAATGCTCCTTGGGGGGATTTCTACAGCCTGACAGATCATGGGAATAGGAAAATGTTGCTGATGCTCAAACTACACAGTCCTTTATTCAGCTTTGATCCCCTCTTTCTAGTCCCACAGCTCCGGGCAGTCTGCTGATGCTTCCTGGTTATTCCCAAACTGCCATTCCTATGTAGGAAATGACAACTTCTTGTGTCCATGCTCCAGAACCAGGGTCACACTGGCAGACACATTCCTGCCCATGGTCACTGATTTGGGACCCAGGGGCTGATTTCCCCAGCTATGGACAGGACTGACCTACAGGCACCCACAGCAAGAGGCAGAGAAGCTGCTGCCACTCACCAGCATGGGGCAGCGGAGCTGGACCTGAGCCACCTCAGCTCAGTTATTGGGGCTGGACGTGTGGGGGGCAGCAGCAGCACAACCCCCCTGAGCTGCACACAGAGGGCAGAGCAGCCCAGCCCCCCTAAACAGAGCCTGCACTTTGTGTGGGTGCACAGCCCTGGGCATGGCTCAGCCCGTCCTGGTGACAGCGTGACCAGCACGAGTCAGAGCCCACTGGGACATTCCTGCTGCGGCCCCCACAGCAGCTGGGCTCACCACAGCCCTCCCCATTGCTCCAGAAAGGCTTTCCTTGGGCACCCTCCAAGCTGGGAAACACCTTCCTGCTCAGCACACAGCCTGGAGGGGACACACACCTGCAAACCCCACTGGGCACCTGCAAAGCCCAGGTGACAATGGGGTGGCCAGCAGAGGAAAGACATGGAGCCGTGGAATGAATCTAAAAGAGGCCACGGAGCTGCTCCAGGGCTGGAGCCAGGCTGGGAGAGCTGGGGGTGCTCACCTGGAGAGGAGAAGCTCCAGGGAGAGCTCAGAGCCCCTGCCAGGGCCTGAAGGGGCTCCAGGAGAGCTGCAGAGGGACTGGGGACAAGGGATGGAGGGACAGGACTCAGGGAATGGCTCCCACTGCCAGAGGGCAGGGCTGGATGGGATATTGGGAATTGGGAATTGTTCCCTGGCAGGGTGGGCAGGCCCTGGCACAGGGTGCCCAGAGCAGCTGTGGCTGCCCCTGGATCCCTGGCAGTGCCCAAGGCCAGGCTGGGCAGGGCTGGGAGCAGCCTGGCACAGTGGGAGGTGTCCCTGCCATGGCAGGGGTGGCACTGGATGAGCCTAAAATTCCTTCCCAACCAAACCAGTCTGTGATTCCACAGGTCCTGGGGATCCTCCAGGTCTCCCATCCCCAGCAGAATCACTGCAGTGCTCTCTGCCAAAGGAGTCCATGGGAGGCTTCTTCTTTGCCAGAGTATTTTTCTTCCCAATCCACACACACATCCCAGGGTACCCAGTGCAGAGATTTTGATGATTCCTCTTTCCTGCTGTTGTTTTGTGGGATTAACTGCCCTCCAGACCTAAAGGACAATATTTTTTTTTCTCCAACTCTAACAAAGCTTGATGGAAAGCTCAAGGTTTCAGAGTTGCTGAGCTCAAGTCTCCCCCAGTGAGTGACCATTTGGAAAGGCACCTCTCACATTGGGTTTGCAGTTGTTTATTCCAGCTGGCAACCACAGACTAGCAGTAATGGAAAGTCTAAGAGCAGCAGCCCAGGACAGTGAGTAAGCACTGCAGACACCCAGGATGGAGCACGTCCCCCAGGCCCTCAGCCACGCTGGGGCCTAACCCTGACCCTGACAGTTCCACACAGGAGATGCTCCACGAGGTTCTGTGGGAGCTGCAGGGCTCTGGGCCTCCTAGGAAAGGAACCATTTCACTTCTGAACCTGCCTGAGCAGCACAGACTTAAACATGGAAAACTCAACCCTGCATCTGCTGGTTTTGCTAGTTTTCAAGCTTCCAAACTTAGACTAAATATATTTTACTGCCTATGAAAAATCTCAGTGTAGAGCCCATAGGTTGTGCTGTATAAAAATAACAGCACTAATTTTAGACAGCAATGTAAGTTGCATTCACCACTCTAACAGGCAAAACCCAACCAAATCAGGAAAAAAAAAAAGAATACTTCAAATATGAAAGCTTAGATATACCCAGTTGGCAAAAAAACACTTCCCTACCAAATTCAACTCTCATTTTTTTCAGCTACCAGCAATATTCTTCCCCTTTCCCCCAAGATCCTTCATTTAATGGACAAAAAAAGTGTTTAAAACAAAAAAAAAAAAAAAAAGCAACTTTGATTTTCTTTCCTTCTGTAACTCAGCCCTGGAAACTCCAGCTCTTTTCTAGGAGCCCCTGAGCTGCTCCCCATCACACAAAGCTACCTTTTCTTTTCACTTGTAGCTGCAAATGCAGAGGCTCTTCCCCTGAGTGCTGGAATGAAAGCAGCCCCGAAGGCTGGCGGGTCTGACCCGTCCTGTGCCTGGACATGCTCAGCATCCAGAGCTGCTGTGGGCAGGGCTCAGCCTTACCTTGCCCAGCTCCTGCTTTGTCCATAGGAGCTGAAGGGTTTGCAGCAGTTCGAGTGGGTCCTGGCCTGCAGGAGGGGGAAGAGAGAAAAGGAGGGAGAAAAACAAAACAAAACAGATTTATTGGCTCTGTAGAGGCAGCTCAGACACACTGGGGCATTGTTTCACCCCAGAGAAATCTGCTACTCCGTGCTGGAAAGCACCAAGCTCCAACTGCCAGTCAGGATTAGTGTGTAAAACCCTGCACTCTGAAATCCTGACAAAATCCCAGCCAGCAGCCAGGCAGCTTTAACTCAGCACCCCTGCTCCTGCACTCCCAGGCTGTGCTGGGCTTTAACTCAGCACCCTGCACTCCCAGGCTCTGCTGGACAGGATTTAACTCAGCACCCTGCACTCCTAGGCTGTGCTGGGCAGGATTTAGCTCAGCACCCTGCACTCCCAGGCTGTGCTGGGCAGGATTTAGCTCAGCACCCTGCACTCCCAGGCTGTGCTGGGCAGGATTTAACTCAGCACCCTGCACTCCCAGGCTGTGCTGGACAGACAGGATTTAGCTCAGCACCCTGCACTCCCAGGCTGTGCTGGGCAGGATTTAACTCAGCACCCTGCACTCCCAGGCTGTGCTGGACAGACAGGATTTAACTCAGCACCCTGCACTCCCAGGCTGTGCTGGACAGGATTTAACTCAGCACCCTGCACTCCCAGCTGTGCTGGGCTTTAACTCAGCACCCTGCACTCCCAGCTGTGCTGGGATTTAGCTCAGCACCCTGCATTCCCAGCTGTGCTGGGCAGGATTTAGCTCAGCACCCTGCACTCCCAGGCTGTGCTGGATAGACAGGATTTAACTCAGCACCCTGCACTCCCAGCTGTGCTGGGCAGGATTTAGCTCAGCACCCTGCACTCCCAGCTGTGCTGGACAGACAGGATTTAGCTCAGCACCCTGCACTCCCAGCTGTGCTGGACAGGATTTAGCTCAGCACCCTGCACTCCCAGCTGTGCTGGACAGGATTTAGCTCAGCACCCTGCACTCCCAGGCTGTGCTGGGCAGGATTTAACTCAGCACCCTGCATTCCCAGGCTGTGCTGGACAGGATTTAGCTCAGCACCCTGCACTCCCAGCTGTGCTGGGCTGCTCCAGTCTAACCCTGCCCACCCTCCCCAGGCTCCTGAGAGCCAGCCCAGGTGGGGAGGGATGATCAGCACAGATTTCAATGCCTGGCTCTGTGTTGAAGCTCTTGGCCAGCTGGGATGGAGGAGGGTGACTCTGGGCCACAACAGGGCCCTGGGTGTGCCCAGGGCTGTGCCCTGCCAGGCTGGACAACAGTGGGGCTGCAAGGGGATTCAGGCAGGAGGGACCATGAAAGGCTGCTCTGGTAAGTGGCAAGGCTAAACAAAGAAGTATCAAATATTTCAAAAAAGGTTATTTGGAATTTTCCTCTTACTTTTCACCTAGTTATTGCAGCACTTGCATTCAGTATTTCTTTTGTGTGTTATCATTCCTCATACAGTCATCATGCCATTATTCATCATAGCAATATTCATCACACCAGTACTTCTAAAGCAATTGTTTAGAAACATTTGATTTTAAAAGCAGTAACATGTTTGATATCTGATTCTACCTAATTCACAATCATTTACTTATAAAACCACGACACAAAATATTCTGAATAAAAATCATCTGCAGCATCAACAGTTAAAATGTGAAGAATGAATTTAAAAATCTGAATGAACTCTCCAAACCAATCCTCCTAAAGCACCTCCTCTTATGTTTTCATACAGCCAAAAGAAAAATGTTAAACTGAAAAGGAAACTTCCTTTTAATCGCCTTCTGTGTTTTACAATTCCTAAAGAGCTCATTTCCAAATGCTAGATTTCATGCTCAGTATCTCATCACACTTCATATTTCAGGTCACAAAAAACTCCTTCAGCTGTGAAAGGCTCTACCTCATCCAGCTGAACTCTGAGGCACTGCATTTATAAAATACTTGAAGTAGCAAGCTGATTACTGGTTGAGCCAAGGGCATGATAATATTCCCATTATCCACTAACCTCTGGGAAACACCAGCCAAATTAAAAATGCCACATTTACAATTCACAAGATAATATTTTCTCTCATCTCTGGTTGTTCTGAAATGTTGAACTCTCCAAACACTGGCTGTTCTCAGCTACTGCTCCTCCTTTGGAAAAAGAAAAGGCTCTTTTTACACCAAAAAAGCCAGATCTCTTCTCCCCAGTAAATTAGCAAATTACAGTCAAATTCAGTCCATGTGTGTGTGCATATCTGCACACTCTCCTCTTGGCCTGACTCCCAAAGAAATTTATACACACAGAGGAAAAAAAAAAAAAGAGACTGCAATGCAGTGTGTAACCAAATACACTGTAAATCTGAGCTGTAATTAATGCAGGGAACAGGCTGGAATGATACAGGAAATGAGAGCAGTTAGGAGAGCAGCGTTTCACTTCACATACAACCAATAATTCAACTTGTTAAAAGCTTTCTAAACCTCAGTCAACAAACCCAGCCCTTTCCTTACTGACTGCTTCCTACCTTACCTCCCTGCCACTGAAACCCGAGCAGACACAGCAGGGGGAAAACATCCCTGCAGTCAGTCCCAGCCAGGCCAGGGGTGCCAGCGTGACACTGAGGGGACACAGGGACACCATCCCTGCCCCAGAGTGACTCTGAGGGGACACAGGGACACAGGGACACCATCCCTGCCCCAGAGTGACTCTGAGGGGACACAGGGACACAGGGACACCATCCCTGCCCCAGAGTGACTCTGAGGGGACACAGGGACACAGGGACACCATCCCTGCCCCAGAGTGACTCTGAGGGGACACAGGGACACAGGGACACCTTCCCTGCCCCAGAGTGACACTGAGGGGACACAGGGACACAGGGACACCTTCCCTGCCCCAGAGTGACACTGAGGGGACACAGGGACACAGGGACACCTTCCCTGCCCCAGAGTGACACTGAGGGGACACAGGGACACAGGGACACCATCCCTGCCCCAGAGTGACACTGAGGGGACACAGGGACACAGGGACACCATCCCTGCCCCAGAGTGACACTGAGGGGACACAGGGACACCTTCCCTGCCCCAGAGCCAGGCTGGGTGATCTCCACAGAGCACCCCTGGAGCATCCACTCCTCAGCACAGGAGGGACACGCACCTGGGGGACAGGCTCCAGAGGAGAAGCTCCAGGGAGAGCCCAGAGCCCCTTCCAGTGTCCAAAGGGACTCCAGGAGAGCTGGACAGGGACATGGGACAAGGGCCTGGAGGGACAGGACAACGGGGAATGGCTTCACAACGACAGAGGGCAGGGATTGAACAAGGAGAGAAATGGAGAAATTGGCTGGTGTCTGCACAGAGCTGTTCCTCACCTGGTGAGGCTCCTGGGAATCTCAGGATGAGGCACAGTCAGGGGCTGAACATGACAAAATAACCCAGGAGCAGCTGCTCCCAGGGCCAGACAGGAACAGGAGAGCAAAGCCACCCTGTGCCCTTGTCTCCTCCAGCAGAGGGAGGACACGGCAGCTCCTGCATCCAGGTACCCTCCAGATGGGACAGAAAATGGAAATGTGAAGGTCTCCTGAAAGAAATGAACAACTTATCTGCTCAGTCTTCTGCAGGACCTCTTTGGAGGACTGTCCTCCTCACAGTTCTCCTGGCACCCCTAAAGTGTGAAAAATGATAATTAATCAATAACTACTGCTATACTCTGGTGGGATACCAGACAGGTACCTGCCCATCCTCATCCGTGAAGGAAGAAGAGAATTAGCAATAAACTAATACCAGGACATCCAAGGAAAAACAACAGGAGCATCCAGGGAGTTTCACAAACCTTCCAGAAAAACCTGGAGGTCTTGTGGCTGCTCCACACAGCAGGGAGCAAGAGAGAAGCACAAGGGAAGGAGGGATCAAGCAAAGGGACTGAAAAGCAGATGGTCAGAAGTGACCCATGAGGGCATCTGGGCTTAGCTCTGGACAAGAACAAGGCAAGTATGGGGCATGGTGGCCAGAAAAGCCCCATCATTCCCACCAAGGACACCCAGAAGCTCCACTAAAGAGAACTTCAGTCCTGCAGAGACTCCTACATCCTGAAGAGATAACCAGCTATTAGCAAGCGGGATTCTATGAGCAAAATAAAAACAAGAAAAATCAGCAAAAACGGCAAAAAAACCCCGAAAAAACAAACCAACAAACAAACAAACAAAACCAACACCAAACCCAGCGTGGAAAGTCAGAGAAACCAGGTCTCCCTGCTCCAGCTGTGAGCAGCTGAGGAGGGTCAGGAGATGTGTCCCAGGCAGCTGAGCCCTCCCAGTTCCCAGACTGAGCTCAAGAGAAAGTGCTCACTCTGGCACTGACCCTTCACAGCTCCCAAAAAAGGGAGTTGCAGACCTTAAAACAGCTGGAAAAGCCTCACCAAATCAAGGTTAGAGCACTTTGGTGGAGATCTCAAAAAGACACGTCTGTACCAACTCCAACAAGACACAAAAGACCTCAAGTTTTGGCACTGACAGTTTCTCCCAGTAGCATGTTCCTGTTTTAAACATTTTACATTAATATATCTCTTTGGACTGTTTTTCATTCTGAAAATGAATGAGTTCTGCCCTGAACCTGGTACCAAAATTGCAGGAGATGGTAAATCAAATGTCTTCCAGTTCTCAAGGTTTGTGGTTACATTTCAAAACCATATAAACCACAAGGCTTATATTTTTGAGCTAGAAAAGTGCCTTTGAGGAAAACCATAAACTACTTTCTGTTCATTCTCTCCATTTCCTTTGTGCATCCATCACTCAAACCCTGCTGTGATCACAACAAAAGCAGTGCCTGGGGGCTGCTGAGGTAAGCACTGGATTTGTGGTGAGGTTTGCAGTGGTGTCCTTGCAAAATTCTGCTGCATTATTCACCAGTGCAGCTGAAGCTGAGGAAAGGGTGACATCCAACCCCAGAGGAGGAAATTTCCCAAGGAAAAAAACCTCCTGACACTTTCTGTTTGTGCCCAAAGCCATTAAATGCCTTGTGGCCCAAGACCTGGAAGAATTACAGTCAGCAGAAGAAAAGATACTGAATGAAAAAAAGCAACCCCAAAGAAGGTGGAAAAAATGAGTGAAATGCAAGGTCACAGCCCCCAAACTGTCACAGCTGAAAGCATGGACAGGAAAAGTCAAGAACAAAATGATAATTATGAATTACAAATTTATGGAATCACAGAATCCCCTGAGCTGGAGGGACCCACCAGGATCCCCCAGCCCAGCCCCTGTCCCTGCCCAGCGCCCCCAGCAGCCCCAGCCTGGGCACCCCTGGCAGCGCTGCCCAAAGGCTCCTGGAGCTCTGGCAGCCTCGGGGCCGTGCCCATTCCCTGGGCAGCCTGGGCAGTGCCAGCACCCTCTGGGGGCAGAGCCTTGCCCTGAGCTCCAGCCTGAGCTGCCCTGGCCCAGCCCCAGCCGTGCCCTGGCTCCTGTCCCTGTCACAGAGCAGAGATGGGAGCTGCCCCTCTGCTGCCCTACAATGGTTATGTTTTCTTTAGGCAGCCAGATTGTCCCCTGTACTGCAAGTTTACTGAATTTTAATAAATGTTTAATGGAATATCCAACGCACCCAGTAGACAATCAGTGAATTTTTAATATTACTTATTGTTTTGTGTGCCTTCTGACCCAATAAATCCCTGGAATCTGTTATCAGTGAAAACTCCTGCTTATCTCAACATGTCTTTGAGATGTAGTTCTGAAAGGAAAACTAAAATTCAAGGTATTTCCATGACCCCCTTAGGGCAGGTGTCTCGTTTGGAGTTTAAAACTCCAATACCTCAATGAAGACAATGCACAAGAAGCTGGGAGTTTGGTTGAACAGAGCCATTCACCCTCTCCTGTCCCACACCCACTCTGGGTCATTCAAATTGCAGCTGAGGACAAACAAATTGTGTGTTATGTGTGAATTAATCAAAGTCTCTTATCCAAACCTAGTTTGTCTCAATTTTGTTCAGAAGTGGCTGCAGCTCACAGTAAGTGTATGCTGCCTTTGCAGAAGAACAGGCAGAGAAATAATATCACTTACATGGAGCAAAAATGAATGGATACGTTTTCTAGTGCCTACATTTGAACCACTGAGGATAAGCTGATCAAATTTAAAAGGTACAAAATTCCTCTGTAGAAAGCCACAGATTGTGACACCTTCGGGGTGTTCATTCTGTGCCCCCTTTAATGAGCACATGTAACGTAAATAAACCTCTCAGTTTGTTAGTGTGAGTCAGCACTTGGTGATAGATCCCAATCCCCAGGGGCTGCAGTGATGAGTCCCCACCGAGGAGTGCAGGCAGCCAGAGGTGCTCCCTGCAGGGCTCAGGTAGCAGGGACAGGGAATGCTGCCAGCACTGCCTGCTCCCCTTCCACACTGAATCCCACAGAGCCAAATTTACAAGAGGATCAGATGTCACAAAACTATTTCATTTCAGAAACAATACATTGCTCTGCTTTAGCACCGTTTCCAGAGCTCCAAAGACTCTCTCCCCATGCCAGCAGCCCATTCCTTCATTGTGCCTCCCACAAAAGGCAGATATGATGAGAATGGCTAACCGTGCATTTACTGAACTCCTGCAGCAAGGAAATGAAGCAAGGAGATGCAGAGAGTCCTTCATTATTTGGCCTGTCCGGCTCACTGCAGCCTTGGCTCAGTGTCCATTTGAGCTGCTGTGTCCTCATCCACAGAGCTTTGAACTCAGCTGCACCAAGCCCTTCCCACCTCGGGAGGGAAGGAACCACACCAGCCACCACAGCCCTGAGCTCCTCACACCACACACCTCCCCTGCCATTTTAACATTAAAGACAGAGCCTTTGGGGAGGTCTGGGAGCCCAGGTTCACCAAGGAAAGAAAGGCTTTTCTTACTTGTTTCTTCAGCTCTTTATCCACACATTTGGATTCCCCTTCAGCACTAATGCAATCAGTGGGAGGATCTACATCAAACAGGAGGGGAAAATATCCCAAAATGCTCTGAGTTCCTCACTTGCAATCACCTGACTTTGAACATCAGCTCATTCTCAGTCACCAGAAACCTTGTACAAGATGAATGGTTCCACATTTCTTCATTCATCAGGCAGCTGTGACTGCTCTGTTTCTCCAGCCCTGTGACGACAGCCACCTCCTGCTCGCCTGCCCCTGCGGCTTCTCCACAGCAGATGAAGATTCCCACAGCTGGGATTGGCTCTGAAATAAAGAGGTCACATCACCTAACACACTGCCACAAGCTGGCCCAGGCATCCCTGGGAACTGCAGAACAGTTTATGTTTTGTTCATAGGCCAGATGGAAAAGTCAGCTCGGAGTGATTACCCCAGCCCAGCTCTCTGCCTGTACTGAGAGCAGGGGCAAAGCTTTATTCCAGTCCAACTGAGATGGCTGTTTCACTCAGCAGCAAATATTTTGCTTCACTTTAGGGAGGAGGTCAGTATCTAGAGGCTTATCTTTTTGTGGTTCTTCATCATCTTTCACACAGACTTGGTTTAACAGAAACTCTGAACTCGGTGATGCACCTTGCAAGGTGCAGGCCAGCAATTCCTCCATGAGACTCTGGTTTGGAGGCATTACTCTGTTAATGTGCCAACATGCAGTCATGTGTCACAGAATTGGTCCTGCTGAATGTGGGTTCTCTAATACCCTTGCATAAGCATACATGAAGCACACAACCACAGAACGGCTGGGGCTGCATCTGGCTCTGCAGGCAATGCTCACCTCACGTTCCTCACTTGGTTCCTCTAGATAAAAGCCAGAACTCCTCAGGTGCCATTAGCTGAGCCCACACTTCCCTGGGATCACTCTGTGAAGCCATACCTTGTCTGTGCTGCTGACTACATCATTATTGAAAAGACAGAATTAGGGGCTCAAACAGAAATATGGGTGAGAATGAGGTGCACAGGCAGAACATGGGGAAACTGCCCTGCTGGAGAGGGAAAAGGGAAATGAAGAGTGTATTGAAAGCAAGAGAAGTTTTTCTAGAAAAGAAGCCAGCCTTTCTCAATGGCAACAAAAATCGTTCTCTAAGTAAGGGCAAGTGAGATCCTTTCCATTCTGAGAAATTTGAGTTATGAAAACATAATAGGAACCTCAGCATTTGGCTGATACATGCTCAATTTCTAAGTGAGTCAGAAGTTCACATTCTTCTACTGCAGCCTCCCAACTGAAAACAATCCCCACACTTGAAGCACAAGAATAATAAAGCACACATATGCTTCTTATAAAACAATCCTTACAAATAACCATGCCTTTTGTTTTCCTAATGGCTAAAATTCATCATTTCCCCCCCAAAAAGCTCAGATCAAACAAAATGCACTCTCATTAAAAGAGAAGGCTCGCTTGGCTGAGCACAACAGGCAGTGACATTGCCCTCTTATTTTCTTAGTGCTTTTTGTCAATGGAGAGCCTGGAGAGCTGCTCCCCAGGCTCTGTGGGGCAGGGCAGGCTCAGCACAGCCCCAGCCCTGTGCTGCAAATGGGGCTTTCCTCTCCCTCTCCCCACATCAGCCCCAAGAGCATCCACATTCCTCTCCCTCCCAGAGTGTACAGACACGTGAGCAACAACAGCAACAGCACCAGCACCAGCAACAGCAACAGCACCAGCACCAGCAACAGCAACAGCAACAGCACCAGCAACAGCACCAGCACAGCATCCCAGACTGGTTTGGGCTGGAAGGGACATTAAAGCCCACCCAGTGCCACCCCTGCCATGGCAGGGACACCTCCCACTGCCCCAGGCTGCTCCAGCCCTGCCCAGCCTGGCCTTGGGCACTGCCAGGGATCCAGGGGCAGCCACAGCTGCTCTGGGCACCCTGTGCCAGGGCCTGCCCACCCTGCCAGGGAACAATTCCCAATTCCCAATATCCCATCCAGCCCTTCCCTCTGGCAGTGGGAGCCATTCCCTGAGTCCTGTCCCTCCATCCCTTGTCCCCAGTCCATCTCAGCTCTCCTGGAGCCCCTTCAGGCCCTGGCAGGGGCTCTGAGCTCTCCCTGGAGCTTCTCCTCTCCAGGTGAGCACCCCCAGCTCTGCCAGCCTGGCTCCAGCCCTGGAGCAGCTCCATGGCTTCCTCTGGATTTCTCCAGCAGCTCCACAGGGCCCAGGGCTTTGCAGCTCTGCAGGTGGGGTCCCACCTGAGCAGGGCAGAGGGGCAGAATCCCCTCCCTTCCAACACCTGGGCACCACACCCAGCATGGGAGCAGAGGTGCCCTTCAGAGCTAGTGCCAACTCAACAAATGAAAATGAAACCTCACCAAGGAGTCACCCAGCTCTGGGACATCCTTGCAGTGCCTGAGATGAACCAGCCTGGGCAGCAGAAACTTCCCTTGCCCAGGAGTGCAGGAGCTGTCCCACACTGTCACCCTGAACAAGGTGTGACATCACCCCAGACAGACAGAGGCCATCTGGGGATGCTTTCAGTGCAGGGCTGGACGAGAAGCGCAGCAATCTAGAAATAGCAATTCTAAAAATAACACCAAGAGGTTCCTTTCTAGGCAGGTAATGAAATCCAACTTCATAAAAGCCCAAAAATGTAACAATCATAAACCTTGTGCAGGTCAATACCCTCACATGGCTTCCTCCTCTGTCAGGGGCTCTAACCCCAGTGTCAAGGGCTCTGCAGCACCAGGATGACAATCTCTGGCACAGGACAGTGGGGACACACATGGGAGGGGAGCACAGCACTGCAGTCCCTCATTCCCTTCCCATTTCACACCTCTCCCTCCACCCTCATGCCAGGCACAGCCAGAGGGGTGGCTCAAGGCCCTGAGCTGGGTGGATCCCCATCCTGACCAAACCAGGCTTTGTACTCCTGTGTTCAAGGAGTTCAAACAAAACTCACAGTTTCATCTTACAGTTTTTCTTTTCCTTCAAAAATTCAGCCAGGCTACCCTTACTTCCTTTAGGCACCAGCTCCATGCATTTTTCCAGTGATGAAGAGAATTGGGTTCTGTTCCCATAAACCAGCTCGGTGTTGAGGGAAGGGTGAGGAGCGAGTCACCACGTTCCCAGAAGGAGCACAACAATCAGTGCCCTGGAATGAGCCCTTCCTCACATCCACTGTCCTGCCAACCTCCTCAGGCCAGGAACAGGAGGATCTGTCACAGCCAGTTAATGCCCTTGCACTGAGTTAATGGCACTTCCATAGAAATGGAAATTCACTTCAAAAACACCTAAAACAGCACTCCAGAAAACTGACAATTTCTTCTTTCAAACTTATCAACCCTGCAAAGGGGAAGAAAATTGATATTGTCCAGAATAAAAGGGGAAACTTCTTAATTATGTAAGAGACTGAGACTGCCAGGAACAGCAGCAGCCCCAGAGGACTCAAGCACAGGATGGGAAAGAATCATCAGATCCAGAGTACTATCATAGAGCTAAAATTATATCTAATTTTTTGCCTCCAGACATCTCTGGAAATCCCCAAGTTCTAAACCTAACAACCTTTAACTGTGTGTCCTAAGTAGTTTTATTTGAAAAAACCCACCTGGTAATTCCAAAAAGCTGTAGTACGTATTTTGAAGCCATCCAACTTTCTTTTGAGAACAGTAACAATAGTTTGATTCTTGTATAAAAGACATTCCCAGCTTTTCTCCAGCCAGTTCCTCCCCTGAGCACATTTCAGCAGCAGCACATTGCTGGATGGGGCAGGGCCTCTCCCAGGTCACTGGGGACAGGAGCCAGGCCCTGGGCAGTGCAGGAGTCACCAGCCTTGCAAGAGCTCACAAAAGGTGGAGATGTGGCACCTGGGGACACGGTGACATGTTTACTTGGGTTAACAAAGTGGAGGAGACCCATCTGTCCCGGCTGAACCAAGCCCTCCAGAGGCAGAGGGAAATTGCTGCTTTGCTTATGTTGAATAAAACAATGGTTAAACCTCTAAGTTAAAAGAATTTTTCCTTCTCCCTCTGACTAATTACATCTCAGAGTGGTAGATTAAAACTCCATCTCTGGTAGAATCCCAGACTAGTTTGCTGAAGGGCCCTTAAAGATCATCTCATTCCAACTCCCCTGCCGTGGGAAGGGGACACCTGCCACTAGACCAGCACTGACACCGACACATTTTCAGAACCTTCAAACAATGCATTCTTCATCCGTATTTCTGCTGCAGCTTTTGAAAATCCCACCCTGAGGTTCCAGAAACAGTTCCAATCACTCCCAAATCCCAAATCTGCTCTCTCCACACACAGAGCTCTCCAGGTGACCCTGCAGTGATTGCAGACCAGCTTTTCCCAAGGCTGCTCAAGCCACTTGTCCAGGACGTGCTGCAGATGCTGCCCAAGGCTCAGGCAGGACCTGGCCAGTCCCTCACCCCACACTGCCCCTGCCTGCAGAGCTGCCTCTGAGCCCTTCCACTGCTCCTAGCACCAAATCCACGGCCAAATAAAAGATCTCACTGCTACTTAAAACAAAAGTTGTGATGGCTGTTCCCTTCCGAAATTTATAGCTGCACCTCCTAGATAAAATTAAAAACCCCTGTTTTTGAGAGGTCCTGCACATTAAAATCGTGGCTCTGGGGAGGCTACGTGGAAAAGCCAGGATACCTGTCAGCTCAGCACCAATGTGTTTGAAGGGATTTGGTGGTTTCCATGGTGATGGGGAGGGTAAGGGGCTGCCTGGTTCCAGCTCTGACTGACGCACATCTCAAACAATCGCTCTCTTCCTGTTCGTATGGCACAAGAAAAACAGGATGCTGAGAGGTGTTTATCTGAGAGAGCGAGATAAGCAAGCGCACTGCGAGTTCTCCAAGTGTAGGAGTTCACCAGTGAGAAGTTATAGACTTTCTGTGGAAAAAAAACAACCCACTGCTGCCGTGCTGAACGTGATTAAATTATGCATGGAAAAGTCCTTTCCCTTGGAAGGCGCAGGAACCGTGCAGAGCTGCCCTATGAGCCCTGAATACCAATGGAAAGGCTCTTTAGTGTGTGGTACCGAGTCCCAGCGCTGAATGAAAGCAGAGAGCCAGCCCAGTGTGTGATATCTGCCACCCCGAGCCCTGCCTGGGCCCCTCTGGGGGGGTGGGCACAGAGGGTGGGGGCTGCCACAGCCCTGGGGCTGCACACAGAGCTCAGGCTGCTCTCAAGGGCTCTGTGCCCAGGAGCCCCAGCTCACAGGCACTTCTCAGCCTCCCACCCGACCTGAGGCACTCTGCAGCATTTGAAATGTCCCTCAGTGCCTGAGAGGGAATCTGCCCCCTTCTTATCCCAGCTTCATCAGTGACAGAACCTGCAAACCACACAGTCAATCATTACCTGCTCTCTAATCACCACGTGCTGGTTACAGCCCAGCAGCACACTCTGGGGTTTAAAGCTGAAAATCTCACATCCAAAAAGCACAGCAGCATTGTCCAGGGGTGGTTCTGGAGCAGGGAAAGGCACCTTCACACCCCTGTCACACGTGGGACAGGCAATACCCCTGTCCAGAGGCTGGTCAAAGCCATGGCACAAAACCAGGGCCTGGCTGGACACACTGGCACTGACCTGGGGTCACAGTGGCTTCAATGCATCTCTCCTGCTGATTTACAGAATCCCAGAACCTCCTGAGCTGGAAGTGACTCACCAGGACCAGGCAGTCCAACACCGGAATTGCAGCTGTACCCATCCCATCCATGTGGCCACCAAAACTGTCCCATCATAGCCAGGAATTGTTACAGCTTGGCTCTCTAAGAACAGGCCTGCTTCCCAAAACCCTGTAAGACACAACAGCTGAGCTTTGCCACCTGTGCCATCCACACTGGAGGACACAGGGTAGCACAGATCTGCATGAGAAAGTGGATTTCTGCGTTATGCAAATTTTGTTTTCTCAGTCATTGCACATATTTAAGACAGTATCAAAGGAACAAAATGGGAACCCAGTCATTGTCTCTGGCTTGGCTGGCTTACAGATCAACTCCCAGCCTTTAATTCTAGGAAGTGAGTGACCACGGAGCCTCCTGACAGCCAAGGGCCCCCCTTTTTCCATCTGACTTGCTGTTTGTCTTGGAAGTAGCCAGGTTAAGGCTGTCCCATTCAGCCTGCAGCGGAATGTGGGGCAGATGGAAAGAGGGAAAGACAGACAGAGAGACACTGCAAAGGCTGAGACAAAGCCTGGTGGTGGGATGAAAGAGCGTGGAACGAAGGCAGGGCCCAGCCAAGCCAAACAAAGTTTTCCTTGAGTGATTACATCTGTTGGAGAGTCCCCAGCTTGCACTCTCCTTGCTGAGAAATTCTTTTAATTGTGTCTAGGACATTTTAAAAATCCCAAGAAAAGCTCCTCTGTAATTGTTGGAGCTCTGAACTGTGTGAACTTTTGTCGTGCTGAATCGCTGCAAACCTCTGCCACCGAAGCAGGGCTTTGCTGAGGGAGAGCCCTGGGGAGGGAAAACTGGTCATAAATCTCCATTTCTTTTTTCCTGAGGAAAAACAAACAATTTAGACAAATTCTTCTCCCTCCCAATGTCTGTATAGCTCAGTGCAAAGTGCATCCAGCAGAAAATGAAAAGAGATCCGTTCTCAGATTAGCCAAAATTAAGCAAGGTTAAATGAGCGATGTGCAGAGCCAAAGCCTACAGCTGTGTGAAATGGGCACCTCCCAGGGGACAGCAGGGATGGTGGATTTTCCACAGCCACCAGAGCCACACAGTGCTGGCTGAGGGATGAGGGGAGCAGTGGGGCAGGGGTGCATGGCCAGCACCTGCACCACACAGCACCACAGGGCGCCATGGGCGAGTCCTGGCAGATATGAAAATCAAAACTTGTGGGCCAGAAAGACAGAGAAATATTAAATAATCTTCAGGAGCCATGATCTTGCCTTGACCAGACACACTTCAGGTGTTACCTGAATGCCACTGCCCTGGGCTTTTTGTCACAGGTTCAAATCCCTGGTCTGTGGCAAACCTCCCTCCTCTTCACGCCTGTTTTCACAGCATTAATTTCCCTCCACCCCTCACTGTGATAAACAGAAATGCCAGAGAGTTAACAGGCTCCAAGCACCTCATTTCTCTCCTTCAGAGCCCACACATCTGCCTGCATGCTCAGGTCACTGGGTATTTGTGTTTGCCACATGTGAGGGACAGTCACTGGAAGCCACTCCAAAGGCAAGGCTCAGTGCCAAAGGTAAATTAAAACAAGGTGGGTGAGCTGCCTCCTCTGGCCATAGTCTGACAGCTCACCTTGCCACAGCGTGGGGTACCCCAGTAAGGAGGGAACACCTTTTTTGTGCCCCTAAAACAGCCACCCAAAGGTGGGCTTGGAGTCTGCACATTTCCCCGAGCACTTTGAATAAATACCTGCCTGTATCACACCACCTGCCTGGTGCCCAGACATTCTGCTTAGGACATGAGCTGTCCAAAAGCAAACTGACTGATTCTCATTAGAATCACAGAATCCCCTGAGCTGGAGGGACCCCCCAGGATCCCCCAGCCCAGCCCCTGTCCTGCCCAGCCCCCCCAGCAGCCCCAGCCTGGGCACCCCTGGCAGCGCTGCCCAAAGGCTCCTGGAGCTCTGGCAGCCTCGGGGCCGTGCCCATTCCCTGGGCAGCCTGGGCAGTGCCAGCACCCTCTGGGGGCAGAGCCTTGCCCTGAGCTCCAGCCTGAGCTGCCCTGGCCCAGCCCCAGCCGTGCCCTGGCTCCTGTCCCTGGCCCAGAGCAGAGATCAGAGCTGCCCCTTTGCTTCACCTCCACAGAAAATGAACTTGGCCAGAACACAGATCTGCTCTTGCTGGGCCAGGGAATTGACCCAGCTCAGTGAAGGCTCCAAGGTACCAGCACAGGAGCAAAGAGGTGACCTGTGCCAGGACTGGGTGCAAGGGCATGAGAGAGAAGGGCAGGAGCAAGACCTTTCTCTTGCAGCTGTGATTCACCTGTTTGATCAGTCAGCACTTCCACTTGCTCCATTCTGCCAGAACAGTCACCTTTCCTCATCATCCAGAGCTCACAGTACTGACTGCACTGTAGTCACACCTATCCTTCAGGGACATGAAGGTTTTATGTGCTCTGCCATGCAGAAGACAAGACTCCAGCTGAAGGCAAACTCACACAGCAGCCCCAGGACAGGATTTCTCAGCTTGCTGCTGATGGGGGGGCTGTGAGCTGATCAGCACCCTGAGCCCCTGGAGCAGAGTCACCAGCTGCCAAAGGATGGCAGTGCACAGGCTCATGTCAGCATCATCCAGATTTGTTTTTTAAACAGTATGCCTGATAGAAACTTTAAAACTGTATTTGTAATTTTAGAACAAAATTTATCCTTATGATAGGGAGCCTTTCCAGGCAGAACCACCTCCTCTGCTCCCAGACCCTGCATTTCAGAAAGCACAGCACAGCCAGGATCATGCCATGTGGAAAGACCAGCTCAGAGTCTGTTGAACAACACCTCAACAAGGCTGAAGGAAGCCTCAATGGAGAGAAACACCCGATGTGGCTGAGGGAAGGGGGACAGT
Organism: Melospiza melodia melodia; assembly: GCF_035770615.1. Classification (NCBI taxonomy): domain Eukaryota; kingdom Metazoa; phylum Chordata; class Aves; order Passeriformes; family Passerellidae; genus Melospiza; species Melospiza melodia. The sequence goes on from NC_086215.1 coordinate 2,635,889, forward strand.
CAGACCAGGTGGCAGCTCAAAGACACAGAGCCTGATCAGGGCCTGTGAGCAAAGGGACCAGTGTCTCTCTAGGCCCCAGGTACAGGAACAGTTTGAGGGCCAAAGAGCACCATCTGAGAACAGCCACTGCAATAATCCCAGTCCTCAAAACTATGGAGGGTTCTCTGAAAACCTCCAGTTTGCTGGGGAGGAGGTTGGAATTTTGTTTGATGCTTATTTGCCTCTTCTTTCTGTCCTGGTAGATAATGTTCATTTCCAGTAACTGTTGACCAAAGTGGAAAAGGAGGATTTAACAATAAAGTGCAAGAGTCCATCACAAGTTATGGCAACCCATGTGCTCCTATGAAACAATAACACACCAACATAAAATAAATCAGTGCCTTTTAATTTAACAATGTAAATTACCCTCCCACCTGCTGTGACTCTCCATAAGGAGAAAAAGCTGGCAGTGTATTTACCAAGCTGTCTATCCCAGTCCCATTCTGCACTGGCCTCCTGCCCTGGGGTTAGACTGTAGGACTCTGTCATCTCTTGCACTCGTATGACCTAAGAAAGGGAATGTGGCCTTTTTCCCACAAGCCCAGAGTGAGAACATCATAAAAGCTGAACTTTAGCCCCCTTTTTGGGCAGGCAGCACAATAGCAAGGAGGATGCTGTTACTCCCCAGAGGCTCTGCTGCTGAAAAACATCACCAAGCTCAAGTAAAAGGTCAGTAGTTAGGATTGCATCTCTTGTTTTCTTCAGTTTTCCTCCTCCGTCAAAGGCAGTTCAACATTCTTTGCACACCCCCCTCCCTCCTTCTGAGAAATGCAGGAAGGAAGTGCTTGCAAAATAGTTTAATTTAAAAGAAGGCACAATCACACACAGCAAGCCCTGGTGCAGGCTCTGAGCAGGACGTGTCCACTGCTCCCTGTTCCCACTGCAGCACAAACGAGTCCCTCCCTACCTGGGCAGGGCTGTGCTCCAGCCCCTGGGCTGCAGAGCTGTGTTACAGCTGTGCTCGTGTGCTGCAGGCAGCCCTGCTCCCCCCGGGCACACAGCACTCTGCCCAGGAGCCAGGGCTGCCCTGCAGCCTCCCAGGGCACTGCATGGGACCAGGCACCCAGTGTCACCTCCTGTCTCTCCCATAACTAGTGCTTGCTGCATTTCACAGGATGTTCTTCCACCAAGGCTTGTTACCTGAACCTTGCTAGGGTTTGGGAAGGTATTTTGGGACAGTTGGATTTAACTTGACCCTTTTCTTCACTAGATTTATGTGAAAGAACCAGAGTGGGTGGAAGCAGCTGTTATACTCCATGCCTTTTTGCAAAGAGGAATGTGGAGACCAGCAGGCAATTCCTGGAAAACTCCTTCATTATCCATCAGTTTCTGTTGAATGACCACATATCCAATCTAAACATCATTCTTCCCAGGCACACGGTGTTTTTGTATCCCTGGGCAAAGAGCACTTACTATCACAAGCCTATTTCTTTGTCTTTTCCAAGACTCTGGCAGTCCCAGGACTTCCCTTGAGCCATGAACCACAGGAGCCACATGTCAGGCCAGGCTGGCAGTCCCTGCCTGCTCTCCCTTCTTTGAGAATTCCCAGTCCTTGCAGCCCAGTGTCCTGACACAACCCCTCAGTGCCTGTTCCAGGCTGCCACGTTCCCCTCACTGCTGTGGGTTCATCTCCAGCTGGCATCCTTGGACTCCACGGGACACTGCCAACAAACCAGTCCTGTCTCTTCTTTAACTCATTGCTGTCACAGGGCATCATTAGGGGAATGAAACAACAACGAGATCAATGCATGAAGGACGTGAGCAGAATCACACCCAGGACCACTCCAGTGGTGCCTCCTTCCCAACAGGATGCCCAGGACAAGCAAACACAAAATCAGTTATTTTGTGATAACTGCTTCTAGAAAATCAGTTATTTTCTAGAAAGACATTTCAAAATGCTGCATGCAGTTAACATGAGCACTTTGCTGTGTACAGTCACACAGCTTCACAAATGCTCTCCCAAACAGGGAAATGAGAGTACCCAATGCCACCAGCTGGGGACTGGGGGGCTGCAGCAGGACCTGAGACCAGGTTGCTGAGTCTGGCTTTTTTTATTTTAAAGTTGACAGCTTCAACTTCCAGCATCTACACCCAGCACTGAGCATGGGGAAACCTGCTGTTCTCCAGCTCTAGGCCAGATGGGTAAATTTTTTGGGTTAATGTTTTTATAACCATGCAGCCAGGGCTACTGTTTATTATCCATCCCATCCCCAGGAACTTCCTACCTTCTTTTCTTTTTCATTTGCTGCTGCTTATATGCATTTCTGATAGATTTAAAAATAACTGTTAGCACTGCAGAAATACCTTCAGCTGTAAAATAAGGGTTCCACAATCCTGCATTCTTTATACAACATAAATAAAATTTTTTTTCTGTCCTGCAGAGTGTTGTAGAGGCATTTAAGGAGATTACTGCCCACCCCATGCCTGCTGCAAGCCCAGACAAAGGACAATAAAAATGTGAAACAGAGGAGAAGGAATGAAAGAACCACAGAAAGGCACATTTGGCTGGGAAGAGGAGGTGCAGGTAGTCAGCACAGAGCCTGACCACTCCTTCAGGGAAAAAAAATTTTCTAATATCTAATCTGAACCTCCCCTGTTGCAACTAAGGTTGTTTCCTTTCAGCCTGTCCCTTGGCACAGGGCAAAAGAGACCAAACCACCACCTCACTACAAACTCCCTTCTGGTACTTGTAGGGAGAAATTCCTAGCTCAAGGTTTGTGAGGATACTAAATCCATACTGAAAAAATATAAACCCAAAGAGTTGGTTTAAGGAATGGTTAAAAACAGGTTACAGAGCAGATAGATCTGAAAATATGACCCAAATATTGTAATGCAGCATTTAAACAAAAGCAGTGATACAGGGAAAAAGATCCTAATTCAGTTCTGAGCCTCTTCTTGGAGAGAACCCTACTCAAAGGTGATCCAGTCAAAGATGAGGCCCCCACCTGACTTGGTTCCTCCTTCCTTAAGGCATCACAGATGGCCTTGCCTCAGCGCTGCCCTGAAGAGCTGACAGAAAGCTCTGCCTCATCCCAGCACCCACAGTGACCCACACATCACCTGGGCTGCTCTGCACCCACAGCATCCCCAGCACCTCCTTGGCCCAGGCCCCACCACCTGCCAGCACAGCAGCTCCTCAGCAAACATCAGCCTCCCTTCCTCCCTTTCTCATTTGTTGAGATGCTTCTTTGAAGGGGAACTTGATTATTGAGATACTTGATGATAAAGGGAAGGGCAGCCAATGTGCAGTGCCTGCTGCCAGGCCCAGCTCCAGAGGAGCTGGCTGGTGCTGGGCTGCAGGGCTGTGCTCCCAGGCTGTGTCCTCACTCTCTGTCACCACTCTCTGTCCCCACTCTCTCTCCCCGGGCTGTGCTCCCAGTCTCTCCCCAGTCTCTGTCCCCACTCTCTGTCCCCAGGCTGCGCCCCCAGGCCTTGTCCCCAGGCCCTGCTCCCATTCTCTCTCCCCAGTCTCTCTCCCATTCTCTCTCCCCAGTCTCTGCTCCCATTCTCTCTCCCCAGTCTCTGCTCCCATTCTCTCTCCCCAGTCTCTCTCCCCAGTTTCTCTCCCCAGTCTCTGCTCCCATTCTCTCTCCCCAGTCTCTCTCCCATTCTCTCTCCCCAGACCCTGCTCCCATTCTCTCTCCCCAGTCTCTCTCCCCAGGACCTGTCCCCACTCCCTGTCCCCACTCCCTGTCCCCACTCTCTCTCCCCAGGCTGTGCTCCCAGTCTCTGTCCCCAGACTTTGTCCCCAGGCCTTGTCCCCAGTCTCTGCTCCCACTCTGTCCCCAGCCTCTCTCCTAGGCCCTCTCCCAGGCCCTGTCCCCAGTTCCTGCTCCCAGTCTCTCTCCCCATTCTCTCTCCCCAGTCTCTCTCCCAGTCTCTCTCCCCAGGCCCTGTCTCCATTCTCTCTCCCCATTCTCTCTCCCCATTCTCTCTCCCCAGTCTCTCTCCCCAGGCTCTGCTCCTATTCTCTCTCCCCAGGCCCTGTCCCTGTTTATCCCGCGGTGTTTTCCCCTCGTTAGCGATTGTTTGGCGGCTGCTGATGGATGGTGCCGAGGGCTGGGTCTGGAAACGCTCCCCAGCCCTCAGGAAGCTCAGGGGCCTTTGCCAGTATTTCCTTCCTGCATACAAGGGGAGGACAGAATGGGAAAAACCTTGGCTGTCTCTCGCCCTGAGAAAAGGTCTCCCCTTCCAGCTGGATTACAGTAACAGTATTTTAATCTTTCACAAGATTATAATATCCTTCCTCTCTAAGTATAGCTCCAGCGGCAGCTCAGAGAATGAAATGAGCCAACAATGTAAGACTCAATAGGTGGTGCTGGAAGCGGAACAAATGGAGGTCCAGATTGGAAGATCCCTATCCTCAGCCAGGATGTAAATCACCAGTGATCACACCTGTCCTACTCAGTCACTATGTAAATCACCAGTGATCACACCTGTCCTACTCAGCACTAGACTCCAAGAGCAATCAGGATTAAGCACTTCAACAGGAGGTGTAAAATGTACGAGTGATACATGGAAAATTAGTCCCTCCAGACAGATTCATTCCTGTGCCTGTTTTAGAGAGTGGATCTAAACTCAAACCACAACATTTATTACACCTACAAAAAAGAAGGCTGCAATAAGCAATCTGTGAATATTCTGACCAGACATTTCTCACAAGCACCCAGGATATGTTATAGATACTTGAATGTCTTTTTCCCCAGCCTCTAGGTCCTTCTGTGGATGATTCATGAATCTCCATGACATCCTGATGTGTCATTATCACCTGTTCACAGTAATAAAATACATGCTGAGTATTAGAGAATCGATATTTCATGCTACGACAGGAATTTTCTTAAATTTTCCGTTTTTGAGCCCCAGATTCAAACCCATGGACGATGGCAAGGGTGTTAGTGTAGGCAGATGTTCAGAACCCCAAATTGCTCTGCCCCAGCCATGTGGCCTGGGACAGCCAGAGCAGGGCACATGGGTGGTGGCTCTGAGGACCCCTCTCCCTGCAGGCCCAGCAAGGGGAGATCCCAGCAATCCCCTCATTTTTCTGGGCAAGTTTGCCCAAGCGAGTCTGTAAAAGCAAGGGAGAAATTCTCAGGACTCAACAACAAAAGAAAACTCCCCCAACCTGTGAGCAGACAGCTCTCCTAACAGCCTCTATTTCTGACAAAGGCCTCAGACAAAAAGACTTCACCCATGAACAAAGGTTGGGGAACAATGGGAACTGTCAAAAAATAGCCCTCACGTCAGAGCTAAGAATGCCCCTTGACACTTCCAAAAAAGCCCAGGCTGAGCAGAGCCTGGGAGGCTGCAGGCACAGCCCCTGGCATCCGCCTCTCCCAGCACAAACTGCCAGCAGCACTCCGTGAGGCTGAGCTCCCACAGCCAAAGATGGGGATGGAAGAAGAGAGCAAATTTATGGCAGGTCTGAGCTAGAAGTAACAAATTCCTGTCTATCCAAGCTCTCCAGCAGGGACCCTGACCCTCGGACTTGATGGGACATACCTGACAATGGTGTGTGCACATCTTCCTTACTGCAAAGGGTAACCAATCACCAATGCAATTAATGAGAAAACTAAATTATGTCAAATAGCAGAATGAGTTGTCTAACACAGTAATAAAACTCCTGTGTTCTGAACTGGTGAGAACTACCAGAAAAAAAATTGCTAGAAAAATTTTCAACCTGGACTAGAATTCTAAGAATGCTGATATTCAGATGTGGACAGGAAACCTCAAAGATCCAATAATCTTTATGGCATGCAATTTGGCATTGATTCACATGTTTTGCTTTGTTTGTGACTCAGCATTCTTCTCCAACAGCAGTAAGAAAATAAATGGAAGGCAAATCATGCTGAATGAAAACTCACCCATGGGCTGATCACTTGAGTAACTGTCCTGACTCATCCTTCCAGATCAGGATGCTGAGGTTGGAGGTCTAAACTCAGAGATGCAGCCCAAGCTCCTGTTTCTGGAAAGAAAATGTAGAGTTACTGTCAAACTGGAGGAACTTCACCCTGTGTGAGAAAGATAATATCCTGTGTGTGGTCTGTTGTCCTTGAATTTAGCAGGAGAGTGCAGAACCTACATGCATGTACAACCTGGTGTAGGAGCGATAGGACACGTGCCAGAAGATCAGAGAATGGAACGGGAAACTGAATTAAGTCAACCAAGAAGCCCTGGAAAGTGGCATCTGAGAGCCCATGGAAGGTAAAACAACATGGAGTTAAAAACACAGCTAGGTTCCTGGAATAAGCTGAGTTCCAGATTTGAACAGCACAAACAGGAGTTCGGCTCTTCACTTGCGTAGCCAAACCAACCTCCTGCACAGGGTGAAGAGTTGGACTTGATGACCCTGAGGTCCTTTCCAACTCAGCCAATTCTATGATTCCGTGCAAACCCCAGACGTACCTAACCCCAATCTGGACTAACAGGCCATGTGGAAGTGTGTTTTTGCCACAGCTACACAGCTCCTCCTCTTTGTTTGCTTGCCCTTCCACTCATCATCACAGCTTGACTGTGGTAGAGTTGGGAACAGAACCCCTGTCTCCCAAATCCCAGCCCAGTGCCTGAACCACCACATCCTTCCTGCTGAATCACACTGCAGGATTGTTTACCAGGAAGGAAATTCCCCCTCGAGAGCACTCACTCTGAGTGTGCTGGTGGAACACAAATGCTTAGAAAAACACAAACAGAGAGGCAATAACAACAAGTGATTGAAGTCCCTGTGCCGGCTGGAGGCACAGCAGCACCTTGGGTTTGTGGAGCAGTGGAAGCGAGGCCCCAGGGAGCAGGACACGACACAGAACAGGCAGTGCATCCAGACGGCTCCCAGGAACAGCCTCCTGCTCTCCACAGATGATCTGTGACTCTGCAAGTCTCTTCCCCACGTTTAACATAAGGTGTATGTCACTCAGGGCCATTCAAAAGGTTTGGATTCTCAGCAGACAGTGGGAAGTCACCTTTGGGAGCAAACCTGCCAAGTGCAAGCAGCTGTGGATATGATCCAGAGGGTCAGAATTAATCTCAACATGTTGTGCAAGCAAAGGGCCCTCACTTTCTTTAAGGTCTTTAGCTCCAAAAAAAAAAAAAAAAATCAAACCAAAAAACAACAATGTGTGTATGAGGGGAAGATACCAAAAATGGAACAAATATGTTTTAGCCTAAACACATGTTGCCCCATTGATCTCCTAGAAAACAAAAAGGGCTGTAATTCATCCATGATCTGTCAAAAAACACAAACCCACTGAAATGGCAGATTCATGGTCCAGGACTCTGAAGAATTTGGCTCTGCTCAGCAGTTGGGCAAAGGGGAAGAATTTCCCCATTCACAAGCAGTGGCTTTCAGGTTGTGTCCCAGGGTACCCCACCACAATAACCAACAAACACAGGCTTGGGCAGATGGCAGAGCTGGGGCTGGATCTCCAGGACATCCCCTTCAAATACCACTGCCTGGGAATCCCGCAGGACCTGAGGACTCCTGGGGGACAGGGAACCGAAGCTTCCCTCTCAGCAGCATCCTGGGGTCACACCCAGATCTAGAGCAGCTCTAACAAGCCCCAAGATGGAGCTTCTACTACAGTAGAAGTTTCTCACCAGAAGACACTTTGAGCCACTTCAATTCCTTTGAACAGCAAAAAAAGTCACAATTTCTCCTCAGGGCTTCTTTTGACCTTGACATGATCTGAAATCCCTCAAGCCTCGCTTTTTGACATCATATGAGAGTAATTCAGGAATTAACATGAAATGTAATTCCATTGTTCTCCATTCAAATGGCTATTCTCTCATTCCTTGCCTGCTATTTTTGGGGTCAGGATCCAGTTTGTAGCTTTTTCCATTCGGTCTAAATCAAGTGTGTCCAGAGGGAGAAGATAACTGCACATGCTCAGTCCTGCAGGATGGGGCAGTGATCAGTGTGCAGGGGTGGGTGATGGCCCCCAAGAAGGCAATTGCTGCCATGAGTGTCTCCTGCTTGGTTCAAACAATTCCCTGTATGGAAACCCAGCGTGGAGCAGCCAAAGGAAAGGCCAAAGGAAAAAGCCAAGCTGCTTCTCCAAGGACTGCTGGTTTTTCTCCAGAGCAGGTGTGGTCACTGCCGAGCTGTTGATTGTGATGTCAAGGTCATGGCTGGTGCCCTGCAGGACTTGGTTTGTATTGCAGCCAGGAGAGATAAGGGTGCAAACAGTCAGCCTGATAACACCAAGGATGGATGGATGGATGGATGGATGGATGGATGGATGATGGATGGATGGATGGATGGATGGATGGATGGATGGATGGATGGATGGATGGATGGATGGATGGATGGATGATGGATGGATGGATGGATGGATGGATGGATGGATGGATGGATGGATGGATGGATGGATGGATGGATGATGGATGGATGGACAGTGTCTGACACCTGCCCTGCTTGCAACTGCCGCAGGAGCAAAGCAACCTGCAGGTGGATGGAGACAGTGTGAACAGAGCTCCCATTCTGCTTTCTCAGTAACAGCTGAGGCCACAGCCACTGCCAGACAGGGAACTGGGGGCCACTGGTTTCCTTCTGAGTGATTTCAGTTCAAGCAGGGCCATTGCTGGGCTGGAGTGAACAAGGTGCTCCTGACCATGCTGGGAAAAGCAGGAAGTCTTCTTCCTGACAGTCTGTTAACTTCCATGGGATCAGCTCTGGGTTGGTATCTCAAGCTCTGTCTGAGCTGGTGCTTCCCTTAATGCTCAGAAACGTGGTGAAGTGACCATATAAAAAGTCTTACCTCTTCGCAGAAAATGTCCCCACAAAAAAAAGGTTTCTATTCTGCTTGGGTATGGGAAATATTTGAAAATGTGAAGTGAGAGTCACTTAAATCTTTAGAAACAAGAAAACAAACACTGCAAAGCAGTACTTATTTGTAGGTGTCTTCACACGGGGATTTTGAAGCCTATTTCACATTTTTACAAGCTTCCTTTTATTGCCTTGGTGTTACAGAACATACAGGCACACACAGCTAAAAAAGATATCACAGAATATCCTGAGCTGGAGGGACCCCCCAGGATCCCCCAGCCCAGCCCCTGTCCCTGCCCAGCCCCCCCAGCAGCCCCACCCTGGGCACCCCTGGCAGCGCTGCCCAAAGGCTCCTGGAGCTCTGGCAGCCTCGGGGCCGTGCCCATTCCCTGGGCAGCCTGGGCAGTGCCAGCACCCTCTGCGGGCAGAGCCTTGCCCTGAGCTCCAGCCTGAGCTGCCCTGGCCCAGCCCCAGCCGTGCCCTGGCTCCTGTCTCTGTCCCAGAGCAGAGATCAGAGCTGCCCCTTGGAGGAAGCTGCACATTGCCCTGAAGTTTCCACTGTCATGGACCCCTCCCCAGAAAAAACATGAGTTAGGAGATGGGTGAAGGAGCTCTGGTTCTAGGAGTGCCTGCAAAAGCATCCTCTGAAGATCATGGGTGCCTTTTCATTGGCTTTTACAGACTTTGGATTCTGTACTCAAACCCAGTTTAGCTTCAATTTAGCTCCCATCAGCTACAAACCCAGCATTCATCCTTCACAAACTTCATACAAGCTTCATTCTTCACAATGTCCCAGCTAAGCTACACCACTCAAAATCTCTGCTTAAATTCTGGCATCTCAGGCTGCAGTGTGTCACAAATGACCTGCCTCCCAAACCCTTTCACAAGCTGTGTCTGTAGCATATGTTCTTTCAGAGTGGGCAGAAGTGATGAAGAGGCTCCAGCCTCTCTGCACCTCAGGTTGAAATGCAAATTGCAGTTCCACCTAATTTTACAGACTTCCCATTATCACATAAATCTTTAACTACTCAGAAATGGAAACTTCACTTTGCTGTGATGATACTGAAAAAAAAACCACTGACACAAGGAAAAAATAAAAAAGAAAATTCAAACCAAGCAGTGTTCAGCCAGTGCCAGCCTTGACTCTGGGCCTGGGTGAAGAACCCCAGGCTGTGTTCCCTCCCCTCCAGGGCCCTGAAACCAGCAGGGGTCCACGAGTTCCTATCTGGACAGGGCTGCTCAGGACCACCAGGACCACTGGCACTGCAGAAGCAAAGGGGCCAGGACATGACCCTGCCTCCCCTATAAATTTATTTGGTTGGAGCTTATTCTAAGGAGATCACTTCACTTGAATGGAATTTTTATTAAATGATTATTGACTTTTGATAATTTATGGGAGTAATTTAATAATTTCCCACTATTCATGTCATAATAAGATGCTTTGGAAGTGCTGAAGTTCCAAAGCAGAACACTCATGGCAGAAGCCAGCAGAGCCACACTGCTCCAGAGAACACCCTCTGCCTCATTAGCTCGGACATTAAAACTGGAAAGCAGCTGACAAAACATCAACAGATGTCTGTCAAAGTCTGTTGGATTTTCAAGGCTGTCCCCTCAGCATGGTGAAGCCCACCAGCTTGACAGGAATGATTTTTTATGGGATTCCTGTCCAAGTTCCTAACATCAATAAGCAAATTGTTGTGACCCCAGGGCATAAGTAGAACCTGAACTCCTGGAGGAAGCCCTGGATACCAAAGAATGTATCTCCCTGCATGCCTGCAGAGTTCCACGACCCAGCTTTCCCGGCTCATTTCACTCTTCTTACCCATCAATCACCTCCAGCCACTGGGAAAGCGAACCCTGGACACAACCAGCACACCTGGAGTGGCTCCGGGCAGCGCTGCCAGGACGGTGCTGCCGCGGGGGGGGCTCAGCCCAGGGGCCGCAGCCCTGGACGCTCGACGAGCTCGGGCTCAGGTGCGCTTCCCGGAGCATTCCCCGTGCGCTCCCCGTGCGCTCCCCGTGCATTCCCCGTGCATTCCCCGTGCATTCTCCATGCGCTCCCCGTGTGCTCCCCATGTGCTCCCCATGTGCTCCCCGGTGCGCTCCCCGTGCGCTCCCCGTGCATTCCCCGTGCATTCTCCATGCGCTCCCCGTGTGCTCCCCATGTGCTCCCCGTGCATTCCCCGTGCGCTCCCCATGTGCTCCCCGTGCATTCCCCATGCATTCTCCATGTGCTCCCCGCGCATTCCCCCGTGCATTCCCTGTGCGCTCCCCGGTGCGCTCCCCGTGTGCTCCCCGTGCATTCCCCGCGCGCTCCCGGTGCGCTCCCCGGGGCATTCCCATGCATTCCCCGGAGCATTCCCCGTGTGCTCCCCGTGCGCTCCTGGTGCATTCCCCGTGCGCTTCCGGTGCGGTCCCCGTGCGCTCCCCGTGCTCTCCCCGGAGCATTCCCCGTGTGCTCCCCGTGCTCTCCCCATGTGCTCCCCGGTACATTCCCCGTGCATTCCCCGTGCACTCCCCGTGTGCTCCCCGTGCACTCCCCATGTGCTCCCCGGTACATTCCCCGTGCATTCCCCGTGCACTCCCCATGTGCTCCCCGGTACATTCCCCGTGCTCTCCCCGGAGCATTCCCCGTGCACTCCTCGTGCGCTCCCCATGCACTCCCCATGTGCTCCCCGGTACATTCCCCATGTGCTCCCCGTTCGCTCCCCGTGCGCTCCCAGTGCATTCCCCGTGCGCTCCCCGTGCGCTCCCCATGCACTCCCCATGTGCTCCCCGCGCGCTCCCCGTGCGCTCCCAGTGCGCTCCCAGTGCATTCCCCGTGCATTCCCCGTGCGCTCCCAGTGCATTCCCCGTGCGCTCCCCGTGCGCTCCCCGTTCGCTCCCCGTTCGCTCCCCGTGCGCTCCCAGTGCATTCCCCGTGCGCTCCCCGTGCGCTCCCAGTGCATTCCCCGTGCGCTCCCCGTTCGCTCCCCGTGCGCTCCCAGTGCATTCCCCGTGCGCTCCCCGTGCGCTCCCGGTGCATTCCCCGTGCGCTCCCCGTGCGCGGAGCAGCCGCGGGGCTCTGGCACCCTCTGCTGACAAACCCGCGCGGGCCCGGGCTCCCTTTGCTGCATTAATAGCTCGGAGCTTGACAGGTTTTATCTGTCTGCCCAGATATTTCTGTAAAATCACACTGATCACAGCAGGCCACTCTGCCCCGGGTTTGCTCGGGGAGCCATGTGCAGCCCGCACAGGGACATGCCCTCCTCTCCTGTCTCCGGGCTCACCTAAACCCCTGGGTTGCCTAAAACCTCTGGGATTTATTGTCCTTTCCATCTCCCAGCACTACCCAGTTTCCTGCAGGCAGCGTCGATGCTCTCCCTTATTTCTGAAAGTTTTGTAGCCGGGAGGGGACCCCTCATCCACCTGAGGGAATCATCCCTGGAAGGGAACACACCTGCCAGTCCCACCCTCCTGATGCACGATTCCCTCAGCAGTCTGCACCCCACCCGTGTCACACAGCAGCTGTGACCCCTCCCTGTCCCTGAGCATGACACAGGAGCTGTGCCTGCCAGGGGGGCTCTGTGCCACCCCCTCCAGCAGGGCAGCCTGGCACCGAGGAAGGACAGGGAGGTGACCACACACACCTTGGTCACACACCTGCCGTGTCCAACCCCCAGTGTGTCACACAGAGACAGCCCAAGGCGCTGGCTGTGACCAGGGACACCCCACCCTGCTGAACCCAGGCACAGCGCCCTGACCCCGCTGTGCTGCACGGGAGAGCTCCCAGGGAATAATGATCACCAAGAACAGAAAATTCTGTGTATGGGCAACAGTGAAACAGAAACCTGATAGTTGGGGATGTGTTAACTTCAGGGATTGATTTTCAGTCTTGTTATTGTCTGCATTTTTCTGATTCTTGCTTCTTCTGTAGGGAAGGCTGTGAGGAGGTGACAGCACACCCTGGGTAAGGCACAGAGAGCTCGGGTGCTGAACAGACTGGCACTTTCTAGAACTATTTCAAACCCATGCAGGCCATACTTAGCCTGTCAAAGGGTCTGCACTTCAGGAGAAAGAATCTCAAAGGATAATTTCACCTTCAAATCAGGACCTTAAGCACAAAAACCCAAAAAACCTAAGGAATAACTGTGGAAATAGACAATTCAGGATTTCCACCAGAATCAAAGTGTAAACAAAAATTCTCAGCAAATAGAAAAATAGCTCAGTTGAAGACACTTGACAAATTTCATTCCAAAGTTTGGCTACTACTGAAAACCACTATAATATAGAAAAATTTGGAAAATTTTGAAGTGTCAGGCGAGTAAATAATCAGGGTGATTGTAATAATAACATGTAAATCTTTCTTATGAGGAGATCCAGTAGAGTTACTTTAAATGCTGACAACTCAGTCTCTCTTGAGCTCTCTCACATTAGAAGAGCTTACTTGGCTTGCTTTTTTCCCATCCTAGAACAGCTTTGTTAACGCTGTGAGCAAACTCCTCTGAGGACTCAATGCAGGATGTCCCAAATAGAGCCAGGGTTGCGTCAGTGTGAGTTCTTCAGACACTTTGACTGCTCCCAGGACTTGGATTTCAAGTTTAGGCAGCAGTGTTAAGCCAGCATTACCAACATCTGTCCAGAGCTCTCTCATGGAGTGTTTGAACGTTCCCTCCTGGATCGCTGAGGAAGCTTTATTATCCCTCATATAAGCACATTCAGGTTTTATTTTTTTAAGCATGCAGCATCCTCCAGAGTCTGACACTTCTAAAGGCTTGGCTGGACGGGCTCTGGCAGCAGTGGCCATGGCAGCTGCAGCCCTCGTGTCGCCAGATGTTTGTCCCACCTTGCCCTGCCAGGGGAGCACAGCTGGCCGGGGCTCAGCTCACAGCTCTGGCACACGAATGAGAGCAGGGGCTGAAAGGGTTTGCACAAAACCAGGGGGCTCTGGGCTGGCACACAGCAAGGTCCGAGTGTCCGAGTGCAGCTGCTGGGCAGGGTCAGAGCAGTGACAGGGACACGGGCTGAGCTCCCCTCTGCGTGAATCCCACACCTTGGGGGTGTCCCCAGGGATCACCCACACACACTCTGCACTCACATCCCCACTGCACACGTTTGGTAAATTGCAGTAAATGCAATCACCTCCTGACTGACGCATGCTCCAGCAAATTCTCAGGTGAAACAGAGAGAATTTCATCAATTGTGGCATTTACAGAAGAAGGGAGGAAGGAAGGTTTGTTTTTGATAAAAGTACCTTTTTTCCACCTTCTTCTTTTTATTTATTTTTATTAGTGTTGAAGCTTTCCTTCTCCCCAGGGTTTTGCTTGAATACCTCCAGATGTAGATGTAACAATAAACAAAAAGCTTTTACAGGATGAATGAGTAATTTTAGAAATCTGCTAAATTTTCTCCATCCTGGTCTGCTTCTCTCCCTCTCTGCCCTTCAATTCACTCACAGGAGCTGAAGCTCCACTGTGTGTATTTCTCCTTGATCACTTTCACTCCAGACCATGTCTAACCATTAATCAAAGCACAATAATCCAAGGATTTCCTCTGAAATCACCATTTCCTCTGTTTTCCCTGTTACTAGCAAATCCCTCAGATCCCAACTGTCTGCAGCTCCTCATCTTCCGCCCTGGCCAGGAGCCCCCGAGCAGCCGGAGCAGAGCCAGGGCCCTGCAGCCTGCACAGCTCCAGCACCCTCAGGGCCACGGGCAGCTCCTGTGCTTCCCCCAGACACTGCTACCCTGCCCTGGAAACCCTGCCAGAATTCAGGCCTTCCACAAGCTACTGGTGTTTTAATTTCCAGGTTCTTGTCGTGTTTAACTCAGATCTCCTTTGGAGATTTTTCTCTCTGAGATCTGATATACAGGGTCAACAAGGAGCAGCTACTTGTTTTAGTAACAACTTATTTAATTTCTGTTTGCCTTTTGCCCACATCATTGCCCGTGAGTCCTCCCCTGTCCTGCAGGGAGACTCCTCGATGTTGATGGCAGCAAGGACAGGAATGCTGGAGAGGCAGGAGCTGCAGCACCGATCAGCTGCAACATCTGCTGATGGCTGCACAGCTGCAGGAGATAGTGGCTTTGTTTGTGGCTGAAGATCCTGACTGCTACTTGGAATATAAATTAAGAGATGACCGATTGCTAGTCTGGAACCTTGACCAGCAGCTCTTGTTACAAGATCATGCCTTTCAATGCATGGTGGCTTTGCTTCCCCACCCTCTGGAAAGAGCTCTGTCCTGGGCAATCCCACCTGCTGGCACCTGAGGGACTGACACCCATGCACTGTCCCTTTTCCCTCCTGCTCCTCCTGAAAAAGTTTCATTTCACTGGTCATCACCAGATGACCTCATGGTCAATTAAGGCTGCTTATCAAAGTCAATTAAGACTTTGTCAAGCACAAAGCCAGTACCTGCACCTCACTCTCTTTGTACACTTCCTCACACTCACACCCACAGCAAGAGAAACAACATTCTGCTGGAAATGTTTTTAGGAATAGTGTCCAATCCCACAAGGTCAGGACAAAGCCAAGTCACATTATTCACCACACATTGTGCACTGACTTCTTATCTCTTCCCAAGCCATAGCAGTATTCTCTCCACCATGCTTGATAAGAAATTGCTTTCCAAACTCTTTCATGGGTAGTTGTTCCTCATGCTTTATGTCCTGAACAAGCTTAGAGACCTTCTAAGCTCAGATCTAGAGATCTTCTCTAAGCTTATTCAGGAGGTAAAGGGCCAGGGAAGGAGGTTCTGAATGCAGCGTCGATTAGCCACCAGTGGGATCAACAAGATCACCTTTGGTGGCATAAATGGCTTTTACAAGGGATGTTTGTTTGTAATCAAGTTTGTAGAAGATGATACTAAAGGAGGAAATAAGGAGAGTCTTGAAGGTGTGTCGGAGACATCTTTTCATTAAAATCCTCTCGTTGGGATTTTTCCTGCTGAAGCTGAGAAGTTTCAGCAACAAAATGTAAACAATGCTTATCTGCTGCTGTGGAATGCAACAGGTGGATCCATGATTGGTCTCCTGTGGATGTTTGGATTTACTGACCACTCACGGCAGAGCTGGCTCTCGCTCTCTGCCGAGACACAGATCTTTGTTATCATTCTTTTCTTTTCTATTCTTAGCTTAGCCAGCTTCTGAAGAAGCTTTTTCCTTCTATTTCTTTTAGTATAGTTTTAATGTAGTATATATATCATAAAATAATAAATCAAGCCTTCTGATCATAGAATCAACATTCTCGTCTCTCTCTCTTTCTGAAAAGCCCTGTGACCACAGTCACAATGGTGCAGTTTTGTTCTCCTGGCAGCACTCCTGGAGGGCCAGCACAGAGAAACCACTCCTGAAGCTCCTGGGTAGGGAGCCAGCTTTTCCCACGTGTCTGGAAGATGCATTTCCAGCAGCCTCCTCCTCACCCTTTGCTTCTCCTTACAGTGCACAAGCAAAGGCTTCACCCTGCAGCCTCCTCCTGCCTCGCCCCCAACCCCTGGGTCAGACTGGGGAACAGAGTCTCCAGTTCAAAGGCTCAGGTTAATTTTCACAAGTGTTTTGAGCAATGACATGCACGGCCACTGTGAAACATCTGCTCAGATCAGGAGATCTCAATAGCTACAGACGTCTCCACCACTGTCTTCAGAAGCTGAGAAAAATGCGGCCTTGCCCAGCTTTTGGACTGTTCCACATCCACAAACATTATTTACCTGAAAGGCATGTGTTTTCTCAGTATGATTTCTTATTAGCTGTAGTTAGAGCTGCAACAATCATGCTATAATTTTTCAGAAAGTACTACAGTTTATGCATAGTTTTAACCACCTTTTGAAAAACCTTTAAGTAGTGATGAATCGACCCATAAAATAATACAAATGTCAGAAACAACATATTATTCTCCTTTAGGCATGGGCAGGGATATCTGATTTTTGTCTGCCAAATGATTTGGCATCTGAATAGCTGGCAACAAATTCAAAGTGAAACAGCAAAACTGGGCAACTGCTGGCAAGATTGGGATTCCTCCCCTTTGCATTTGGACATGAAATGCTATGTCTGTTCTGGGATGCTCTAATCTAATTCACTTGTTCACAGCACAGCAAGTCAGCTCCATCAAGATAGTTTGTGTCTGCACTGCTCTGCCACAAAGCCAAGAGCACCTCTGCTGTGAAGCACCACGAATACACAAGTCCTCACTTGATCAAAGGAACCACTGGAGAGACATCTCACCCTGTGGTTCCCTCCTGCCTCACTCCCCACTGGAGTCTGCAGATGCCTACCAGAAACTGCAGGAGCTGAAAAGCAAACCGAAGGGAGCCCTGGTGTCTCCTCTGCTATCAGCAGCCCAGCCAGCCCCACTGCTGGGGTGAGCTGGGTGACACCTGCTCCTGGTGGGCTCTGAAGGACCAGGACAGCCCGTGCTGCTGTCAGCACATCTCAGCTGTGTGACAGATCAGCTGGGGGCTCCCCTAAGCCCCCAGCAGGCTGCAGGGTGCACAGGGCCACCTAAGGATGGGATGGCAGCAGTGCTGGGTGCTCTGGATGCAGCCACAACACAAGGCTGTCCTGCTGCATCTCCTGGGCTCCCCACTGCTCACACCACATCTCTTTCATGGCCACACGCTGCCATGGAAGCCCTGACACTGTATGAATGTGAGCAGCACAGCCATGTCTCTCCTGTCTATATTCCATGCCAGAGATGCAGCACAGAGCAGGGCAGGAAGCCCCAGAGCAGCTCTCCCTGCATGATGAAGAGAGATCCCAGAAGAAGGGCAAGAAAGAGGAAAGGCACAAGCTGGAAAGATCCAGCATTGCTGCTTGTCGCTGTCCTGTGTGTTTCCTCATCTTGTTTGAGGTCACTTTGGATTCAGTGATGACCTGACTGCACCTCTGTAAAAGCTTTCTCCAAGCTCTGTACAAGCCTGGGATGCTGCCATCCTTCTTCAGGGACTTGTGTCAGGCTAACAATGGAAATAAAGTGCAGGAAAATTGTTATTTAAACTCAGTTTTGGAGAGGAAATTTCTCACAGCCTGATGGCAATTAAGGAAAACATTATTTGGTGGCTGAGGAAGCCACTGACTTGGTTCTCAAACAGGGCTGGATTAGGAAGAACTGCAACACCCCCCACTCGATGAAGGTAATCCTGGTTGCACAAGCACATTCCTCACTGTGCCCCTCAGCTCCTCCAAAGCCTCTGGGACACAAAGAGGAAATCAGAGGCGACATGCTGAAAACGGAAAATTGCAACCTCCTAAAAATTATTAATCACTTGAAATGGTAAAACAATACCCTTTGTCAAAGTGTGGGTGGTGAAGTTGGCACAGCTCCTACCAAAGAGGAACTTGATCTTCACTGGTACAACAGCATGAAGCAGCATCCTGTGCTGATGAGACACTCGACCTGAATTTCTTTCAAGGTCCTTTTGCCACCTCTTTTAGCTTAAGACTGGAAAACAGGAAGAGAGAAGCAGCCTGTGGCAGCAGCCACCTGAACCAGAGACACCACAGGAGTGCAGCAAGAGGAAAGCTGCTCATTGTCAGAAATTGAAGGTTGTTGGTATTTAGTGGGAGAATGCTGTGCATCCCTCTAGGAAGCTGTAATAGGAATTTAGAACCATGGAATGGCTTGGCTTGGAAGAGCCCCTAAAGCTCATCTTCTTCCAGCCCTGCCATGGGCAGGGATGCCTTTCACTATCCCAGGTTGCTCCAAGCCCTATCCAGCCTGGCTTGGAACACTTCCAGAGATGGGGAGCCCACAACCTCTCTGGGCAACAAGTGAGGCACCAGCCTGGGACTCCAGAAACTTCCATGAGATCTGCAAGCAGCAGGGGGCAGCTGTAAAGTCCCTGCTCAGCTCCCCTGGGGCACTGTAAGCCCCAGACTGAGGGGTAAAGAATGAGCAGAAAGGGGCCCCAAGAGCAGTCTCTGTGCCCTGATAACATCTTCACAGTTCCAGCTGCAGCTCTGTTTGTACATTTCCATTAACCTGGAGAAAGGCTTATTTTATACAGATTCTTTTATTGAGAGTTGGGACACACTGGCAGCCCTCTAGGACAAAGAACTAAGCACTAAGAACACGAAGAGAACAAATCCTGGTGTCTGAGAGGGTGGAATTCAGCCCTCAGCCTCCCTCAGCTCCAGCACTGGCACTGCAGTCCCTGCCTGGAGCAGGCAGGAGCTGACACAGGGCACATCTCCCCACCCAGCACACACAGAGGGAGCTGGCAGTGACCCGGGCAGGGACTGGGAGCCACCGTGGCAGTCTGTCCCCAGTGCTGGACAGCTCATCTCGGTGCACAACCCCCTGTGAATATAAAACACTTCCTCCAGCCCCTGTGGCCACACAGCTGATGGCACACGCTCTGACAGAGCAGCAGGGCTTCTGCTGGGGCCACAGAACACTACAGAACACTACAAAGTGTGAAAAATCTCCAAGGAAAAAAAAAAAAAACAACAGGAGGCTTAAACCTCAAAAATAATACAGATACTAAGTGGCTTCTAATGTTGGCTTGAAAGCATGATACAGCAACAAAACATTTTTAGATTGTAGATTTAATTTAAAGAATTGCATTTCTACATTATTTCTTATTACCCAGAATGTGTTGTGTTTAATTATTTGTGAGTATTAGGGTACAAAGGCAGATGCAAATTTAAACCCAAGCAAACCATTGCAAGTTCAGCAGGATGTTAAACATAAATATTTCATGGCCGAGCCAGAATATTTTCTGAAGGGCTGAATATTGATTTAAATTCTGTATGCTCCTTGTTTTTGAGGAGTTCCACAGATGAGAATCAATGCTAACACCAACATTACAATGTACTAGTTAAATCCAATCTCTACTCATTACTTCTGTATTTCAAATTGGATTTTATGGTCAAATTCAGAAGCAAGGTGAAGCCAGTGTAACACTGTACCCACAGCCACTGCACACACTTGGAATTTCACTGCTTCACACCCACTTGCCTATGCTTAATTCATTACCTCTTTACACAGATTCTCATTCTGGCTCAGTTCAGAGTTTATGGAATTTAACTGGCAACGCTTGTCACAGATTAAAAATCAAGAAGAAAGGAGCAAGGGAAAAGCTGTAACAGATAAGAGGACTAGTAATACTAGAATACAGACATGAAAAAAGACGTGCTTCCAAATAT
This sequence comes from Melospiza melodia melodia, assembly GCF_035770615.1. NCBI lineage: Eukaryota > Metazoa > Chordata > Aves > Passeriformes > Passerellidae > Melospiza > Melospiza melodia. Next base: position 2,655,803 of record NC_086215.1, read on the forward strand.
AACTCACATTGCCTCCCTCTTTCTGAATGCTCAGAACTAGTTCACAGGCAGCTAAATTATAGTTCTGCTTCTCAGATAACAGAAACTCAATTTAATATGCTCAAAGTAAGCAGCTCTGAGACTTGGAACAGAGCTCTGGAGACCTCTGGTGCTCCTCAGGAGAAAGGAAAAGCCCAGGGCTGGCAGGGAGGACGTGCCTGCTGTACTAAAAGGCAGATGCCTTCAGAGCTCTGTATGTTCAGTCATCTCTTCACCAAACCCTTAACTAATTAAACAATCCTCTTGTCAAAGAGGACAGTCATTGTTTGTGTGACCGATGCCCTGTAAACATAATGGGATAATCTGCCTTTCTCCCTTTTCTCTGCCTCGATTCTGCAAACAGCTGGGGGATGCGCTGCCCTGCCCGGCTCATCTGGCGTTCCCCACGCAGCATCAGAAGCCAAGCTGAGCACAATGAGGCCTCAGACACTGCACAACCCGTCTGATCCTGTGCCATCCCAGAGTCCCAGCCACAATTGGGGGGGAAAGAAGGGATTCCTGGATAGAACTGACACTTCAAACTCTATTGATCTACAACGGCAAACAATGCTCCAGCAAAAGCATTTCCAGCACCCTCCTTTGACTTGGTCCTGGGGAAGAAACAATCTGCAAACACCAAAGCTTTGGTCAGATGGCACCAGGCTTGCTCTCACATCTGCACAATGGAGCAGCAAAAGCTGTTCTTCAGCTGCTGGAAGCTCAGCAAGTCCCACACTCAGAGACAGCTCCAGCCCTGGGTACCCAAGGGAACAGCTCAGCTCACAGTAACCCCGTCTGTGGATGGGTCATGACCAACAGCACTTACAGAGGGCAGCTATTTTCTCATGTGAAACCAGGACAGTGTTTCAGTTGGTTGCAAAATTCAAAAGTTTGCCCCTCTCTGTATTCCTGATGTGGGGTTGTCTTCCCCACAGTGCACAGTGCTCATCCCTGTCAGCAGAGCTGCACAGGTCCGTCACCCCAGGGATAACCAGGACAAAAACCATTACCTGTCCGAGCCCTCATTCATCAAAGTGTCTGTTTTCTTACTTACACCACAGCAGTAGTCTCTACTGATTTTCTGTAAGGAATTCAAACTGCCCAGTACTTGAATTTTTGAATTAAAATGCAGTAACTGAAACTGAAATTAATCACTATTGCAAGGTGCAGATATCATAGGGCTGTCATTCCCAGGAGTGAAGCAGAAAGCAGGTAGGTAGGCAGCCCTTCCCTCCCAGGGGACACAGGCTGGGACAGTGTGTCACTCCCCTCCAGTGTGCTCTGGAGGCAAAGGCCACACAGGACTCCACTGGCCAGAACTGGTGCCCATGGTGTCACTGACCTCAGGCCATTCACTCCTAAGGGTTGATTTGACTAAGAAGGGAATGTGCTGTTTCTGTGAGGAGTGGGGGGGAGGAGGAAGGGGCGATGGGAAGGGAAGACAGAATAATATCCAAATGTGAAAACCCTTCAGTGCCCATCAAATGTGTGAAGTGGCCCCGAGGCTGCCAGAGCTCCAGGAGCATCTGGACAGTGCTGTCAGGGATGCACAGGGTGGGATTGTTGGGCTCTCTGCAGGGATAGCAGCTGGACTTGATGATCCCAGGAGTCCCTTCCAGCTCAGAGGTTTTGGTGATTCTAACAGAAAGCTTGACGTCCTCCACGGTCAAATCCATCCTCAACTGTATTGTTGAAATTTCTGACTGTATTGTCCAAATTCCCCAAAGCTCCACTGACTCCCCAGGAAGCACCTGACAGTGCCATTTCAGCAGAGAATGGGACAAAGGGTTTAGCACAAGGACAACTCTGATCTCCTCCTGATCAACATCCCCCTCACAGCCCAGCTCTGGGGAGAATCCCCTCCCCTGCTTCTCCACAGAACTCTTCAGACAGGGTTCAGTGGTGACCTAGAGCCCCACTGCCAGCTAAAGGCAGAGTGAAACACCCCCACCCCATCACAGAGCCACAGGGACAGAACAGAGTGACAAACTTCATCTGGGTGCACACCCTTCTGATGAACTCACAGACGTGTCCAGGTGTCCCATCTTCCCTCAGCCCCACCTTGGACAGCCTGCCACTTGGCTTAAAGCTCCTCCAGAGGAGACACAACAGGGCTGTGCCCTGTGCTCAGGAGGGAGTGAAACCCAGGAGACAGCACGTACAATGCAAAGTCTTTCTTTTTGCACCTCATCTAGGCCACAGCAGGGGAAAAAAATAATGCAAAACTGCTCTATTTTTAACCTACCACCAAGAGAGACTTTGCAGAGCTATGTTCAAATCTGAACAAGTTCCTCATCTCAATCCAAGTTAAACTCAGCAAGCGTAAAGCAAACATCCCAAATGGAATATATCAAAGCCAAAATGATGTTATCCTAGCAAAATTGCAACATTTTCCATATCTGTAACCAGAAAAAGAGTAATATTAGCCTTAAGGCTCTTTTTCTTGCTCTCTCCCTTATTTGTTTTCTCCCTCCCTACCTCATCACTGCAGCCAAGTTTTAAACAATATCCATGAAAATAGCAGCTTTCAATCTGTTCCTGGAGCAGCCAAGTTAATGAGGCCACGCGGCATCCCAGGGCACTCCGGAGGGAAGGGCTCCCACTGCTCGTTACTGCAGCCTGTGCTGCTCTCAAAAATGTAAAACATTTCAAACTGGCAAGCACTTCCCTCTCCTTCTCCCCCAGCCTCCAAGTAAGAGAGGGCTCAGACTTCCGAACACATACTGTGGAAAGAATGAAGCAATTCTGGAAAAAATGAAAGACCGGTTTGCCTTTCTAAATTTAAAGATTTATAAATCAATGCAAATCTTTTTCAAAAAAGAAAAAAAAGAAAAGCCAGCAGAACACTCCCTCAAGTTCTAGCACAGCCATCAGAGAGTTGTAGAAACAAGTACCTGTTTTTCCTGACCTACATTTGCAGGCTGGCAGGAAATCAATGTTCGTGTCAAATTACAGCAGATTTTGAACAGACTTGCATGTACCCTCCAATCTCAGCTATTAAATCTGTTTGGGCCCAGGGAGTGAATGTTTGGTATGAAAGGTGCCACCTTCTGCAGTGACACATGCTGGGTATTATGTGAATGCAGGCAGGTTGTGTTTTGGTATTAACACTCAAAATGGGAATGGATTTTCCATAGGAGTTGGTTCAACTAGAGACATTTTCCTTTCCTTGAACTGCTCTACACATTCTCTCCTGTATTTACCATAACAGCCATGTGGTTAAGCAGACACAAGCACAAAAAGCCAATGTGGAGCTTTGTCTATGGAACAGCTCCACAGGGGAGAGCTGCCTGCGTGGGCAGGGGCTGGGTAACAACAAACAGCACAGGGGGCTGAGGAGAGCCAGGACCCACAGCCAGGACAGACGAGGGACAGAGCGGCCCAAGGACAGGCTCTCCCCTGCACCAGCCCCCAGCACAGGCAGCAGTCCCTGGGATTGCTGTTCTCTGAGTGAGGCTGTGCTTTACCTGCCTCACAGTGCAGCCTGCTCCTGCATCTGAAATTTCAGAAGTGGTCTGGCCCATGCCAGGCAATGGAAAAGACTGCAGAAATGGGAGAGTAACACAGCACCACACTCAGTCTCAGAAATAAACCCAATCTTTCTCTTTCAGCATGAGAAATTTTTTCCACTCTAGACCACTGAAGCTACTGCAGGGAGCTGGGAAATGAGGCTGCTGCTGATCTACTTTGTGTTTGTATTATTGTCAGGCCCTTATTCCTACAGATGCACCTTTGCCACAACAGCCCAGTGACTCATGGCCTGTCATGGAAATCAGGGTCTGCAGTGAAGATGGTGAGTTCTTCCTGCTTCTAAATGGCTTAAAAAACACAGCAGGAAGAGAAGGCAGAGTAATCCAGATTTTCCAAATATCCAGGGAAGACTGAACCCCATGGAATGGAAAGGAATGGACATCTCAGGCAGTTACATGAACTCCCAAGCTCAGCATCTGCGATGATCTGTTTTAACATAAGCATTGAAACATTGAAAGTTTCCTTTATTTTCATGCCCATTTTCAGATCTCTGTCATTTCACAATGCCCATATTTCACTAAAATTAAAATCAGTGTGTTGCAAAACACATTCAAGACAAAAGTGTCAATTAAGCCTTTAAAAAGATGCTTTTCACAATCGTAGCAGAAACTCTTTAAAACTGCATCTTCCCGAGGCCAAGTCAAACGTGCCCAAAGAGGCTGCAGATGCAAACCCCCGGGAATGCACAGGCAGCACAATTCCCACCTCTTCACAGCCCTTTGAGTAGGAATTACTGACACTAACTAGGCTGAGCCTAAAAACCCCACGGTACCCTGCTGAACTCCAATCACAGGCTGACATAAAGTCAAGGAGCCAGACATCCATTAGCAGCAATCTGAACAGCCCTGTGTTTTGGGGGCTGCTGGTTTCGCTTATGTTTTTTGATTTATACCTCATAACTGCAAAACTAATGAGATTCTAATGAAAAGTGGGACATTATTCATTTGGGTCCCCCCCTGGAGGTTCAGTTTATTTCCAACAAGCACGCTGCTCATTAAAACAGGAGGTGATGGTTTTAAGAAGCTGAAACATGAACCTGTTCCCAAATGTGCATGGTCTGAAATGACACAGTGGTTTCTTCTACAGCTGACAGTTTTACTGCCTTTATCTACATTATTTTCATCAGATAGATTTTTTTTATATGTATATCAAGTAATGTAATTTTTTTTAATAATTATTTTTTAAAAAGTCAAGCCTCTGCATATTTGCTTCTTCCCTGCCCTAAGAAATCAAATGTAAATAATGACTAAACTCTAAAACTGTTTGTAATTGTTTTTTAAAAATGGAATTGTACTTAATATTGAGAAACCAAGTAGGGTCACAGATCATTAAAAATATGTATCTGTCTAGTTCCTACTGCAAAAGCTAATGTCACAACCTCAGCTATCCAAAGTGTTCCCACAAAATACCAGCATCAGGCAAAGAACCCCTTTGAAAATCCCTTCCTTAGTGCCACACAGGTCTGTAGCACAGAGGTGAAGTTGCTCACCTCTAAAGCTCTCTGGAATAATTGTTCTCAGCCATACACCTCCCATCTCTGACCTCTGGTGGGTCTCATGGAATTCCAATGGAACCAAGAGGGCTCTGCATGGCTGCCTTGCATGGCTGCTGCAGCTCGGGCACTGCAGGGCTCCCATCCCTCCTACACCAGGGCCATGAGAAATGAAACACTGAAACAGAGCCTTTAAAAAAGCATTTAATTAGGCAATGAGGTTTGGAACATGGAGCATTTGAACTGCCTGTTCAGCATGGCCGAGGCACTGGGCCCACCAGGTACTGGAGGCAGGGACTCCAAATTGGCAATGTTGGCTTTCCAGCATCCCATCAACCCCTGACTCCTCCGGACACAAACCAGAAATGCACCAACAACAAATTAGGGAGGGACAATTTTAATAGTTAATTCATGAAAGCACATTCAGTGCCTGCCTCATGGCTGTATTGCACAAGCCAATATAAAAGATTTTGATTCCAGAGGGAAGCTTCTCTGGAGTTTAGGCTTACCCAGTCCCTCCCCTCCAGTTTCTTCTGGTGTCTCCTAAAGAGCCAGGCTGTGAGAACTGGGGATGTTTAGTCTTGAGAAGAGAAAGCTCCATGGAGACCTCAGAGCTCCTTCCAGTGTCTGAAGGGCTCCAGGAGAGCTGGAGAGGGACTGGGGACAGGGGATGGAGGGACAGGACGCAGGGAATGGCTCCCACTGCCAGAGGGCAGGGCTGGGTGGGATATTGGGAATTGGGAATTGTTCCCTGTGAGGGTGGGCAGGCCCTGGCACAGGGTGCCCAGAGCAGCTGTGGCTGCCCCTGGATCCCTGGCAGTGCCCACGGCCAGGCTGGGCAGGGCTGGGAGCAGCCTGGGACAGTGGGAGGTGTCCCTGCCATGGCAGGGGTGGCACTGGATGGGCTTTAATGTCCCTTCCAACCCAAACCATTCCATGGTTCTATGATTCCTTCTCTTCCTAAATGCTAAAAATTGGGTACTAAAGCATCTGTGTTGTTCAAGCACTCCACCCCAGTCAACACCATCACCTGGGGGCTTTAGGGGAACAGCCAGTTCAATCTGCTAAATCTTAAACACCATTTTCTTTCTGGAGATGATAATCAGTTCAGTAAGTGACCCTGCAGCATTCACTAAAGATGAATGTCCCACAAAGCAAACACAAGAAAGATAAGTGGTTCCACCCATCTGAACAAACATTTCCTCCCAGTCACACCCTCTGCACATAAAAGCAGGAATCTTTCTAAACTCACACTGAACAATTCTAGTGGAAGGTCACAAACAATAACAATGGGTAATTAAAACAATAATCAGGCTTAGTAAGAGAAAAAATTAAAAGTAAATTGCTCATCATTTTTTTCAAACTGCCCAAGCCTCAGCAAGAACATGTTTTGGACAGAAGAGGATTTGAACTTAAAAGATTACAACAAGCTGCTGTTCATCACCAAAAGAAAAGTCTCCCCACTTTTGGTCCTGTGAGATTGACTGGGGAGGGGAGGGGAGGGGAGGGGAGGGGAGGGGAGGGAAGGGAAGGGAAGGGAAGGGAAGGGAAGGGAAGGGAAGGGAAGGGAAGGGAAGGGAAGGGAAGGGAAGGGAAGGGAAGGGAAGGGAAGGGAAGGGAAGGGAAGGGAAGGGAAGGGAAGGGAAGGGAAGGGAAGGGAAGGGAAGGGAAGGGAAGGGAAGGGAAGGGAAGGACTTTTTCTTGAAAACAGAACCAGTATGTTCATTTAGAGTTTTCTGTGAGGAATTAAATCAGATGAAGAACAACTACAATTCTGCAGAATTACACCTGATTTTTTAAATTGAAACCTTCTTCACAAGTACTTCCACCTTCAAAACAGAGGGAGATGCACCAAAACACACCAGACTGGACTGGGAGCCAGGGGCTGGGAGTGTACCAGGCAATGCTAGCTCCAGTTTTACATGGCAAACTGAAACACTGAGGCAAACTGAAACAAGGCATTTCCACTGCCAAGAGGCACATGCACACCTTCAGCTCTCGGGATTGGGGAGTTATTTCTTATTTTTCAAAGCACTCAGCTTAATATATACCCAAGGGATACCGGTACAGCTGTGTTGCTCCATGTTTGTCATTGAGTAGCTCTCACTAAACTATCCCAACCTGGTTGGTGGGAAAAATTATTAGAGATTTTAGGCAGAGCAGCACATTTTAGGTAATGGGGCTGGAGGAGAGAGAGATCCCCCACTATTCACTGAGGTTGCTCTACAGGTAATAAACTATTTTTCTAGCTCTTTCTTCCCTAAAGAGAATCCCCTCATCACAGCTGTCCTTCACCAATCCTACTCCCTGACACTGCCCTTACTGCTCTCTATTCCACAAATCCCTTCGCTTTTTCCTTTCAGGGACAATTTAATTGAAACTCTGAACATTGCTCAGGGTGTGCTCAGCTTCCAGACAGCTGCCTCTGTCTGAGACCTCTGTGGAGGAATTCAGAATAGAAGTCAGGTTTTTGTGGAACACAGAATTCCCTTTCATCCTGGAATACACCGCTCCATGCCCTCTGCATCCCCTGACTGCGGTGACAAGTGAGGCACAGCTGTGACAGACTTTCAGCTTTCTTAACTCCTCATTCCAGAGCACATACATCTTTAACACTGAAAAAAGCAACAGTTCTTGGGGGAAAAAGGTTGGTATGTGGTCATGTAATTCAAGCCTGCCATAACTCACACCCACATTGTGGTAGGTTGGTGGTGTGCAGGCATCCTTAGCTCTGGCATTTCCTCAGTTTAGGCTCCTTGCATTAGAAATCTAAATACTGCTTTTATCGTAGCGCACCATAAATCATTGTGCAGAAAAAGTAGCATCCCTAAAGAACAATTCTTCAGCACGAAAGCCCAGCTCGATGCCTTGCTAGAATGAAGCCACAATCCTGGCTCCTCACTCACAGCCCAGCCCTGGGACAGCAGCACATCTGTGAACAAGCCCAAGCACACGAGCACTCTAACCGTGCCTGAAATGCAGCACACGACGGAGCAGCACAAATTGCACAAACCACAGCTCCGGACAGAGCCACGGGCTGAGATCAAAGAGAGAAACTGGAAAGCAACTGGATTCCTAAAGGACTCAGGCCGACAAGGCCGGCATTCGCGGAAGCACAGATCCCAACAGCCTTCCCGTATTGTCAGAGCAGACAAATGAAGAATAATATTGACGCCATCGGCGTCGAGGGGCAGATAACGGCATTGTTCCCTGGGGATGCTGCGTGCTGGGCGTGGGGGGAGGATGGGGCAGCAGCCACGGGGCCGAAGCAGAAGCGGTTGTTAAGGGAACAAGCAGGAAAGGTGAAACAATGGCTGCTGAGATAAGAAGCATCTCAACAAAACCGCACCAACTGTGAGTGGACGCGGCGAGGAGCGGGAGCTCGGCCCCCGCCCCGTGAGGCGTCACTGCCAGCGAAGGGAGCGGGGCCGGCGGGCCCGGCCTCAGGAGGGGCCCGGCCTGCGAGAGCCGGGCTAGGCTGTCTCCCAAAACAGAGAGAAGAGGAACAGGGAAATCACAGAGTCCCGGACTGCTTCGGGTTGAAAGAGACCTTAAAGCTCATCCAGTGCCACCCCTGCCATGGCAGGGACACCTCCCACTGTCCCAGGCTGCTCCCAGCCCTGCCCAGCCTGGCCTTGGGCACTGCCAGGGATCCAGGGGCAGCCACAGCTGCTCTGGGCACCCTGTGCCAGGGCCTGCCCACCCTCACAGGGAACAGTTCCTCATTCCCAATATCCCATCCAGCCCTGCCCTCTGGCAGTGGGAGCCATTGCCTGTGTCCTGTCCCTCCATCCCTGTCCCCAGTCCCTCTCCAGCTCTCCTGGAGCCCTTTCACGCACTGGAAGGAGCTCTGAGGTCTCCCTGGAGCCTTCTCCTCTCCAGACCTAACCCAATTCTCTCAGCCTTTCCTCCTAGGACAGGTGCTCCAGCCTACTCTCTATCAAACCCTTCCTAAGAGCACCACGTACAGACCTTTCCCAGCCTTTGGTCTGTGGGCGTTGTTGGAATCAGCTCCATTAAAGGTAAAACTTCAAGGTCTCTTACAAAGAAAGATTTCTTGGAAACAGCCAACTCCACTGTTACAAGATCCTGTCCAGTGACCTTCACCCAAAATCTCCTTCTTTCTAGGAATTAATGACAAATGCCCTGCCTGCCCTCACTCTCATGGCTTTGCGTGCAGGGCACGCTTGGCAGTGGATGATCTGCTCCTGTAAGTCATGAGCTACAAATTGCAGAAACCAGGATCTAAAATCAGTTTCTGAGAACAAAAACAGCTGGTATAGAAATAAAAGCCAGATATTCTCCTGGCTGCTGGCTGCATTTTTTTTTAAATTTAGCTTAAAACAAAATTTTAAAAATCTGCTTGGAACCCAAACAGTCTCTAGCTGAAAATGTGGTGTCTAGCCTGAAAAACAGAGGCTTGTGGACACCATGCCAACAGCACAGGATTCCCATGGACCTGGTGTTTCTCAAGCCCTTAATGTGGTTCAGCTTAGGCAAGTAGTTTCAGGATTCCCAGTCTAAAATCTACAACACACATCTGCAATTCATTCTAGTTTTTCATTTTATTTCTTACTTCTCCAACCAGCTCCAAATGGTTTTATGAGTTCTCGCAATCCGGTACTAATCAGTTACTCATGGTGAGGAGTCCCCGCTTCCTCCGAAGGGCTCCCTTTGCATGGGGAGCCAAGCTGTGCATTTCATCAGCTGCATTTTGCCAGGAACAACAGCAACTACTTGATAAAACAAGACTGTTTGGAGTGTTGTATGCCTGATTACAGGACACAGAAAACTTCTAACACAGCATTGGGCATTTTCTACCCTTCTCCCATCATCTCACCACATTAAATTGAAGTGACTCCTCTACTAACGAGACTAATTTCCCACTTTGGAGAAGGGGACTTCAAGAGACTTCAGGGAAAACTTGTGAGAAATTTTCATCCAGCTGTATGAAAAGAATTCCCATTCAAGAAACACTGCTGGCTTAAAACTTTTAATGGATGTGTCCCAAAAATCAGACGGTCAGTATTTGCCTCCCACACATCAGCTGTGTGAGATGAAACGCTGCAGACATGGCAGGTGAAGGCAGTTACTCTCAGAAGTGATTCTGAAATGCAAATACAATTATCTCTGCTTCCCTGCTCTTCTTGTTTCAAACACAACACACACACAGCACTCCTGAGCTGTGGGTGCATCCCTTATCACCACGGCACAGGAACCCCCAGACCTCAGGCACAGCAACTAGAACATTCTTCTTGCTGAATGAAGACTTTTTTTCTGGTAAAACAGCTGAAGACTAACAATTCTGTTTCTGTCCTTATGAGTTTCTATTCAATTCTATCCAAGCTATTATAATTAAGAGACCTTCACTAAAAAAAAATCTTTCAGAAGCTCTTGTTTCTCTGCATAGCACACGTGACAGGCACAGCTTCATAATTTAGGCATCTATTATTGCTGTCCTGCTCACGACACATCTGGCTCTGATCAGCACAAATGGTGGATAAAGATTTCCCTTTCTTGAGGCTCAAGGATTGGTTGCTTCTTTCAGGCTTCACCAGGCCAAACCAGTGACTGGGATGTGGTGCTATGGGAGCAGACAGGAGAGTGAGCTTGTGGTTCTGCCAGACTGTCCCAGGAATGACAACGGGACAGCCAGAGGACAAATGTCTCCTGTTATCAGCCCAGTCTCACAAATAGCTGATAATGGAAGGACAGACACTGGAGAAACGTCCCTCCAGTTTCCTGTTTGAGCAACACAACCCTCCCTGCCTGATCTCACACTCACAGCATCAGGCTGCACCCAGACCAGCTTCAGTGTTTCTTTTATGCTTTACTGTTTACATCCTGCCTTCACCCTCCACATGTTTCCTATCCCCAGCTCCTGAAGGTAAATAATGAGCTTTGGCTATTGCACAACCTCTCCAGGGACCTTTGATATTCTCCTCCAGATGGCTGAGTGGACAATAACCTTCCTTCCACATCCTCTACACTCTCAGATTCTGACTGACCAATTTGACCAAACTGAAAATGAAGTAGAGATATAATTCCTTGATCTTCTTTATTTTTATTTTCATCCTGGAAAAGGTTGAAAAATTCCTGGGAACAAGCTTGTATTGAGTATACAGTATGTCACTGAATTTGCTTGGCAGCCCTGCTATGGTGGCACGTTCTCAGGCAGTTGCACTTGTGATGTCAATAATGAGTGGCAGGAAAACATTAGAGAATCAGAGAAAAGCAGAGCTGGAAGGGCTCTTACAATCTCATCTAATGTTCCTCTCTTGCCTAAAGGCAGAATTAACTCCATTTTCAACAGAGACCTAAATCTAAACCTTTACACTGATGTTTGACAGCTCAAGAGAGAAAGTCTTTAATTGGTAAAATTAACAAAAACAAAAAATGAAAAAAGAAAACCAGAACCTGAAAGCCAGCAGCAAACATGCTTCCAAGAGACCACCCTAAGTAATGAATCCTGTTTTGTTAGTTAATAGAATCATGTACATGTCACAGAGTATCCTGATCTGGGAGAGACACACGTGGAAGGAAGGAAGAACTCCAAGGGAGCAGAATGCAGGAGCCTGTCCCCCACCTTCTGCCATCACCCCTGGCTGATTATCACTAGGGCTGCCTGTGCCAGTGCCCATCCTCAATAACCCATACCCAGGGAAAGAGCAGGAGGAGCTAGCTCCCTTTCCTCCAAAGGAAAGGAGGCTGCCAAAGCAAAGGTGTTCAGCTGCTCTGGAGGTCTGTGGAGTTTTTATGCGGTGTACACTGGCTGGAACTGCAAGACTGTGCAAACACTGATGTAAACAAGTTTAGACCATGGCTTTAATTAAAAAAAAACCCAACCAAACCCCAACAACAACCTCCCCATCACATCCATTTGCAGCTGCACAGCATGCTCTGAGCTCTGTGGTGCTGGGGAGCAGCTGTGCTTTCAGTGCCCTTCTTGTAAAGAGAACATCATGTTCCCTTCTGCAGGAGCTCTGAGGAGCCAGGATTTTTGCCCCTGTGAAAACCACATGCATGTAGCCCCCTTCCAGGCTACAACTTTTATGTATCCTGAAATGACTTCCCAGAGCATTCTTTGAAAACCCTTCCGTTAACATGAGTGTCTCAGCCAAGAATGGACTTTTCTGGATCTCGCTCACAGACTGTTACTAAAAATTGCAGCAACACATTTTTCCAGCCTCTAGGAATACTGCATGTGACTGCCTTTTATTTCGGAAAGGATTCTGCCTCAGGATAATTCTTAAAAACTACTTCCAGACCTTGGAAGCATCTCACAAGTAATGTCTTTCCAAAACCCCAATATTAGATTATCACTGCACACAGTGAGTAAAAACTGAGACCTCTAGAAAAATGCTTACAAACCTGTGCTCGGGAGGATTACAGATACTGTAATGTGATCGAAATCTGATCAACACAACTTCACCAAAAGTTTACTCTAAATCATATCAACTGGAAACTGTCCCTGCCTAGGGCAGGGGTGGGAACAAGGGGATCATTAAGGTCCTTTCCAACCCAAACCAGTCTGTAGTTCTGTGATAGCATTTATTCTCACCAACTCTCACAATTTTCATGTGATTCTTGGAGCTGGTGCCCAGGCTACAGCTCAGAATGGTACTGCTGTACATGTCTCACTTCCACTTGTTGGATAGAACAAATAAGTAACAAATTAAATGTATCCTCCATGGACTGTTCCTCCATGATCCTGGTGAGCAATAAATAGCATTACCTTGCAATGAAGTACATTTTAAGAAAGAAAGAGTACATGAGAGGCAAAAAACCCTTTCTTTTTGCACACTGGCTGCAGTGGTGGTGACACAGCAGCTCCTGGAGCCAAAGGGCAGCCAGAAAAGAACACTCATTTCCAGGAGCATCCTGACTGCAGAGCTTCTATCCTGTGCAGTTCCTCCCTGCACTTACAGCCAAGCAGAACAAAGTCAGGAACCCTTCTGCCTGGCCCTTTACAACGTAATTCCTACTGTGTGTGGACTAGTGGAGTCTCAGGAGGCCTTGAGTGACAGGAAAGCTCCCTCTTCCTGAGGGCTGCCATCACTGGAGATCCCATGGACAGGCAGTGTCCTTCACAGCCCAGCTCCTGCAAATGAGGGATCACTAAAGAAAAGCAGGAGCTTAGTTTACCTAAAACTGCTGCATTTACACTCAGCAGCACTCAGGGCTGGCAGCACAAGTGAAGCAGTGCAGTTGGTGTGACTGTCCTCAGAATGCCAGCCATCACTGAACTGAGGTAATGTTTTACTGATTGTGTCATTGCAACCTGGATTATTTCTGCACCTGGCTCAGTTCAGTACCTCAGACAAAGAACCTCAGGTGCCATTTCCCACCTGCAAAATGGGAAGGGCGTTTTCCCCCTGCCTCCGTGTGGCACATTGAGGGGGCAGGGTACAGGGGACACAGCCAGAGCAGCTCTCCCTCAGGGCCAGCAGCTCCCCTTGGGAGCCATGGCACTGCCTGGCTGCTGGGACCTTTCTGAACGCTGGCACAGCCATCTTTAGGATTGTTACATCACTCTTTTCAAAATGGGGCACTTCAGAATCTCACTGCACAGGTTTTGTATTCCTTTCCAAGAAACATGCATTTCACTGAGCACACAGCCCTTACCTGAGCACAGCCTAGCAAGGCCCAGCCAGAGAAACTTCTCTGTACCAGCCTGGGCAAGAGGACTCCCAGGAGAGAGAGAAAGGCTTAACCTCACCCATCCCCACCACTTTTACCTGTGCCTTTCCTCCCTTGCAGAGGGCACCTGCTGAACTGGAGTTCTCAGTGAGAAGCATCCCCCATCACACACTTTTCAAGTGAACACATGGACTGAAATATTTTACTTCACTCTAGTTCTTTCAACACTTTTTACAGGAGCAAAATTTTAGTTGCATGGAGAGGGAGCAACAAATTTAATTTCAGTTCCCACCTGCCACAGCTTATGCTGATAACCTCAGCCAAACATTATCACTTCTGAAGAAATATTATCATATAAGGCAGAGAAAAAACAGACCAGTAAAAATAAACTGAAGGGAGAAGATGATTTTGCTATTTAACCTTGTCAGCAAAGGGGAAGAAATATTCTGGAGGCAGCTTAATGCTCTGACACCACCAGTGCTCTTGCTGAAAGCCAAATTATTTTAACATACATGCTGAAAACAAAGGTGGGATATGTTGTCCTAGCGGGCATTTGCTGGCTGCTTGTGTCCACACCTGTGGGCAGAAACACTCTGATGGAGACATAAAAAAGAATGAGTTACACATGAACTCCTCCATGTCTCCCAGCACTCTGCTTTTAGATGTCAGTGCAACACAGGGGTCAGTGTCAAAGCTGGTTTTTTAATACTGAAACACTTTTCATACTGAGTTTGTGACATGACACCTACTTGCACATTTTTCTCTTGGTATCAACTTGAGATTTACATTAGGAATTGAATGCTGATGAAAACAGTATCAACAACTTAATTTTTTGTGGCTGCAATTCCCTCCAATAAATTTAGGATTTTTTTAAAGCAATCAGTGAACCACAGACAGGTTCCTGAAAAATAAACCTTACCCAGACTAACTCAGAGAATGTATTTTGTTTTTTTAAAAAAAAACTGCAAAATTCAGGTAAAACATCATCATTCAAAATCTTGTCATTAATATTTTTTGAGAATCCTTTGGAAAGATGCTGCTGCTGGCTCCATCTTTCTTAGACATCTCTAAAAAACCAAAAACTACATTAAAAAATTGAGCAGATGATCCTTATTCAAACAATTTGGCAGATGACCACAGAAACAAAGTAACCCTGTGTAACCTCAAGCTTCCCAATGAACAATAAAGGAAGTCTGAGGAAAAAAAAAAGTAAACTAAAGACACTGCAGAGAAATATTCTTAAATAAATGGATAATCAAGACCACATCATTTTGTGGTGGCTCCAGGGGGTTCAGGGGGTGACACAGGCTCGGTGCTCTGGGCTGCACACGTACAAGTGCTCCAGAGGCACATCCCAGCTGTGGGGTCCTACATGCACCTCCTGAACCCTTGGCATCTCACCACAAAAACGCTGCTGCAGAGCCTGCTGAAGCCAGCACCATCACAGAATATCCCCTGAGCTGGAGGGACCCACCAGGATCCCCCAGCCCAGCCCCTGCCCTGCCCAGCCCCAGCCTGGGCACCCCTGGCAGCGCTGCCCAAAGGCTCCTGGAGCTCTGGCAGCCTCGGGGCCGTGCCCATTCCCTGGGCAGCCTGGGCAGTGCCAGCACCCTCTGGGGGCAGAGCCTTGCCCTGAGCTCCAGCCTGAGCTGCCCTGGCCCAGCCCCAGCCGTGCCCTGGCTCCTGTCCCTGAGCAGAGATGGGAGCTGCCCCCGGGATGGAGCTCAGACTGTTCCAGGAGCAGCAGACAGGTGCAGGCAGAACCTGAGCACAGTGAGAGACCCGACCTGAAGGGTGCAAGCCTGGACTTCACAGACAATCCCAAAGACCACACCAGCAGACAGGCATGGCAGCAAGGAAGTTAACTAAGAGCAAAAGGTAGGCTGAGTATCTGGGAAAAAAATTCTGAAAGAGTGAGAATCAGTATAAGGAATTAGTCCTCAGGGAAACAGTGGAAGAGCTTTTGCATGGGTATTTTATGAGAGACTGGGCACAGCACCAACAAATGTACTGCAGGAAAGAATCAGACAATGGCAAGGAAATGGATTAAACGTGTTAGCAAGACAATTTCCAGATCCGATTTCTGTGAAGAGAAGACCATGACCTCACCACTGGATTTGTGGTGTTACCATTAAGTACTGCTCCATACAAGCCCCAAGTCCATCACTGCCATGGGTATGGTCTTAAGACAGACCACACCAAAGACTAAAAGGGATCTGGGAGTGTCTCTTCATTGTTATTTTATTTTCATATTAATGATGGGTCAATTTATGTCCATAGATTTTGTAAGGCAGAATTCACCAGGGATACTGAGGAGGACAAAACTGAGACACAGACTAAAGCTTTTGGGGAAAACAAGAGGGCTGAAGTTGATTAAAAGGAAAAAAAAAAAAAAGCCAGAGGAACATAATATTTAAAGACACATATGTGAGAGAAGCGACTCTTTCCAAGGACACACGACAGCAATGGAAACACGGAAAATGGCTGGCTGGCCAAACTGCTTTTCTGTGTTTGTCTCATCCTTTCCAGTTCACTCCAGTTCACTGGAGCACAGCAGAAGTGCCAGCAGCTTTTCCTTGTGTAGGTTCCCACCACTGTAACAAGCACAGAGTCCATTTTGGCACTGCCCAGGATCCAGTCAGGCCTCTGTGAAGCACCATCTGACACCCAAATCAGAGCAGCCACTGCAGATGCAGCTGTGGGAGACACCAAAGGCCAGAGCTTCCCTTCCATTTGTTGACTAATGGGGGTTGGCCACAACACCAAATAAACAGGCACTTACCAATGGGATACAGTGTTAAATCCAGGGATGAGCCAGTGTAAACACACGCTGGCCCATTAAAAACCCTTCCCCTCCTGCAGGAAGGAACTGTTTCCTCATGGTGAATTTACTGGCACATCAGGGAAGCACCCAGAAAATGATGGAGCTGATGAAGCTGGCCATCAGGGCAGAGGACTGGAGCAGAGCTGTCATGTTAAACCAGTGTAAAACATACAAACCTCATCTCAATTTTCTGAGTTTCTGTCAGCTTTGCACTGGCAGCTGTGCAGAATGAGGCACCCTCCTTCAGACCAAGGGCTCAAATAAACACACAACAGTATCTTAATGTTTAACACTTTAGGTGGGATGCCCATCTTCTTGCCTAGAGATAATGATTAGGACTCTCTTTGATCTGTATTTCATAATGTCTTTATTTTTTTGTCATATCTTATTTTTTTTTTTTTTTTTGTGTGTGTGTGTGTTCCCCAAAGGTACCAGTCCTTTTTGTTAGCTCCTGGCTGAGTTGCTGCAGAGAAGACCATGAAGATGCTTCATGGGATAGCAGAGCATTTCCTGCCTTCCCATGGCCCTTCCAGATTGAAGAATCATCGAGCCATGTCCTGTCCCCAAAGTCCTCCAAAGTTTGGCAATAGCAGATGCCAAGGGAACAGCAGTAAAACAGAGCATATGTGAACAGGTATTTCCCTGACACTCTCCCAGCCTCTAGAAATCTGCTAGACAGAGATGGCGATTGTTTGTAAAAGTCTTTGGTGTTTTTATTCCATCAGTTTGTTCAGTTGTTTCTTGAATTCACACAAGTTTTAGCACACCACAGCTTTCCATAACTCATCCATGGTGCATGAAAAAGTACCACCTTATGATGGATCTAGAGAGATCTAAACCTTTGCACTGTTATGTTGAAGCTCCACAACTTTGGAATTAGAAGAGATTGGTCACAATCCCTCCTATGTCCTGTTCCTTAGTTCTCTAATAACCAACTGTATACAGCAGATGGGAGCTGCAACATCAAACCCAGCCCCATCCCACTGAAATGTCAGAAGAGCTGAAAAGCAACTGAGAACAAAGAAACAAAATACAGAACTGAATCTTGAGAATGGACAGGCTTCTAAATTTGAGTAATTTTTCAGAGGAACAAAGTTCTGATCAGCAAATATTTCAGGAACACTGAAAGATCAGCTTTCATGAATATAAGGCTCTGGGGAAGTTTCCTTTATTTTCTTTTGGCTGTTACATCAGATTAAAAACTCCAGAAATTTCTTTTGTTTTAATGTTTCCAGAAAAAGAACAGACACAAGTACAGCAGATTAATCCATTTCTGTGATTAAGCAGAATATGAGCATGAATGGTTCTGGAAAGCTTTGGGAAGCACATGGATTTCCAGTATCCCAGGCACATTTATTGCTACCTCTGAAGGATTTGGAGAGATGATTGCTGAGTTCTGGTGGAGGCTGTAAGAGTTCAGATCTTGCTTTCCTTTCCATGAATTTCAGCAGTAGTTGCCGATACAATGGGATAAATTCTGATATCTTTAAGACAGTAGAATCAGCAGGCATTCATTGTAGCATCTACCAATAAACTTCTCTAGGCCATCTGCCTAAAGAAAAGAGTAAGGCTTCAGTTCAATGAATCTGCTGAAGCCCTCTGTGCCTTTTTCATGATTTTATTCTGTAGCCCAAAACGATGAAAAAGAAGCCCTCAGCCTTGGAGAAACAGAATGTGTACCTTCCTCTACACTTAATGCTGCTGTTTCTTGAGGAGTTAATAAATATCAAATGAACAGAAGAGCTTTGAGTCTGCCACCAGCATGGATTGCCATTTAAATCCTTTCCAATTAAAAGAACAATGAGAACATGTGCCTGGAAAGGACTTCAGGGAGCCATATCCTTTTAACCTCCCACAGCTCTTTGGTCAAGGGCTCTCCAGGGAATTTGGCAGGTTGGCAGCACCGGGAACATCCACATCCTGCCTGGCCACAGCGAGCAGTGGGGCAGGAACACGGCCAGAAATTACAGACTCATTCCCAGAGAGGGCTTAATCTGCAGCACAATAAGTTAAATCAGAAAAGATCCTGATCTCCATTTTATCTGGATTGCATGAACAGAACTGACTGTGCAACTGTCACGGAGCAAAGAAGGAAAGTCAAACAAACCTTTATAGAATTTCCATGTCCCACTGATTCCAATATGCTCCTCGAGGCCCCAGCAAAGCACCTCACATCAATCTGCAAAATTTACTTAAAAATCTAAATTATGAATATTATAAATATAATATATAAATATAATTTATAATAAAATATATAAATATAAATTATTAATTTTAAATTAAAGTTAAGAAATACTTGAAAGAACTACAGGTTTGGGGGCACTATTAGGTCAGGCTCAAACCTACCCGATATCCTGCAGTAATTGTGTTTTCCATTCCTCTTGCTCTGTGCAATATAAGTGGATATTTGAAAAATGCACTTTATTTCTATCCTGCATTTACTCCATATCTCAATCATTAAATCAAGTAATGGAGTGATTTAGCAGCTTTGGTGTTGCTGCATTGTTATAGCTCCAGAAGGCAGGATGGAGCACTCAGGAAGACAACAACTCTTTTGCCAGTCACACATCAATGAAAGAGGACCTCTATTCTACTCTCATTTTTTTGTTCTTCATATCCCTTTGTATTTTTTTAATGTTCATGAATGCTTCATAATCCAAGGCTGCAGTTTATTAATGCTTATAAATGACACAAATATTTCCTAGTAATGTGAAGAATCTGGATGAGCTAACAGGAAATAGAAGATATCCATCTTCCAGAGAATGAAATGGAATTTCCATCTACAGATGCTTCAATGGCACTTGGGTACCTGCCAGCTCCTTTTTGGCAATTAGAGGAACAGTAAGAATAAATGAAGCTTTAGGAGCACCAGTGTACACCTGCTTATTCCATTACTTTGGCAAGAACGGGTCAAAAACTCCCAAGAAATCTCCTTTCAGATCTCAGCTCACTAACACAGAGCACTTCAGCCATCATTTCCAGAACACAGGCATGTCCAGTTCTTGAAAGTCACAGTGACACATGCACTGGTGACCAGGGAAGGGTATCCCCTCCACCACAAAACCCATCCTGGGCTCACTGAAACAGATCCAGTACATGCAACCACTTCAGCAAAATGTTGGCTAAGAGATATTGCACAATTTGTCAGCTGGAACGGACTGGAACCACCTCAGTGCAGCCTCCTGTTGTATTCCACAGTCTCCTGCCCCATCCCCAGGGCAGCAGAGTGCCCAGTGTGCTGCCTGTGTCCAACCACATCCCCGTGGGGTTTTGTGCAAGCACAGATGGGAGCTGGAAGGAAAAATGAAGCACATTCACTCTGCACCCCACTCTGCCTCAGGGGCTGTGGCAAATCTCCTTGCACATATGGCAGAGTTTGGTTTGTCCATGGTTACAGCTCAGCAGCTCCTTGACAAGTGCTGCAACAATACAGGGAATGGAAACCAGTGCCAGAAGAGACAGGAAATGGGGAAAGCGCTCTCAAGGACTTCGCTCTGAAAGCAATTTCCCATTGTTTACTAAATAAAAACATTTGAATTCATTGATTTGGTTTTAGCCAGGTCCTTTTTTGGCAGGGCGTTTTCTCCTCTACTTTGTTTAAGACATCTCCTACAGTTAGTGGGGTTGTCAAAGGACACACACTTCTGGGAGACCCTTCATTCCTGGGTACAACTCAGGCCCTTTTAGATGTGCCCTAAACACCTCTCCCTGCTGGCTGCACAGATCCTGGGCTGATCAGCCCTGTGGAGCACAGAGCCACAGGAGATGTCAACCTCACTCCATCCCAAGGACTTCTCACTGCCTTAATCCAAAATACAGTGTCTGGTCTCACTCCAGGCAATGGGAGGAGATGCAGGGCTCAGGGCATCCCTCACAGACCCATAAGCACTGCAGTTCTCCTGGACTGGAGCACCAAGGGGAGGGGTAGTCCTTAAAACAGGACCCAAAAGAGACTGAAAAATCCAACAAAACACCACACACACACAGAGCACAGCAGCAGAAGGCAAATACTGAAACATGTGGACACAGCAAGTTGATTCCAAGCTATTTTCCATTCTAGAAAAGGCATAAATCAGTATAAATCAGGCTTACAGAACCCCAACAGCAGGACTGTAATACCCTTGTGATCTGAAATTGTTCATAATTCCACAGAACTTTATCTCAGCAGATATTTCCTTGATGGAAATTGCAGACTGAACTGCTTGAGAAAATTCCTTCATAAGCATTTCCTCCATTTCTGAAACACCTATGTTTTCCATACCCGGATGTGGCTTTGTCATTCTCATTAAAATCTCTGAAAATCAGGCCAAGTTGAGAGCCCCAGAAAAACCTTAATTTGCAATTGTTCAGTGAAGAACAGCTAGAAGGTCAAACTTAATTTCTTCAGGGGCTCTAAATTTCTCTTGCAGCCACAGCTCTTGCTGTCACAGGGTGCTACTGAACACATTTCCTTCATCCCACTTGTGCCCTGCATGCCAAAATGCAGGACTAGATCCTGATCACAGGATGACATTTGAAGATCATTCCTGTCCCCAGCAGCGACCACAGAACATTGCTGCACTCTTATCATCATCACCATCAAACCTGAACACACACCAGGGCAGGGAATCTAAATCCTTGCTCCTTCTGCCACCCTGTCTGATTTTATTGACCAACAGGTTCTCACTTTGCAGCTGAAGGCTGACCTCAGCCTAGGGCTGGCAGATCACAGGTTACCCAAGTTCTCCCTCTGGCACCAAAAGCAGCACGTGCACCAGCACATCTTCTGCAGACCCTGGCACACCAACATGGCCAGGGTTCTCACCCCATCACCAACAAACTGTGGTTTTGGTAGTATTTCCTTTGAGAAGACTCTTCCAAGTCACCCATATTCCCTCACTCCTGAGCATCTCTCTTTCTATTGGGCACTCTGGGCAGCTTCCCTCAAAGAAGTGCTAAAAATATTAATCTGCAAAAGAGACTTGAATTTTCATACAAGTCTTTTCTTATTTTGATGACCATCTATTGGTTTCACCTCTGAGTTGAACCTAAACAAAGTCCCATGTGCTCCTGACACACTGTCCCAGGGTGATCGTGCACCAGCAAACTCCATGAGGTCCTTCTGGAGCATCCCGTGCACACCATGGAATCAGTGAGGTGGGAAAAGACCTGGTCCAATGCTTGTCAAGCCTTTCCATGAAAAACATTTTCCTGAGATCCAACCTAAATCTCCCTGGCACAACTGGAGGCTGTTTCCTCTTGTCCTGCCACTTGTCACCTGGGAGAAGGGACCGACCCACAAGCTCCTGCCAGGGAGCTGCAGAGAGCAACAGGGGAAAAGCAAAGGCTCCTCTCCAGCCTGCTTTGGGTACTTTGCACAGACACACCAAGGAGATGTGGGCTAACTTCAGCCAGGAACAACCAACAGGCTCCTGGAGCGTCTCAAAGTTCTTCCCATGCTCTGCAGGATTCTAGGACTGATTTCTTCTTGTACATAAAGGCCACAGACTTTGCTTCAGTACTTCTAACTTCACCCCACTGTTCCTATTTCATTCATTTCTACCGGTGATGGAAAAGCTGGGAACTAGAAAAGAGAAAAAAAGGAGACCTAGCTCAATTTGCATACCCAATAAGCATGTTTTCAACAGCAGACAAGGAGCAAACATCCTCCATGTCAGGACTCCCAGTAACTTCTCCTGCAGTGATAAAACAGTTCAATTCCCCAGACAGAAACGAGATGAGGCAGAGTTTTACCTGCTCCAGGGAACAGGTGGGGGGACATGGGCTGAGTCAGGAGACAGAGATGACTTCTCCTTCCTGCCACATACCCCTTCACCAACATTTTTATCTATGTTGAGTTTACAAGTGCCTTAATCAACTTACAGCACATCTCCTCAAACCTGGCTTTCTCAGCTTCAAGTGTGAAATGAAAACCATCCTGGAGGAGGCCATCTGTGCAAGGCAGCCTATAGGAAATGGAGCTTGCACAGATGGGACTTATCACACACTCCCTCGTGTCATATCAACACACCAGCTTTGCAAATCTGCCCTAAATAAACCAGAATTGACAACACATTCTGTCTGAGGCCAGCAGGGCTGTGTAAGCCTGGCGTGTACTTGGCAGGGCTGGATTGTTCTCTCCACTTTTAACAAACAACTCTCTCATAAATGGAAAACTTGTGAAGGTTCAAGTCTTGTGCTGTGTTCAAATGTCTGGAGGATTATGTTCAGCAAAGTCTCCTGGAGGGATCAACTAATTGGCCTTCAAATTCCTAGACAAGAAGCTGTAGGTTGCTTTAAAACTAGCAGGACATGACCGGGCCTCCTCACAATCCTCAGTGGGAACAGACACTGGTCTGGAACGTTTTCTAATTCCATTAACTCTTCACCAACACATAAAAATAACACTTTAAAAATGTTTATTTTTACAAGTTACATTAGGTGAGGAATATAGCTGAGCAATGTGGCTGAACACATATGGAAATGCTTAAGCAGCAGCTCTATTTTCTGTCCAAGCAGTCTGTAGACAAACACAATAAACTGAAGTTACATGAAAACTCAATGTACTATATGAAAAAAAAAAGGACAAAAAAGCGTGTTTTCATAAAAAACAAACTTGTTGAGTTGTTTGTTTTTGTTTTTTTGTAAGAGGAGCATCTGAGAGAGGGAAACATAGCTTGAAACAGGGAAGCACAGAAATAATAAGATGCATTTCAGGAGAATAAGGCATTGAAGAGGAGCCCTCCGGGTGAGATCACACCTTCACCTGGCCAGGGCCATGTCTCAGACAGTGGCCTGAGTGAGAGAGATGGGAGCTGTGTCCCCAGCTCATCCCCTGACTCCACAGCAGCCTGCAGTTTAGGATTTCCACACACCAGGTCTTCTGTACTGGTACAACACAGCCTTTGTGGACCCTTCCTTCCAAGAATGGACGCAGGCACTCCTGCAAACCCTCAGCACCAGAGTCGTGTTGCACTGGGTGCCACATTGTACTCAGCAGGCAAAGCAGTGTTTCTGTTTTTCCTGACCTTCCATCTGATGTCCATCATTTTGGTTAGGGATTAAGGAGAAATGGGGAACAACTGCTTATCTTTTGTCCCACCCATTTGTTCAGGCCCAGATGTTCTGCATTTGCAAACTGTCCCAGGACGTGTTCCTGGGGGAGGCAGGACCTCCTTTAGCCATAGCTTTCTCACATTTCTCCACATTTACTGACCCAAAGTTTAACCTGCTGCTTTGTTTTCCAATCCCACAGGATCACAGGGTAGGTACTTGTGCAGCTTTAGATCTGCCTATGCCACAACTCTGAATTCCCTCAGACTTTGTTATTTCTCCATCCACTGCCTCCCTCAGGTCCCTGAGACTCCCCTGTCATTCTCATGGGAACTGCTCTTGGGTGTAACAACCACCACTTCTACACCTTTTCTCACCTTTTAACCAGTCACTGGTTTGCTAAAGAACATTCTCTGATCCCCAGGAAAGCAGCTGTGACAAAGGACCATGTCAGGAGCTGTTAGAATATCGGAGGACACCACACACACTGATCACCAAAATCCAGATGTTTGTCCTTGAGGATTCCTCAAGTGCAACTTCCTTTTACAAAAGACATGCTGACTCCCCCACATCCATGCAAAATCAAGTGCCAGCTCATTCTGATCTGTATTATTCTTTTGACAACGCTGCACAATCCAAAGCCAGATTTCTCTCTGCTGCTCCCCAAGCTTCCTGAAACTCTCTTGGAAGTTGGCATCATATCAGCCCTGACTGTTTTCTAACAGGAGTGAGGAGATTTTAACTGAAAGGTTGCATACAAGTGTTAATTATTCAAAAGTTCCTCTCCTGACTCCTCCTGAGGCTCTGACATCCTGGTGCCTGCAGGCAGGTATTCCTCACTGTGTTTTTAAATTCTTAATTTAGTAGTTGGGTTTGAGATGGGTTCTGCTAAGGAAACCAAGCACAGAGTAGATGCCTCAGAAACTCAATGTTTCTTTCTGCTCCACCTCCTGATTTTTCACACCCTGGTCTCCACGGGTTTTTGTCAAGCTTTTGGACAAGCTTCTTATTCCCAACATATTTGGGAAAGAACTGTTACTTTTTATACTTTCTGAAAGCCTTTGAAAGTGTTTATTCTTTTCTATCTTCCTCACTTGGTCATGACTTCAGCTTTTGGAAGGATGCCCCTGCCTCTCCAGCCTTCCTTCCCTGCTGCTTCACAGCAGAACTTTCTCTCACAGCAATTGATGGGGTTGAGGCATTTCCTCTGCAGCACAGAGCCTTGAAATCAGCTTCGGCTCCCCTCAAAGGTTTCACCCTTGTCACGGCTCCTTTCAGTTTCTTTTTAACCTGCTGCCTCATTCTGATATATTTTCCCTTTGCAAATGAAGGAATTTCACTTCTCTGAAGTTTTTGGCTTGGGTTACTTCTGCAGGATCTGTAAGTGCACTTGTGTTCACTGGCAGTACAATTCTGTACCAAGTTCTGCACAATTGCCAGAAGAAAGTCAAAATTATCTTCCCCTCTCTAGATGCCTTCACCAGATGTTTCCCAAGGATGTCATTCTTGGACTGGGGTGCCAATTTTCTCCCATTGTTTCTCCTGTTTTAAAGCTCCCTACTCCTTATTATTCTATACTTTTCCTATCTCAAAAAGCAGGTATTTCAGCTTATTGCTTGGTTTATCATGCTGCATTTTCTTTGTTTCTTCTACAGAAATTGTGAAAACTAATTATGCTTCAAGAAGGGTAATTATCATTTAGCTATTATTCATCATGTAAGTGCAGAATAATTGTTTGCATTGCTTCTATTCTGTTATCCTTAATAAATACATAAACATCCAGAAAGATGAACCCACAGAACAGATCCAGTTCTGCTCATACCAAGGAATTAAAAATAATTGCTGCCTTTGGAATTTCAGAATGAAATACATCACTGAATGAAACATTCTCTTTAAAACCTCAAAGAAAAGCAAGAAATGACAAGACCTTGCAAGAAGTTTATTTTCATTGCTCACTGAATAATAGCTGTGACAGTTATTTAACCCTCACTCAACTCTTGCTGTTGATGCTGATCATGTTTGACACCTCAAACCAGCATGTCAGTAAAAAAATAAGCTACAACTGAAAACTTCTCATTAAGTAAGATTTTGGTTTTTAGACACCTGTTATTGAAATAGCATAGCCTTGAACTGCAGTGGAAAATGAGCAAGGTAAAAACTAGCTGAAAACCCAAATGCTGGACAGAATGGTACAGATGGCATTTTTAGGTCAAAGGCTAAATCCTCACAGAACAAAAGACAAATTTACTGCAGAGAGAACAAAAAGCATCAGCCCTAATATTGCACACACTCATTAAATGTGTCAGCTGGCTGTACAGAGAGGTATGAAATGGGATTTAGGTACCAGCCAGTGTTCAGTGCCACTGAACAGTGCCACTGTTCCTTCAGCTCAGCCCATTTCCCTGTCTGTTCCTGAAGCTGCTGAGGGTTATGGAGACAGCGATTCCCACATCCCACTTGTACTTCTGTGACAGAATCCCCTGAGCTGGAAGGGACCCACCAGGATCCCCCTGCCCAGCCCCTGTCCCTGCCCAGACCCCACCCTGGGCACCCCTGGCAGCGCTGCCCAAAGGCTCCTGGAGCTCTGGCAGCCTCGGGGCCGTGCCCATTCCCTGGGCAGCCTGGGCAGTGCCAGCACCCTCTGGGGGCAGAGCCTTGCCCTGAGCTCCAGCCTGAGCTGCCCTGGCCCAGCCCCAGCCGTGCCCTGGCTCCTGTCCCCGTCCCAGAGCAGAGATGGGAGCTGCCCCTCTGCTTCACCTCACCACAAAGTTGTAACTGTGATGAGTCTCCCCTGAGTCTCCTCTTCTCCAGGTTGAACAGACCAAGTAAGGTTGACTTGAGTAAGAACTACTGCCTGCTCCTCTAAATCCACCAGAGCAGCTACAGAACCTGCCAGGCCATTCCTCAGCACTGACTCAGCAACAGAAGGAAAACTTTGAGCCTGCAGTTACACATTTTCCAGGGTTTGAGTGTGCAATATCCAGTCATGAGAACAGAGAAAGGCAAGACCCCAGCAAGCCAGACCCCAGCACTTCCTATGGCCTCTGTTACTCAAAGGAGATACAGGAATCCCAGGACAGGCTTTCCATGACAGCTCTGAGCAGGCTGCAGGGACAGTGCCTGACCCACCCCACACTCACACAGAGCTCTCCTGTTCAGGATTCCAGCTGCATGTTTGAGCTCACACCCTCATTTTCCATGGATCATCATGCTATCCTGTAGGATAACACAAACCAAAGGTGGCAAATTAACACCAAAATAAAGCAAGGTACAGGACACCCTGGGAACGGGTTTGAGGGAGAGGGGAAATGTTTTACATCATCTCCCAGAGTAAGCTGGTGGAATTCCCAAATCTCAGGACAAGGGAATTGGTAATGAGAGAGAAATAAATTCCTTCACCTCTGGGTTGAAATCCAAGTCAGGCTGGTAGTAGCCAAGACCCATTAGCTCAACATCTGCTAGTTGTTTGGCAGCCCATGTGAAGTGAGTTATATTCCTCAGCATCCACATCCCAGTCCCACTAATTGGCACCACATTGGCAATCTAAACACAGAGGTTAAGGTCTGAACACACAGCAGGCAGCAACTCTGAGATCAGGCAGCTCCAGTTTGGAGGACACATGTGATAAATTATACTTCTGGTATCTGGAACTCCATTTAAGTGCCCCACCATCCTGTCCTGCCCCCAGAATAAAACTGGAACTGCAGGGGAGGCAGCAGCTGTCAGCAGTCCCTGCCCAGCTCCTGCAGCACTAGCACATCACCAGGCCCACTACCAGTCAAAGCAGCTTCAACAACTGCTGAAATTTTAAGCAAAATGCTGTGCAGCATTAAGTATGAGCTAAAGTGTTTGGATAATAGTTACCAATATCTATAAAAACAGTATCTTTCCCTAAACTCCAGTTTTTAATACAAAAATGCAACACTCACTAAAAAGGCAGTAACAATATCATTTTATAGATCCTAAATAACAAGGCTATTTTCTTTTTGTCTTTCCTTCCTCTGCAGTTTTCCAACAAAGAGTGCACAGGACTAAAGCTGATTTGAAAACACAACCCATTAACTTTTAGAGAATTATTCTTTTTATTGTCCCATAGTAAAATGTTTCTCTCTGAGGGCAAAAAAAAAGTTATTA
The DNA here is from genome assembly GCF_035770615.1 of Melospiza melodia melodia. Lineage (NCBI taxonomy): Eukaryota > Metazoa > Chordata > Aves > Passeriformes > Passerellidae > Melospiza > Melospiza melodia. The sequence goes on from NC_086215.1 coordinate 2,683,474, forward strand.
GCTCTTAATACATAGTAATAAAAGAAAATTGATTTTTCACATCATCTGAATATGGCAGCATAAAATAATTCGAAACTATGAGGGAAGGAGACTCATGTTACAGTTTAGAAACCGTTCCTGATGTTTACACATCACTTCAGTTTAAAGAACTGCTTATGATGGGAACATGATGAAAGCTGTTGAGCATGAAGGAAGGGAGATGGAAATGAAGCCAAAAGAAACATCTTTGCCAGAACTCTACAAGAAAAGAGAATCAGAGTCAGTCAGTTTGGGAGGGACCTCTGGAGTTTTCCAATCCAGTCAGCTGCTCAAAGAATGGCCAACTTCAAAGTGGGGTGAGGCTGCCCAAAGATATTATAGATGAAAGCACAACATAGTACAGTGCCCTGCAAAATCCACCTATAAAGACATTCTTCTTGCAAGCCAAATGTCCTCTTCATTTACCACTGCTCTGGAAATTATTCCACTCTAAGCTGTTTTGAGAAGCAATAGGGCCAGCAGCCATGAGGAACAGGGGAACACTGCAAAGGAAACAAACCTAATCTGAGCACCCAGTAGGACCAAGGGATGGAGAACTTCAGATGCTACAAGGACTTGAGGACAGGAGACTCTGAGAGAGCTTGGAAAGTCCAGTCCTCTCAGGATCTGTGTTTTAATCTATCTTACTTTGGAGAGGTATGCTCAGCCTGTGGGGAAAAGGCAGCAGTGACATAAGGCCAGTGTGCACAAAAACAAACCCAACCCCCAGTCTGCATTCCACAACCACTCAGAGGAGGTGTTTTCCTTCTTGTGCAAGGAACACTCCAACAGTTCACAGCCAGGGGGGCAATCGTCCCTCAGCTGCCTCCTACAGGAACAGCCTGCTGCTTTGGCACAGCACTGCCTGCACTGCCTGGCACTGCCTGGTGCTGCCTGCCCTGACAGCCCTGACAGCTCTGACAGCTCTGACAGCCCTGCCTGGCACTGACAGCCCTGACAGCCCTGCCTGGCTCTGCCTGCCCTGCCTGGCACTGCCTGGCTCTGCCAGCTCTGCCTGCCCTGCCTGCCCTGCCTGCCCTGCCTGGCACTGCCTGGCTCTGCCAGCTCTGCCTGCCCTGCCTGGCTCTGCCTGCCCTGCCTGGCACTGCCTGGCTCTGCCAGCTCTGCCTGCCCTGCCTGGCTCTGCCTGGCACTGCCAGCTTTGCCTGCCCTGCCTGCCCTGCCTGGCTCTGCCTGCCCTGCCTGGCTCTGCCAGCCCTGCCTGGCTCTGCCTGCCCTGCCTGGCTCTGCCTGCTCTGCCTGCTCTGCCTGCCCTGCCTGGCTCTGCCTGGCTCTGCCAGCCCTGCCAGCCCTGCCTGGCTCTGCCTGCCCTGCCTGGCACTGCCTGGCTCTGCCTGCTCTGCCTGCCCTGCCTGGCACTGCCTGGCTCTGCCTGCTCTGCCTGCCCTGCCTGGCTCTGCCTGGCACTGCCAGCTTTGCCTGCCCTGCCTGCCCTGCCTGGCTCTGCCAGCCCTGCCTGGCTCTGCCAGCCCTGCCTGGCTCTGCCTGCCCTGCCTGGCTCTGCCAGCCCTGCCAGCCCTGCCTGGCTCTGCCTGCCCTGCCTGGCTCTGCCAGCCCTGCCTGCCCTGCCTGCCCTGCCTGGCTCTGCCAGCCCTGCCAGCCCTGCCTGGCTCTGCCTGCCCTGCCTGGCTCTGCCAGCCCTGCCTGCCCTGCCTGGCTCTGCCTGGCTCTGCCAGCCCTGCCTGCCCTGCCTGCACTGCCTGGCTCTGCCTGGCTCTGCCAGCCCTGCCTGCCCTGTCTGCACTGCCTGGCTCTGCCTGCCCTGCCTGGCACTGCCTTCCCTGTCTGCACTGCCAGCTTTGCCTGCACTGCCTGCCTGGCCACTGACAAAGCCAGGCCAGTCTGACTCCCACCAAAAGGTGCTGCCAGTTCTGAGGGTCTGCACGAGCTCTTGAGGATTCTGTCTGCCCTCTGCTCTGCCCTCATGAGACCCCCCCTGCAGTGCTGTGCCCAGCTTTGGAGGCCTCAGCACTGAAAAGACCTGGAAATGCTGGAGAGAGTCCAGAGGAGGCCATGGAGATGCTCCAAGGGCTGCAGCCCCTCTGCTCTGGAGCCAGGCTGGGAGAGCTGGGGGTGCTCACCTGGAGAGGAGAAGGCTCCTTGGACACCTTAGAGCCCCTTCCAGAGCTTAAAGAGGGTTTGTAAAAAGGATGGAGACAGATTTTTTCATACAGGCAGATAGTGACAGGACAAGAAGAATGGCTCCCACTGCCAGAGGGTGGGATTAAATTGGAGATTAGGAAGAAATTCTTCCCTGTGAGGTGGGGAGGCCCTGGCACAGGGTGCCCAGAGCAGCTGTGGCTGCCCCTGGATCCCTGGCAGTGCCCAAGGCCAGGCTGGGCAGGGCTGGGAGCACCTGGGACAGTGGGAGGTGTCCCTGCCATGGCAGGGGTGGCACTGGATGGGCTTTAAGGTCCCTTCCAACCTAAACCAGTGTGAAATTCTGTGATACAAGATGGACCAAGGGATCTGTCTGATAGAGCAGGACCCCAGAGCTCCAATATCTCTGCCAGGCTATCCCTGCATCTGCTTCTGGCAGCAAGGACACAACCTTCCTTGCCCCTTCACTATTTAAGGCTTAAGTGTGGATCTTTTTTTACTCTCTTCTATACTTCTGAGGAGTAGAATAGGCTTATACCATATTTTTTAAATGCCAGACCAATTCATTCTGTTTTAAGACATGTTATTAGCAGCTTCTTTTAAAATGACACCAACTACAAATGCTTCTATTGACACTTGAGGCAGGAGCTGCTGTGCTGACATCTGCAAGAGAATTAAAAGGGACTGTGATGACTGCCAGGAGTCCAGCACTAGCTGGAAGAAACCAGACTGGCAACAGAAACATCAGCACCAGAAGTGCTCTGCCTTTGGCCACATTTGGGTCCCAGGCTGCCAGTTCAGGAAGTGCTGAGGTGCTTCAGCACTAATTCCTGATGCTGCAGGACTGTGGGGTGACAGGGCCAAGCAAAGGTTATCATCATGTGATGGAGTGAGCTGCTTCACTGAGCAGCTCTCATGTGCACTTCTGAACTCTCATGCAAATATTGAGCAAGCATTTATGGTTAAAATAAATGTTTTCTCACAAAACCAAGTATAGGAATAATACCAAACTCATGAGTTTCCTGAGAGTAATTCCTCTCCATTTAGAAAACAGGAGGGGTCCAAGAAAGACCTTCTTTACAGGGGAGGAAGACAGGAAGGAAGGAAATGTGAATTACATACACCTCTAGATAAATTCCCCTTTAAAAAAAAAGGAAGGAAATTAGAGTTAACTAAAAAGAGCATGGTTAGCATCACTGCACAAGCTGGGGAAAAAACCTCGGAAATCCTGGCCAAAGATAACGCTGCCTCCTGTGTCCCTGCCAGGCTTGCCCCAGGCACAGGGGAAAGGGCCATTTTCACCCTCTTACCACTCTGAAGCTATAAATTACAGTCACCATTTGATGATCACCTCTCCCTGTGTCATCCTAGGTTTCTTTGTAATAAGGCTGTTAAAAAACATGTGTTTTCACTTTTTTATTATTATTAAAAAAGGACAACTCCTAACTGAGCAAAGGCTCTGTTGATACAACAACATGTGGATTAAATCTGAAAGGAGAAGAAAGCTGTTCTAATAAACTGACAATCCTGCTCAGAGGCCTTATATCCAGAGTAGTGTAATAAATCATGAGGAAAGATTTCTCTTTGGCTGAAATAACCATTTATTTAGGCATGGAACAAGAGTATTTTAAAATTGCTCTGGACATTGCACACAGAAGACTTTCTCCATTTTTGTTCTTTTTTGTTTGATCATTTTCTGTTGAGTTTTAAGCATAAACCCAAAGTTTTGCATGTGCATTAGTTAAAATTGCTTACTTTTTGGTGCTTAAACCTCTGACAAGTCAGCCAGACAGCACCATTGGGCACCTACAGAAACAAGGGAAGGAAAAAGAAAGGAAAAAGTGGTTCCTGCTCCATTACATCATTACATTAGGCAGAAAATTGCCCAAAATTTAAGCTTTCCTATTATGCTTCTCTCCTGTGCTTTTACAGTTGTATTTGTTCCCTTAACCTCTATCAGCAGGGGCTTTTTCACTCTTTTTAAAGCAGGAGACACTCTGCACTATTGCTGCCTTCCCCTGCCACACACAAACTGTCCCACAGTGGCTTCTGAGCCCAGCACAAGGACCTGCCCAGTCAGAGCATCACTGAGGGGCAATGAACAGCAGGGAGGGCTCAGAAACCCCACCACCAGCCCCAAAATAGTGCCCAGAATCAGGGTTTGGCAGAATGTGAGTACAACGCTGAACTGCAACTATAGATGGGTCTAAGTACTGCATAATAAAAAATCTAATTTGTACCTGGAGCTGATTTCCAAGCTAAAGCATCTAACAATTCCCCTTAAGACATTTTGCTGTGGGGATGGCATTGGCCAGCTCAGGCAAACATGTCCCCACAGAGCACAGCTGTCTTCAAACAGTAACAAAAAACCATCACCATAAAACAAAACTTTCAGTTCCATAGAACTGTTCTGTGAGGAGGTATTACTCAAATCTGGCAGAAAGTGTTTCCTACAAGGTAGAGCTCCTCTTCAGACATGTTCTGAAATGTCCCTGGCTCCTGGATTACCATGACTTCTTAGAATATCCAAACTGTGGTAAAACACGAGAGGGATCTGGATATGGGATGGAGGATAACACTGAAGGGGTGAAGATTTTGGCTGAAGCCTCTGCCATTCACGGTGTCAGTCCTGAAGTCACTTACAGAAATCACAAGAGTACAAGAAACACTCTTCAAACCCATTAAACCACAATCCCCAGTCTCACAGACAAAATGCTTTAAGCTCAGCAACTGTTTTTATCTCTGCCAGAGGAGTCCCTGTGTATTCCATTCCACCTTAAAATCCATCTGCCAGCCAGACAAATAAAAGGTTCCTCAGGAATTCCAGCAGTCACTGGGAGGCCATCCCAGCCTGCCTGTCTGCTGCTGCATTCCCAACTCCCTGAAAGGATCCAGGGGGCACATACCAGCCTGGATCAGCTCTGGGCTGCTCTGTCCCCTCTGTCCCCTGCGCACTCCCTTTGCCCAGAGCAGCTGTGCCACCCTCCAGGAGAGCAGGGGGAGCTGGGAACTGCAGAGTGCTGGGAAGTGCAGAGTGCCTGCCTTGTCCCAGGGCTGCTCTGCAGGATGCCCAGCCCAGCCCTGCCTGCAGGGGCTGTCACCCTGTGCCATCAGCTGCCTCACAGGCTCAGCGTCTCCCCAGCTCTGCTTCCCACACACCTGCAGGCACCCACGGGGCTCAGGCAGCTCCTGCTGCCTCCTCCTGTGCTCTCCCACAAAGGGATGCTGGAGAATCCCTGAGCAGGCAACGCCTCTTTGCCAAAAAGCTTCCAAGGGGATGGAAAGTTCTGGGGGGACAGAAAGGGAAAGTGCAAGAGGAGATTAAAAACTAGGAGAGGAAAAAGTAGGCCTGACCAGGACTTTTTGTTATTATTCTGCTTTGATTGTGGAGAATGAAGTCACATGGCCAAGAGAGTTCAGAGAAGCCTGGCACAGTGATTCAGGACTGCAAGGCAAGTGCTGTCTCCTGGCTGAGCACAGAACCTGCTCTGATAAACACTCCTGTGCTCAGTGTTCACTGTCCCTGCCCTATGGACAGCAAACCTCCCTGGCAGGGCACACATGGCACTCTGGACAGAGCTGCTCAGTCAGCTGGCTCTGTGCACAGCTGCCCCTGCCCTGTCACCTGTCACACCACCCCATCCTCCCCTCCCATCCCAGAGAGGACAGGGACACCCCAGAGCAGTGACAGAACCCAGCCCCCACCTGCAGCTCCCACAGCACCAGGAACCCAGAGGCTGAGAGGAGCCAGAGCTCAGGGCTGAGTGGAGCAGAGCTCAGGGCTGAGTGGAGCCAGAGCTCAGGGCTGAGTGGAGCCAGAGCTCAGGGCTGAGAGGAGCCAGAGCTCAGGGCTGAGGGGAGCCAGAGCTCGGAGCTGAGTGGAGCCAGAGCTCAGGGCTGAGAGGAGCCAGAGCTCAGGGCTGAGGGGAGCAGAGCTCAGGGCTGAGGGGAGCCAGAGCTCAGGGCTGAGAGGAGCAGAGCTCAGGGCTGAGTGGAGCCAGAGCTCAGGGCTGAGGGGAGCAGAGCTCAGGGCTGAGAGGAGCCAGAGCTCAGGGCTGAGTGGAGCCAGAGCTCGGAGCTGAGTGGAGCCAGAGCTCAGGGCTGTGAGGACCAGAGCTCAGGGCTGAGAGGAGCAGAGCTCAGGGCTGAGTGGAGCAGAGCTCAGGGCTGAGAGGAGCAGAGCTCAGGGCTGAGAGGAGCAGAGCTCAGGGCTGAGGGGAGCCCCAGCTCAGGGCTGAGAGGAGCAGAGCTCAGGGCTGAGTGGAGCCAGAGCTCAGGGCTGAGAGGAGCAGAGCTCAGGGCTGAGTGGAGCAGAGCTCAGGGCTGAGAGGAGCCAGAGCTCAGGGCTGAGGGGAGCAGAGCTCAGGGCTGAGGGGAGCCCCAGCTCAGGGCTGAGCGGAGCCAGAGCTCGGAGCTGAGTGGAGCCAGAGCTCAGGGCTGAGTGGAGCCAGAGTTCAGGGCTGAGAGGAGCAGAGCTCAGGGCTGAGTGGAGCAGAGCTCAGGGCTGAGAGGAGCAGAGCTCAGGGCTGAGGGGAGCCCCAGCTCAGGGCTGAGAGGAGCAGAGCTCAGGGCTGAGTGGAGCCAGAGCTCAGGGCTGAGTGGAGCAGAGCTCGGAGCTGAGTGGAGCAGAGCTCAGGGCTGAGTGGAGCAGAGCTCAGGGCTGAGGGGAGCCAGAGCTCAGGGCTGAGCGGAGCCAGAGCTCGGAGCTGAGTGGAGCCAGAGCTCAGGGCTGAGTGGAGCCAGAGTTCAGGGCTGAGGGGAGCCAGAGTTCAGGGCTGAGAGGAGCAGAGCTCAGGGCTGAGAGGAGCAGAGCTCAGGGCTGAGTGGATCAGAGCTCAGGGCTGAGAGGAGCAGAGCTCAGGGCTGAGAGGAGCAGAGCTCAGGGCTGAGAGGAGCAGAGCTCAGGGCTGAGTGGAGCCAGAGTTCAGGGCTGAGGGGAGCAGAGCTCAGGGCTGAGGGGAGCCAGAGCTCAGGGCTGAGAGGAGCAGAGCTCAGGGCTGAGAGGAGCAGAGCTCAGGGCTGAGAGGAGCCAGAGCTCAGGGCTGAGTGGATCAGAGCTCAGGGCTGAGAGGAGCAGAGCTCAGGGCTGAGTGGAGCAGAGCTCAGGGCTGAGAGGAGCCAGAGCTCAGAGCTGAGTGGAGCCCCAGCTCAGGGCTGAGTGGAGCCAGAGCCCAGAGCTGAGGGGAGCCAGAGCTCAGAGCTGAGTGGAGCCCCAGCTCAGGGCTCAGGGGATCCCCAGCTCAGGGCTCAGTGGATCAGAGCTCAGGGGATCCCCAGCTCAGAGCTCAGAGCCCAGAGCTGAGTGCAGCCAGAGCCCAGGGCTCAGTGGAGCAGAGCTCAGGGCTCAGGGGATCCCCAGCTCAGGGCTGAGCTCTGTGCCCTGCAGGGACGGCTCCAGCCCAGGAAACACCACCTGGCTCCTGCCAAGGTTCCCCAGGCTGGGGATGAGTCAGTGCTAATTGCTCAGAATTAGCAATTCTGGGTTCCACCGGTTTGGTTTGGTTTGGTTTGGTTTTGTAAAAGCAAAACAAGGTATGTTTGGACAAAGGTGAGATGATGTTTGTGTTTACAGACAATCTGACTCCTGCATATAAATATGCTGTTCCTTGGACAAAAAACTAAAAACATCAGGAAATCAAAAGTAATGCAAATGATCTGGCTTTATAATCTTGCCAGAAAAGAAACACCTCAAAAGCAGTTGAATAATAATCATGGTCTTAAATTTGACTTCTCTGACTCCAGTTTTGTTCAATATTTTAATTATATTTTTAAAAAATTCTAAACCACGTCAGATTTTGAATCACATTTATATAAATTGATTAATTCACCCAAGGTAAAAATCATTATCTTCTTTTTGACACAAAGAAAGTGAAAGGAGACACAACAAACTGTTTGTCAAAGACACAGAACTGGTGGAAGGGCTGGTACTAAAACCCAAGAGTTTCTGGAGCACCTTATATTTTTATCAAGGATTTACTTTTTTAAAGACAATAGCAACCAAAAACCAATATCCAAAATGGTTACAGATTTAGGATCAGGGCATTTTATGGGGTAAAGGCCACGAGAAAAGCAAGTTCATTAATTCACATTTGGAAAACTGCAGTGAATTCTCAAATAAGTTATTGCTATATTCCATACAGAGCACAAGCATGAACTGAGCCCTCAGCACAGGCAGTCCAGCCTTGGATCACTGGTACCCAGGGAAATCCAGCTCCACATTCCCATTTCCTGCAGCAGGATTTCTCTGGAGAGCTGCAGGGGAGTGAGGCTGCTCAGCTCCCTGGGTGATTCCAGAGTGCCCTCTAACGAGGCTGCAGCTGCATTTCACACACACAGGAACACAGGAAAGCCCCAAATGAGCCTTGTCTCCACTTGAAAACGGGACAGCAGATGACAGACACTAACTGGTGACTGCTCCTGCACAGATATTTTATACTGCCTCGTTGGTAAATACCTCAGTAGGCAGCAGGACTATAGAGAAAGATGGGAAAATTCACAGTTCTCCCATTCCAAGAGAAGAAAGGATACTGAGTAAGATGAAAGTTAACCCACTACAACTTTTTAAGATAAACTGAGTTTTACACAATCTGTAAGGAATTGCTGGGTAACTTTCAACACATGATGCAGTTAAATCAAACTTTACAAAAATAAGTGAATATAATCAATGAAGTTCACAAATCAAAATGGAATCTCCTTGAATTTATTCCTTAATACACTGGTGTACCATAAAATACTGACTATTTGGTCTGCACCCAAGAGTGGTCACACAGACTGCAGTGGTGGAACAGGACTGGCTACAAGTTCATACAGCAGACGTGGTTTATTGCCCAGTTCCCTTTCACCCACCTACATAAACTAATAAAGCATCCTGCAAACCAGAAAAGTTCTTCTTGAGAAACAAATGCCACGCTGGTCCTCAGAACAGAAATTCACTGGAATAATCTCAGAACAGGGCTGTTCCTTGCCCTTGAAGCTGTGCCTGCAGCTATGCCAGGAGAGCACAGCTGATCAGGGTGGGATCAGCAGAGTCACAGCAGCCCCTGTGCAGCCCCTGTGCAGCTCCTGTCCCCTCCCTCCCCCTGTCCTGCACCGAGGCACCCCACTCAGGTGGGATCCACTCAGCACCCCAGCTGGGAGCAGAGGGTGCAAATGATTCTTTTCCGAGCTCCTACAAGACAGAACGGAAAGGGGCAGAAGTTCCTGAAGCTGCACTGCCCCCATCCTGCCAGATGCGAGTCAGAAGCTTCTGAACAGATCAGGCAAACTCACCCCGAGGGAGGACGGTGGAGGTGTCACTGCTGGGCGATGTCTGGGGACCCTGCTGCCACCAGGAGCTGTGAGGAAGCAAACAGAGCTGTGAGCACCTGGACACCAGGCAACCAAAACCTCAGCCCTGAGCCAGCAGGCACCTGGCTAATGCAGGCTGGGAGGCAGAGCTGGTAGGCTGCACATTCTGCCTGGAACCCCTCTCACGTACTTGCTAACTTCTTCACTTCTTGCTAAACATTTTTACTGTAATGTTAAGATCATGAGGTGCAATGAGGGGAGACCTCAGAGGAATCTGCAGCTCCTCCCGGGGGGCAGAGCAGGGACAACTCTGATCTCTGCTCTGGGCCAGGGACAGGAGCCAGGGCACGGCTGGGGCTGGGCCAGGGCAGCTCAGGCTGGAGCTCAGGGCAAGGCTCTGCCCCCAGAGGGTGCTGGCACTGCCCAGGCTGCCCAGGGAATGGGCACGGCCCCGAGGCTGCCAGAGCTCCAGGAGCCTTTGGGCAGCGCTGCCAGGGGTGCCCAGGGTGGGGCTGCTGGGGGGGCTGGGCAGGGCAGGGGCTGGGCTGGGGGATCCTGGTGGGCTCCTCCAGCTCAGGACATTCTGTGATTCCATTTGGGTCACCAAAGACTAAGAACACCTTACCAATGTGATGAAGCATGCAGGGAACCAGCACCCTGACCCACATGGGTCATCCACTTCAACAAGCACAACAAACACCTCCAGGAAAGCTCCACTCCACGGCTGCAATGGCCCAGTGGCCACCACTGCTCACAAACAGCCCTGGAGGACACCCTCAGCTGCACAGGTAACAAAAACCTGCCCTGCTCCAGCTGAAACTGGAGCTTGAGTCTGTACAGCCCAACTGCACTGCCCTCCTCAAAGAGCCAAACCCATTTCCTTTCAGTTTCTAACACTGGGAGATTCAAGTCTCCCAGGAATATTTTCCAAAAGTGTACAGGCAGTTGTATAACCCAAGGAACCCACGTGGAGCAGTTTGATAGAGGTTCCCAAGCAGTGCTGAGTCCCTCCTGTGTTCAAACACTCCTCACAGCACTGCTACATCCCAGCCAACTCTCTTCCTGACCAAAAGGAGAGGAAGAGGAGATTCCTCTTCCTTGAGGAGATTCAGGCAGAGTTTGACATTACAAAGATCAGCAGTGGGCAGACTCTGTCCTGGCTGTTTTGAAAAAGAGACTTTTCTTTCATGAACATGTAACCCAAACAAGACTCAGTGAATTGGTGTAAAATCAAAAATTATTAGACAGTCTCTTTTGAACCAGACCTGCATCCTTTTCAGTAGACAATAAAAAGTGTAAAAAAATGCAAGAGCAAATTAATACCTGAAATGAGTAAGTGAACCACAGCTGTGTGCAGAGCTGTAAGGGTAACCCCTTGTTAGGCACCCAGCTTTTGAAGGCAAGATGAGCAACAGCCAAGAATAAAACACATTGTGCAGGTATCACAAACCATGGAATGAGCAAAAAAATGTGTTACAATAATCAGGAGTCTAAAATGACAGCCACACATTTAGACTTAACGTGAAATGTGACCATACCCTTGGCAGAGCTGGAGATGTAGCAAAGAGGAAATTATTTAAAGGCATTAAATCCATGTAGAGCTGGAGTGTCTCCTGCCCTGGCTCAGTATCGTGGGACAAGGACACAGCAATGCACAGGAGCCAGAGCTCACCTGTGCAGACACACCTGCAGCTCTGCTCTCCCAAACAGACCCAGAGATGCACTGAAGCACTGGGCAGAGAATTTGGCTGCCATATTATGACCAGAAAAAGAGTCTTTGATGCATTTTTTATGTCAGTTGCTACCACAACAAGCAGGGGCAGGTTTGGCCTGCAGGACCAGCAGCCCCAGAGCAGGACACCAACAGGAACCACTCCTGATATGTCAGCTTCAAATTGGTTTCTGGCCTGTTACTGTTCAGATGTTTAGACAACAGAAATTCAACTTTTTCTTCCTTTGCTTAATTCCTCCATTCTTCTTATTTATATCTCCTTTTTTTTCATTAGCAAATTCCTTCTTCACATTCACAGTGTGGCAAGTACAGGGAATACACAACCTTGCCCATGGGATAGGGTCAGGGAAGGCACAGAACCCTCATGTGTTACAGGTGATCAGACAGAAGCTGGAAAGTTTTTAACTGCTCCTGGTCTGACCAGGTTCCAAAACACTTAATCCTTCTTTACCTGCATTTCCACCTATTCCTTGCAGAAGAAACTGCAAGGAAGATTGTTCTGTAAGAATTAGCAACACAGGGATTTTTTTTCCTTCCGTAGAAATGTCTTTGACAGAAGCAATTCCTCAAGCCTTGGACAGGTCTGTTCAGAGCCAGCTCGAGGGGCTGTGCCCAGAGCCAGAGCCCAGGCAGTGCAAAGCTGAGCCTGAGGAGGCTGCTAATGGCACAGGCAGGGCTCACTGCCTGAATCTCACCTGCAGCCACAAAGCAGGACCTGCCCCAGGTCCCCAGCAGGGAGCTCAGTCAGCACAGGGGGGAAAGGACACGCTGCTCCTGACCTCACACACCTGGGCAAGGCTCTCACCTGCCAGGCCCAGGTTAATGGCACTGGCTCACATTGCAACACCCAGCCTCCACATATATTCCAAAAGAGGCAGAGACTGTTATCCTCTGGGAAAACAGCTTTCCAGACTTCCAATATCCCACGTATACACACCCCCTTCCTTTGTTTTTCTGTAAGATTTTTTCGGATCTTTATTGTGGAGTGTTTTGTGGACAGCTGGTTAGCTGAGAAAGGTCACGTCGACATAATGCTGCTGGTTAAGCTTGAAGGGGACAAGTATAGAAGTTAGTAGTCAGTGTTTAATAACAAGCAAGGACATTGTGCCCTTGGTGTGACAGTAGGATAGGGGAGAGTATCTTTGGTAGAAATATGAAGAAAAGTTTTAATAAAATATTTATAAGAATGCAGAAGTAGGCGCAGTTGCTTGATAAGTAACTAATAGTGAGCTTGCTTTTGCAATATGTATGAGATTCATTACCACTGATATAAAGATGTGTACTTATCAATAAAGTTTAAAATTTGCTAATCACTCATATTGCATGCTGCATTTCTCCCACCAGTCCCAACACTTTATCACTGACACCTGCCATAGTTCCTCCAACACTGATTCAATTTATTACACATTCATTCAGATGAGAGATGAACATGTGAATCTCAGGATGTTCAGCCCTTGGCACATGTCCTGTTTCTGCTCCTCAGCTCCTGTGTGACCAGCCCTCCCTCCAGTGCCCCTGGTTACCAAGGGAGCTGCTTGAGGAGGCTGCCAGAGCACCACCAAGAATCCTCAGAGAGCTACAGAAAATATATTTTTATTTAAAGATATATTACACAGACTCAGCAATTAGCTTTTGAACTAAATTACTCAAACTTGGTTCAGAAGAGCACTCTTAATTTCAATAAAGTGTCTTTGTCATTAGCCCAGAGGTGCCCTATGTCATTCCCTCTCCTACCAGGTTACATCCCTGCACACATCAGCAAGTTATTTAATGCATGTTTGGGTAAATTATTCATTCACAGCAGCAGCTGCTTTGGTTGTCTGAGTATAACTGAGCCTCTGTGAAGTGGCATCCACCTCTGTGTGAGGATCCCTCTGCACCACTTCAGAGCTGGGAACTCCCAGCACAGGGAGCTCTCCCTGCTGCCTCTGCAGCATCCCACAAGCTGCACTGGCTCCAGCTGTGCCAGTTGCTGTTTGCAGTGCAAAAGAGCAATTTCAAGTGTTCAGTTTAGTCCTTCTGTGCAGCCCACACTGGCCTGAGGGGCTCTGTGTGAGCAGCACCCCCAGAGGAGTGTTCTCAGTGCTGAACTGCAACCTGCAGCTGAGTGCCAGCATTCCTACGGGCAGCACTGCTGCTCAGGAACTCCACACAGAACCAGAGCTTCTCTGATGGGGCATTTACGTTCCAGAAGATCCATTTTGCTGGTTTTGCTCCAGATGTTCAAATTTGATTGTTTCTGCCCTACTGCTTGCCCAAGAGACTGCCCAGAAGTCTGCTCTGAGCACACCTCCAGCCCTGAAACCCTTCAGCTGAGGAGCTCCCAGCACTGCCCGGCCTTCCCCCCTGCCCCAGCTCCTCCTGTAATTACCCTGCACCACCGCTGGGAACCCGGGGCACGTTTAAGAGAATTTGTGTCGCTGTGCCTCAGTCAGCAGATCCCACTGAGGGCTTTGGGAAGGCTGACAGGATCCAGCTGTGGGAGAACTTCCCACAGGCACGGATTTCCAGAGTGCCCGAGTCACTCCTCAGCTCTCCTCTCCTGAATGTGCCTGAATAAGCTGAGCTTATTCAGGGCATGTTTTCCAGAATCAGAGCATTTCTGTGGCCTGCCCTGAACTCCCCAGGATTTTTCCATCTTACTGGAGAGCTCCTGGAACCAGAGGTGCCCTGGCAGCCCGTTCTAACCACGGGCACACACGTGGTCACTGCAGCTTGATTTTCTTTAGAAAAACTGCAAACCACACAAGCAATCAACCCCTGCCCCAGCAGTGCAGTCCAGATGGTGCCACTGATGCAGCTGTGTCCTGCCCGTCCCCTGCACGCCCAGCAGTGCCTGTGGTGGAAGCTGTCCTGGTATCAAATCCTCCTGCCACGTGGAAGCACCCAGGCAGGCAGCACCTTGTCCCCTGTGCCAGCAGGGACCCGAGCAGCAGAGGTGGCACAGCCGCTTTGGGCTCAGCCAGGGACTGAACAAGGTGTGGGAGCAGCTGGTTCCCGCCCCTCCATTTCACAGCTGAGGCACAGCTTGTCCTGAGGCCATTCTTACATTTTGTATGGCAACCCCAGCTGCTGAATTAACTTGTCAACTTGCACTAGAGTTCAATTCCTCGGAAGATCCAAGCACATGGTTCTAAGCCCTTAACTTGCTCCAGCCGTGCCCGCTGTGACTCCGTCCCGCCGCCCCGCGGAGCTGAACGTGCAATCCCCGCTGCTCCTGACCGTGCTCTCCGCCCCGCTCCCGCAGGCACCGGCTCCTCGCCCAGCCCTCGGCCCGGCCCGGCCCGGCCCGGCCCGGCCCGCTCCCGCCAGCCCCGGAGCCGCTTCGTGGCGCCATGCGGAGCCCGGGAGCGGCCCCGCCGCGCCGCCCGCTCGTCGCTCCTCTGGGCGGCCGAGCCGCACGGGCCTGCTCCGGTGCCGGTGCCCAGGCCGGGCCCGCTCAGAGCCCGAGCCCGCTCCGGTGCCGGTGGCCAGGCCGGGCCGGGCCGGGCCGGTCCCGCTCGCTCCGGGCCCGTTCTGGTGCCAGTGGCCAGGCCGGGCCGGGCCGGTCCCGCTCGCTCCGGGCCCGCTCCAGTGCCGGTGGCCAGGCCGGGCCGGTCCCGCTCGCTCCAGGCCCGCTCCGGTGCCGGTGCCCAGGCCGGGCCGGGCCGGTCCCGCTCGCTCCGGGCCCGTTCTGGTGCCGGTGCCCAGGCCGGGCCGGGCCGGTCCCGCTCGCTCCGGGCCCGTTCTGGTGCCGGTGCCCGGGCCGGGCCGGGCCGGTCCCGCTCGCTCCGGGCCGCCCCGGGACTCACCTGGCACCGCCGGTCCGTCGTCTAAACCCTTCCCCGCCGCTCCGCGCCGCAAACGCCAGCGGCCCCGGAACGTCTCGCGCACGGCGCCGCGCCCTCATCGGTGTCCTGTTCCAGGGCACCGAGGCGCTGTGCCGCCAGGGGGCGATGTCGGCCGCGGCAGCGCGCGAGCCCGGGCCGGGGGGGGGGGCTGTACCGTAATTACCCGAGTGCGGCGCCGTCTGTGCTGCCGAACGTACTGTACTTAACTCGCACCCACACGGCCCTGAGAGTATCTACTGTATTAAACTTACGTTAAAGATTTTATTCAAAGAAGCTCCCAAAGCGATACCTTGGCCGCGGGCTCGCTTCTGGCGGCTGGTCAGGTCAGGTCCCTCCGGTGCCCTCAGCCAGCAGCACTCCCCGGTACCCGCTCAGCTGCGGCCGCCGCCCTCACGCTCTGCCCTGCCGGCTCCGGCCGCCTGCCAGGCCGTGTCCCATTCCGGGCTCCGTCTCTCCTCCCGGGCTCCGTGTCCCCCCTTCCCGCGGTCCGTGTCCCCCTCTCCGTCCCTCCCAGGTCCATGTCCCATTCCAGGCTCAGTATCCCCCATTCCCAGTCCGTGTCCCACTGCAGGGTCCGTGTCCCATTCCCGGTCCCTGTCCCACTGCGGGGTCCGTGTCCCATTCCCGGTCCATGTCCCACTGTGGGGTCCGTGTCCCATTCCCGGTCCCTGTCCCGCTGCGGGGTCCGTGTCCCATTCCCGGTCCATGTCCCACTGTGGGGTCCGTGTCCCATTCCCGGTCCATGTCCCACTGCGGGGTCCGTGTCCCATTCCCGGTCCCTGTCCCACTGTGGGGTCCGTGTCCCATTCCCGGTCCCTGTCCCACTGCGGGGTCCGTGTCCCATTCCCGGTCCGTGTCCCATTCCCGGTCCCTGCCCCACTGCGGGGTCCGTGTCCCATTCCCGGTCCCTGTCCCACTATGCTGTCCGTGTCCCGTTGCGGGCTCGGTGTCTCCTCCCGCCGCCCAGAGGAGGAGCGGAGCGGGCAGAGGCGGCCGCTCTCTCCCGTCCGGCCCCGCCCCGGCAGGTGCGGCGCAGGTGAGGCGCGGGCGGGCGGCAGGTGCGGCCCCGCGCGGCTCCGTCCCCGTTCCCCGTTCCCGTTCCCGTTCCCGCAGCCCGGCCATGGCGTACCGGGAGCTGGTGCGGCGCTGGCACGAGGCCGTGCGGGCGGCGGACCGCGGGCACTGGGACGCTGCCCTGGACGCGTTCGGCGGCATCGCGGAGCCCCCGGCCAGGATCTGCTTCAACGTGGGCTGCGTGCAGCTGCTGGCCGGGCGGCCCGAGGCGGCCCTGCGGGTGAGCGGCCCGGAGCGGAGCGGAGCGGGGGGATCCCCGGGGAACCCCGGGCATGGGCGGCTCGGCTGCCCCGGGTCCGCTCGCGGGGAACGGTGCTGAAAGTAGATCTGGGATCCGGCGTTTCGTGTTCTGCGTGTCCTGCGGGAATGCGAGCGGGGATGTTGAAGGGTGTTGAAGGGTGAATGGTTGGAGGGAAAAGTTTGGCTGAATGAATCACAGAAAAGTGAAAAAGGTGGAAGTTAAAAAGGCGGATGTGGCCGTCGAGGACAGGGTTCAGTGATAAACTCGGTGATGCCCGGTTCACAGTTGGACTCGATCTTTGAGACCTTTTCCAACCTTAATGATTCTGTGATTCCGTGGTTCTCTAAATGAAAATCCAGATCAGTGGGCAGAATCATTTTGAAACAAGATAATAGAGAGTAGTTAAATTAGATACTGGAAATGGCATCTGGCAATATACCTTAAGTTTTGTTAAAACTAAATCAGTTAAAATCCTGTCCTTTAGGTGAATTTAGCTCATTGTCATGTGAAAACTACACCTCTAAAGCTCAGCCTGCCTGATTCCAAGAGAAGACCTCAACCCACTGGACATGCACAATAAATTAAAAATGTATTGTAGCTTTAAATCAAAGCAGGAAAAAGATTGTCCAATAGCTGTTCTGTAGCCGTGGGTTTAGACATGAGATGGGTGTACTTTGAAAGTACAAAAATGTTGCTTGGCAGTGGAGACTGCCAGAACAAAGCTGCTGTGCCAGAAAACCACTGCCCTCGGGAAGGGAGAGGAGGTGCCCTGAGGAAAAGCCTTTTTGTGACAGCACCTGGTGTGTCTGCACATCCATCCATTCATCTGTCTCCAGGGAGGAGATGCAGATAAACCTTTCTCAAACAGTGTAAGGGGCAGCTGAGGCTGTGCTGAGGGGCTGGGGCAGCACCGTGGAGCCCTGGGCAGGCAGTGGCTGTTTGGGACACAGAGGGGCCATGGAGCTGAGGGAGAGAGCTCAGGAGAGACTTCTGAGCCCAGTCAAGGGGCAGGGACTGGGAAGAAGCTCAGCTGTATTCCGTGTGGATCAGGGGTTGGTTGTTGTTATTTCAGGTTTGGCCCAGGCAGGCAGACGTGCCAGCACAGTGTGTGGGGTCACAGGAACTCACCTTCCCCTGCAGGGCAGGGCAGGGCAGGAGGGCTGGGCTTTCAGCACTGGCAAGGGAAGGAGCACAGCCGTGATGCTGCCCCAGGAGGACTCCTGGCTCTCCCAGCACACTGAACCACGAGCTGCTACCACAAGCACTGCTTTTAGCCGGGGCACCGAAGCAGAAACACTGACTAAGAGGCCATTGTGAGATGCCCTGCAGCTTCCTCCCTCCCTCTCACTCTTTCATCACCTCAGCCTTCCCCAGCCTGGCCAGTCCCGCTGCTCCCACTGGCCAACTCTGCTGCAGGCTACAGTTTCCCCATTTTAAGAAGCCAGATGGCCAATGCAGCTCATTTATGTCCAGTCCCTTGAAGCAAGGAGGGGTAAAAGCCTGCAGCTCAGCTCACACAGAGCCAAGACCTGAAGGATGGCTGGGAGCTGTGCCCAGCCCTCAGAGCTGGGCAGGAGCCCAGGGGGTGCCTCTGTGAGGGCAGCTGGGACGGGGCTGGCTGGGTGTGTGTGCCCAGGCACTGACAGGACACATCCCAGCTGGGCCCTGCCTGTGTTTTTCTCCTCAGGCATTCAATAAAACCATTGAGAAGGACAATTCCCTGGCTGTGGGCTACTTCCAGAGAGGATTTGTCCACCTGCAGCTGGAAATGTGAGTGAGGTGCACAGCCAGTGCAGTCTTTGGTTCTCTCCTTTCAGTCCTGCTTTATTCCTAAACCTAAATGATTCTTTGATTCCAAAATTCACTTCTTCCAGCAACCTCACAGGGTCACAGGATCTGCTTTAGCCTTGGAACCCTGTCACAGGTCAGCAAGTCTCATCTCTGATAAGAGCTGCACAACTCTGGGGTGGCTGACACATGGCATTGCTGTCCCCTCCAGACAGAGGCTCCTGGATGCAAGGCTGCCACAATGTTATTTTGCCATTCAGATTTTCTCTAGAAATTTAAAAAATATATAATTGTGCTGCTTGGTGTGTCCTCACATGACACACATGAGTCTGGCCTTGCTAAAAATGCAGCCTGCACATTCTCCTGCCAGCAGACTTTGGGGGCCTGATCTCAGTCTCACTGATAGAATATTGAGGTTGCTCCAGAAGTGTCATGGGATTGATTACTCATTGTTTCCACGGTTAAATCACAGTGACATCCTCCTCAGGGAGCTGGGTGAAGTATTTTACAGATCTTGTCTTACCTTTGAGCTCAGCAATTTTCTTTCCCCTTGTTTTCCCCATATTTCCAGACCTTAATCTCCACAAAATGCCTGTCTTTATTTCTGGAAGGGAGTCAAAGTGAGCAGTTCTGGCTTTTCCAGGAGAGGGGCTGTGGCTCTCTGGAGCTGCTCCACCAGCAGCAGAAGCAAATGTGCCCCAAGCACAGCCACTGCAGGGGCAGCACGGCTGGCAGCTGCTTCCTGCCCAAAGAGCTGATGGCCTCCAGCCCCCAGGGCTCCTTCCTTCATCAGAAGCTGCTCCCACCCACCAACACCCCCCCTGGCATCTTGTCTTGGCCAGGTGCCCACTGCACAGCCCTTCCTTTCACCACCTGCAGCCTCAGTGGGCACCTGCTTGGATTTCAGTTGCATAGATGGTGTAAATTCAGACTAATACCCTCCTTATCCACACAGGTTCTCTAAATTTCTAAATGTTGAGGTTCTAAATTTCAAGTTTCTCAATTTCAATGCTCTGGCCATGTGTGTTCCCTCTCTGGTCCCCATCAGTCAGGTTCCCAGCCCTCAATCCTCCTGGGACAGGTGCTGGGACAGCAGGGAGCTCCCAGCTGTGGGTAACCTTGGCTCTTCATAACACATCTCTGGTGCAGCTCTCCTTGCACAGGCTGCAGAGTAGAACACATTTTTAAACAGTCTCCAGCTGTTTTAGGCTCAGTTTCTTGTGTCACCTCTGCATTGCAGGTATGAAGAAGCTCTCTCTGACTATCACCTGGCCTTCAGTCACCTAAGAGAAAATCCCTTCATTGATTACAAACAGCTGGGGCTGAGGCACATCCTCTATGCCTGGGAGGTAAGAGTCAGCCTGGCTCAGCAATCCTTCCCCACTGTTGGGGGTTCAGTAACAGGCATTAGTGACCCAAGACCTTTTCAAGAAAGTACATTAGAACTGTAAAAATACTCTGCTTGCACTTTTTTAAAAGTAACCTAATCATAAAAGTTGTAAATCAACATAATCTCTGGAAAGTTTAGCAAATGATTCAGTTTGCAAAGTAAAATTGTTCAGAGCAGGTGCACAGGAATTTCTGTATTGAGGGGGGTTTATTTTCTCTGTATCTGACAAAGTGGTGGCTGCCCCATCCCTGGAAGTGTCCAAGGCCAGGCTGGATGAGGCTTGGAGCAGCCTGGTCTGTAGAAGGTGTCCCTGCCATGGCAGGGGTGGAACTGGGAGCTTTAAGGTCCTTCCCAACTCAAACCAGTCTGGGATTCTGTGTAATATTTACACTTTGGTGTAAATACACATGGAAGTTTGGTGAACTCCTCAGCTCTCAGAGTTCAGTGACAGATGAGAACAGCACTGATGCAAAATGTGGGCTGTAGGAAAGTCAAGTGCATGAAAGCCTCTTTCAACTGCAGCAACTGATCTTAATATTCCCTCTGTGCCTGAACTTGCACTCTGTGCTCAGGCTGTGTTTGAAATGCTTCATCCTGTACCTCTTACTGTCACACAGAGCCAACCTGCCACATGCTGCTCAAGGAAGCTCAAAGGCTGAACTGATTGTAAATTTTTGTAATATTTGGGCATATGTAAAGGATTCCTAGAAACTGTCCTTTACTGGAAGGTTCATTTTGTTTTCTCTGAGTCCACACACACAGATTGAAAAGCAGATACAGGAAAGAGGATTTAACTCCTTACTTCCATGAGAGTGAGGAGACATTGTGTGACTCCAGCCAAGCATCTCAGCAATTTTCAAGCACCCCATACCTGGCAGGAGGAAGCAATCCTTGGCATCTGTGGTATTACCCAAACCTCCCTGGCTTTAACAGCTTCAGTGCCATGGCGCTGCCTTCCCTTGGAAATGAGCAGTTCCCTGGGAAAGGGGCAGGGCTCAGGAGTGTCCCAAGGCTGGGGCCCTCCCTGATGTGGACACACAACCCCTTACTCCAGGCATCACCAGGACATGGGCTGGCCCCCCACACTTGGGATCAGCATCCTGATTCAGCTGTATCTCATTCTTACCTGGAGCTCATTTTTCAAAATACACAAACATCCTCCTGCAGCAGAACTGTGCCATCAGCTTTCCCCATGCACGGCCTCTCACGTGCTGCAGGTGATCTCCTCGTGGGAGATACATGTGTGCTTTGAAAACCCAGAAATATTTGCCTCTTGCAAGGCTGTCACACTTCTGATTGAGTGAGAGCTGCTGCCGTCCCTGCAGTTCCTGTACATGCTCCGAGTTGCCATTCCCCACACTCCCAAACAGTCTTTTACTGCCATGGTTAAGGAGTAAAGGAAAAGCATCCTATGAGCTTGAGCCTTGTCCTGAGCAGGGCGTGCAGCCAGGTACACACCTCAATTCCCAGCTGATAACCCTATCACAGGAGATAAGGAGCTGTCTGACAGTGCTCTGGCTGTGGCCCAGCTGGTCAGTGACAGGGAGAGATCTTCCACTCTCAGTATAGACCACAGCTCCCCAACACCCCATCTGCAACACTCCCACAGCCTGCTCTTCCCCAGGAACAGACTGACATGCTGCTGAAGGGTGACAAGCTACAGCTGACAGTTTGCACATTCACAGCCCACTACAACATGAAATAGTTTCAGTTAAGTTATTTTGCAGTGACAGGGAGTCAGGATTACAAAAATCATTACCTAGTTTCATGCAGAAAAACACCCAAGGAAAGCTTCCTGGCCTTTTGGCTGCAGGAAGGATCAGAACTAAAGTGTGATACCAGAGTCTTCCCCTGCTGTCCTCATGTCTCTCACCACCCTGACCAGCAGCTCCAGCACATCCAAGCTTTTATTTTTCCTTTCTGATTGTGAAATGTTCCCAGCTCTGCCACTCAGCCTCTCCTGTTGCTGAGCTCTTGGTGCTGTAGTGCCTGTCCCTGTTTCTTGGCTGGGCTCAGGAGGACATGTTGGGTGTCCCTTGGTCCTAGCCCTCTGAGTCCCTTCCCTGTGCCCACTCCAGGTGCTGTACAGCACTGCAGCAGTGCAGTGCCACCTGCAGCAGTGGCAGGAGGCCAGGGTCACTCTGGAGAAGGCTGTTGTGTGGAGACCTGAAAGAAGAACAGCAATCCTGGAGCTGGCCCTTGAGCGGGTGCAGGTAAGGCCACCTGTGTGAGCTCCTGGGAGTGTGCATTGGGCTTCAGCTCAGGGATGTGTGCTAAAAGTTGTAATTTTGAGTGTTCCTGACATGTTCCTGCCATACACCCAGCTGCTTGGCCACCTGCTAGCACAGTCTAAGCCATTTGTACATGATGCTCTGCCAAACCAGGGCTTCAGGTGATCAGGGAACTCCATCTTCCCCAGGTGCTTCACTGCCCAGAAACACCATAGTGAAGAATTTTGGGATGACCTCTGAGGTTGAGGACATGGCTTCCTGGTCCTTCATGTTCAGGAGCTCAGTTCCATTTGTACTTGTCCTGCAACACCAGTTTCCTTGTGCAGTGTTTCAAGTGCAGAACCCCTACAAGTGCAGGCCTGGAGATTCTCCCTTTTTGTGGCACTGGCTGGCTTCTTTTGAGTCCCTTTGGCCTCAGGAACAAATGGTGGCAGCTCAGATATTAATGTCAAGCACTTTTAGAGCTGAAGTTAGGTGTGAAAGTGTTTCTAGGGCTGCTTCTAAGTGAAAGTTTCCTGTTAGACCCCTTTATGATCTGAAACATTTGCAGATCTCTGATTTACTTTTCCTGAGGGATTGATCACTTTGTTTTTAATCTGATCATCTCTTCTGGCATCACATTTGTGCTTTTCCAGTGTATTATTTGTATTTGCTATTAGTATGCTACTCAGTGGCTGAACAGAAAACATCTGAAATCAAACAGAAAAGCTGTTTAGAAGATTTGTTTGATAAACCTTCCTGCACTGCCCCCCTTCCCACCCACCCCATGCCAGCAGTGTCAGTCCTTGCCTCCCCACTGGGGAGGGGCTGCTGAGCTCTCAGTTTGCTCCTGCTTTTGTGGAGCCTGAATGGCCTTTGTCGAGTTCACAGCCAAAACTTTTGCCCCAATATCTTCCTGGAGCTGCTCTTGCACACCTCAGCTGTATTTGCTTTTCAGGGCTCTGATGTTTCATTCAATGCAAATTGATGGCTTTTCCTTCACCTGCTCTCCCCACCCCAGGATCACCTGTTTTTAGAGCCCATGTTGGTTCCTCTTGGGGAACTTTTCAGACCACGAAAGAAGGAAGTTGAGCAGCTGGATTCAAAAGATTTCCTGGGTAAACCCAAGGTAACAGACACGTACTTGTCATGATTAACAGCAGCAGAAAAAAACCTTGCCTCTGCCATGTCCAGAGAGCAGGATGGGCAGAGCTTGCAGCCAGTCCAGGCAGTCAGGACACAGAAGCCAAAATTTGTTAGAATTGCTACCCCTTCTACCAAAAAAATGCACTTTGGCACTAAAATACCTTTCTAGTCTTGGTCACTTTAAAGTCTGAAAGGGCTGAGCAGATACTCTGGGAATCTGTTGTTGCCCTTTTGCTGACAATAGGGGCACATTTTTAAGAGGGGCACATTGTCCCAGCATGCTGCTGCTCAGTCCTTCATTCCCTGGGGGACAGGTTGGCACTCAGGGGACAAATGCTTTGTGACATCCCTTAATACAAGACAGCAGAGGATTTCTCTGACCTTTTCTGTGACCAGTGCAGTCAGAACAGAGAGCTCCAAAACACATAAAAGAAAGGGAAAGTAATAAATTCACATACCTTTAAAGACTAAAAAAATGGGACACAAATGGTTGAGGTTGCCTTGGGAATCCAGCTCTGCCTCTCCCACTGAATGTACAGCTCCACACTTTGCCTGACCTTAGGATGCCAGAAGGAAATGAGTCTGAACAGATAATCTTGGACGCAGTTTGGGAATCTCTTTGTCCAGCCTAGATTCACTGATTGCTTTGTTCTCCAACAGGTCATCTCATCCATCATTCCCAACGATGAGTACATTGGCTTTGAGCCTCTCAGGCCTCAGGTGAGCAGGACAGAGCTGTGAGAGGAGGAACAGAGCTGTCATGGAGCTCCAGAAAGGGGCTCAGATCCAACCATCAGGGGAAGGAAGAGTGGACTCTTGGTAAAACCAGTGTAACACCAGTCTGGATCCATGGGGATGTTCAGAGCCAGGCTCAGCACTGGCTGTAAGGGACTCAGTGATGGGAATCTCCAGCCCTTTAAAGATGCATTTTTGGCTCTTCACCATGTCAAAACAGCAGTGCTTTGCTGTGCTCAGCCTGTCTCTGCTCATCACTTCAGTAAATGTGTCAGTGTGAGCACAGCTGCCTCTCACTGCGCTGGGAGTTCCTTGGAACCAGGGGAGGGGGAAGAGACTGTCTTACTTCCTGATGAGATAAAGAGGGAGGGGAAGGAAGAGAAGGCACATCCTGGTAAGGTGTGGAGCAGCAGACTTTTTCTGGGTGGTGTGGAATGACAAATGGGGTCAAGAGTAAAGACAAAATAACAGAGTCAGGAGGTAAGGTGGCACTTCTGCTGTAGGAGGCACTGTTACAAACAGATCCTGTTGTTTCTCCCACAGAAACAGGGCTTTTATGAACCCAGTGCCAATGCTCTGCGGTGAGTGTTCAGTCCCACCTTGGTCTTACCCTTCTCTCTCTACTGTTCAAAAAGTCTTTTATTCTCTGGCTGCTTTGTGTGAATACTCCGAGGGATCCCCACCCCTCTGGCCAGGGGTGGAGTGAATGACAAACACACAAAGACTTCTGTGGCTGCAAAGGAGCTGCAGGTCCCTGGCATCTCTGCAAGAGCCTCTGGGCAGTTTTCAGGATTTGATGGTCTTGGGAGACCAGCATGGATCAGGCATGCCTGGGGAATGGAAGCAGACAGAGGTTGTGGGACCTGCCCAGGTCTGTGGCAGAGGATGCTCAGCTTTCCCTGTCATTGTTGAGGTGGTCACGACACAAAGCAGAGACTACAATCAGTCTCAGATGGCAACTCTTTATTATCGAACATGGCTGACCTTTTATACACTTCCTAATTGTTTATACTTCTACCTTAACTATTGGCTACAATAAATCAACATAACACCATTGGTGAAAAGTTACAGTGATTTCAGCTAACTTTCTAAAAATACTTCATATAGCTGCAAAGTCCTCTTCTTATCTTTCTTCAATTCCTCACTTCTCTTGGTCTCCTTAGTTACAGCTTTAGAAAAAGCTCCTTATCAGCTTCTTCTTGCTTCTCAGCTTCTTGCTTCTCAGCTTCCTCTCACTCCTTTAGCTAACAGGCCTGCTGTTAGCCTCTTCCACATTTCCCATCTTAATTCTCAGGACAATTCCAAAAGCTCACAACCAGCCCTAGTGTCCTGAGCCAAAATCATGTTCAAACTCCAAGAAAGTAATTTGTTTCGGTGATATTGCACCAGCAGTACTTCAGGGCTGTGTCGATCAATGTTTTGATCTTGACATTGTTTATCAGTACAATGAAAATGCAGCTGCATTTGGCAAATCAGTGTTTCCCAAGCCCCTTTTGTTCCCAGTTGGGCCGGAGAGCAGCAATGGAAATCCCGATTTCCCAGCACCCTCACCTTGCAGCCCGTGCCGGCCCGGGCCGGTGCAGTGCGGTGGCTCGGAGCCATCAGCACCGCGCTCCAGGCCGCTCAGCGCTCCCCTCTCCCCGCAGGGAGGCCGAGTCCGGCTACCACCGAGTGCTGGCCCGGTACCGCCCCGAGGAGCCGCCGGGGCAGGAGGTGGCGGCCGGGAGCCTGGTGTTCGTGCTGGGCAGAGCGGCAGACGGCTGGGCCACGGCCATCCACGACGGGCAGGTGAGGGACACGGTCCCAAGGGCAGGGCAGGGACTCGGCCCCAAGGGCGGTAAGGGATGGACACGGCCCCGAGGGCAGGGCAGGGCCATGGCCCCGAGGGTGCTGAGGGATGGACACGGCCCCGAGGGCAGGGCAGGGCCACCGCCCCGAGGGTGCTGAGGGATGGACACGGCCCCGAGGGTGCTGAGGCAGGGACACGGCCCCGAGGGCGATGAGGGAGGGACACGGCCCCAAGGGCAGGGCAGGGCAGGAACACAGCCCCGAGGGCAGGGCAGGGCAGGGCACGAATACGGCCCCGAAGGTGCTGAGGGAGGGACACAGCCCCGAGGGCAGGGCAGGGCAGGGCACGAACACAGCCCCGAGGGCAGGGCAGGAACACGGCCCCGAGGGTGCTGAGGCAGGGACACGGCCCCAAGGGCAGGGCAGGGCAGGGACACGGTCCGAGGGCAGGAACACAGCCCCGAGGGCGGTGAGGGAGGGACACGGCCCCAAGGGCAGGACAGGGCAGGGCAGGGACACGGTCCCGAGGGTGCTGAGGGAGGGACACAGCCCCGAGGGCAGGGCAGGGCAGGGCAGGGCACGAACACGGTCCCGAGGGCAGGGCAGGAACACGGCCCCGAGGGCAGGAACACAGCCCCGAGGGCAGGGCTTGGCCCCAGCCGCCCTGAGCACAGTCCTCAGGAGCTCCTTCCCACACCCCCAGATTTCCTGACACTGAGCTCTCACCAGCCTCTGCCATTCACCCCTGTAGAGAGACAAGGATGGCCTCTGGGCTCTCCACCATAGGGGATCCTATTGAGGAGTTGTAGCATAGCAGACCTCACCAAGGACCACCATTTAGAGCAGGATTTATCCCCTGAGAGCTCTGATGGAGCTGAGGAGGTGGGCTGGTCCGTACCTGGTCTGTAGTGCCTCTGTTCAATGAACTTTGGGAAGGTTTGGGGATGGTTTCAGCTGTACTGGCAGGATTTATGAACGGCTCCAGGGAAGTCCTAAGGACTTAGAGCCCAACAAATCTGACATCTTCCTGCAGGCCAGGGAGCTGTAGTGTAAAGAGACTGAACAGAAACAGATAAACACAACATGGAAAATCTTTTGTTGGCAGAAGCCATTTCTCACCTGTCTAGTTCACTTTTTGAAAGAGCCATTGTATACCTGGATTAGGTTCAGTGAATGTATTACCTGCCTGTCTTTCAAAAAAGTCATAAGATTCTTCAGAAGACCACTATAAACCAGTAAGGTGTTTGAGCAATTGAGGCAGTGCTCTCAGGACTGGTAAAAATACAGAATTAAAAGCTGGATATAAAGGAACAGGTTTTTCTTCCTTTCATTTTAAAAAAATTATGTCCCCACAGCAAATCCTCTGTGACATAAGCATTTAGCATATTCCTAAGTGATACAGGAATAGAGGGAGAGCCTGAAGCATCTGGAGCTAACAGGAACAGTTACACAAGTATGTGGATGTGCTGGTTGACTGCCCAGTGAAGTGCCAGGTGAAATTCAATGTAGAAAAAATAAAAATAGACTCTCAACAGGAAAAAAAAAGCATTGTAAGCAAAAATTTCCAGTGCTCAGTTGAAATGAGCAGCAGTGATTGTCAGGAGACACAGAAATGCTGTTGGACACTGGTACCCCTGGGCATCCTTGCTGCTCTCTGCCTGAGCTCTGTCTTGGGAGCAGGGGCTTTGGTGGGTGTTTGGTGTGTTCCACTGCAGCCACTCCAGCAGGAGCTCTGCTCCCTGCAGGAAAACTGCAAAAGGATTGTTGGATTTTGCCCAGCAGTGTGTGAGCACTGAGCACTTGGGTGGCTCAGGCACATTTGTGTGGCCATAGGGTGACAGGCAGTGCTGGGGCTGGGCTAGGGTTGCTGGGCTCCTCTCTCACTCTGCTCTGCTCCATGTCCCTGTGCAGAGGCTGCACATCCCGAGCTCTCTCCTGGAGCCTGCCTCAAGGATGGATAAATGGGTAAGCTGGCAACCTTGCAACCGGGGGGAGGGAGGGACCAAGACATACATTTGGGACATTTATCTGTAAAATTATCACAGGTTAGGACAACTCTGTAAGAGAAACGTAGAGTGTGAAGCACTGAGACTATTGACTGAAGATCAAGTGCTCTTGAATGGTAACAACAGAAGAGTTAGGAGTATAAAAAATCCCTTTGATTTGGGAGAACTTCATCTCCACCACAGGCATAGCCACACATTATCCCAATCATTTTCCATCTGAACCCAGTGTGGAAGGGTGCAGCTCAACCCCATTTCATGTGAGGGAGTTTTCAAGCACATGCCCTTTCTGATGTTGCAATGATATTTTAGTTGTCATTTTTCCCCCTCCAAATGAACCTCTGGGACACACTTGGGCGTTTGCTCTATGGCTGTGTCACTGTCAGCCAGCCCAAGTGGGGAGGGCCCTCAGCACAGTGTGAGCAGCCTCCTTCTGCTCCAGCCTCCTTCTGTCCCAGCACCAACCCAGCAGGGAGCAGAGTGCCAGGGAAGTGTCCCCAGACCTCTGCCCTCAAGAGCCTCATTGCTCCAACTCATCCAACCATTCAATGAGCAGCTCTCCCTGGGGCTCTCTCTAGGGTTACACCCACAAGTCTGCAGCTGGCTGCAGCCTGTCACACACCAGCCTTATCCAGGCTCCCATTTTCTGCCCTCTCCTTTCTGATGCCGTTCTGTTGCAGAAGATCAGCACTGGGATTCCCCTTCCTCCTGCCCAGGTGCCTCCCAGCCGCCTCCCCATGAAGCAGAAGCCAGGTAACCCCTGGGCCCTCAGTGGGTGAAGCTGTGCCCAAACCCTGCTCTTCAGGGGGCATGAGGAGGTGGTGGTGCTGACTGCAGGGCTGTTCCCCTGCCTTTGTGCTGTTCTGCAGATCCTCCTGGGGAAGAAAATGCCTCTGTCAATGATGCCAGTGCCCACATGGACTCTAAGGTGAGGTGTTCCATAGGCTGAAGCTGGCACAGCCTCAGGAGACCAGGGCTGGGAAGAGTGCAAGACTCCTGCCCAGAATTCCTGAGCTGCTCCCAAATCACTGGGGAAAAAACTCCTTCCTCTGACCACTTTTTCATTCTAAAGAGAGGCTCCCACGTGGTCTTTCCTCCCAGTTTGTGACCCTCCCACTTTGTGACACAGCCCAAGGCTGACCTGTTGCCACCCTCCGAGGCACCAGGAGCAGCAAATGCATCAGAGTTCTTGTGCACATGCTTTACAGCCCACTTTGCAAGAGGCAGTTGTCTTTGAACACCCTGCTGTCCTTTCCCCCCTCTTCCTGTGTCCCATTTTCTGTCCCTATCAGTCTGGATAGCACAGTTCCTTCAAATTTGCCCTA
Organism: Melospiza melodia melodia; assembly: GCF_035770615.1. Lineage (NCBI taxonomy): Eukaryota > Metazoa > Chordata > Aves > Passeriformes > Passerellidae > Melospiza > Melospiza melodia. The sequence goes on from NC_086215.1 coordinate 2,712,162, forward strand.
TTGGGTAATGTCCTCTGAGGTACTTCCATGCCATTGCCAGCCCCTGCATGTGATGGTCCTGGAATGACTCCTGTGGCCCTCTGGGGACACCACCTCTGTCCCTCAGCTGCAAGTCAGCTCTGCCACACCTGTTTTTGGGGCTTTTGGGGTAATTGTTTCAGGTGTAGCTCAGCCAGAAGGTAGCACAACAGAGGAATGTGGCTGCTCCTCTCCAGCTGACTGGAGGAATTGGGGCCCAGCTCATATAATTTTGTGTTGAGGAGGTACCTGTAAAATCAGAACCAAAACCAGAATTCCTGAGTAACAGGAGGAACATTTGATCCCATGCTTTAAATCCAGAGTTCTCCCTTTGAAATTCAGGTCTGCATTTTGATGTGTTCTGCTGCAACATGGCAGCACAGAGATGAGGGACTGTGCCTGTGTCACCTCTCTTGGTATGAGAGCAGATATTGTCCCTCGGGTTTGTTAGTCAGTTGGGGTTCTTCTTAGTCCATGAGCTTCAGAGTCAGTCTGGGCTCTGCCCCCAGAGGGTGCTGGCACTGCCCAGGCTGCCCAGGGAATGGGCACGGCCCCGAGGCTGCCAGAGCTCCAGGAGCCTTTGGGCAGCGCTGCCAGGGGTGCCCAGGCTGGGGCTGCTGGGGGCGCTGGGCAGGGCAGGGGCTGGGCTGGGGGATCCCGGTGGGTCCCTCCAGCTCAGGGTACTCTGATTCTCCACCCTGACCGAGCCCATCTCCCGCAGGTCCCGCCGAGGCGCGGGGAGGCCCCCGCGGGCGCGGACAGGCCGGCGGTGCTGCGGCTGCGCTGCGAGTGCTCGCTGGTGCTGCGGGCGGGCGAGGCCCCGGCCCTGCCGGCCCTGCGGGCCCTGCTGCGGGACAGGCTGGCCCAGCAGGCACAGCGGGGCGCGCTCAGGTACGGGGCGGTGGGGTGGGATGGGCCGGCAGCCATTCCCCTCCGGACACGGGCATCCAGCTGCCTCTGGGCTCCTGGGAACGTTTATCTGGGGCCAAAAGCAGCAAAGATGTAGCACACAGTCGGCCCAGAGGGCAAACCTCACCGTGGGCTTTGGGTGGGACCACAGAGTGATCCCCGCGGGGAAGCACATTCTATTCCTCTTGTAATCCCCTCCCACTACATCAAGGGAGGGGAATGGCTCAGGGAGGGCTGCAGAGGGACTTATGACAAAGGCATGGAGTGACAGGACAAGGGGGAATGGCTTCAAACTGACAGAGGGCAGGGTTGGATGGGATATTAGGAAGAAATTCTTTAATATAAGAGTGGTGAGGCCCTGGCACAGGTTGCCCACAGAGATTGTGGATTCCTCATCACTGGAACTGTTCAAGGCCAGATTGGATGGAGCTTGGAGTAACCTGGTGTAGTGAAAGATTCTCTGTCCATGGCAGGGGGATGAAACTAAATTATCTTTAAGGCCCTTCCAAGGAAAACCGTTCTACAACTCTGTGATTCTATGGGCCTTGGAAGCCTAAAGGATCTTTCCTAGGAAACTGTACCATGGTCAAGAAAAAGGGAGGAGAGAAGGAAAATCTCTGTGTAGATGCAGCTGCCACAGATTGGATTTTGTCCCACTCAGCTCAGCCTTTGCAGTAACAAGGATCAATGCAGAACAAGCTGGCACTCAGGCAGAAGATCCTGGGGTGAGGTCTTCCTGATTGTGATACCCCTTGGGACACACAGTGCCATCAGGAGAGTTTAGAATCTTCCCCTCAAGTTTGTGTGGGAGGAGGTGACAGTGTCACTCCCCACAGTGCCATTTCTGCCTGCTGAGCATCTGGGGTAGCCCCATGTCACTGTGCAAGGGGAGAAGCTCAGAACTGGCCTGCAAAGGGGACTGTGAAGATTGAGGTTGGCAGAGGGCTGGGCTGGCCTCCAAGTTTGACTTTAAATGAAATTATTTGCTCAGCATTAATGAACCCTTGCAGCTACAGGCTCCTGGATGGCACAGAGCTGGGGACAGTGTTGGGACAGGAAGACCTGGGGAAGGTGTGGCAGCAGCTGATGGAGGGCAAGCTGATACTCTGTTGCCAGGTACGTAGGCTGGGACAAGGTCTCTGCTGGGCTGGGCTCCAGTCTCTGCTTTGCTTTGCAACCTCCATGCTGGCTTTTTCCTGCAGGACTCAGACTCCCAGTCAGGCAGACCTGTTCTCTACCAGATGCTGGCTGAGCACTCTTACCTGCCACAGGGACCAGGGGACCTGGAGTTCAGCAAGGGAGATGTGCTGGATATCCTCTCTGAAGGTAGCTCTCCAGTCCTGCTGCTGGGCCAGGCTTTTGGAGTCTGCTCTGGGGAGCATGGGCAAAATGTGGCCTCTCCTGTGCTGTCTGAGGTTCATACTCTCAGGAGTTACAGGCTTGGAACGGGTTTTTCCCAGAGTTAAATTCCAGGCATGAAAACTCTCACTAACCCCACTCATATGGGCCAGGGCTCATTCCTGCTCCTGTATGTTTTCCAGTGAATGAAGACTGGCTGGAAGGACGATGCAATGGCAAGACTGGCATCTTCCCCAAATGCTTTGCCACCCAGACCAGCTGTGATGTTGCCTTCCTATAGCAAACAGGAGCCTTTTCCTGCCTGGCTGCACCCCCAGGGGTGGGAGACACTCGTCCCAGCTCATTTGGGCCCCAGCCAGCACAGCCAGGAGCTCTCCTGTACCTGGACAGGGGATATCTCCCACTCAGATCCATGGGGTCACTTCCAGCAGTGATGGCATTTCCCACAGCCTGTTCCCTGACCTGGCATTTCTTACCTTGTGCTTACACTGCCAAAGATGTACCTGTGAAGAGCAGAGAGCAGGGAGAGGGCTCTGGGGTTTGGCTGTGGGAATTCTCCATGTGGAAGCTCAGGCTGCTATGTGGGAAGAGGTTCCCCTGAGTGGGAAGAGGTTCCTCTGGGTGGGAGGAGGCTCCCCTGAGTGGGAAGAGGTTCCCCTGAGTGGGAGGAGGTTCCTCTGGGTGGGAGGAGGTTCCCCTGGGTGGGAGGAGGTTCCTCTGGGTGAGAATCTTCATCCCTCTCCCTATTGCTCGTGTTGAGGCTGGGAAGCTGATCCTCACTCCCCAAGCCAAGGGTGGCTGGCTGGGAGCAGGGGGCAGAGCCCTGTTCCCCAGGCTCTCAGGTCACATAACCCTATCTCCACCAGCCAGAGATGCTGCTCTTTCAAAAGGCTTTTGGAACTAGTTTGCAGTGGGATTCAAGTGATAACACCATGAGTTAGGACCCTGTCTTCCATAGCACACAGCTATGGACCTGACCATTCCTTCACCAGGTGCCTCAGGCACTTTTCTTAAGCCCTAAAGCCTAGGTGAGATCTTGGAGCACAGAGGAAATAGGCACTTGTGGAAATCTCCACTGCTCAGAGCAGCTCTGGGTTGTGGGAGAGCCCTGGAGAAAGGGCTGGCTGGGAAGTGCAGTGCTGGGCTGGTGCTGCAAAGGTGAAAGCCCTGTCCAACTCCTGCAGGTGGGCTGGGCTGATCTAAATAAAACACTCAAGTGCCTGGAGCTGGAACCTGTTCTGGATTTGGTGTCTTGACAAAACTTGGCTATGTAACTTGAATATAAAATAAACCCTGAGCCAGAGTTGGCAACTCTTAAATCAACTTCCACTTGTGTTTTTCTGCTGAGATATGCCAGTAAGTATTTTTAACAACAGCTGACAGTGTCTTTGGGAAGAGATTCTGTCACATACTACAAAAATATTGCACATCTTGCACAGGGCAGGATACAGATGATGTCATCCCTCTGCTCAGAGTTAGGTGCCCACCACTGCTCTCCATTGCCAGTTGCCTCCCAGGACTGTTGGAAGAATAGCCCAGCAGGACTGGGAATGCCAAGGAATCTGTGCTAGGCTGAGCAGTGACATTCATATTTGAAAAACAAAACCGATTTTATTTCTCATTTGAATTTTTTTAGCTTCATGCAGCCAGCAAGTCTCAATCAGCTTTTGGCAGTCAGATTAAAGGAGTCTTCCTCTTGGAGAGAGATCAAGTCATCTTCCATATTCACAGAGATGACCCAGTCAGATCTCCTGAGCAATGGAGATGGGTCTAATGCCTTCATCCTTTTCCACTTTCTACCTCTTCTGCACCACTTCCCTGCCTGGTTTAGAAGGCAGGATGCCTAGGATGCCTGTAGTCAGGAGGCTGGGAGCTACTTTGTTTTCCAGAAGCAGTGCAGGAAAGCAGCCACCAGGCCTGCCACGATGGCCAGCACGAGGAAGGAGACGGCCCCTGCCCACAGGCCGGGCTGGTGGCCCTTGACCTGCTGCAGAGCCTCAGCAGGGATCATGTTGGTCAAGTTCAGCATGAAGCCCAGTGTCCACCCGATGTCTGTGTTTGCTGCCTGCAGGGAGACAGCACAGGGCATCATCCAAAAGCACCTCTGCCAGGCACCAGCAGCTTGTGTGAGGGGCTGGGGGCATCTGTCCCGTGAGCTGTCCCAGCTGTCTCACATGGGGACCAGGCTGTGATGAACCCGATCTTGCCAGCAGCACTTGCACAAAGAGCTTTCCTGCCCCCCCTCCCCCAGGGCTAAGGGACAGCTGAACACGGATGACTGCTCTGACCCAGGTGTCCCTCTGTGACCTGCACGTGATTTTGGATCTGGGGTTTCCTCTGTTGCCACAATCCTTCTAATTTGGCTGCAGAGTAAGATCAGAAAAGACCTTTCAGATCATGGAGTCCAGCCATCAGCCCAGTACCACCACCATGCTCATCACTAAGCTGTGTCCTCATCCACATGTTGTTTGTGCCACATCCACATGTTGTTTGAACACTTCCTGGGATGGTGACTCCACCAGTGCTCTGGGCAGCCTGTTCCAAAGCCTGACCCTTTCCATTTTCATTTCCATGAAAAAGCACCATTCCTAGTACCCAACTAAGCTTCCCCTGGCAAAACCTGAGGCTGTCTTCTCTCATCCTGGAAATATTCTGGTCAGGCCATACTCTGGTTCAAAGTGGTCATGGGGCCACCATCACCTTTCTGATAACAACATCAGAGACCAAAGTGGCCAAATCCTCTGTTTTTCCCTGACCTCCCCTAAAATCAGTTACATTGACAGCATGGAAAGTGAGACATGAGCTGGGTCAGAGGTTTGGGCATGGCTAAGAGACAGCAAATCTCTCCTGGGACCCCTGGGGACCAGCCATGAAACAGGGACACATCTCTGGCACAGAGGACTCCAGAGATGCTGCTCCTGAACATGTCCACCCTCTCCTGCTGCCCACAGGTGTTTACCTGCCTGCTGAAGTGGATGTTGCTCCAGGTGTGCTCATTGAACTTGTAGCCATCGAGCAGCAGCGTCAGGATGTAAAAGGCCACGGAGCAGTAGGTGTGCAGGTACTTCAAATCCTTTGGGAAGCTCTGCACCAGCTGTGAGGCCATCAGGGACAGAGTGCAACAGGGAAAGAAAGAGAGGCTCAGAAACCCTCCCTAGCCCAGGGAACAGCAGGGCTTGTACTCCAAGGACAGAGATTTGGGACAGGATAAGCAAAAGGCTCCTGGCTGCCCTTCACAGGGCTCTCACCTCTGTCCAGTTCCTCCGGCAGAAAGAATGGACTGTGGTGTTGACTTCACGCAGAGACTGCTGGCGGGTCAGGTTTAAGAAGTTGAAGGTGTAGTAGAACCCAGCAAAGGCCTGGGGGGCAAAGGAACATGGTGAAAAACAATTGCTTCCTCACCTGAGAAAAGACCCAGGGGCCCCTCTTGCCTGGGGAGAGAGTCTCAAGTAATTCCCCGGGTTCTGCATCGGGCAGCCCCTTGATGGTCTGCCAGAAAGTCTCAGAGCTGGCCCACAACCCAGGGGGTGTTCTTGCACTCTGAGCTGGCTCACACAGTGTCCCTCAGATAAGGCCTTCCCGTGCCCCTCAGGAATGCTGGCACGGGGCAGGAGGCAGAAGCCCCCTCTGAGCACACAAGAGGTTTGCAGACAGAGCCAGCTCCGAGGGTCCCTCTCTCCCCAGCCCGTTCCACAATCAGTGGCAGAGGAGACACCCAGGCCCTGCCTTCGCCCTCCCCCAGGCAGGGCCCGGAGGCTGCTTACCAAGAACTGTCCCCGCACGGGGGGCTGATAGACCCCATTGAAGCCGCACGGCCCCTGCGCCCCGCAGCTGAAGTTGAAGAGTCTCCGCACGGCCGCGTCACACGCGGCTGGGTCCCCTGTCCCCGTCACCGTGAGGACAAGGCCAGGGCTGGCTGAGCTGGGCGCACGCACACAGGGGCTGTCGTAGAGCTCTGCCACGGTGACGTTCTCCTGGTACCCCTGGGGGTAGCAGGGGTGCTTGATCTGGCTACTGGAGCTGGCCTGGAGAGAGATGGAGCCATTAATGGGGCTGCAGCGCCACTGAGACCTTCCCACAGCCCCTCCCAAAAAGCAGGACTACACCCCAGGAGGACTGCATGCACCCCACCTGGGAACTCCCTGAGCAGCCCTGGCTCCTGCAGCGCTGGGCTCTGCCTCTGCCCCCGGGCAGCAGTGCAGGGACTGTGCTGGGAAACCTCTCTCTGGGCAGGAATGGAGCAAGGCCAAGAGCATGGTGACAGCAGAGAAACTACACATACAGCTGGGCTGGGGGAATTACAAAAATGCCACTGCACGTCAAGATGTGGGGAGAAGGGAGCTCTGGCTGGCAACCACCACCACCTTCCACCCAAATGAGGCAATTTTTTGCTTCCCTAGTTAAAACCCAAGCCTCTGCCAATTCCCAACTCTTGGCCCACAGGCACGCCCAGCGCTGCAGGGGGAGATGTGCCACGGCACTGGGAGATGGCTGAGCAGCCCCCGTGCCCCGTGGCACCTGGTGCAGAGCTGCCAGCAGCATCTTCAGGGCCTGGCTCTGCCCGTAGCACAGGTAGCTGTGGCTGTACAGGGAGTAGTTGGTGCCGTAGAGCCGGAAGAACACGGACGTGTTCCTGTCCTCCGCGGGGACCCCGGGCTGGAAGGTGATCTGCGTCGAGGCACCGCCGAGGTCCAGAGCTCCCAGAACCTCGGTGTCCTGGGGATGTTCCCATTTCTCTGCAAACGAGAACTGGCCCAACACACAGCAAGGCTTAGCCTCAACTGCAGCACTCACACTCACACTCCCTTCCCGCAAGGACTTGGGGGCCCCAGGGGCACCTTCCACCTGCTCCTGGCTCCCTGATTTATCCCTGCCTGCCCACATCCTCCTCAACCCACGGACACTTCCACGGAGCACTCAGGTGTGGCCTCTTGGCTGCTGCACATCTGCTGGGATCCAGACACTTGGAGCAGAGAAAAAGGAACCCTGTACCCTGGAGGCCGATCCCGCTGCCAGATCCCTGGCACCCCAAAATCCACCCCTGTGTGTCAGCACACGAGAGCACAGGGCCAGGCTGAGCTGGACACAAAGATCCTGTTAATCCCATTAATGAGGTGCAATCTGCAGCCCACAACCACAGGGAACCTTTGGCTGCCTGGCCAGTGCCCCAAAGCTCCATTCCTCCCTCCTCTGCAGGTAAGGAAAGCTGCTGCAGCTCAGACAGGGACGTTCTCTCCACTGGCCCTGCCCTGCCCTCTCCCCAGCTGCACCTTGACCAGTGTCTCCAGCAGGTAGTTGACAGTGATCCAGCCAAAGGAGCCCTCCTCGCTGCCCGTCAGGATCCGGGCTCCGCGGAAATCCACAGGGTACTCCCCAATGGCCTTGGACACCTCGGCCAAGACCTGCTCGGCCTTGCTGCTGTTCTCCTCCCTGCCGGCAAAGGCACAAACACCTCAGGTGCTGCACGCCCCGCCTGGCAGCTCTGGCAGCCGGGCTGGCACTGAGAGGCCGCCGTGCCCCGCCAAGGAGCTGCTCCCGACATCTCTCCAGCACCGCCAGCGGCTCTCCCGGACACGCCGTGGCACCGCGGGCAGGGCCGCTCTGCCCATGCCCACGGCCTGGCCGGGCAGCACCCCCGTGCCCCGGCCCCCGTGCCCCGGTGCCAGCCCCGGCTCCGGCGCCGAGCGGGAAGGGCGGGAGGTGCCGCTACCTCAGCAGCCGCATGCCGGCCGTGGCCCCCAGGTACGTGGGGGTCTCCCGCTGCTGCTCGGCCGGGACGATCTTCATGGCCCTGTCCAGGCAAGGCTTCAGGCTGGCGCCAGCCCCCGCGGGGTTGTCTGCGTAGCTGGAGATGCCGGGTCCTGCCACAGGGAACCGGTGATGGAGAGAGCCCAGCGCCACCCCGCAGGGACGGCACAGCAGGGGACTTGTCCACCCAGGAATCCCATAGGGCTTTTTTGTTGCTTGTCCCAGGTAGTCCCGACCCGCGCTCGGAGCTGTCGCTCCAGGCGGCAGCAGCTGTGGCACGGCCGCTCGCCCCGGGAGCCGCAGGAGCTCCTGCTCCGGGCAGAGCGGGAGGGCTGCGGCCCGGGGACGCTGAGCGCACAGCTGATCCCGGGTGGCCCAAGTGCTGGGCACGGCCAGTCCGTCCTGCAGGAGCTGGGGACAAACACAGCTGTTCCCCATTTCCCTGAGGGCACCTGGAGCTGATAGACACTCTGTGTGCCCTTTCACAGCCTCCCTATTTTCAGAGGCTGGCACTGGATCTGAGAACCTGGCATGGTCCTGCAGTTGGTAGGGCCAGGCTCTGGGGTGGAAATCTCACTGTTTATCTTCCCGGGAGCTTTGACTCAATATCTGCCATTAGCCCAAGCAGCCCTTGCGTTACACTTTGCCCTCGGCCTGACCTTTGCAGTTAACCAGTAACTGCCATGCCGCTGCTGCCGAGGGACGTGAGGGCAAGGCGAGCTCTGAGCCCTCTTCCCCTCGCCCAGGCACCTCTGCCCTGGCCTGCTGGCCTTTGCTAGCCCCAGCCTGGCTCCATGTACCACTTATCTGCTCCTAGATCTGCTCTCTAGAGTGGGCATTTCCTCCAGAGAGACTTGTCCTTGTGCCGAAGCCTGACACAGCACTTTTGCAATAGGAATACACGACCCTGTGGGTATTTAGAAATGCCCAATAGATAAATTAGCATTTATCACAGCTGGCATGAATCAGCTTTGGTGTGTGGAACAGCCATGAAGGGCAGCACCAAGGTTGGCCATGGAGAGGGAGGGCAGCCCCCAGCACTCACCGGACACTGAGCAGGCCTCCACCTGGGACACGATGCCCGTGCCGTTCTCCTTGTCCGCGCGCCACCGGTAGATGTAGAGGGACGTGTGTGTGGAGCCAGCGTCAAACACCAGGCCGTGCTGGGGAGCAGAGGGGACACGGGGTGTCAGGGGAGCAGACCAGCGTCACCTGCTGCAGAGTGAGGGAGAGAAGCTCCAGGAGAGCCATCGGAGCTCCTGGTGGGCAGGGGAGCCTAGAATGGCCAAACAAGACTGGTGTTCACCAGGACAGAAAAAGTCTGGTGGCATTGCAGTTACCAGCTGTGTTGGGGACAAGGATCCATCCCAAGCCCCTGGGGCTGGCAGTGCTTTGGGATGAAAAAGCTGCATGTGCTGTGGGGCCAGGCACAGTGACCAAATTCAGCTAGACCCGCTCCAGTCTGTGCAGGGCATTGTCCCCATGTTGGTGACAAACAGCACAGCCTGCCTGAAACCCAGGCAAAACCCAACACCCAGCGGTAGCCAGCAGCCAAATGAGAGCTGTGCTCCTTCTGAGGACCCTACCTTGGTGCTGGGGGGCAGAAGCACATCCTTCACATTCACCACGCTCAGAATGAGGGCGATGACGCTGCAGACACAGGTGGCTGCCAGGAGACCGGCAATGGCCTTGGCTTTGGAGCCCATTCCTCCTCCAACCTGCAGGGACAGCCCCAGCTCACACCTCATGCATGGCTGTGGGACTTTCCCATCCCAGCAATGAAGCCATTCTCTGGTACATGGCTGCTCTTAGCATGGAAGAGGATAATATCCACGGGCTCCTCTGGACCCATCCCAGCAGGGCTGTTGGCAGCCTCAGGGCTGGGACACTCTGCCATTCTGAGCACTCCCTCCTTGGCGGATTTTCAGTACAACTTGTTCAGCCCTGCCTTCTCACCTGCAGCCCCTCAGGTCCCTCTGTGCCCAGCCCTGCTCAAGCTGTTCCCTGGCTGGCAATCAGCACCTTCCTTCACAGCAGCATCTCTGGGGGAAGCCCAGCTGTGGCTAGCTGGAGTTCCAAGCTGAGAGCAGGATCGTGGCCTGGCAGAGTACCAGTGTGACCATCCTCTCTGGGGTGCAGAGCCACATCCCTCCAGCACCCACATGCTGCCACCTCAAAACCCATACTTGGGACCAGGTCACATCTGTTGCCCAGCAGGCCCAGATTGTCCCTGAGAGAGTCCTCTCTGCTTCAGGCAGGGAAACAGCATCTCCAGCTGTGTGTCTCCTGCCTGGCCCAGCTCTTACTGATGCCACAGCATGTAAGAGATGCACAGGGACAGTGTCCATGCCTGCTGTGATCCCCACACCTCTCCTGCAGCCCCAAGGGCAGGCAGGAGGGCAGAGGCAGGAAGCTCCTGCTGATCCGGGCACACAGCCAGGCTGGAATGCCCACATCACTGCCCTTGGGGACTGGAGCACTTCCCACTTGTCCATCCAGAGCTCAGCTCCCAGCAGAAACAGCCCCCAGGTACTCCTAAGGAATTGTAGCAAAGCAAAGAGTCTGGTTCTCTGTGACAGCCTCTGCACAGGGCAGCTGAGATATCCATGTGCTCAGCACCTCACAGCTGCTCCAGATGTGCTTTTTGCAATGCACAGCTCTCCCTCCTCCTCCTGCACTGCCCTGCCTGGTGCCTTGAGCCACACAGGCAGGATGCCTGCTGCATCCTGCTGAGGCTGACCTTGCTTCACACTCCAGCTATAACCTGCGGGTGGCCTGAGAGCCCTGGGTACCAGAGGCATGGTTTAACCCCACCAGTGCTTTGGGTGGGACCTGGAGCTGTCACTTGGCTACACAATTCTCCTGTGAGTGCATAAATTCCCCTGAGAAATTCCCCTGCCCTTTTCCCAGGCCAGTGGAGAGAAAAGACCTTCGGCAAGTTCAAAGGAGATGCTGATTCCTGTTTTGGAGTCAGCATCTCTGGCAATGAGCAAGGGTGACCAATCTCCGGCATGGCATGAGATGCACAACAATGAACAGCAGCTGTTCTTTGGGCCCATGTCATGGGATATGGGGCCACCAAAATCCCTTATCAGACCTTGTACTATAGCCAGGAGCCTTCCCTCTACAGTGGCTATGAAGAGATTGTATGGATTCCTCTGATAAATCCTTGTCATAGAAATGGGGAATCATTGAGGACCTCTTTTAGATATTAAAGTGGTTATCGATTCAAAGTTATGTCAGACTCAAATCATTAACCCAGCACCACCAAGAAAACCACTTAATTATGTCCCCAGTTGTCATATCTGCAGTCCCAGCAGCCCTGCTGGGGTTTGCCCTGTTATAACTGCACCGTTGGGATGTGATTCATCTGCTCCAGGTAACAAACAAAGCAATGGGAAAAGTCTGCAGCCCAGCCTACATCCTGGAAAGCTCTGTCCCACGCACTGTGAAATGGAAGGACACGAATTGGTGACAAATTGCACTGTGCTGAATGCAGGAGAGGGTGGGAAATGGGCTCCCAGCCTGCTAGGGTCCAATTCCCGTTCTGACTGGACTGGGGTAACATCCAAAGGCAGCACACAGCCAGCTCTCCCAGGCAGGAGAATGGGGCACAGAAAGGGAGCCCAGTGGGTGGGAAACAATCTGAGAAGCTCATCAATCTGCCCAGGCTTTCTGTGGCATCCCGGGGCTGGGCAGCTCCAGTACCTGCTCCCAACCATGCAGGATCAGAAGCAGCAGGACAGGAGAGTGGTGCTGATGCCTCCAGAGCTGCAGAGGAGGCACGATGCTGCACAGTGCCTGCCCATTTCCAGATGTGCAAAGTTTCCAGCTGTGCCCAGCAGCTGGAGCAGGGCAGCACTTGATGTGTAGGGCTGGCCATGATGACAAGCTTGACAAACACCTGTGGGACATCCCTCACTTGCAGCATCCCTTGTGCACAGGGAGCAGGGCCTCGAAAATTGGGGCAAAAGGCTCAGAGCCACTGCTGGATCTAAACTGCGTGTTGCTCAGGACAATGGCGGGGCTGACTTCCCACTGGGCACATTTGGGATTTGAAAGCCAAAAGGGCTCTGAAGGTTCAAAGAGGGTGACTGTGGATGCCAGGAGCATCCTTGCCAGGCAGAACAGTTCCCTGCATCCCACCTCCCACCAGCGCTGGGGCTTGCCAGTGCCCTCCGTGCCTGGTCTCCGTGCCCTCCGTGCCCCTCTGCCCCCCGCACCTGGGAACCTCGTGCGGCGAGCGGCCGCCCCGGCCCCCTCGCCCTCCCGCACCGCCCCACGGAGCGTGTTTGCCCCAGCACCGCCCCCGCTGCTGCCGGGGCCCGCTCCCAGCCCTGCTCCATGGAGGGGCAGCAGCCCCGGGCCCGGCTCCCCCCGTGCCTGCCCCGGCTCACCCCGCTGGCTCCGGCCGCCGCTCCGGCCCCGCCGCCTCGGCCCGGGCTCAGCGCGCACCTGGGGCCGGCAGCCCGCTCCTGGGACAAAGGCTGCCTCGCCGGCGTGGCCCTCCCCTTGGCCCCGGACCAGCAACCTGCCCAGGAGAGCGCTTGGCCGGGAGGCAGCGGGGCTGGAGAGCCGGGGTGATAAGAGCATCCGGGATTAACCACTTCGCTGCTGGAGGAGCGGCACAGCCTGGCGCGCTCCGCCCGGGGCCGGGGGGGCTGCGCTGCCCGCGGAGATCAGCGAGGGGACAGCGAGATCCCGAGCAGCCCCCGGAGCCTGCGAGCGCCTGGCGCCGGAGGCAGCAGCTGAGCTCCGGGAGCCTCAGACACCCCTGTCAGACCTGCGGCACAAACGCCGTGAGGGGCCGAGTCTGCCCTGTCACCCGGCTGTCACCCGGCTGTCGCCCGGCTCTGCGGGACCCCCGCAAGCCAGGCTGGCAGCGGGGCTCGGGACAGAAACAGGAAGGACCTGTCCTCACAGCCATCCACGTGGGATCCATCCCCACAGCCATCCACGTGGGATCCATCCCCACAGCCATCCACGTGGGATCCATCCCCACGGGCAGGCACCGAGCTGTCCCCACGGTTAGGGAGCCACCCCCACTGCCAGGGTCCCTTCTGTCCCCATGGCCAGCAGCTGTCCATGGCCAGAGTCCCGTGGCTTTGGGACAGTGCGGGCAGGGAGCGGGCAGAGTGCGGGAGCGTGGGGCAGGCAGGGGGGAGGCAGAGTAAGGGAGGGAGCGGCAGGGTGCAAGGAGGGGACAGGCAGAGGGACAGACAGGGCAAAGCCAGGGGTACAGGCAGGGAGCAGGCAGAGGGACAGGGAGAGAGGAGGCAGAAGGGCAGGCAGAGGGTCAGGCAGGGAGCAGGCAGAAGGACAGGCAGGGAGCAGGCAGAGGGACAGGGAGGGGGACAGGGTGGAACCAGGCAGGAGGACAGGCAGAAGAACAGGCAGGGAGCAGGCAGAAGAACAGGCAGGGAGCAGGCAGAGGCACAGCCAGAGGGACAGGGAGGAAGCAGGCGGGCAGGGACAGGCAGGCCGGGGCCGGTGTCCGGTGCGGGCAGCCACAGCCCCGAGCTCTCCGCTCTTTCCGCCCGCGGCAGCGCCCAGAGCCCGCCCCGGCCGGGGCCGGACCCGGACGTCCGAGAGCGGCTCAGCTTTGCTTTCGCTTCGCTCTGCTCCGCCGGGGCGGCGTGGGCCCGGGGCCGGCGGGGAGCGGGCCGTGCCCCGATCGCCGCCCCACCGAGGGACGGAGAGGGCTCCGGGCACAGGTACGGGACGGTCGGGCCGCGGCAGGCGGGAGCTTCGCCCCTGCCCCTTCCCGGCGGCTCGGGGCCAGACAAGTTCATGGTGTCCCCATTCGCCCAGCTCGGGTCCCAGGGAGTCACTTAGGAGGTGGGGGGGACCGCGAACTACAGGGAGAAGGGGATCCCCGGAGAGGCTGGAGGCTCGGGGCAGAGACAGGCGGCTTGGGGCTCCTCGGGCAAAGTCCCTTCCTCCTCTCAGACCTTCCCAAAGATCCCCAGTCCCCCTTCCCAAAGATCCTCCCAATGAGTATCCCTCACGCACATCCTCCTCCCAAAGCCCATCCCGCCCCACAGACCCGCCTCCTAAATACCATCCCTCCCCCCAAACCCTCCTCCCAAAGACCATCCCTCCCCCCAAACCCTCCTCCCAAAGACCATCCCTCCCCCCAAACCCTCCTCCCTCCCCACACACCCTCCGCCCAAAAGCCGCCCCTGCCCACAGTCCCTCTCTGCAGACCCTCCTCCTAGAGACCACGCCTCCCCACAAACCTCCCAAAGACCATCCCTCGCCAGTGACCCCTCCCCAATCCATCCCTCCCTGCAGACCTCCCCAGAGCCCATCGATGTCGCCGCGCCTGCTCAGGGCGGTGGGCTGCGGCTCGGCGGCCGTGCTGGCCCTGCTGACCGTGGTCGTCTTCGTCCTGGTCCTGCTCCCGGCAAAGGATGCTGTCCTTCCTACCAGAATCAAAGTAGGTGTCCAGTGAGACCTGAGGGAGCCTGCGAATCCCACCAACCCTTTCTATCTCGAATTCTTCCATCAGCCCTGCCTTCCTCTCAGCTTGCAAGTTTCCCCATGATCAGCCCAGTTTTTCAGGACTCAGCCTCATCAAGGTGGCACTGGGCAGATCAGCCTCCCCCAAACCACAGTCCTGGCTGCTTGGTAAAGGTGGGAGAGAGAAGTGCAGCCTCCTCTCCACAGCTGCTCCATCTGCCACCCCAGTCACTCTCTTCCCTGTTTTCAGACATCCAGACCACCTGTTGGATTCTCACCTCTCTTCCCTACTGCTTTCTGCGGCTGATCTGCTAAAAAATGCCAGGTTTTGTCAGATTTGCTAAAGGCCTGGGAGCAGCCTGAGCTTTGGGCCATGCCTGGGTGCCTCCCTGCTCTGCGACTCACCCCGCTGACCCGCGCGTCCTTCCTGGGCTGGGACTCGCTGGAGCGGCGAACCCGGGGCTGTTAGAGGTGGAGCAGGGCTGCTGAAGGGAGGGTGATGTGCAGACCTCTGCTGCTCGTGGTCCTACAGGGGAAGCAGGAGCAGAAGCTCTCAGAAACCCCCGTGGCTCTTGGTGCAGCCCTGGGCCAGCTGTGAGCCCGTGTCCCCCTCTGCTCCCCAGCACGGCCTGGTGTTTGACGCTGGCTCCACACACACGTCCCTCTACATCTACCGGTGGCGCGCGGACAAGGAGAACGGCACGGGCATCGTGTCCCAGGTGGAGGCCTGCTCAGTGTCCGGTGAGTGCTGGGCTCTGCTCTCCCTCTCTCGCAGCCTCCTGGAGCGCTGTCCCAAACCCTCACAGCACCGTCACTGATCCCTTTCAGCCTGCTCTGGGCTGAAGGGAGATTGCCCTGAGAGGAGTCATAGGAAAGGGTCGGGATTGTCTGCACCTGGGGGAGCCGTAGAGTCACTGGGAGGTGCAAAGGTGGGGGAGGAATTGGGCCCCCACTTAGCTCAGATCCTGCAGCCAGTCCTCTCCAGATGTGCATCACCTCACGGCTTGGGATGCCGGATGTGCCCGTTGCTCCTTCTCCCCTGCCTCACTTTCCTTGGCTCTTCTTACCACATCTGTTCACACCTTCTTTCATTATGTCCAGCTTCGCGTGCCCACAGGGCCTCCACAAAGCACTGCACAACTCCCTGAGCAATCCCCTGTCTCCACTCAGGTGGGACCTGCCAGCTCCTGGGGGAGCAGTTTGCATTCTGGTATCTGCAGCTCCAAACCGAGCAGGGCAGGCGCTATGGCTGGGACACCTGAGTGTGTCTGAGCAGGGACACCTGAGTGTGTCTGAACATGTCCCCCTCTGTGCCGTCCCTGCGGGGTGGCGCTGGGCTCTCTCCATCACCGGTTCCCTGTGGCAGGACCCGGCATCTCCAGCTACGCAGACAACCCCGCGGGGGCTGGCGCCAGCCTGAAGCCTTGCCTGGACAGGGCCATGAAGATCGTCCCGGCCGAGCAGCAGCAGGAGACCCCCACGTACCTGGGGGCCACGGCCGGCATGCGGCTGCTGAGGTAGCGGCACCTCCCGCCCTTCCCGCTCGGCGCCGGAGCCGGGGCTGGCACCGGGGCACGGGGGCCGGGGCACGGGGGTGCTGCCCGGCCAGGCCGTGGGCATGGGCAGAGCGGCCCTGCCCGCGGTGCCACGGCGTGTTCGGGAGAGCCGCTGGCGGTGCTGGAGAGATGTCGGGAGCAGCTCCTTGGCGGGGCACGGCGGCCTCTCAGTGCCAGCCCGGCTGCCAGAGCTGCCAGGCGGGGCGTGCAGCACCTGAGGTGTTTGTGCCTTTGCCGGCAGGGAGGAGAACAGCAGCAAGGCCGAGCAGGTCTTGGCCGAGGTGTCCAAGGCCATTGGGGAGTACCCTGTGGATTTCCGCGGAGCCCGGATCCTGACGGGCAGCGAGGAGGGCTCCTTTGGCTGGATCACTGTCAACTACCTGCTGGAGACACTGGTCAAGGTGCAGCTGGGGAGAGGGCAGGGCAGGGCCAGTGGAGAGAACGTCCCTGTCTGAGCTGCAGCAGCTTTCCTTACCTGCAGAGGAGGGAGGAATGGAGCTTTGGGGCACTGGTCAGGCAGCCAAAGGTTCCCTGTGGTTGTGGGCTGCAGATTCCACCTCATTAATGGGATTAACAGGATCTTTGTGTCCAGCTCAGCCTGGCCCTGTGCTCTCGTGTGCTGACACACAAGGGGTGGATTTTGGGGTGCCAGGGATCTGGCAGCGGGATCGGCCTCCAGGGTACAGGGTTCCTTTTTCTCTGCTCCAAGTGTCTGGATCCCAGCAGATGTGCAGCAGCCAAGAGGCCACACCTGAGTGCTCCGTGGAAGTGTCCGTGGGTTGAGGAGGATGTGGGCAGGCAGGGATAAATCAGGGAGCCAGGAGCAGGTGGAAGGTGCCCCTGGGGCCCCCAAGTCCTTGCGGGAAGGGAGTGTGAGTGCTGCAGTTGAGGCTAAGCCTTGCTGTGTGTTGGGCCAGTTCTCGTTTGCAGAGAAATGGGAACATCCCCAGGACACCGAGGTTCTGGGAGCTCTGGACCTCGGCGGTGCCTCGACGCAGATCACCTTCCAGCCCGGGGTCCCCGCGGAGGACAGGAACACGTCCGTGTTCTTCCGGCTCTACGGCACCAACTACTCCCTGTACAGCCACAGCTACCTGTGCTACGGGCAGAGCCAGGCCCTGAAGATGCTGCTGGCAGCTCTGCACCAGGTGCCACGGGGCACGGGGGCTGCTCAGCCATCTCCCAGTGCCGTGGCACATCTCCCCCTGCAGCGCTGGGCGTGCCTGTGGGCCAAGAGTTGGGAATTGGCAGAGGCTTGGGTTTTAACTAGGGAAGCAAAAAATTGCCTCATTTGGGTGGAAGGTGGTGGTGGTTGCCAGCCAGGGCTCCCTTCTCCCCACATCTTGACGTGCAGCGGCATTTTTTGTAATTCCCCCAGCCCAGCTGTATGTGTAGTTTCTCTGCTGTCACCATGCTCTTGGCCTTGCTCCATTCCTGCCCAGAGAGAGGTTTCCCAGCACAGTCCCTGCACTGCTGCCCGGGGGCAGAGGCAGAGCCCAGCGCTGCAGGAGCCAGGGCTGCTCAGGGAGTTCCCAGGTGGGGTGCATGCAGTCCTCCTGGGGTGTAGTCCTGCTTTTTGGGAGGGGCTGTGGGAAGGTCTCAGTGGCACTGCAGCCCCATTAATGGCTCCATCTCTCTCCAGGCCAGCCCGAGTAGCCAGATCAAGCACCCCTGCTACCCCCAGGGGTACCAGGAGAACGTCACCGTGGCAGAGCTCTACGACAGCCCCTGTGTGCGTGCGCCCAGCTCAGCCAGCCCTGGCCTTGTCCTCACGGTGACGGGGACAGGGGACCCAGCCGCGTGTGACGCGGCCGTGCGGAGACTCTTCAACTTCAGCTGCGGGGCGCAGGGGCCGTGCGGCTTCAATGGGGTCTATCAGCCCCCCGTGCGGGGACAGTTCTTGGTAAGCAGCCTCCGGGCCCTGCCTGGGGGAGGGCGAAGGCAGGGCCTGGGTGTCTCCTCTGCCACTGATTGTGGAACGGGCTGGGGACTGGGGAGAGAGGGACCCTCGGAGCTGGCTCTATCTGCAAACCTCTTGTGTGCTCAGAGGGGGCTTCTGCCTCCTGCCCCGTGCCAGCATTCCTGAGGGGCACGGGAAGGCCTTATCTGAGGGACACTGTGTGAGCCAGCTCAGAGTGCAAGAACAGCCCCTGGGTTGTGGGCCAGCTCTGAGACTTTCTGGCAGACCATCAGGGGGGTGCTGACCTGTGTTCCAGGCAGCCCCAGACCTCTGTTCTCCCAGTGCCATTCCCTGTCTGTGTGGGCAGCATTCCCAACTCCCTCCCCCAGGGTCACTGCCAGCTCCTTGCAGTGTGAGCGGGGCCTTACAGGGACCCCTGCTTAGGTGTGGGTGGCATCAGTGCCCTGAGTGCTTCAATAACCTGTCACCTTTGGTCTCGCCACCCACAGGCCTTCTCAGGGTTTTATCACAGCCTTCACTTTCTGAACCTGACAGGAGGGCAGTCCCTGAGCTTGGTCAATGCCACCATCAGGCAGATATGCAACAGCAGCTGGAAGCAGGTGAGATTCTGCCCAGGAGTGTGTTTCACCTGGGCACTGGGCATCCTCAAGGCTCATCCCCAGCCCCTCCTCTGCTGTGCTCAGCTGCAGAGAGCCAGGAGGAGCACAAAGGTCTGTGCACCTGGAGAGAGATGGGAGAGCAGCCTGCTGCTCCCCGGGGTCTCTTTGCTCCCAGCTGCACTGAGGGGCTGCTCCCCAGCGTGGGCACCTCCAGCACTGCTCTGGGTCCAGCCTCCCCCTGCTCTCCCACCTCTGCAGGTGCAGGAGCTGTTCCCCACGGCCAGCAGGACCCAGCTCCGTGACGCCTGCGCAGCCAGCTCCTACATCCTCACCCTCCTCCTGCAAGGCTACAAATTAATCATCACAACGTGGCCCAGCATCCACTTCATCCAGCAGGTAGGAGAGTGTCCAGCAGCCCCCAGCTTCCACACTTTGTGCCATGAAGTGCCTTGTGTCCCCCCTGCTGCTGCTGGGGATGGGGGATGCCAGGGCAGCACAGCCCCACTGCCCATACCCAGGGCAGCTCTTGAGCTACACTCACACAGCTGCTGGCACATCTGGCCTGGCCCTTTGTGCTCTCCCCCAGTGCATGTCACTGCTGGGGCCCCTGCAGCCCAAGCTGGGCACAGAAATGGTGGTGGGGAGCAGGTCCTGGGGGCGCAGGCTCTTCTCTAGTTTGCCTGGTACTTTGCAGCCTTTCCCACCCCTCTTCCCTGTCTGTCTGCGCAGGTTGCTAACACAGATGTGGGCTGGACTCTGGGCTACATGCTCAATCTCACCAACCTGATCCCCTCAGATCCTCCCAGAGCAGTCACAGAGCTCCCGAGAAGCGTCTGGATAGCAGCCACCCTTCTGCTGGCCATCATGCTCATCCTCATCTTCTGCCTGCCTCGGGCTACGAGCAGCTGTAACAGCACTGCCTCCAGAGGCTGCCAGGCCGGGTCCTGCTGCCCCTCCTCTGCAGGGAGCTGCTTCCTGGGAATCCCCCCTGTGTGCCCAGGAGCCACGGGCTTGTCCTGGGGGTCCCGAGTCCTGGCCTGGTGAGCTGGAGCTGGCACAGCTGGTGAAACACCCTCCCCACAGCTGTGAAACACCCTCCCCACAGCTGTGGAACAAACACCCTCCCCACAGCTGTGAAACACCTTCCCCACAGCTGTGAAACACCCTCCCCACAGCTGTGGAACAAACACCCTCCCCACAGCTGGTGAAACACCCTCCCCACAGCTGTGAAACACCCTCCCCACAGCTGTGGAACAAACACCCTCCCCACAGCTGTGAAACAAACACCCTCCCCACAGCTGTGAAACACCCCCCTCACAGCTGTGAAACACCTTCCCCACAGCTGTGTAACAAACACCCTCCCCACAGCTGTGCAACACCCTCCCCACAGCTGTGAAACACCCTCCTCACAGCTGTGAAACACCTTCCCCACAGCTGTGCAACACCCTCCCCACAGCTGTGAAACAAACACCCTCCCCACAGCTGTGAAACAAACACCCTCCCCACAGCTGTGAAACAAACACCCTCCTCACAGCTGTAAAACAAACACCCTCCTCACAGCTGTGAAACAAACACCCTCCTCACAGCTGTGCAACACCCTCCTCACAGCTGTAAAACAAACACCCTCCTCACAGCTGTGAAACAAACACCCTCCTCACAGCTGTGCAACACCCTCCTCACAGCTGTAAAACAAACACCCTCCTCACAGCTGTGAAACAAACACCCCCCCTCACAGCTGTGCAACACCCTCCTCACAGCTGTAAAACAAACACCCTCCTCACAGCTGTGAAACACCTTCTCCACAGCTGTGAAACACCTTCCCCACAGCTGTGAAACACCCCCCTCACAGCTGTGAGACAGGGCTCTGCCTAGGGCTGGGAAGCCCTGTGAGGGGGGATGGCACAGCTCTGCCTCCTCTCCTGCAATGAGGTTCCTCTCCAGTCCAGCTGCACCCCGTGCCCCATGGCTCATCCTCCCTTCCCAACACGGGGTGACTTGGGAACACTGCTGGGACATGGCAGAGGCAGCTTCCAGGGCCCCCGTACATTTTTGGGGAGTCCTGTTGGCAGCCAAGTGATGGGTGAGGTGAGACACCTCCTCAGAGAAGGAAAGGCCTGTCCTTGTGCCCTGTTGGCTCCACTCCAAAGTCCAGCAGACTGCAGGGACACCTCCCATAGATTCACTGCCTCACCTGGGTCTCTGTCGTCACCAGCCCTTACCTGGGAGACAGAAGTAATAAAATAAAATCACAACGATTTGGAAGCAGAGTAGCAGGCATTTCCCCATGTGCTGCCTTTTATTTATTTGTTTATTTGTGTGACGAGAGCTGTGAGGTGCCCAGTGTTCCACAGGGACACCAAAGGTCTGCTGCTCACTGTGGGAACGCAAACAACAGCGTGAATCATCCACAGAGCAGCTAAAAACGAGCAGAACCAAAGGCAAAGGCCATGGGCAGGGCAGGACTCACAGCCTGCTGGAGCCTCATCCTGACACCCATGGGGTCCAGGCCTTCTGCTGGTGGGACAGTGCTGTCTGCAGGAAGGCACTGAGGAACATCAATCCCTTTATTCCAGGAGAAAAGGAAGAGGATGAGATGGGTGGTGAGATGTGATGATGACATGACATGCCATAGCACGGTGATGAGATGATGAGATGGACTCTGGAGGGGCCTGGACCACACTTCTGACTGTGGGTGCTCAGTGTTCTTTCTCCAAGACCATGAAAGCCCCAGGCACAGACCCTGCCCAGGGCCAGCTGGGGTCCCACAGAGCACCCTCAGGCTGGCAGAGCTGGCAGGGACCCGCTGGCTCTTGGTGGCCACGCTCAGAGCTGGCATTGCATGGAGCACCCTGGAGAGCATGCCCCATGCCCCACAGCCAGGCTGGCACCAGGGCACTGTCCCATGGCCAGGCTGGCACCAGGGCACTGTCCCACGGCCAGGCTGGCCCTCCACAGCCCCAGGGGTGGGATGGAGCCCTGCCTGTGACACACAGAGCACTGACAGCAGGCACGCAGGCTCAGCTGAGGCTTCTGCAGGCTGATCCCATTGTGTCTCCATGGGAGTGGAGCTCCTCTGGAAACCTCAGAGTGCCTGTCTGCATGTTGGGGGCCAGGCCCACGGAAAAGCAGCCCCCAGTTCTCTGGAGCTGTGGAGGTGACTGCTCACAGCACAGACCCAGGCCTGGCTCCAGCGATGCAGGCAGGAGCAGGGGGACTCCAGCACGGCCCTGCAGCCCCAGCCTGTCCCTGCTGGGCTCCCAAACACGGCCAGGCTCTACACCCACAGCTGCAGGAGCAGGGCAGCGAGCCCCAGGACGAGCGTGAGGATGATGAAGGCGATGGCTGCAGCCCACAGGGACGAGCTGTGGCCCTTCAGCCTGGCTGGAGCTTCGGCCGGGACCATGTTGGTGAGGTTCAGCATGTACCCCAGCGTCCAGCCCACGTCAGCACCCCCGGCCTGCCAGAGAGAGGGCACAGGTCAGTCCTGCCCAGAGAGAGGGGACAGGTCAGCCCTGCCAGAGAGAGGGGACAGGGTCAGTCCTGTCCAGAGAGAGGGGACAGGTCAGCCCTGCCAGAGAGAGGGGGAACAGGGTCAGCCCTGCCCAGAGAGAGGGGACAGGTCAGCCCTGCCAGAGAGAGGGGATGGGGTCAGCCCTGCCCAGAGAGAGGGGATGGGTTCAGCCCTGCCCAGAGAGAGGGGATGGGGTCAGCCCTGCCCAGAGAGAGGGGATGGGGTCAGCCCTGCCCAGAGAGAGGGCACAGGTCAGTCCTGCCCAGAGAGAGGGCACAGGTCAGTCCTGCCCAGAGAGAGGGGACAGGGTCAGCCCTGCCCAGAGAGAGGGGACAGGGTCAGCCCTGCCCAGAGAGAGGGCACAGGTCAGTCCTGCCCAGAGAGAGGGGACAGGGTCAGCCCTGCCAGAGAGAGGGGACAGGTCAGTCCTGCCCAGAGAGAGGGGATGGGGTCAGCCCTGCCAGAGAGAGGGGGAACAGGGTCAGCCCTGCCCAGAGAGAGGGGATGGGGTCAGCCCTGCCAGAGAGAGGGGACAGGTCAGTCCTGCCCAGAGAGAGGGGATGGGGTCAGCCCTGCCCAGAGAGAGGGGACAGGTCAGCCCTGCAGGGGAGCCACCGCTGGCCCAGAGCCACCCACCCATCCTGCTCAGCCCACAGCAGTGCCATGGGGGGCAGGCAGGGCTCTCTGCACCACTGCTCCCCAGGACACCCCAGAGTGGAGCTGGCTCTCCCCAGCACCCCCACACAGGGTCTGGCTGTCCCCGCACCCCAACAAGGGCTGGTTCTCCCTCAGGACCCCAATATGGGCTGGTTCTCCCCCAGCACCCAATGTGGGGCTGGTTCTCCCCCAGGAGCACCTCTGCTCCCCCTCAGGGGCTGGGAGCAGTGCCCACCTTCATCTGGAAGCAGATGTTGCTCCAGCTGCTCTCGTTGAACTTGTAGGCGTGGAGCAGGAGGGTGAGGATGTAGTTGGCGTTGGCGCAGTACCTGGGCAGCCGCTTGGGGCTCTCTGTGGGGTAGCTGGAAGAGAGCTGGGGTGGGGAATATTTGGGGTGAAGGGGAGTTATTGACAGGCACTTTCTGAGCAGAGACAAAGCCCTGAAATGTGCTGCATGAGCAGCAGTGGCTCCACAGTCACGAGCATCCAGGAAGAGACTCCTGGGCTGGGCAGAGATTTTGAACCTCTCTATGCAGAGCAACTCCTTTGGAGAGGATTTACACTCCAAACAGAAACAGAGGCACATATTGCACCTTACTGTGGCTCCTCCTGCCCCAGATTCTCCATCTCAGCCTCTTCATGCAAGGGGCTCCTGCTCCCTGCCCCATGGTGCTGCTGGCACATTTCTGGGCTTATCCACCCCCATGTACTGCCCAGAGGAGCTGTGGCTGCTCCATCCCTGCAAGTGCTCAAGGCCAGATTGGATGGGTTTAGAGCAGCCTGGTCTAGTGGAAGGTGTCCCTGCCCACATCAGGGATGTGGAACAAGATGAGCCTTCCCAACCAAACCAGTCTGGAATTCTATGATTCCAAGATTTGACTTGTCTCTGGCATGGTACCACCAGCTGGCTCTGTTCTCACCATCCTCCATGGCATCCCCATCCCCACCTCCACCTCCACCTCCATCGCCATCCCCATCCCCACCTCCAAGCCCAGCTGCTTGCTGCCCTTGCCTGCCCTGGCTGCCCTTTTCCCAAGGGAGAATGAGCAAGGAGTGGATGCAGGACAGTCCCAGCTCCACACAGAGCTCAGGGTGGCTCTGCTGTGTAGGACACAGCTCAGAACCAGAGAGCCTTGCCCTGGACGGGTCCCCACTGCCTCCCCCCACCCCAGGAGCCCTTTGTTTCTGCATGTCCCACTGTGGCTCCGTGCTGAGGAGCAGCATACATCCTGCCAGCTCCTGCTGCAGAACCCCTCGATGGCCTCTCTGACCGCGGCCAGCGGCTGCCCCTCCGTCAGGTTCAGGAACTTGAAGTTGTAGTAGAAGGCAGAGAAGGCCTGCAAGGCAAGGGACAGAAACAGGGACAGAAACCCTGGTGAGCTGCATGGGGCACCCCCAGCAGCTGCCCGAAGCAGGAGGTGGGATTTTCCTTCACGGGGTTTGTCCCAGCCCAGGTAGTCCCAGGGCATTGCTGTCCCTGTCCCTGTCCCTGTCCCAGCAGGTGCTGGGCTGGGGGTTGGTGCCTGCTGGTGACAGCAGCACAGCCAGCACAGCCAGAGCCTTGCCTGAAGCTGCTGTCTCAACTCCTATGGACAAGCCCTGTTTTATTAACAAATCCCTGGCAGTGCCCAAGGCCCGGTTGGACAGGGCTCAGAGCACCCTGGGACAGTGGGAGCTGTCCCTGCCCAGTGCAGCCGGGGGGGCTCAGGATGAGCTTGAAGATCCCTCCCAGCCCAAACCAGTCTGGGATTCGATGATTCCCGGCACGGTCCCGTTTGGAGGTGTGGCTGGCAAAGGCCCCAGCAGCAATGAATGCCCAGAGTACCCAGCAGTGCCTGGGGAGCCTCTCGCCCTGTCCCGCAGGGAGGTGACAGTGCCAGGGGACAGCGTTGGGGACAGCCCCGCCCGGGGGAGCCTTTGCGAGCAGGGGGGACGGGTTTGCCTTACGATGAAGCGTCCCCGGAGCGGGGGCTGGGGGACACCGTCCAAGGCGCAGTCCTGGCTGTGGCCGCACGCCGAGAGGTTGAGGAGGCTCCTGAGCGCTGCCAGGCAGGCGCTGGCGTTGCCGCTGCCCTCCAGGGTGACCGCGCTGTCCCCCGGGACACCGCCCGTGCAGGGGCTGGCGCGGAGCCACGACAGCGACACCGGCTCCTCGTAGCCCTTGGGGTAGCAGGGGTGCAGGACCCGCGTGCTGGGGAATGACCCCTGAGGACAGCAAAAAGCAGCTGCAGCTCCTCTGGTATGGTAGGAGTCCTAGTAAAATATCTGTATTGGATTTGAATATCTGTGTATAGGCCTTGCCCTGATTAGCCCCGGGTGTTCTTGATGGGCTGCAGCTGCGATGTCCTTAATTGGGCTGCAGCTGTGGCTGGTGAAGATAACTGGGATAAAGGGGGTGAGCTGGCTGGTCAGGGAGAGCCTGACAGGAGTCCTGACTAGGAAGCAGCAGCAAGACGAAGACGAAGAAGAAGACAAAGACGTAGAAGAAGACGAAGAAGAAGAAGAAGAAGAAGACGAAGACGTAGAAGAAGAAGAAGAAGATGTAGAAGAAGATGAAGACGTAGAAGAAGAAGAAGAAGAAGAAGACGTAGAAGAAGACGAAGACGTAGAAGAAGAAGAAGAAGAAGAAGACGAAGAAGACGAAGACGTAGAAGAAGAAGAAGAAGACGAAGACGTAGAAGAAGACGAAGACGTAGAAGAAGAAGAAGAAGAAGAAGAAGACGAAGAAGACGAAGACGTAGAAGAAGAAGAAGAAGAAGACGTAGAAGAAGACGAAGACGTAGAAGAAGAAGAAGAAGAAGAAGACGTAGAAGAAGACGAAGACGTAGAAGAAGAAGAAGAAGAAGAAGACATAGAAGAAGACGAAGACGTAGAAGAAGAAGAAGAAGAAGAAGAAGAAGAAGAAGAAGAAGAAGACTGTGCTGTGAAGAACTGCCCCCAAGAAATATCACTGAAAAGGTATGGGACTTTAGAAATATGATTGCGACAGTATGGGACTCTAGAAATATGAAATACAACAAGATAACAACACTCTGGAGCCTCCTGGCAGCGTGTGCACACAGCCAGTACCTCCCCAAAGCCCAGGCACCACGTTCCCAATTCCTCCTGTCCCTCAGTCCTGGCCCTACTGCCTGTCTCAGCATGAGCCCAGCACTAATTCTCACTCTGCTTTATCTCATTCCCTCTCCCACAGAGGCAGACCAGTTTCAAACACCCAAAATGTCTCTGCCCTGGCCACAAGGTCCTCTTTGGGGATGTGTAAAGCCCTCTCTAGCTTTAGGGAGGCTAAAACTAAAACCAGCTAAAACCTCTAATACCAGCTCTAGCTCTGGTTTTAGCTCCAGCTTTATTCAGGGTCACATATGGGACTTTCCTGGCCATACAGCAAGGGCAAACCCTTCTGGCTCACCAAGGCTGCTCTGCTGGTGAGGTGCAGCTCCATAAAGATGCTCTTCACCTCTGACCTTCCAAAAGATGGCCTGAGAAAGGTCTTCAGCTCACATTTCTCAGGCTGTGAGGTCACAGAGTAGCTGAGGTTCAGGGGAGCTGGAGGCTCCCTGTGATCACCCTCTTGTTAAGGCCTGACCAACTAGAGCAGGCTGCTCAGAGCCTCAACCATCAGGTTCTGAGGATCTCCAGAGACAGTGACTCTACAACATTTCTGGGTCTTATTCCAATATCTGATCATTCCTATTGGGGGAAACTTCCCCTTTGTCTGGTTGGAAACTCAGATGTTCCAGCTTGTGCCCCTTGCCTCTTACTCTGCACTTTGCACCTCTGAGAAAAGCCTGGTCCTGCACTTCTGCACACCCCATGTGAAGCCAGAAAATCCCAAACTGCCCCTTGTGACATTTTCCCCATCCCTGGCAGTGTCCAAGGCTAGGCTGGATGGGGCTTGGAGCAGCCTGGGGTAGTGGAAGGTGTCCCTGCCCATGGAAGGGGGCAGAACAAGGTGATCTTTAAAGTCCCTTCCAACCCAAACCAGCCTGGGATTCCATTATACCCGTGCTCCTCTCCACATCTGCCCTGCCATGCTCCAGGGAGTCTGTCCTTGCTCTCAGTCCTTGCTGATGGCTCTCCAGAAGAGCCCTGCCTGTCCTTACTTTGTGCATTAACAGGTGTGTGTGCTTGGCATTGTTGGCATTGTGACGCTGCAGGGCTCAGCAGCCGCTCACCACAATCAATTCCTGGGCCAGCCGCTTCAGCATCTCGTCCTGCCCGTAGCACAGGTAGCTGTGAGCGTAGATCCTGTACCTGTACCCGTACAGGGTCAGCTCAGAGCCTTCATTCTGGCTCAGGGCTGAACCTTCGGGCATGAAGGTGATTTGGGTGGATGCTCCTCCAAGATCCAGCGCCCCAAAAATGTTGGCTGCCTCCGGACGAAGCCAGGTGTGTGCTTTGGGAGAGTACTGCCAATGAGACCAGGGGAGGAAGAGGAGAACAGAATTCTTATCCCATTGAAGACAACAGGATTTTGTTATTAAATTCAGTGGCCTCTGCATGTAAACCCTTCCACCCTCCCTGCCCAGGCAGCTGGGATAGTGATCAGAGCCACGGCAGAGATGGAACTCTCAGGGGGTCAGCAGGAGCTGACCCTCACTCTCAGGGGGTCAGCAGGAGCTGACCCTCACTCTCAGGTGGTCAGTGGCTGCTGATCCTCACTCTCAGGTGGTCAGCAGGAGCTGACCCTCACTCTCAGGTGGTCAACAGGAGCTGACCCTCACTCTCAGGTGGTCAGCAGGAGCTGACCCTCACTCTCAGGTGGTCAGTGGCTGCTGATCCTCACTCTCAGGGGGTCAGCAGGAGCTGACCCTCACTCTCAGGGGGTCAGTGGCTGCTGACCCTCACTCTCAGGTGGTCAGTAGCTGCTGACCTCACCTGTGGGCTCACCTGGCTCTGAGTCACCACCCCTCCCAGGCCAAAGGGCTGGTGGCAACAGGCTCGGGGACTTGCCCTTGCCGAGGAGGCTGCAGGGCTCTGGGGCAGGAGGAAGGATTTCTATCCAAGAATCCTCCAACAGCCCCCACAGGAGCCCAGCACTGAGCTGTGGCAGGGCTGGGACAGAGCTTTGGTGTGAGCTGCCTTCAGCTGGAGTCTCCCAGCACTGCAGGGAGATGGAGCTTCCCAGGCAGGGACACAGAGCCCAGCTGTGCTGCACTCACCTCCCAGTCCCCGAGAGACCCTCTGTCCACTCACTGTGGAGATCACCCTGAGCTCTCAGCAGACACCCTCATTCCTGAGTCCTCCCTCCTCACTCACTGTGGGCAAACCAGAGGATGTGTCTCCTTCCCTTGGCTCATTCCCAAAAGCTGCCAACCCTGACCTCTCCTGCACTGAGAAAGCTTGAGGAAAATCAGAAAAGCTCTACAAGCAAAGGAGTGGGTGTTGCACCCTTCTCCCACCTTGGTGAAGGAGTCCAGCAGGTAGTTGATGGTGATCCAGCCATAGGCCCCCTCCTCCTCTCCTGTGAGGATCCGAGCCCCTTTGAAAGCCACTGGGTACTCCTGCATGGTTTTAGCAACCTCAGCCAGGACTTGCTCTGCTGCTGAGCTGTTCTGTTCCCTAGGAGGGATGCAAAGGACAGGACACATACCCAACTACAACAGGAAACACAAACAAAGTCTGGTTCTCTCCCAGTTCCACATACTCCCAGGTTTTGCAGCAAGCAGTCTGTCTGAAAGGGTTTCTTGCCACGTGGCTTGTCTGAGCTGCTCATCCGAGGTGAATCCCAGTTGCCTCAGCTTGGCATTGCCAATCTAGGAGCAACAGCAACCCCTCCCCTGCAGTGCAGCCTGATCCTAGTCACCCAGAGCCATCCCAGTCACCCAGAGCCATCCCAGTCACCCTTCCCTGCAGTGCAGCCTGATCCCAGTCACCCAGAGCCATCCCAGTCACCCTTCCCTGCAGTGCAGCCTGATCCCAGTCACCCAGAGCCATCCCAGTCACCCAGAGCCATCCCAGTCACCCTTCCCTGCAGTGCAGCCTGATCCCAGTCACCCAGAGCCATCCCAGTCACCCTTCCCTGCAGTGCAGCCTGATCCCAGTCACCCAGAGCCATCCCAGTCACCCAGAGCCTCCCCCAGTCACCCTTCCCTGCCTGGCTGCTGAGGCTGGAGGGGGTTGTGCTGCCAGAGCTGGGTTTGAGCATCACCCCCTGGCTGTGCCCAGGCTGGTTGCTGACCTCTGGGGTTTTCAGGAAGGTTTCAGGCTGGGTTCAGCCCTCCCAGGGGGGAAGATGTCTCAGGGCTGTTCTTGCTCTCTGAAGTGAGCAACCTTCAGGCTGTGACCCAGGGCACAGAAATAATCTGCAGCCATAAAACCAAGGGCCATGAAATGAAGGCTGCCATTTGAAGAGAGCTAATATGGGCTGGTGAAAGGTGAGGACAGGACCTGCAGCACTTTGTTACCTCCTACCTCTGCCCCACCAGCACCCATCCACCTGGGCAGGTGGCACATCAGCTGGCACCCCAACCCCCTTGTTATTAAGGAATGATGAAGAGCAAACAAAGCAGTGAAAAACATCTCTTGCTTAGAACTGGGACGTCCTGGGGTGTCCCAACAGACATTGCTCAGGACAGTTCAGCCCTCCCTGTGTCCCCACCAAGCTGCCTCTCCTCCCTGTCCTGGCTGTTTGCAGCTCTGTCACTGCTGCCACCCCTGCCCCAGCAGTACCTCAGCAGCCTCATGCCAGCTGTTGCTCCAAGATAAGCTGGGACATCCCTCTGCTTCTCAGCAGGAATAACCTGCAGGGCTTTATCCAAGCACTCCCTTAGGGAATTGCCAGCTTCAGGGGGATTGTTGGCATAGCTTGATATGCCTTGCCCTGAAAAAGAGTCAGGATGGACAGGCAGATGGGAATGGCTTGGGTCAGGGTTGTGGGAACAAGAGGGCACAGGGCAATGAGGCTGTCACCTCTTAGCAATAAAGGTGCTTTTCCAGGGCCCCCTGGTCCCCTGAGGCCAGACTGACTCACACGTCCATTCCCCTCCTGTGTCTCCCTTGCTTTCAGCAGTGTCACTCTGGGTGACACCTTCTCCAGCCAGGACAGCAGCTGGGAGCACTCCAAGGTGGAGGAGCAAAAACTGATTCACCATCAAGATCCAGCCCCCCCAGTGCAGGAGCACCACAGGGTGCTGAGAGCCCAGGGACCCACAGCCAGAGCTCCCTGTGCCCCAGTGCCAGCCCAGGGACAGGGCTGTCCAGCCAGGCAGGCCACCCCTGCCACCATGGAACAGGGCAGGACAGAGCCATGGCAGGGGGATACTGACCCTGCACATCACAGGACAGGGTCTGGCTGACCACTCCAGTGTCGTTCTCCTTGTCCGAATCCCACTGGTACACGAACAGAGAGGTGTGGGATGAGCCTGCATCAAACACCATCCCATACTGCAAGGGAAATCCACACACAATCAAGCTGGGGGAGCAGCAGCAACCAGGCCCTGGCCCCACTGTGGCCCTGCCAGGGCAGTGGGGCCAGAAGATTCCCCCAAACCCCTGTCTGAGCACAGAACCCATCAGCTGTGCCGTGGCCTCAGCCCCCCACAGTGACCAAGGGACTGTCATTCCCTCTCCTGAGGTCTGTGCTGCAATGCCAACCCACACAAACATTTCCTGTTGTTTCCTCATGCTGTTTTGTTTTATTTTCTTTCATGCTCACATACCTTTTGTGTCTGCACTGGCCCCACCTTGGGGCCAGCAGCTCTCCCATCTCTGGGGCTCCCTGCGAGCCCACGGCAGCGCCCAGCCTGGGCAGGGCCTCTCCAGGGGCACTCAGCCCCCTGCCCCTGCCCATAAAGCCTTTTCCCCCAGCCACAGCCCTGCCAGCCCTCCCAGCAGGGTGGGAAGCCATGCCCAGGGCACGGCAGGGGGAGACAGGATGGTTGTGCCATGGTGTGAGGGTAGGGATGGACTGGGGGGAGCTGGCAGGAACAAGGGGCACCCCGAGGTGCCCTGGCAGAGCACAGGGAGCACTGCCCCAAGGTAATCTCCAAACCTGGCACAGCACAGTGGGGATGGGCTCCAGAGGAGCCTTTCCCTTTGACTTTCTTCTGCCTGCACCTCGAAGTGGGGACCAAACCCA
The DNA here is from genome assembly GCF_035770615.1 of Melospiza melodia melodia. NCBI lineage: Eukaryota > Metazoa > Chordata > Aves > Passeriformes > Passerellidae > Melospiza > Melospiza melodia. The sequence goes on from NC_086215.1 coordinate 2,742,982, forward strand.
CCCTGCTACTGCCAGGCAGGTCCTGCCCCCCCTGCCCCTCCAGCCCCATGGAGCAGCTGCTGGCTCAGAGCACCTGCCCAGGGGACTGGGCTCACCAGGGGCTCAGGGACTGCTCTGGGCTCACCAGGGGCTCAGGGACTGCTCTGGGTTCACTGGGGGCTCAGGGACTGCTCTGGGCTCACCAGGGGCTCAGGGACTGCTCTGGGCTCTCCAGGGGCTCAGGGACTGCTCTGGGCTCACCAGGGGCTCAGGGACTGCTCTGGGCTCACCTTGACCGTGGGAGGTAGCGTCACATCTTCAACCCTCACCAGGCTGAGAACCAGGGCGATGATGGAGAGTGCCACCAGTGCCCCGATGATGGCACTGGTGAAGGATTTCTTCCTGGCCAGCATTGGGGGCAGGCTCCTGAAAACCCAGATAGGCAGAAACGTGGCTGGTCCTGCGAGCAACAGTGTCAGTGAGAGCTGTGAGGAGACCACTCCCAAAGCTGACCCTGACTCAAGCCATGCACTCACAACCCTGGGGAATAATCAGATCTTTTCCTGGGAAAAGCACTATGAGGATAAAATACAGGGAGCTGGAGGAAAGAGGGGCTGGTTGCCCCACAGCCTGGCAGAGCCATGATGGGATCACAACAATCTCCTGGGCCTGGGAGGGTGAGAGGAGCCCTGCACAGAGCAGAAGGGAGCACAGGCAGCTGCAGAGCCCTCACTGAGGCACTGCAGCAGGGCAGGCAGGCTGCTGTGTCACCCTGCCCTTCCCAGGTTGCAGGGCTGGGAAGGGCAGCTCACCTGTCTCAGCTCACCAGTCTGTGCCCTGGGGGTCCCTCGGGTCTCTCTGTGCTCCTCCAGTGCAGCAAACCCAGCCTGGACTTGCCTTTATGTCCTCTGGAAGTGGATACTGCTGGAAAATCTCTCCCCCGTTATTTTCTCTGAGGGCTCATCAGCCATAGGTGAAACTCTTGAATATCTGTTGTCCTGTTTGTCTTGCAGGTGTATATTCATGGCCCAGTTTGGCATTGCCTTTATCTTCAGCCAGTTGCTTCCTCCTCCTCCTCATTTGAATGAAGGACAAATCACCGCATTTAACCCTTGTCCCTCTGCTTCTCTGGGCTGTCACAGCCCCTGGTTCTGCTTTCTCTGCTCTCCTCAGCCTTCTCATTCCCATTCCAAGCTCTCTACAAGGTCTGTAAGAGGTGACTGTGGTATTTGCAGCACCCAGAGTGGGAGGTCACTGTGGGTTTTACCTCACTGAGGTGGAAGCTCCCATCAGAGGGGAGGATTGCCCTGCCAGGGCTCTCAGCAGCACGGGCTGGGCAGGGCCTTGGGACAGGCCAAGGCTCCCTCATGGCCCAGCTGGGGCTGTGGCCTCCCCTTCCCTGGGTCTGTCCCAGCCTTGTGCTGCTCCTGGGGGCCCTGCAGAGCCCGAGGAGAGCAGAGGGGCTGGGGAGGACTCAGGAAGGGCTGGGCAGCAGGGATGTGCTGTCCTGGGCCCATGGCTGAGCTGCGTCCTGCTGCTGCATCTCCCTGATAAGAGCCCCGGGCTGAGGCAGGGCCTGCAGGGCCAGAGCAGCCCCAGCTGAGCCCCACGGGCAGGGCTGGCAGGGAAGGGCTGGGCTGGGCAGCTCTGCGGCCCTGGCCCTGCCCAGCACCACGGCTGGGCTGCAGAGGCGCTGCTGTGTGCCTGGCAGTGTCACCATGGCAGTGTCACCCGGGCAGTGACACCCTGGCAGTGTCACCCGGGCAGTGTCACCATGCTGGGTCACCATGGCAGTGTCACCATGGCAGTATCACCGGGGCAGTGTCATCAGGGCAGTGTCACCGTGGCAGTGTCACCCCGGCAGTGTCACCCCGGCAGTGTCACCATGGCAGTGTCACCCTGGCAGTGTCATCAGGGCAGTGTCGTCATCATGGCAGTGACACCATGGCAGGGTCACCCTGGCAATGTCACCTGGGCAGTGTCACCCCGGCAGTGCCACCCCGGCAGTGTCACCATAGCAGTATCACCGGGGCAGTGTCACCCTGGCAGTGTCACCGTGGCAGGGACACCCTGGCAGTGTCGCCCTGGCAGTGTCACCGTGGCAGTGTCACCATGGCGGTGACACCATGACAGTGTCACTGTGGCAGTGTCACCCTGGCAGTGTCACCATGGCAGTGTCACCGTGGCAGTGTCACCCTGGCAGTGTCACCCAGCAGTGTCACCATGGCTTTGTCACCCTGGCAGTGTCGCCCTGGCAGTGTCACCCTGGCAGTGTCACCGTGGCAGTGTCACCCCGGCAGTGTCGCCATAGCAGTATCACCAGGGCAGTGCCACCCTGGCAGTGTCACCGTGGCTGTGTCACCCCGGCAGTGTCACCCTGGCAGTGTCACCCTGGCAGTGTCACCGTGGCAGTGTCACCCCAGCAGTGTCACCATGCTGTGACAGCAGGGCCCCTCACACCTCCGGGCCCTCCCTTTCCCTGCTGCCCCAATCTGGGATCCCCCACCCCTGGGCAAGGGGCAGATTGACGCTCTGAGTTGAGAATGATTTTATTTCTCATCTGTGCAGAGATGGGTGCTGGTGGTGCATCACAGCTGACACACCCTCAGCATGCCAGGTGCCCATTGTTGCACATTTGAAGTGACAGAAATGAGCATTTCCCTACAGCCAACCACAACTGGGGCAGCCATTGGTATTTGCAGTCTCTGCCTCCTTTAAAGAGACCCTGCACAATTCTTTTACTGCTCCTGCTCTGTGGGGAAGGGCTTATGTGAGCAAGGGGTGATCACAGCAGGGATTTCCCTATGCTAATGAGCACTGGAAGCACACAAAGATTTTCTTTGGCTTTGTAATTTGATTTATAGTGTCCTCCTGCTCTTTACTTCTTGGGTCATGGCTCTCAGGTACTGCAGGACTGGTTATTCTCAAGTCTTTTATAAGTTCTTTTGTTTGTCCTGTCCTGCAGTGAATTTTTAATCTTCTCATAGTACTTCATTTCAACAAATCCCCTCTCTGACACTCAGGGAAATGTCCACAGTGCATTTTCCGTAAGTCTCACCATATTTTTGGAAAAACATAGTTGACTCTTAGCTGAAAGAACAAATAAACACAAACTCTTTCATTTTGTGATATGATGGCGTGTCAGCGCAGTGTCTGTGGGCTCGTGGCATGCCAACACTCCCATGGCAGTGTCCTTTGGGGCGGCTCCTGAAGCCCAGAGGGTGCCACCACTCCTGCACTCCCACCTCCACACAACACACAGCCTTTGGATTCACCTGGGTTCAGTGGGAGGGGTGGATGAGTGTCCCTGCTCTGGAAATCCCCTGCTGGCTGCACAGGGCTCTTCTGAGACAGGGGTCCTGTCCCCACCTGGGACAGAGAGGCACCAACCAGCCCTGGCCCCTCATGTGGCACTGCCAGTGGCTGTGTGCACCCAGAGCTGGCCAAAACCTCCAGCTCCAAACCCTAACACAGCATGAGCAACTCTTCACTTTTCCTGTCCCTTTTTGTACTAAAGAAACAGCCCGAGAGGTTTTGGTGAGGGGCTGCTCCCCCTTGCCCATGCTGGCCCCATGTGCAGCTGTGCCAGGTGATGCTGCCCGGGCTGGGCTCTGGCTGTGAGCCACAGACACAGGGATGTGTGAGGAAGGACACAGTTCCAGCTGCCTTGTCCCAGCTGAGGCAAACGGGGCAGTGCTGGGAGGGAAATGCTCTGCAGAGGAGCCCTCATTGCCCTGACCCTCCCCACACCCAGGCCTCAGTTTCCTTCAGGCAGTCCCACCAAAGGGTGTCTCTGCCAAATTCGGGGGCTCAGGGCTCTGTGGTGTCCGAGCAGGACCTGGAAGGGCCGTGGGGGCCTGGCCCCAGGAGCAGCTGCTCTCACGTGGCTCCCCTCAGGTCCTTGGGCACATCAGCCCAGCCCTGTTTGGCTTCAGGGCCGTGCTCTGCTGAGAGTGAAATGTGCTGTTTGCTCCTGACTGAGAGAGGCACCAAGTGTCTCCTTCTGACTTCTGATAGACAAATCTGCTGTGGGGAAGCATGGCTAGAGTACACACACACCCCTGTTTGATCTGCTTTTGACAGGTTTTTATTTGCCTGTGGCCCTTGCAGTGGCTCTGGCACCCACAGGGAGTTGCCAGGCTGGTGTGGGGACTGTGGGGCTCCAACCCAGCCACCGCTGCCAGGCTGGAGGCTGTTTGTGAAATGACATCACCTCCTCTGCCAGCACCTTCCTGGTGCCTTCTCAAAGGAAAGAACCTTGACTCAGGGTTAAAAAAGGGAGTCTCATTTCCCAGAACTCAGTTTCTGCTCTGTGAGGTCACCCCAGTGCCAGGATGGGAGGTGCAGGCGGTGGCTCTGAGCGTGTCCCATGTCCCCAGGGAGCTGCTCCACTTGCTCCTGCCCCGTGTTCCTCTGCCAGGCCTTCCCTGGGTCCTGCTGTGACTTGTCCCAGCACAGACCAGCTCCAGCCCTCCCCTCCACTGATTCCAGCAGGACTGGAGGAGTTTGGGCCATTTGAAGCTTCCCTGCCCGTGGCAGGTTCCAGGGGGGATGGAGGTGCCTTGGGCCGCCCATTCCCAGATGTGTTCTGGGAGCTCCCTCGCCCCCCTGGAGGCTCAGGCCGTGCTGGAGCCCCGTCCCAGTGCATGGAGCCCACCTGGGCTGTGCCAGGCTGTGCTCTGGGCATGGGCACAGCAGCAGCACTGGCTGCTCTCCTGCACTGCACCCTCCCCAGGCTCAGATGGCTCTCCAGGGGCTGCTCCCATCCCTGCAGGGGCAGGGACACACGGCAAGGGTGGCAGCTGGGGCTGGTGCTGCCCCTGTGCCTCAGCAATGCTGCTTTGGCACCCGGGCTGGCTGTGCAGAGGCTCCTTGCCCAGCAGCCAGGGCACAGAGGGGCTCAGGGCTGGGATTTGCAGCAGTCTGGGAAGCTGCACCTCCCTCCCAGGGTACCCACCCAGCCGCAGCAGGGCTCCCCTGGACTGGGAAAGGACTTGGGAAAGGACCCAGCAGCCACAGCAATGAAAACAAACCCAGAGGTGACATTTTCACCTTTGCCAGGGTGCACTGCAGCGTGGGGAAGAGTTCTGGCTGGAACCTGAGGAGTCTCCAGCCCAGGCCAGACACCTCAGCTCACACTGGGCAGGGAATGGGTGTCAGGGTCCCCTCAAGCTGTGTCAGGGGGGATCCAGCAGCATTTCTGCATGGGGGGTGATCCCAGAAAGGATTCTGTGTGGCCACAGGCTGGTGTGCCAGCACTGCACACTGCTGAGTGCCAGGGCAAAGGCCACAACAAGCTTTGTTCCCAGACTTGGTGGCCCTGGGCACAGCAGGTGACTCCTGTGCACTGAACACGAGTGCTGGGAAGGGACATGGGGTGGTCCTGGCTGCCAGAGCTCCCCCCACCCCAGCACCCCAGCAGGGCAGCACAGCCAGGGCCACTGCTCAATGGTGTGCCACCCCTGTGCCACCCCTGTGTCCCCACACCCCAGGGAAGCTGCCTTACCTTGGAGGAGCAGAGCTGGCACACGCCGACCACTGGTTTGTCCCAAGGCAGCAGCAAAGCTGGCAAAGCCCCTTGCAGGTGGGGGTGTGCCCTCGGGGAGATGTCCCCCTGTGTCACACAGCACCCCAGGGCCAGGCTGGTGCTGCTTTGGGTGCAGGGCTGGGCAGCAGCAAAGGGCTCCGTGCTGTGCAGCGAGGCTGAGGGATGTGATCATCTGTTTGATCTTCCTTGGGGCTGATGAGCCCCTTCCTGAGTTTATTAATTAGCTGTGGGAGTGTCCAAAGGCACCATCGGTCCCCAGAGCCACTCTGTGAGTGTCCCCTCCTGACTCAGAGGCTTTGCTGCCTGTCCTGCTCCTCTCCTGTCCCTCACCTGCTGCAGCAGCCACTGACTCCACGCAGCTGCCACCCCACAGCCCCTCCCAGCCCCAGCAGTGACCCTGGGCTGCTGCTGCCACCCCTCTGGGGACAGCAGGGCACACAACACCCCTGGCCTGTGCACTCAGGGTCACTGGGGGCATGTGGCACAACCACAGCTAGAGGGGGATGAGCTCACACTGCTGTGAGTCAGGGGTGACAGGGGCAGGTGCTGCCACCCCCAGGTGAGAGCAGCAGGCGCTGCCACCCCCCAGGTGACATTTGTGTCCTTGGCTCAGAGAGAGGCTCCAAGCAGAATAACCTGAGCACCTGGGGCAGGTGACACAAGCCCTGGGAGCATCCCAACATGGAACAGGAGCTGAAGAGCACCTGTGGGGCAGGTCCAATGCCATCTCAGGGCGTCCAGGAACCACAGACCCTCCTGAGCTGGAGGGACCATCCAGGGCAGCTCCTGGCCCTGCACAGACACCCCAACAGTGCCACCCTGGGTACCCCCGTGACACTGGCACTCCCCACACTGGTCTGCACTCCCACAGGGAATACTGAATTCCTCCTGTTCTCTGGGGGTCTGGGGGCAGTGCTGCAGCCCGAGGTGGGGCTCAGTGGGACCTCCCCTTCAGAACCAGCACCAGCCCTGCACGCTCCTGCCTCCCCACACCCCCAACTCCATGTTTAGGAAATGGAGTGAAACACAAAGAAAAATCATATTCCTATTCAAAAATACACACACCAGTGATGTCAACATGACCTCACAAAACCCTGTCAGAGCAGTGAAGGTGGGAAGTGCTCAGGGAGGTGAGGGGACAGATGGAAATCCATGAGCCAGCTGCTGGGCAGGGCAGGAGTCTGAGCTGTACCTGGAGATCTACAGCAAGCACCCACCCTCCAGGCAGCAGTTTGAGGTACAACAGCTTTCTAGGCAAGAAGAATTTATAAATAAACCCAATCCTTCAAGCCATTTTAATTCTAAAATAAAATAAGTGTCACGCCAAGCCGCGCTCGCAGCACAGGACAAGGCAGGGCTGAGGGGGCACGAACAGGGATGTGCAGGTGTGGAGAACGTGATGATGCTCTGCAGCACGGCCACGAGCGGGGCACGGCCCTGTCCCGGCTGTCACCGGCCCCTCGGCACCGGGACAGCGCCGGGAGCGGCCCCGGGGAGCGGCCCCGGGCTCAGTTCACGCGGCAGGCCCGGATCATGAGCAGCTGCAGCAGGATGAACACGGGCGACATGATGAGCCCGTACCAGAGCTCCCGAGTGTGCTCCACCAGCTTCTGGCACAGCAGCATCTCGAACACGAACTTGAGGCTGAGGATGGTGAGGATCCAGAAGAGCCGCAGCACCGCCAGCCGCTTCTCGCCGTCCTGGAACAGCCGCACGGACACGATGGTGGTGAAGTAGGTGCTGAGCCCGTCGGCGGCGAAGAACGGCACGAACACGATCCACCAGGAGAGCGCGGCGGCCGCGCCGTCCACCTTGAGCACGAGCAGCACGGAGAAGGCGAGCAGGGCCAGCCCGTGCAGGAAGATCTCGAAGGTGGCGAAGCCGAGCCACTGCACGAGCTCGCGCAGGGAGAACAGCATCGTCCGCGCTGGGTAACGGCACCGCCACAGGCACCGGCACCGACAGTCCTCAAACCGGCACCGGCCCGGCACCGACAGTCCCCAAACCGGCACCGCCACCGGCACCGACAGTCCTCAACACGGCAACGACACCGGCACCGGCCCGGCGCGATACCGGCACCGGCACAAGTCCTCAAGGCGGCACCGACACCGGCCCTTAACCCAGCACCGGCCCGGCCCCGGCCGCGGCCCAGCCCCGGCACGAGCCCTGGCCCAGCCAGGGACCGGGTCCAGCCCGGCCCCGACACCGACACCGGTCCCCGCCGCAAGCCCTGAACCTGAAGCGGCACCGGTACCGGCACCAGGCCCGGCCTGGCCCGGCCCGGCGGCGCGGGGCGATGGCGTCACGGTGAGAGGCGACAGGCGGCTGACGTCATCATGCGGAGATACGGTGAGCGGGGAGCCCCGGCCGCTCTGCCTCGATGATGACGTCAGCGGGGACTGTCGCGAAGTGGTGACGTCAGAGGCGGCATGGGGCCCGTCCATGGTGAGTCCCGCGGAGCCGCCGGGCCGGGCCCCGGGGCTGGGGGTGCTCAGCTGGAGAGGAGAAACCCCGGGAGAGCTGGAGAGGGACTGGGGACAGGAGATGGAGGGACAGGACACAGGGAATGGCTCCCACTGCCAGAGGGCAGGGCTGGATGGGATATTGGGAATTGGGAATTGTTCCCTGTGAGGGTGGGCAGGCCCTGGCACAGGGTGCCCAGAGCAGCTGTGGCTGCCCCTGGATCCCTGGCAGTGCCCAAGGCCAGGCTGGGCAGGGCTGGGAGCAGCCTGGGACAGTGGGAGGTGTCCCTGCCATGGCAGGGGTGGCACTGGATGGGCTTTAAGGTCTCTTTTAATCCAAAGCAGGCTGGGATTCTGCGATTCTATTTTACATTATTATGATTTAATTTAATGTTATTCTGTGGGCACATGGTGATGGCAGCTGTTTGCAGCTCAGACAGGTGCCAGGGCTGGATCCCCTCTGGGCTGGGCCCCTGCTCTGGCAGAGTCTGGCTGAGAGCTCCGTGTCTGTGTCTGTCACTGAGCCTCCAGGCCCTGCCCCAGCCCCTCGGGGGAGGGAGGGTTCCCAGGGCACACAGGAAGGTTACACCAGGACTGGGGAACAGCCCACCCAGGGCTGTGCTCACCCCGTGCTGCTGAGGGCAGTTCAGCAGGGCAGGATCTGGGTTTTGGTCACTCCCCTGGCCTGGCACGGGGACAAGGAGCACAGTAGTGTCCCTGCTTATTGTATGGGCTGGGACATGGGATCCCTCCCTCAGTGCTGCACAGGGGTGGGAAGAGAGCCTGGCAGCCTTGACTCCCTCTGCTGGATGCCAGCTGCTCACCGTGCCTGTGCTGGCTGGGTGCTGTGCCAGCCCCTGGGGGTCAGTGCTGCTCAGCCCAGCCCTGCCCAGCCCCTGTCCCTTCCCTCCTGTGACTTCCCTGCTGTTGTCTCCTGCAGATGGCAGAAAAGGGACTCCTGGTGCTCTTTGGCAGCCAGACTGGCACAGCTCAGGACACAGCAGAGAGGGTGGGCAGAGAGGCCCAGAGACGGCACCTGCGCTGCCGGGTGCAGGCCCTGGACAGCTGTGACCTGGTGAGTGTGGGACACGGGGCTGCTGTGACCTGGTGAGTGTGGGACACAGGGGGGTGAGTGTGTGACACGGGGCTGCTGTGACCTGGTGAGTGTGGGGGACACAGGATGGCTGTGACCTGGTGAGTGTGTGTGGGACACGGGAGGGCTGTGACCTGGTGAGTGTGGGGGACACAGGGCAGCTGTGACCTGGTGAGTGTGGGACACAGGATGGCTGTGACCTGGTGAGTGTGGGACACGGGGCTGCTGTGACCTGGTGAGTGTGGGACACAGGATGGCTGTGACCTGGTGAGTGTGGGGGACACAGGATGGCTGTGACCTGGTGAGTGTGGGACACAGGACAGCTGTGACCTGGTGAGTGTGGGACACAGGATGGCTGTGACCTGGTGAGTGTGTGTGGGACACAGGGCAGCTGTGACCTGGTGAGTGTGGGACACAGGACAGCTGTGACCTGGTGAGTGTGTGTGGGACACGGGGCTGCTGGGGCACTGCTACTCTGTGCCAACCCTATGGGCATGGACACCTCCCACAGCACCATGGAACCATGGCACGAGCTGAGTTGGAAGGAATCCATCAGGATCATGGAGTCAGCTCCTGGCCCTGCCCAGGACACCCCAACCATCCCACCCTGTCTCAAACACTGCTGGACTCAGACAGGCTTGGTGCTGCTTGCTCCAAGCCCTGTCCAGCCTGGCCTTGGACACTTCCCAGGATCCAGGGGCAGCCACAATTTCTCTGGGCAACCTGTGCCAGAACCTCATCACCCTCACAGGGAAGAATTTCTTCCTAATATCTGACCTAAACCTGCCCTCCTTCAGCTTATGGACACTCCCCCTTGTCCTGTCCCTCTATGCCTTGTCCCCAGTCCCTCTCCAGCTCTTCTGGAGCCCCTTTAGGCACTGGCAGGGGCCCTGAGCTCTCCCTGGAGCCTTCTCTTTCCCCAGGCTGAACACCCTGAGCTGTCCCATCCTGGCTCCAGAGCAGTTTGGAGGCTGCTGACCTGACTGTGCCGTGTTTGTACCCTCAGGCCAACCTCATCCACGAGCCCTTGGTGGTGTTTGTGTGTGCAACCACAGGCCAGGGAGACCCACCTGACAACATGAAGGTAGGAGCTGCTCCTGTCCTGTTGCTGTGTGTCCCTGCTGCAGGGCTCTCTCTGCTGAAGCAGCTTGAGCTTGTTCTTGCTGGGGGAGCTTTGCAGCAGCACCAGGCACATGCCAGGGAACAGGAGCAGGGGCATTTGAGCAGAAAGCTGTGCTCCCCACTCTGCTGGGCTGGGTGGGCAGGCAGCAGGGCCAGGCAGGCAGGAGGTGCCTGGCAGCAGCAGCACTGGCTGCCTGTGCCTGTTGTAGATGTTCTGGCGGTTCCTGTTCCGGAAGAGCCTCCCTGGCAGCGCCCTGTGCCAGCTGGACTACGCCGTGCTGGGCCTCGGGGACTCCTCCTACCCCAAGTAAGCAGCCCCAGGAAGCTGCAGGGGAGAGCAGAGTGGCTGGAGAGCCAAGGGGGTAAGGGGAGACAGAGTCTGATTCTGGAGCAGCACTCAAGCAAAATGTAACTCCCACCAGCCTTAAAAACCCTTCCCCTGCTGTGTCCCTCCTCCCCCCCAGGAATTAGGCTGCTGCCCTTTTCTTTCCTCCCAAGCTCACCAAGGATGCTTTGGGGGGTCAGACATGTGTCAGTCTTTTATCACAGCTGTGGGCCAAGGCAACAGGGGACATCAAACAGAGGTGGCAGCCAGCCATGCTGCTCCCAGGTCTCTTCCAGAGAGATTCCTGTGTCTCAAAGAGCTCTAGTGGGAGGGATGGGTGTGCCTGAGCTCTGTGGGGCACTGAGGGGCTGGAGGGAAGGAAATGTTCCATGGCCCAGGGCACAAGCTGTCCTGAAGGGAACGTGGATCTCCCCTTGTCTCGTTTCAGGGCTGAGGACAGCCTGTGAGGGCCAGCAAGTGGCACCTAGCTGGTTCTGTGAGCTGGCACAGGCTGGGCAGGACATGGGCCAGGTCACAGTGCTGGCTGTGCCTGCTGTGCTGCTCTGGTGGCCCTGGCAGTACGTGCTGGTGCTGTGGCAGTGCCTGCTGGTGCTGTGGCAGTGCCTGCTGTGCTGCTGGAGCAGCCCTGCCCTGTGTTGTTCTCTGCTCAGGTTTAATTTCATTGCCAAGAAGCTGCACAAACGGCTGCTCCAGCTCGGGGCCAACCCGCTGCTGCCCGTGGCCCTGGGGGATGACCAGCATGACCTGGGGTAAGAGCCCAGAGGAGGGGTGGTGGGGGGCCCTGGGGTGCCCTGCAGCTCTGTCCTGGGGCTGATGGCAGGGCTGTGTGCTGCTCCCACCAGGGGGCTGCTCCTGCAGCTCTCTGGGAACGGGCTGATCCCTGCTCATAATCCTCCTGTGCCAGGACCTGGGCCACCTGCTGCTCCAGGGTGTCCCATGGCCCCCAGAACGTGGCCATGACCCCTGGCTCAGCCCCAGCCCTGTGCAGAGCAGGGCATGGCTGTGCCACACAGCCCTGTACCTGCAGGCATTGCAGCAGCCTCAGCTGTGCTCACCTGGCACGGGGCAAAGGCTGTGCATGGCTCAGGGACACAGTGCCCCCAGTGACCCAATGCTGCTCAGGGGCCAGAGATCCTGTTCAGGGCTCAGTGCTTGGGCCCTGGAGAGCAATTGAGTGCATGGAGTGGCTGAGATGTGTTTGTTCCCAGACCTGAAGTTGGAAGGGAATGGCCGGGGGTGACTGTGGGAGTGGTTGTTGGGCATGGGCAGGGCTAGCAGGGCTTGACCCTGAAGGGATGATGTTGCTGCAGCCTCAGTTTCCCACTTGCAGGCCAGATGCAGTGATTGATCCTTGGCTCGTGGCCTTGTGGGAGAAGATCCTCGCCTTGTATCCTCTCCCTCCTGGCCTCGGGATCATCAGTCCCGACGTGTGGTGAGTGCAGGGGGTGAGCAGGGGCTGCTGGGCTGCCTGGGCTGTTCTGCAGAGTGGAGATGGGCTCTGCTTAGAGCAGGAACCCTCCCCACACAGCTTCTGGTGTCCCCAGTGTCACTTGTGCTTTGGCCACAGGTGGCCCATCTCTCTCTGGATGGGTGTCCCCTTTTCCCCTGGGGACTGTGACAGCTGCCCCAGCTGGGTTCTGCACGTCCGTCTGTCCTGATGTGCCTCTGGCCCTGGCAGAGTGTGTGCGTGCCCTGCATGCTCAGGAGCCTTGGGATCTCTTCCTGGTGGTCTCCATTGCATTCCCTTACACAGGCCAGCTCCAGGGGATGGGACAATGGCTGGTGGGACACTCCAGGCCTCTCCCTGCCTCTCATCTTGCAGCAGCAGAGGAGCTGTGGCGTGGAGGTAACCCTGCTGCATTGCATTGCTGTCGTTCCCACAGCCTGCCCCCCAAATACACACTGCACTACCTGCCTGAGGACTGCCCAGAGCCTGAGGGTGCCCTGCTGCAGCCAGCACCCCCCCGGGGGGCTCCCTGTGAGCTGCAGCCCTTCCCTGCCCGCGTGGTGTCCAACCAGAGGCTCACAGCACCCGCCCATTTCCAGGATGTCCGGCTCATCGAGTTTGACATCGCGGGCTCAGGGATCACGTGAGCATTTTCCTGACTCCCCAAGCTCTGTTGTGTGGGTTCAGGTGTCCTGGAGCCTGCCCTGCTCTTCTGGTGCCCTTCCTCACTGAGATCTGAGGCTGCAGTCTGGTGGTTGTGGTCCCTGCTGCAGTGGGGGTCCTGCCCATGGGCCAGCTCCCTTTGCCTGGTGCTGGCACTGGGAATTTGCCTCCCCTGGTGTGGGTGCTGCTTCGGGTGGCCGTGCTGTGGCTCTGCCCCGTGGCTGTGCTTGGCAGCTCCCCCTGCATCCCCAGGTTCAGTGCAGGAGACGTGGTGATGATCCAGCCCCAGAACTGCCCTGAAGATGTGCAGCAGTTCTGCCAGCTGCTGCGCCTGGAGCCACACAGACGCTTTGTGCTGCAGCCCACGGAGCCTGGTAGGTCCTGCCTGCTGCTCCTTCCCCTTCCTGCTGAGTCAGGGCATCCCCTGAGCTCTGGCCCAGCCTGGAGCTCTGCTCTTCCTTTGCTGTAGACCTGGTTGGGAGTGCTGGATGGACACAGGACAGCTGCCTGTCCTTCCCTCCAGTGCTGTGTGCGTGCATCCTGTGCAGAGCCAGTGGGACTGGAGGAATCCAGCAGTGCCAGGCTCCACCTGAGCCTTGTGCCTTGGCAGCCCCAGCACAGAGTGGGGGGATCCTGCAGCCCCCTCAGCCCCAGGCCCACACTGGGAATCTTGTGCTTCCTTGCATGGGGTGTGCAGGTCTCCCCACTGTCTGCCTGTGCCCCAGGGACCTCTTGAGGGGCTCCTGCAGCCATAAACCAGCACAAGCAACCAGAGGAACCCCTTGGAGGCCCCCCCAGAGCTCTTGGTGCCTGCATGGAACAGGGAGTGTTTTTCTCCTGGCTCCTGAGCACCCATTCTGCCTCCAACTTCCCTGTGTCTGTCCATGATGGAATTTCTGCCTGGCAGGCAAACCCAAGAGAAATTCAGGCTGTTCCTCACACCCTTGGGAGAAACGTGGGAGACACAGACATGCCTGACACATGACACTGCTGGTTATTTCCTCTGCATTGTGTGCAGGCAGGGTGGGAGTCATGTGGATAAGACATTATCCCAAAGCACCTGCCAAAAGTGAGGGATGGCTGAACACTGCAGACTTCCTCTGTTGCAAACCTGTGGGCTTGAAAAGCAAGCTGGGGAGAGCAGGGGCTGGGGGCCCACGGTGGGAGCAGGGGCAGAGGAGCTGGCTCCAGGAGCAGTGGGTGCTGCAGGCAGCAAGGCTGGCCCTGAGCTGTCCCCTCTGCCTTGCCTTGCAGGCACACCCCTCCCTCCCCTGCTGCCACAGCCCTGCAGCGTCCAGTACCTGGTGACACACTACCTGGACATCTCCTGTGTGCCACGGCGCTCCTTCTTCGAGCTGCTGGCCTCCTTCTCCACCAACGAGCTGGAGCGGGAGAAGCTGCAGGAGTTCAGCTCGGCCCAGGGCCAGGAGGAGCTGTACAGCTACTGCAACCGGCCCCGCAGGACCACGCTGGAGGTGGGGCTGCCCTCAGGGCTGGGCTGGGGCTGAGGGCACCCAGGGCACCGTCAGCCACGCTGTCTTGGCTGAGGAGTGTAATCTCCTTCGCCCATTTCTGAAGTCTCCATGGGTTTCCACTGGTGGTTAATACCAGCTCTAGATCCTTGTGGGCTCTGGGGGGCACAGGGCAGTGGCACAGGGTGGTTGTGGTGCCTTTGGCCGAGGACAGCGTGGCACAGCTGTGTGGGACAGCCCCTGGCAGGCTGCTTCTGGGGTCACCAGGCATCACCCTCTTGGCCCTGCAGGTTCTGTGGGATTTCCCTCACAGCACATGTGCCATCCCAGCTGATTACCTGCTCGACCTCATCCCTCGCATCAGGCCCCGTGCCTTCTCCATCGCCTCCTCCCTGCTGGTAAGAGCTCAGCCCTGCTGGCCTCATTTCAGAGTCTGAGCAGAGGGTCTGGCAGGACCTGCACTGACTGCTGGTGCAAATATCCCCTGGAGCCTCCACAGCCTGCCCAAATCCCTGCTCTGTGCTGAGCCTGCAGCAGCCTGATGTGCTGGATGCAAACTTGAGGGCTAGGCCAACCTTCAGTTTAGGAGACTTGCTCTCCTGCAGCCCTGCAAGTGCCAGGACTGTCCCAGCCCAGCTCAGAGGTCTGGTCTCACTGTCCCTGGGAGCAGTGGGATGCAGCGCCACCCGAGTGTCCCGGGAGCTGGGCGCGGGGAGTGCTGCTCCCTGCTCCTGCCAGGAGGTGGCAGAGGGACCGGCCCGGCTGCCTGCGGAGCCAGCCCCTGCACGGCTGGATTTGTGCTCCACGGGAGCAAATTGGGCTGGGCAGTGACCATCGCTGTTGCCAGCTGTGCAGAGCATTCATGTGGCAGTGGTTCCCCAGGAAAACCCCCTTCCCTGTTCGAAAGATTTTGTGCAGGGGTGTGCTCCATTGTAAGTGACTCTGCCAGACTAGGATGGGTGTTGCAGGCAGCCTGGTGGGAGCTGTGCACAGGCTCTGTCCCTGGAGGAGAGGGTCTCCTGTCCATGAGGAGCTGTGCACAGGCTCTGTCCCTGGAGGAGAGGGTGTCCTGTCCATGGGGAGCTGGGCACAGGCTCTGTCCCTGCAGGAGGGGTGTCCTGTCCATGGGGAGCTGGGCACAGGCTCTGTCCCTGCAGGAGGGACAGGGTGTCCTATCCATGGGGAGCTGTGCACAAGCTCTGTCCCTGCAGGAGGGGTGTCCTGTCCATGAGGAGCACAGGCTCTGGCCCTGAGGAGGGGTGTCCTGTCCCTGGGGAGCTGGGCACAGGCTCTGGCCCTGCAGGAGGGACAGGGTGTCCTGTCCCTGGGGAGCTGGGCACAGGCTCTGGCCCTGAGGAGGGGTGTCCTGTCCCTGGGGAGCTGTGCAGGGTGTGTGCTCATGGCTCTGTGTGCCACAGACCCATCCGGAGCGGATGCAGATCCTCGTGGCCGTGGTGCGCTACAAGACGCGGCTCAGCAAACCCCGCCGTGGGCTCTGCTCCACCTGGCTGGCTTCTCTCAACCCAGAGCAGGGTAAGTGCTTGGGCTCTGAGGGAGTCCTGAGTGCTTCCCACAGCACCCAGGGCTCATCCCTCGGGCTGTGATGAAGCTGTGTGGGTGCTGACCATGTGCAGGAGCTGCCTGGCTGGAGCACCAGCTCCATGGGGAGCACACTGGCTTGGCAGGATGCTCCTGCTGTCCTTCCTCCCTGCCCCATCCTCATCAGAGCACACAGAGAGCTGTGCCTCTCCAGCTTACCCTGATCTCCCAGCTGCTCAACCCTGCTGTCCCTCTGTGGGCTGCTCCTGGTGTCTGCTGGGCACCTCCAGTGCCACAGCCACAGCTCTGGGAAGGCTGGTCCCTTCTTCCACAGAATCACAGAAAAAGCTGAATTGGAAGGGACCCATAAAGATCTTCAAGTCCCACCCCTGGCCCTGGACAGACACCCCAACAATCCCACCCTGTGCATCCCTGAGAGCCTTGTCCAAATGCTCCTGGAGCTCTGGCAGCCTTGGGGCCTCCCTTACATCCAGCCAGGCTGGGATCTCTGCTTGCCTCCACTGTGTTCCCTGGCACAGGCTGTGTGAGGAGAGGGCTGTCCTGCAGCCCGTGTGCTGGGGGGCTCTTGCCTTGCTCTGGGCTTCACTCAGCTTCTTGCAGAGGCAGTGCTGAGACAGCTGAAGGGCTTTTCACTCACACAGTGTGCCCTCAGTGCCAGGGGCTGATGAGCCAGCTCTGCCTGTGTCTTTGGAGGACCCTGGAAGAGCTGGGTGCCCACTCACCCTCTGTAGGCAGGCACAGAGCACTGGTGGTGGAGTGATGCTTGTCAGTCTGTCTGTCCCACAGGTGATGTCCGGGTGCCTCTTTGGGTGAAGAAAGGAGGAATGAAGTTCCCAGCTGACCCTGGCACCCCTGTGATCATGATTGGCCCTGGCACAGGGGTGGCACCCTTCCGAGCAGCGATACAGGAGCGGGTGGCGCTGGGACGCCGAGGTGAGGGATGGTCCTGGGAGCCACTCAGGATGCCCCTTGCACAGACAGATGGAAGGATGGACTGGGGGCTCCTGAGGGTTCCACTGGGTCAGGCTTTGCTGTGTTGAGCAGAAGCAGGCTGAGCTCTGGGGCAGGTGAGGCCCAGAGCCTGCTGTGTGCAGCCTGTGGGTCATTCACAGGCTGTGCTGCAGGGCAGCTCCGTGGGTTGGGTCAGGCTCTGCAGAGGCTCTTTCTTGGCTCTCTGAGGGTGAACACAGGTTCCTGAGCTCAGCTGCTGCTGCAGTGTGTCCCATCCTCATTCCCTTGGCTCAGGGAACAGGCAGCCCTGGAGGACATGTTCTGCCCTCCTCCTTTTTCAGCAGACAGGGGGCTCTGGTTGCCACAGGTCACTTCCTGCTGGTGGCTCTGCAGGCCAGGGCTGTCAGGCAGGTGGCACCAGCAATGCCCAGCACTGGGTGCTCCCAGCACAGCCCTGTGCTCTGCTCCTGCAGGGAACTGCCTCTTCTTCGGCTGCCGACACCAGTCCAAGGACTTCTACTGCCAGGCAGAGTGGGAAGAGCTGGTCACAAAGGGCTTCCTGACACTCTTCACAGCCTTCTCCAGGGACCAGGTCAGTGCCCAGAAGAGAAGGGTGGATACAAGAGCATCTCGGGCAGTGCTGATGGGACTCTGCCAGGGCACCATCTGCGAGGGATCTGGTGAGGTGGCACAGTGTGCACCTCCTTCCCCACACACCTCAGTGCTGGCTGAGATCCCCACACCCTGCAGAGGTGTGTCTGGCTAAGTTGGGCTGGAAGGGTTACTGGGACAAGGCTGGAGAACAGCAGAGCAGGTAAGACATTAACCAGCTTTGTTTGGCTGGAGCACGTGAGTGATAAAAGGCTCCCAAGCCTCTTGGAGGGTCACCAGGCAATAACTCATTGGTTAAGTACCCCTCCTGATGGTGTCCCTCTGAGCCCTGGCTGGAGCTGAGGCGCTTGGCCTCTGTGCCAGCTCTCTCTGAGTCCCAGATACACAGAGAAAAGCTCCCCATGGGTATGAGCACACCCACAACTCAGCCCCTCACTTTGCTTCCTGCTTTCCCAGGCAGTGTCTGTGGTGGGCAGCCCTTGTCCCCCGTTGGGGCTGCAGTGCTGCCAGAGAGGCTCCCTGAGCTGGGGATCTGTTCACTGCCTTCCTCTGTCCCTTGGTGGCACTGAAAGCTCAGCCTGGCTTTGGAGCAGAGATGTGATAAAAAGGGAATGGCAATCTCTCTGGAGCTCAGCTGCACCAGCCCAAGCCCTTTCTCCTGGCTGTGTGCATGTGTTGACATGAATTCATTGTCTTTTATCCACTCACTTGTAAGGCAGGAGCTGGGTGCTTCTGTGCAGGCTTTCCAAGCCTGTGAGGAACAGGAGCAGCACTGCAGAGGGGTGCTGAATCACCAGCAAAAGGGGCACCTGCTGCTCTCTGGATCTGGAGAGCAGCCAGAGCCACCTTCTGCTCTTGTTGACTGTGGAGGGGCAGGAATTCCACTGGAGTGTCCCCTCTCTCCTGCTCCACCAGCCAAAGCAGTTTGTCACCAGAGTCCTCTGCCCCCAGGGCAGAGTGGGAGCACAGCCACATCCCACAGCCAGGTGAGATGAGCCACACTGGGCTCATTGTGCCTTTGGCTTCAGGAGATACCACAGCCTTTAACTCATCACAAAGTTTGTTAAAGACCCAGGTGAGGGCTGGGATGCTCCATTGCTGAGCAGAGTTTTGCTCTTCTCTCTGAAGTCCCTTTGCAGGTGCCCCCTGTCCCAGCACACCCACCTGCAGTGCAGACTGGTCCCAGCCAGACCTGGATGTCCTGAGACATTGTGACCCCAGTTTGAGCTCCTCAGATGGTGCCCTGGGAGCCCAGTCTGCCTGGCAGGGCCTCTGGCAGCACTGAGCTCATTGCTGCTGAAGCTGAGGCTGTGCTGGTGCTGCTGAGGGCACTGCCCAGCCAGGCCTGGCACAGCCAGGGCACCTGTGGGACCCACAGTGCCCAGCTCCTGGGACAGCCTGGACTTGGGCTGCTCAGGGCTGTTCCACACACATCTCCAGCCTGCAGGAGCTGAGCCACAGCCAGAGGGGCCTGGGGAGGAGGCTGTGCCCATGGCCCAGCATGGGGAGGAGGCTGTGCCCATGGCCCTGTGAGGAGAGGAGGCTGTGCCCATGCCCAGCATGGGGAGGAGGCTGTGCCCATGGCCCAGCATGGGGAGGAGGCTGTGCCCATGGCCCAGTGAGGGGAGGGGGCTGTGCCCATGGCCCAGTGAGGGGAGGAGGCTGTGCCCATGGCTCTGAGAGGGGAGGAGGCTGTGCCCATGGCCCTGTGAGGGGAGGAGGCTGTGCCCATGGCTCTGAGAGGGGAGGGGGCTGTGCCCATGGCCCAGTGAGGGGAGGGGGCTGTGCCCATGGCCCAGTGAGGGGAGGAGGCTGTGCCCATGGCTCTGAGAGGGGAGGGGGCTGTGCCCATGGCCCAGTGAGGGGAGGGGGCTGTGCCCATGGCTCTGAGAGGGGAGGGGGCTGTGCCCATGGCCTGGTGAGGGGAGGAGGCTGTGCCCATGGCTCAGTGAGGGGAGGAGGCTGTGCCCAGGGCCCTGTGAGGGGAGGAGGCTGTGCCCAGGGCCCTGTGAGGGGGGCATGGGCAGGAGGCTGTGCCCAGGGCCCAGCTCACCCTGCAGGATGGGGCATGGGGACGGCCAGCACAGGGCCTGGCCTCCATCACAGTGTCACCTTTGTCACAGGAGCCCTCTGGGCCAGCAGTGAGTGCAGGCACGTTGGCAATGGTGTTCTCTTGGGCAGGAGCCAGGGCTGGAGGCAGTTGCTTGGATTCTTGAAGTCTTGTGGATTAACCCTTTGGGAGCTCTCCTTGGCTGGGCTGTGCTGTGCACAGAGCCAGTCCCCATCCAGTCCCTAAGCACAGTAGAGGGGCAGGGACTGGGACAGAGCTGTCCCTCCAAGCTTTCTGCCCTTCCAAGCTGTGTCAGGTCTCCAGCAGTCAGGGGTGCAGGGAAGGGTCTCTGTCCTGGAGCAGACTTGGCACACAAGGGCCACAGAGCCTCCTCTGCCCATGCTGGGAGAAGAGGACAGGAGGGAAGCCCTGGCCAGTGGACACCCAAAGGATTTGGGGGCTGCTTGGGGCCTGGTGTTCCCCCCTGAAACTCCTGCTGCTGCACCCATCTCCCACCAGCCCAACCCAGTGCAGATGTCAGGTGTGGGGTTCCTCTTCCCCACACTGGTCATTGATCCAACTGCTTCTCCCAGTGCCTCCTGTGCTGCCCTGAGCTCCTGGGAACAGCCCCTGAGAACTGTCCTGAGAGCAGGAGCTGGGGCTGCTCCAGGCTCAGTGCCTTGTTTCCCTGCAGGAGGAGAAGGTTTATGTCCAGCACCGCATCCGGGAGAATGGGAAGCTGCTGTGGGAGCTGCTGAGCACTGAGAATGCTCATATCTACCTGGCTGGGTGAGTGAGAGCTCTCTGTGCAGGGCTTGAGGGAGCAGGGCTGCACATTTCTGCTTCTTCACCCACCTGGAGGCGTTTCCTCAGCTCAGCCCCGTGTTGCAGAGGGGCAGCTCATTCCTCCTCTGTCCTGCTCCAGGAGCCCTGGGCTGGGAGGGACGTTTGTCACCTACCCCATGCTCCCCTTAGGAGAGCACAGCTGGAACTGGTAAAGCTTCTCCAGCCAACCCTCCCCCTGCAGCCTCTGACCCACAGCACATGCACACACAGGAGAGGCCTGGCCCCTGCACAGCCCTCTCCTCCAGCAGTGCTTGATGAAGCTGGACAAAAGGCTTGTGTGGCACCTGTGGCCACTTGTGTGGGCAGGATGCCCAGCAGTGCTGGGGTTCAGGAGCAGCTTTGGGAGCCTTGGCACACTCTCTGACTCTTTGCACCCAGAGCTGCCTCCCGGGGCAGGGACCAGCCCTGTTGCACCACAGCCAGTGTCCCTGCACAGCTCAGCCGCTCTCCAGGTATTGTCTGGGGCTGGTTGCACACCTGGAGGGTGGCTCTGGCTTTGGGGTCAGAGTGCTGGCAGCTCTGCTCTGAGCTCTCAGAGCCCTGCAGTGCAGGGAGAGGCTGGTCCCCGTGCCCAGGGTGAGCCCTGGGCAGTGCTCTGTGCTGCTGGGCTGGGCAGGGCCCGCCCATGGCGTTGGCCGTGCCCCCTGTGACCTGGGGAGGGCGGGCCTGGGCCCGGCTGTCACACAGCAGCGAGTGCCGGAGGTTCTTTCCTGCCTGTCCTTCAGGAGAGCAGGAACTGCCCTGGTGCCTGGCAGGGCAGGACTGGCCTCGCTGCATTCCTGGGACAAGGAGATTGGTGTTTACTTCCCAGGAAGTGGAGGCAGGCCACCCCACTGTGTCCTTCACTGCTGCAGCACAGGGCTTCCTGGAGCCTCACCCCAACCTGGGCATTCCTGCCCTTGGCTCTGGGCTTCGGAGCACTTGGGACTTGGGGATGTGCCTCCATCTACAGCCCAAATGCTGAGACTGTTGAGCTGTTGGGTCATGGCTTTATTCTCTCCTTCCATTCTCTTTCCTGCTTTTTGGTGCTGATGGAGATCCCCAAAGAGCATCAGTTTCTAGGAGAGGGCAGGGCCTGCACAGCTGTCCCCATGGCAGATTTTATGTCGCCCCGAGGATGGTATTTTGGACATCAGGGTTGCTCTGAGACTCCTCTTGTCAGAGCTTTGTCCTGCTGTGGGGTGTCCTTGAGCCCCCATCAGGCAGGTGGGATCCAGAGCCTTGGGATCCCTGCACAAGTGACATTGTGCTAATTGCAGAGGACACTGTTCCTACTTCCCTGAGCAGCCCAAACCCTGTAGAAAAGCTTCCAGGATCACCATGCCCCCCCAGCTCACAGACTGAACTGTCAGTCAGCTGCAGGCAGGAAAGTGCAGGTGAGTGATCCTGTTTTGCCCCCAAATTCACAGTCTCAGCCAGACTGGGAGAAAGCTGGGGGAAGTGACTCCTGAGCTGTGTGCCCCTGAGCAGCAGCCCTGGGCCATGGGACACTTTTCTGCCTTCCCTTCTGGGGCCAGGGGGCTCTGGGGAGCCAGGGCTGCATCTGCTCTATGATTGTTCCTCACTTGTCTCACTCAGGGGCAAAAAGGTTGAAAATGTCTCTTTTTCTGAAAAAAAAAAAAAAATAGCTATTTGACATGTTTTCCATCACAAAGCCCAGCTCCATTATCTTGTACTTGCATATCAGTGCCTGACTCAGAAACAATGCGACTCTTCCAAAAAAAGAAGACCTCCTTTCTGGGTATTTTGGGATGTTAATCAGCTTCAAACGCAAGTCAGAATTCTGCCTTGTTCTTGGGAAACAGCAAGGACGTTGCCAGATGCTCGTGCCAATTGGAGCAGGCTGGGAAATTTTTTATTAGATGGTTTTTTTTGTCGCACAGGCAGTTCATCAAATGAAATTCTCTCCAGGAAAAAAAAAAGTCAGAATTTCTGATTTCCCGTAAGAAATAATTGTGCTTGAAAGCGCTGAGTTCTGTTTGGGTATTTCCTACACAGGGGCTTGATGTTTTCTCCAGCATTTCTCTGATTTTGAGGTTTGAACTGGCTTTGGTTCCAAATGTCACTATCAAACCAATCATTCTGGATTTCTTGAGAGCAGGCAGCAGCAGGACAGGAGCGGCTGCTCTGCCCAGCTGAGGATCAGACATGTTTGACATTGAGTGATTCCAGAGATGAAAGGACAGGTTCCTGCCCTCCTGCTGATAAATTCCAACCCGTGCACGTTGCCTGTGTCTCTCTAATGAGGATGCTGGCAGATGCAGCTGTGTGGGGCTGGTGTTTGGGCTCCTGACCTGTGGTGCTCCTTCCCTGGGCTCTGGGGCCCATGGCCATGTTTTTGCCTTCACATGCCTGTGCTGAGGAGCCCTGTGGATAACAGCCCTGCTCTCAAGGGAGTGCTAGGAGCTGCTTCTCAGGCCTGTCATTTACCCTGTGGCAGGACAAGGCAGGTTCCCACTGCCCTGTGATGGCTTGGCCACAGGGACTGCTGATTGCTGATCCTGGAGCACTGGGGCTGCTGCTCTGGCCCCTGTGCTCCTGCTCACCCTCCACTGTGTCCTGCTCTCTCCCCAGGAATGCCAAGCAGATGCCAGCAGCAGTGGCTGAGGCCCTGCAGTCGGTGCTGCAGCAGGAGGGTGGCCTGTCCCCCTTGGAAGCAGAGGAGCATTTCACAGCCCTGGAACGGTCCCGGCGCTTCCAGTCTGAAACCTGGTCCTGAGCCTGGCTCCTGCCTCGCCTCCCACTGCCTGAATAAAGGAGCCGGCAAAGGGATCTGCCTCTGGCATCTTGCTTGGGCTGGATTTACCCAACAGCCCCTCCCTGACAGCAGCAGGGCCGTGGCAGTGGGGGACTCCTTCTCCTGGGAGCTTTGGCTCCCTGTGCCCACACCCCACCAGAGCAGGAGCCAGAGGTCTCTTGGGGGTTCTGCTGGTTGGCTTTGGTGTGGGACTGATCTGCCCCCCATGCCCCAGCCCCAGGGGTCCCTGTGTGGGGTGGGTGGCACCCAAGGGTGTTGCTGGAGCCGTGGAAGTGGCAGTGGCCACTGTTTGTGGCAGGGCCAGAGGAAGGGAAGTATTGCATGGGAGTCTCTCCACCCCAGCATTACTCAGCAGCGCTTGCTGCAGGAGGAGGCTGCCTGGACAGACCTGTTCCCCCTGCTTCCAGTGGCCAAGGCCAGCAGGCACAGGAGGAAGCCTTGATGCCTCTGTCTCTTCTGCCAGTTCATCATCCTGAGCCTGCTGAGTCTGAGCTCCAAGTTCCTGCTGAGTTATCCCTTTCCCTGAGTGCCTGCTCAGCTGCATCTCTCCTCCACCCCATCCTGGGAGCTGCTTCCAGCCCTTTCCCTGCAGCCTCGAGCCTGTGCACCCTCCTGGCCCTGCCCGTGCCCCAGTGGGACCAGTGCCACCACCTTCCTCCCCCAGTTCAGGGAACTGGGTGCCACTGCGTAAATAGCAATTAGGAGCAGGGCATGAGTCAGCAGGGACATTCCCTGGGAGCAGGCTGGGACAGGAAGGGACAGCTGTGCCACGCCATGCCTGTGACCCAGCCACCCTCCCATGTGGAGTCATGGGGTCCTGCAGGGCTGGGCGGTGCCTGGGGCATTGCTGGAGCTGTGGTACTGCAGTGAGGGGGAACAGGGACATTTGGGGGCTCCCCACCCCACTGCTCTGAGCAGCTCTTGCACGTGCACACCATGGCTGGGCTGTGTCCCCGTGTGCCAGGGACAGTGGGGCCACTACAGAGCTGCTGCATGGCAGTCACCACCCTGGGGCCACCATCCCCTCATCTGGGGCACTGTCCCGGTGGGAAACCTGGAAAGAAACTTCCATGCCCTGCAAGCTGCTTGTGGGACGTGACAAGGAGAGGTGGCCCTGCACTGGAACCATTGTGGGGGACAGGGAGTTGGACTGGGGCAGCACAGGGCCTGGTCTGGGAATTGTCCTGGGGCAGCACAGGGTCTGTTCTGGGAACTGTCCTGGGGCAGTTCCCTGTCTGGGAACTGTCCTGGGGGCTTTGGCTCCCTGTGCCCACACCCCACCAGAGCAGGGGCCAGAGGTCTCTTGCGGGTTCTGCTGGGTCTGTGCTGGGAACTGTCCTGGGGCCATCCTGTGGTCTGAGCTGGGGGACTGCACTGGAGGAGCACAGGGCCGTGTTGTGAGGCTGCACCGGAGGAGCATGGGGCCGTGTTGGGAGGCTGTACTGGAGGAGCACAGGGCCGTGTTGGGAGGCTGCACCGGAGGAGCACAGGGCCGTGTTGGGAGGCTGCACCGGAGGAGCACAGGGCCGTGTTGGGAGGCTGCACTGGAGGAGCATGGGGCCGTGTTGGGAGGCTGTACTGGAGGAGCACAGGGCTGTGCTGCCGTGCCCCCGGGACAGGGGTGTGGGCAGCACTGGCCGCAGAGGTGACTCCGCTGGTGCTGGGCACAGAGGAGAGGCGGCCGTGGCCCCAGCTCCTCCCCAGCCCCGGCGGGAGCTGATTGGCGCAGGCACGGCTCCTGCCCCGGGCTCCCTGCATTTGAGCCGCTTCCAGAAGCTGACAAACCAGACTGGTTACAGCCCGGCTCGGCCCCAGCCCTGCCTGGCCCACGGCAGGAGGCAGCTGCCTGCGCGGGTGCCCGCCACGCCTGCTCCCTTCTGGCACAGCGGGCAGCGCCCAGCTCGGTGCCCTCTCCTCCGGACCGTGGCGGGTCAGTACTGCATTGCTGCTGGGGCAGGAGGAAGAGGAGGAGGAGGAAAAGGCTGTTGGATGCTCACGGTGCTGCCCCTCTTGGGGTGGCCTCGGTGAGGGTGATGGGGCTGCACCAGGCGCTAGAGGCTCCTGACCCAGCGCTCTGGGAGGGCGCCCCAAAGCGCCCCGGAGGGATGTCGGGACTCTGTGCGGACACTGCTGCCTCCAAACCCTTCGGGCAGCCCTGCTGAAGGATTCTCCTGCTCTGGAGCAGCGCCCACGTTCCGCACCCAGCCCCGAGGGGACCGGGCGGGCGGGGACCGAGCGGGGTGGCTGCTCTGGCCGCCCCGATGGAGCCGGCGGCGGGCGAGGGGGCGCAGCCCGGACCGGTGCCGGCAGCCGGTGGGGAAGAATGTGCCGGGCAGCGGGACCAGAGCGAGACCGCGGGGTCGGGGGACCCCGGGGAGCCGCTCCAACGCTGTGGAGAGGAATCTGCTGCTGCCTGGAGATGCTGGGAGCTGCCACGGACGGAGGATACCAGGGAGCCGCTCCTGCCCGGGCATGAGCCGCCGCCTGCCCTCGGTGCCTCCCTGCCTGCGGGGCAGGACCTTCCCCGCGGGGAGAGCCCAGGGCCCGGCTCCCAAAGCGTCTCCAGCTCCATCCTGAGCCTCTTCGGCGAGGCGGAGAAGGCCCCGAGCGGCGGCGGGGCGGGGGCAGCGGAGCCGTGCCCGGTGCTGGCGGGCGGCGAGGACGAGTGCCCGATCTGCACGGAGCCCTACGACGAGCAGCGGCACAAGGCGGCCGTGCTGAACTGCAGCCACGGGCTGTGCCGGGCCTGCCTGCGCGCCATCATGGACACGGCCACGGGCGCCGAGCTCGGCCGCGTGCGCTGCCCCATCTGCCGCCAGAAGACGCCCATGCTGGAGTGGGAGATCTGCAAGCTGCAGGAGGAGCTGCTCCTGCTGCACGCCCAGCCCGGCTCCCCCGCAGCCCTGGCCACCCCCCGGCCCCCTGCCCTGCCGCCCCGGCGCCCGGGCCTGGCCGGCGCCCTCGAGCATCGCTTCCAGGTGCGCTTCCACACCAGCCGCATGTTCGGCTGCCTGCCCTGCGTGCGGTACCCGCCCTGCCTCATCCGCGCCCTGGCCCGGCTGGAGCGGCGCTGCCGCTGCTGCTACCTCGTGCTGCTGGCGCTGCTGCTGGCCGCAGAGATGCTCAGCCTGCTCCTCATCTTCCTCCCCATCCTGCTCATGGTGATGCTCTTCCTCATCCTCGACAAATAGCGCTGCCTTTGTGCCCTTGGGCTGAGCGTGCGTGGGGAAGGAGCCCAGGGGAGCCCGGCTCCGGCTGTGCCCGCGGCCGCGGTGCCAGCGGGGAGCAGGCCTGTGACCCTGGTGCCCGGGACACCTGGCACTGCCCGTGAGCCCGGGCCGGGGGAGGCAGCGCAGGAGCAGGAGCAGAGGGAGGCGAGCGACCCTGGAGCTGGGCATGACCTGCACCGCGGTGACATCGCTGCCGCAGCCAGGGGGCGGATGGAGTGGGGCGCATCCCTGCCTGGGGCTGGGCACCAGAGAGGCTCTGCGGGCAGAGCAGGGCTGTGCCATGGACTGTGCCATTGCTGTGCCACAGACTGTGTCATGGACTGTGCCATTGCTGTCCCATGGGCTGTGCCATGGGCTGTGCCATTGCTGTGCCATGGACTGTGCCACGGGCTGTGCCATTGCTGTGCCACCTGCACCCAGGACAAAGGGGCTGGGATCCCCCAGCATGCACTGAAAATACAACCTGTGTTTGTACCACAGCCATGTCCAGCTGAGTTCAGCGCTCGGTCTCAGCATGTCCCCTTGGGGCCTGGCAGTGCCACAAGGAGGGAATGGGCACAGGCAGTGCCCCCACCTACGAGGGGAGCATGCTCCACCATGGCACCTCCCAGCCCCTGCCGAGCCGTGCCAGCCCGTGCTCAGCCCGTGCCCTTCGGGGAGATAAGTGAGCAAACACGGCTCGCTCAGTGCCACACACGGGTGGAGGAGCCTGTGCTGAGGGGCACTGGGGCTGTGCCCACATGGGCCCTGCCATGGAGCAGGAGTGTCCCAGGGCTGAGCAGGGTCTGGGCTCTGCCTTTGCCAGCCTCACGTGGGGGCCACACGCCAGCCAGGGTATGGCTGGGTCACAGTGTGGCAGCTCTGCACCCTTGTTCCTCCCCAGGGGGACAGGGATGGGGATCTTCCCAGGCTTTCAGCCACCTTGGGGCTGGTGGTGGGTGGAAGGGAGCTGTCAGACCCTCGAGGTCCTGCCAGGATTCCATTTCAGGGGTGCTGACAGCCACCTCCACAGGCTGGAATGTGCAGCGGTCTGTTTGTCACTCTGGCCTCCTCTGGGTGTCCTGCCAAGGCTCTGTGCTGACCCCATGCCAGTTCCCCCCTCGCTGTGCTGTCCCCCCTCTCTGTCCCCTCAGCCCAGTCCTGCTGGAGGCTGGTGACACTGCTGTGCCCTGTCCTGCCTGGCTGTGCTGGGCTTGTGCAACCATCCCCCTGTCCTGGCTTTGCCCTTCTCCCCTGGAAACACCCTTGGGCACCTCCCCAGGGCTGTGGCTGTGGGAGACAGGGTGCCAACCCCCCTCTTCTTCCCCTTCCTCCTGCCCAGAAGCTGAGGGGTTGAGCAGCCAGTGAGCACTGCTGTGCCCACAGAGCCCCACAGGGAACCCCTGTCCTTGTGCCCAGGAGGGCAGAGATTGGGGCTCTGGGCTTTGCCAGGACACTGCTGCCACTGAGCATCAGCGCTGCCAGGGGCTGCTCTGGCAAAGTGCTGAAGCACAGGGTAGGAGCAGGGCACCCCAAAACAGGTCAGGTCAGCAGGCAGAAGCAGGTGGGTCCCCCCAGCCCTGGTGGCACCAAGGAATATTTATTTATACCAAGTGGAGCAGCTCCATCAGGAGAAGTGCCAGTTCTGCCCTGGCTGGGCGTTTCTGGCTCCATGGAGCCTGTGGGGAGGGGGAGCTCAGACACCGGGGGCCCTGTCACCATGTGGGGCCCTGTCACCATGTGGGGGCCCTGTCACCGTGTGGGGGCCCTGTCACCATGTGGGGGCCCTGTCACCATGTGGGGCCCTGTCACCATCTGGGGGTGCCCTGTCACCACGTGGGGGCCCTGTAACCATGTGGGGCCCCTGTCACCATGTGGGGGCCCTGTAACCATGTGGGGCCCTGTCACCGTGTGGGGGCCCTGTCACCATGTGGGGCCCTGTCACCATCTAGGGGCCCTGTCACCATGTGGGGCCCTGTCACCATGTGGGGCCCTGTCACCATGTAGGGCCCTGTCACCATGGGAGGGCCCTGTCACCGTGTGGGGCCCTGTCACCATGTGGGGCCCTGTCACCATGGGAGGGCCCTGTCACCATGTGGGGGCCCTGTCACCATATGGGGCCCTGTCACCGTGTGGGGGCCCTGTCACCCTGTGGGGGCCCTGTCACCATGTGGGGCCCTGTCACCATGGGAGGGCCCTGTCACCGTGTGGGGCCCTGTCACCATGGGAGGGCCCTGTCACCCTCTGGGGGCCCTGTCACTGTGTGGGGGCCCTGTCACCATGTGGGGCCCTGTCACCATGTGGGGCCCTGTCACCGTGTGGGGCCCTGTCACCATGTGGGGCCCTGTCACCGTGTGGGGCCCTGTCACCATGGGGATGCCCTGTCACCATGGGGGAGCCTCATGCCCCTGCCCTACATTGCGTGGGGGTGTTGGGATGAACCGGGCCAGAGCTGCCCCCACGGGACATCCCCAGCCCTGCTGTGCTCCCTGTGCTGACTGTTGGCACCTCTGGGTGCTGAAAGCTGAAGGGCACCTCCATCCACCGAGAATGGGGGTCCCTGGGGGCTGTTGGGTGGGGTGGACCCTGTGGGCCATGTGGAGCCTGGCTGCAGTATCCACTCCCACAGCTGGGTTATATTTAGCAGCCTGGGATAATGGTGAGCAGGGCTGGGGGCTGGCAGGGCTGACCCAGGGCTGATACTCCTGCCATGGGCACAGCTTCCAGCACAGCCCCCCAAACCCACCCAACCTTCCCACTTGCAGCCCTGTCCCCTCTCCCAAGCCCGTGACACCCCATTGCACCACCCCAAATGCTCCATGGCATCCCCAGCTGGCACCTGCTGGCACCAGGTGATGTGGTGTCCCCAGAGCAGTGACTTGGCTGTCCCCATCCCTGCAGGGACCTGCCCATTCTCTCCTGGCCTCTCCCACTGCAGCTCGGTGTGTTCCTGCTCAGGCCAGAGGCATCCCCGTCCCAGCTGCACCACAGGCAGCAGCACCTTCCCTCCTGCACTCTGCTCCTCCTCTGGGGAGATGTCCCCACACTGTGTCCCTCGGGAGTGTGACCAGAGTGACACCAGCCCCGGGGCCAGCACGGGGAGGGGACACGAAGCTGGCAGTGAGCAGGAGCCTGGGGCCAGTGCTCTGCTGGACTGACCCCAAGGGAGCTCCGAAGCTCAGCGGTGCCTCCCCAGCCCTGCCCTGGGGACCGTCACAGCCGCCATCACCGCCGTGTCACTGCCGCCACCATCACCCTGTCACAGCCGCCACCATGGCCGTGTCACTGCCGCCACCATGGCCGTGTCACAGCCGCCACCATGGCTGTGTCACCGCAGGATGCGCTGTGAGAAGGAGCTGGCGCTCGGCACGGAGCTCCCTGGGCTGGAGCCGCCGCTCAGGGCTGGGACCTTTGGGGCTCCGTGTCCCCAAGGAGGGCTCGGCCCTGGTGCTCGGCCATGTCCCTGCAGAGGGAAGGGGAGCTCCCCATGGCCCAGCACGGCCTCGCTCGCCTGTTGGCATCCAGGGGCAGCTGCTCCTGCTGTGCCACCCATGGGGCAGCATGGGGGTGCTGGGGACACCCCATGGGGACCAACAGGGCACTGCCAGCGCTGCCACCGCCCCTGCAGGACCAGAACAGCCCCAGGCACCGAGAGGCTGCAGGAGCTGTTTCTCAAGGAATCACAGAATGCTCTGGGTTAGAAAGAGCCCATCAGGATCATCCAGTCCAACTCCTGGCCGTGCACAGACACCCCAACAATCCCACCCTGTGCCTGGGAGCATTGTCCAAATGCTTCTTAACTCTGGGGAGAATGACTGGCAAACACCCCGCCCCAAACCCATGCCAGAGGCTGAGCCCAAACCAGGCTGAGCCCAAACCAGCCCAATCCTGGCCCTTCCCACCTAAAATGAGGACATTTGGGATAAGGATCACCCCCAGGAGCAATTTAACTCCCCACATCTCTTCTCCTACCATGAGCCAAACTGGACACTGGGAGAGCTCAGAGCTTCATCCCAGCCTGGGGCAGATGTTACAACAATGAGGAGACTTTAGAACCAGCTCACCTGGGAACATCTGGGAACATCTCTGCTCTCATGTGGCCAAACCTCCTCCTGCAGCAATGCCCTGGCCATGCTAAGCATCTCGTAGGACTTAGAGATCTTCAAAAACTTAGCATGGAGGCACAAAGCTAGAATGGCCATGGGAGCATTTTAGGGGATGTGAAAGACTTTTAATTCACCTGCATCTGTGACATAAGGGCTGGCACCACCCTGTGTCCCTGTCCTCTGCAGGAAACCTGGCCCCTCTTCCAGCAAGTGCTTATTCGAGGTTAATAGGGCAGGAGAAATGGGTGCTCACCCAGAACTTGCTCCTGAAAGGCGCTATTTCTTCCTTAATTGCAACTCAAAATCAAATTAGCAGTTTTAAATTTACTCTGTGCCCAAGAGGTGCCACGAGTGTAGGGGAGAACACATTGTACCCTTTGTCCTTATGTAATAAAAAGGGTAAATTCCTACTGAGGGCAAAATTGCTGCCACCTCTGCTCTGGCTGGCCCACCAGCTTCAGTGTCTGTGGGGACAGAATGCTCAGCCTGGATTTAATATGAGCTTTTGGGGTGTCAGAGTTCTTTATCCTGGATTTGGCCTGAGCCTCTGGGCTGATGGAGAATGCACATCCTGGATGTGGGGCTGCCCCAGCTCCCCCAGCAGCTGCATGATTTGGCTCAGTGTGGGGCTGCTGTGACCACCAGGAGACCCCACACTGTGCCAAGGCTGCACAAAGGATGGAGGAATGTGGGTGCAGGGTGGGGATGTTGGTGAGGGACAGGGAGACAGGACACAGCTGCAGCACCCTCGGGGATGAGGGTGGCACTGGCTGCGTTATTGGTGCTGTAGTTCAGCACCCATGGGCTGGGAGGTGTTCTGTTCTCCTGGCACAGAAACCCCCCTGGGATGGGAACAAGCACACCAGGAAAAAGGGTCTGCAGCCACCCTTGCACCCTCCTGGATGTGCTGCTGCTTTGGAAGCAGATGCTCCACCTTGGCCCAGAGCTGAGGGCAGAGACAGTGA
The DNA here is from genome assembly GCF_035770615.1 of Melospiza melodia melodia. Taxonomy (NCBI): domain Eukaryota; kingdom Metazoa; phylum Chordata; class Aves; order Passeriformes; family Passerellidae; genus Melospiza; species Melospiza melodia. Next base: position 2,774,171 of record NC_086215.1, read on the forward strand.
CTGCTCCTGGAGAAGGGAAATTTGGGGGCTGGCACTGGCACACAGTGCCTGTGGGCCCACCCCAGCCTGTGCCCACACCAGCCAGCGTGTGCAGCTTGCCCTGGGAGCTGCCTTCTCCTGGGCTCATCATCCCAGCTGCTTCTGCTGCAGGTTCCTGGCTCTCCCAGCTGTGGAGCTGCCATCCCAGTGACCCCGGGGTCCTTCAGGGCACACAGTGGGGTCCATGTGCTGGTGCTGCCAGCCCCAGGGCAGCTCCTGGGAATGGTGCAGAGGGGAGTCCATGAGTGCAGCTGCCTCAGCAGAACAGGGGAACCCATGTTCCTCCCTAGCTCCCTTCAACGGCAGGTGCCACCAAATGGCACATCCTCCCCCCAGTATCCCACATCACCTGGGGAGAAAGGGGATGTCCAGCGGGTGTTTGAGGGCTCTTGCTGTGGCTGGGCAGGGTCCCCAAGGTGCCCAGGGGGGGACACAACTGCATCAGAGCTAAAAGCCAGGCTGGGGGAGGAGGTGCCAGCCCAGGGGAAAGCTGTGACCCAGGTTTGGCCCAGCCTGTGCCACAGGGGGAGCAGGGCCAGGGCACATCCCGGTGTCACCCCCCTCCCGCCCCAGCGACGCGGCCCCGGACTCCAGCTCAGCCTTCGTTCCAATATAATCTTTATTGGGGAGAATGATGGGGTCAGAACAAGGCCGGGTATAAAACATGATCATGGTCACAACCAGCAGCAGGAGGCATTGGCAGAGCAACACAGACACGGTACCGGCGCCGTTCCCCTCAGAGCGAGAACGGGCCTGGGGCTGTGCCAGCGGCATCGCCCGCCCCTCGGGACAGCACAGGGCATGGACTGGCCCCTCTCCCTGCATGGCTGCTGGGCTTTGGCCATGCCAGGGGCTGCTGTTTCCTCCAGGACGTAGGTCCTGGGATCCCTCAGGCTCACCCAGCCCCAGCACCCAGGACTGGGCAGCGCGTGCCCCTGGTGCCGTGGCCATGCTGGGTTGTGGTGCTCAGCCCCATGGGAGCACCCAAAACTATGGCTTTTTCTTTATTTTGCTTTTTTGTATTTTTTGCTTTTTTTGGCAGCAAACTTACCCCTCCAGGTGCTCTGGAGAAAGCAAGACTGTGCACAGGGGGCTGCTGCCCTTCCAGCCCCTCTGCACAGGGGTCAGAGCAGAGGTGCTGCTCTGGGGAAGGGACTGTGGGCAGGAGCCAGACCTCGGTCCCCCTACCCAGTCAAATCCCCTCGCTGGAGTCAGCAATTTGGGGCACTGGACCCCATGCCACCCTCCTGAGCCATCCCATGGGGCATGGGTGTGGGTCCCGGGCGGAGGGGCAGAGAACGGGCACAGCTCAATGCCTTTGTGAACACGTAGTGGCCTGGGATGGGGTGGCTGGGGATGGATGGGGAAAAACAAGAATCCTCCAAAACGAGGACAAAGTGGAGCTTTCCTCAAGGGCCGGTGGAGGACATGGGCCGCACGTCTGCTGGCATCCGAGGGCCGGGCTGGCGGCTTGGTGTGGCTACTGAGACTCGGGCGCACGGCGGCGTGGCCACCGAGATGAAAGCTTTGGCAAATAACTTACAGACAGGGGGTGGAGGGGGCAGCTGGGGACCTGTCCTCGCTTCCTGTGCTGGGAGGGTGGCCCAGTGTGGCACCGTGCATCTCCAGGGCTCCTTGTGCTGCTGCTGCCGGCCGTGGGGCGATGGGGAGGGCGTCACTGCGGCCAGAGCCCAGCGTCCGCTCCTGGCAGAGCCGGGGGGAGAGGAGGGAGAGGCGCCCGGGGAAGGAGCACGGTGAGGTGCTCGGTGCGGCACAGCAGCGCCCGCCGCAGGGCCAGGGGAGCCGCAGGGCCCGGGTGCGCCGGTCGATGCCCTCCCGTGCCAGCGTCCCAATCCCCGGGTGAGTCGGGGGCTGCTGCAGGTCCCAGCACCCCCTGTGCCCCCCGCGAGTCCCGCAAGGACACCGGTGCCACATCCTCGGCGTGGTGAGCATTCGAGCATTCCCCGGCGGTGCCGTGGCAGGGAGGGGACACGGGGCCGCGCTGTCCCCCGTGCCCGTGCGGAGGGGCTCACATGATGGTGCAGGAGGACAGCGGGTTCCGGATGTGGCAGGTGCAGGCGGCCCCGCAGTACTGGCGGAAGGTCTGGTAGCAGCTGCGGTCGGTGTCGCTGCTCCACTGGACGGGGTTGGCGGCCAGGGCCTCGGCCGGCAGTCTGTTCAGGATACTGGTGTTGACGGCCAGCGCCGCCAGCCCGTAGTCGGTGAAGAGGACGGTCTCCCGCTTGCAGGTGGGGCAGGAGATGAACTTGTACTTGGGGCAGGACTCGTAGAGGATCTGCAGGCACTCCTCGCACACCGAGTGCAGGCAGGAGAGGATGCGGGGCCGCTTGTTGGTGAAGTTGTACATGTGGCCGCACGTGGGGCACTCCAGGGGCTCGCAGGGCGTCGAGGGGTGCAGCACGTACTGGTTGACGATCACCTCGTCCGACGGCGGCTGCCGGTGGTAGCAGACCTCGGAGCTGCCCTTGCGCTGGCCCGGGTAGCCGCGCTCCCGCCGCGGCAGGGGCGGAGTCCGGGGCAGCGGCAGCGGCGCGGGGGCCGTGTCCAGGGCGGGGATGTCCCCGCACGCCTGGTTCACGATGATCTCGGACTCGGAGGGCCACGCGCGCTTGGCCACGAGCGGCGGCTCCCGGCGCGGGGCGGGCGCGTAGCGCGGCTGCGGCCCCTGCAGCTCCGAGAACTTCTCCGGGTGGATGATCTTCATCGCCTCCATTTTGATGATGACCTGTTGCCCTTTCAGACACGACATGAGTATCGTTTTCACATTACTGTCCACTGCTCTGGGGTCTCCGAGGGACGCCTGCATGAGGCTAAAACATGCTGGCGGCCTGCTGAGCTTTCAATCTCGCTCTGGCCGCGGAGCAGGAGCACAGGGAGCAGCGGCTGGTGCGGGAGAGCATCCTGGGGAGACGGGCCAGCGGCAGCGGACCCCGCGCCCCTCTTGTGCAGCCAGCCCCGAGGTGCCAGGAGCGCGGCTGGGGCGGGCAGGAGAAGGCAGGGCGGGCTCACGGTGCCATCCTGCCTGCCTCGAGATGCGCTTGGGCGGCTGATCAAAGCGCCGGCTCCCCGCAGCCTGCCGGGATGTTAACGTGACATTGGCAGTCACTCAGCAGCCCTGCTCTTCGCCTTCGCTGCCACTTCCCAGGGCAGATCAGCTGCAGTCAGAGCGTTAATTTGGGGATGGCGGTGCTGGGCACTGCCCAGGGCAGGTGAGTCCAGGGGGACCTTGCAGAACTGGAGGCAGCTCTCACTTCGCCCCAGGCCGGCCTCTGTTCCTGTTTACATGCAGTGGGATCCTCGTGGCGCTGAAGAATGTGTTTGCAAATTCCTTTGCTCTGACTTCCCGGCTCTCCCACTTGCAGTCACCGGCAGCTCCCACAGGGCAGGGGCTCGGGGCACATCCCGTGCCAGAGGGCAGCTCGCCTTGGCTGCGGCCAGGACAGCACACACCTTGTCCCCTCGGTCCCTGGTACCTCTGTCCCCAGCTCAGTTTCGTGCTCGCTGGAAATGAAAAGGGAGAGGGGGTTGGATCCAAGGCTCTCCATGGATCTACCGGCTGCCAGCGCTCCCTGGGGACGCTGCCCGCCTGCATCCCGGCAATTTGGCAGCCGTGCCCTCCGGGCCCTGTGCATCCGCCCGCGTGCTGGGGCTGCGGAAGCGGGAGCACGCAGGTATCTCCCCCAAGGCATCCCCACGGCGGCCCCGAGCGTGGCATGCCGGGACCCCCTCTGCCCTGAGGGTGGGAGGGCAGGTGCCCCTGAGCCCCCCTGGGCTGCAGGGCCCCTCCCGAAGGGGTTCCTCTACCGACCTGCCTCTGCTCAGGGTTTTCTCTCACGTTTAGCCCCTCCTCTGCTCAGTGGATCTATTTTTACCTCCATCGCTTGCTCCTGATCTGTCCCTGCTATTATCCCTCCCTCCAGCTTCCTCTCCCCCCCTTCCCAGCTCCCTGCCCTTGTCCCGGGGCTGATGGAGAGGACAGACCACGTTAGCGGGCAGGGGATGGGAGGCAGGCAGCCTGCCCGAGGCCATTTTCTCCCTCAGCAGCCCCTGCGCCAGCCCGGCTCTCCTCCGAGAAGGGCGAAGGCGCTCTCCTCCATCACGCTGCGAATCCTGTTAGAGGGATGCCTCTCCCGGCGGGCGCTGCCGTGCCTGGCGGAGGGGGCCCGAGGGGGCCATCTGCTTACAGCAGCAGCAGCAGCAGCCCTTGGGGATGGAGCGAGGCCGCGGGGTTCAGCCCCGGGTGCCCGAGGGCTGGGGGGGGTCTGGATCCCTGCCCAGCCCCAGCAGGGCTGTCCCGGGGGCCATGCCCTGGCAGCACTGGGGTCCCGCAAGCATCCTGCCCTGCAGAGGGAGGCCTCGCCTCTTTCATTCCCCCCCGCGGGCCCGCATCCTGCACCCCGCGTCCTGCACCCCATATCCTGCACCCCGCGTCCTGCACCCCGCATCCTGCACCCCGCATCTTGCACCCCGCGTCCTGCACCCCGCATCCTGCACCCCGCATCTTGCACTCCACATCCTGCACCCCATATCCTGCACCTCGAGTCCCGCAAGCAGCATATATTCCCCCCCCTCCCGCACACAGCAGCAGCCCCGGGGCTCTGCCTGCAGCTCTCACACAGACACTCACCCGCAGCGCCCACGAGCACAGCGATTCGGGTGGTCAGCAGTGCCACGCACTGTCACCGCGTTCCCACGCTCGTTCTGTCACACCCCTTCACGCACAGCCCTGGCGCGGCACCCGCACCCCCAGCGCCCCTGGGGCGACACAGCCCCCGCCATCCCCGTCACTCCGGGGTGACACAGCCCCCGCCATCCCCATCCCTTCGGGGTGACACAGCCCCCGCCATCCCCATCCCTTCGGGGTGACACAGCCCCCGCCATCCCCTTTACTCCGGGGGTGACACAGTCCCCGCCGCTCCCCGCACCCCATCACTCCGGGGGTGGCACAGCCCTCCCCAACATCCTCCCCTCCGCAGCCTCCCACCGCAGTCCCCAGCCCCACGCTCCGTGCCCCACGCTCGCAGCACACGGCGCTCCCGCACACACACACGTGCGCTCCCGCACGCCCGCGGGGTGACTCCCCCGGCCCTGCCCGTCCTTACCTGCGCTGGCCCCGGGCGGGGGTCCCGCTCCAGCCCCCGCTCGGTGCCCGGTGCGGCTCCGCAGGCCCGAGCGGCGGAGGTTATCTGAAAGGCAGCGGGATGCGGCGCTGGCCCGGCCAGGCGCGGTTCCCCGGGATGCTGGCGGCTCCGAGGCGCGGCTCCACCGGGCTGGTCCTGGCCGGCCCACCCCGGCCCCGCCGCCGGCTCCGGCCGCGGCCGTGCGGGGAGGGGACCGGGCGCAGGGGCCGGGGCTGGAGGCGCCGGAGGGCTCCGGATGCTCGGCGGGGACCGGCGGCCGGGGGAGCCGGCAGGTACGGCCACTGCCGCTCCGGGGGCTCCTTCGTGCCCTGCCCCGGCTCCCCCCGCCGCCCCCGGCCGCGGAGCCCGGCTGGGCGCGGGGCTGATGCAACACCCCCGGGCGGCGGCGCGGGCTGCGGGGGGCTGATGCCAGGCCCCGCTGAGCCCCTGGGCAGGTGCAGGCAGCGGCGGGCAGCAGCGGGCAGGCAGCGGCGGCTCCGTGCCCGCCGTTCCCGGGGCCCGGCGGCGCGGGCGCTGCTGCGCGCTCCCGCCGCCGCCCGCAGTGCCGCCGCAGTGGTGCAGCCGCCTCACATTTCTCTCGCTCAGCAGCGCCGGGGCCCGCCGGCCGCAGCGCCTGACGCCCAGCACACCCCCTCCCCGCCCCGCATCCCCTCCCCGCACGCCCCCTCCCCGCCCCGCACCCCTTCACCGCCCCGCACATCCCTCCTTGCCCCGACCCGCTCCCCTGGTCCCACACATCCCGCTCCCCACAGCCCCTCTCGCCCCGCACCCCCTCTCCCCGCAGCCGCTCCCGAGCCCTCCCCGGCCCCGCTCGCTCTCCCGGGCCGGCCGGGCCCCGCGGGTGGCTCCGAGGGGCCCGCGGTGACTCAGCACCAGCGCCGCTCCGAGCGGCTCCGCGGCGCCGGGGCCGCGCTTGTGGGGCAGCGTCGGGGTGGGGGGCCCTGCCAGCAGCCCCTGCAGCCCCTGGGAATGGGGAGAGGTCGGACAGGCAGGAATTCCCCCACCACTGATTTTCCCACTGCCAGATCAGCCGTGCACCCCACACTGTCCCCTGGGACCCATGGCCGCGGCTGTCGGGGGAGCAGAGTGGGCCCTGAGAGCCCCCAGGCCCTGCTGAGCTCCGGGGCTCTGGGCACAGGGGCTCATCGGACCCTGGGGACACGGTGGGCTCAGTGTGGTGGGTGGGGGATGCCAGCAATGCTGGCAGGTCCTGCAGAGTGCTGGGGACTGTTGCTCATAGCCATGGGCGTGCTGGTGTGACCCCCACAGTGGCACAGGCAGACAGGACCCCACAGGCTGGGGACACCCCACAAGGTGCCCTGAGCAGATGACTCCTGGCCCATGCTTCCTGGCTCCTGCAGATGTGAGAGGCATGGATGTCCTCTGTTAGAGGCCAGGCTGCCTTCTCCCCCTGCTGTGGATGCCTCCAGAATGGGGACCCCACAGGCAAATGGCCAAAATGAGCAGACAACCCCACAGAGAGCCCTCCCATGAGCTGTGACCCAGGATGTGCACACTTAAACCCAAACCCGATCCCAAACCCAGCCCTGGCTGGAGCAGGATGCTGCTGGGGACTCACCAGGCTCCTTTGGGTGCTGCTGGGGTTCCCCTGCTCCTGTCACCCATTGCTATTTTTTAGTTTTTTATATTCCTCCAGGACTGAGCCTGGGCTTTTGTGCCCTCCCTGAGGATTGCCCTGCCCAGCCCTGCTTGCTGACCCTCCAGCCCTGCTGCAGCAGAGACCCAGCCCCTGTAAGGAGGGGTCTGCATGGTCCTGCAGCTGCTGTGTCCCCACAGCCACACTGTCCTCGCACCTTGGCTGTCCTCTTGCCCTGCCATCAGTGGCATGGACACAGGAGCTGGAGGTTGCACATTTCACAGCTCTGCCAGGCCTTATGCAGCCCAGAGATGATCTTCTCACCCACACTTCATACAGTGATGATAAAAATCTCACCCAGGTGCCTCTTCCTGACCTGGAAGAGATGACCAACGCCGCCTGGGCACGAGGATTCCCCAAGGGTCCCCCAAGGGCTCAGCTGTGCCCAATTCCCAGGCCAGACTGACCCTGGAGTCAGGTTCTCCCTGGGGACCCTGCAGCATCACTCCACCTGGAAATCCATGCTCCCTTCTTGACAATGGCTGAGTTCCTCATCTGGGAGTTTCTCCCAGTGGATAAGGGATTTTTGGGATTTTTGAATGCCTCTGGCACCTCTAAGTGCCGTTCTTTGATCTGCTCACTGCTGAAATCAATGTGAGGCTGCTGCTGCTGCCTGGCACACGCTGAACAGGGATTCCCTCCATGCTCCCCATCCTCCCTGTGTCAGGTGCTCCTGCCTTCCCTGCTAACGTGCCTGGGTGCAGATGCAAGAGCTGAGATCTTACGCCTGAGCTCACTGAGCACAGGAAATTGCAGGAAGTGAGCGAGCATGAGCTATTTTCTGTTATTAATTCATATGGCATCCCCGTGCTGACCCAGCTACACCGTGTGCTATTATGCTGCTATTCCATGAGTTAAGCAACAGCTCTATTTAAAAATAATCATAAATTACATTGGGCATTTTTTCTGCTGAATAAGAGTGTGTTTGTGCCAAGGTGCTGGGATCTTCCTGTTGCCCCAATGGCACTGCCTCTGCTTTGCATGCTCAATGCAGAGCTTTTCCCTTTCCTCTGCTGAGTTGGTCCACCAAGATCTCTGCTTTCTACCCAAACTGAAAAAGTCTCATCCTTCAAAACCCAAACCTTCTATCTCTCTTTGGGTCTGTGTGGCTCAGACTTGAGTGCTGACCCTACCAAACCTCAGCCCAGTGGCCACCTCTGCCTTTGGGTCCTGTCTCTTACTCCTGGTTTAACACCTAACTTTGGCATATGAACATGTTGCATTATCTTTTATAAAAACCTATTGCATTGAGTGTTATCATAAATGTACATATTTTGGCTGGATATCCTCAGGATGCCTTCTGACCTCTGCTGATGTGATAGAGGTGCTCTCCTGGGTTTAACAAGCAGCACTGATATATTTTACCATTTCCAGAGACCTTGTCAGCAGGCCAAGGACACCTTTGGGTTCAGAGGTTGCTCCTCAGCTCAGTTGTACCTGCTGTCCTGGGTCCAGCATTCCTTAAACAGACATGCAGGAGCAGCTCTGCCAGTGGATTCCTTTTGTCCCAGATGAACAAGGTTTTGCTGTTTGTAATCAGGAGGTTTTTGTTCTAATTCAGCTGGTGTTGGCCTTGTGTTAAAGCACAGCTTCTTTCTGCAAAGCTCATTCCTATCCAGTGTCTTGACTGGATCAGTTTGAAACCTTTGCTCTGTAGATGTGCTGGGAGCGGTAACACTGCTGGCCAGGCTTTGCTGAGGTGAATGGTGAAGCCAGCAGATAATTTGGCCCTAAATATCTTCCTCACCATCAGCCATCACCTGCTCAGCCATCTAGCTGTTTGCTCAGGATTTTATTGCCCTTGTGGATTTCTGGCACCTGTGGGAAGGATTCTGAGAGGATGGCCCTGCTCTTGCTTGGTGCCAGCCTTGCCCTGTGGTGGCACCTGAGGCTTTTCTTTCCACCCCACCTGGGTGAGCTGGCATCTCCCTGTGTGCCAGACCTTGCTGTCCCACACCCAGACCCCCATCCACGCTGTCCATGCTCCTGTGGCAGCACCTCAGGCTTTGCTGCCACCTTTCTTTGCTCCCTGCTGCTCTCGTCACCGAGTTTGCTTGTCCGGGTCCTGCACACATCCACAGCTCTTCCCAAAATCCCGTCTGTTTCTCACACCAATCTTGTTTTGCTCTGGTGAATCACTCATCACACAGATAATTCACCCACAAAGCCGTGAGCTCATCCCCAGCTTTGCAAGAGAGCAGCTTTCCCTGCAGGTCTGTGCGGGGCAATGCCAGGGCCTGCCCAGGAGGGATGGATGTGGGGCCCACGGCCGAGTTTTCACCCTCTGGGCACCTCTGCCTCTCCTTCCTGGGGCAGGGCACCAGCAGGAGGGACCCCCAGCCAGACCATGCCAGGCTGAGACCCTCCAGGCTGTCTGAGGTGGCCACAAGAGCCCAGCACAGACCCTCACAGGAGAGGAAAGCAGGGCACAGTGCTCCACCAAACCACCAGAGGAGCTGTCTGTGCAGCTTGCCGGCACAGCAAACACCATTTTGAAGGAGGGATGCTGCTGAAATATCTGCCAAGAAAGCAGCAGCCTCTTGTTGCCAGCTGGTAGATGCCCCAGCTGCTGCAGAGCTGCTCCGTGGCTGCTGCTTAAAGCAGGGTGTGGGTTGGTTGCTGGTGGTCAGGACCTGACCACTGATGCTGTTGCATCAATCCTAAAGCCATGGTGGGGGCTGTCATGGGCTGGTTTCTAGGCTTGCAGCTGGCCACAGAGACCCCACCACGAGAGAAGTGAGATCTCCAAAGTGTTTGAAGCCACACACAAACCTTGAGATGCACACGTGGTACCCTGAGCATCCTGAAGGCTGCGGATGTTTGTAATGTCCCAACAGATTTCAAGAGGTTTAATCATTATTTTTACTATTAGTGATTAATACTGTGGCCACTTCTGTGAACCCTGGGTGTGAAGAGGGGCCCACCTTGCTGGTGCTGCCCTGAGCAGGAGGAAGGAGCAGGAGGAGGGGGACGCACATGGGCTGGGGGAGGTGAAGGGCTCAGGGCCAGAGGGAGCACATCCTCTCTCTCCTTGGGGGTTGTGACCTTCATTCCCCTCCCCACCAACTCCTTGTGCAGACCTGGGGTTGCTCAGCTGCCAGAGAAGAACACTGATGGAAAATGTACTGATGGAAAATGTACTGATGCAAGATGTACTGCTCTCCACAGTTACCTCCTGAGAGCAGGGAGAGAGGATGGGGCTCTGTAGCCACAAGCGAGGACATGGGAAATTCCAGATGTAGTTCCCTGTAGCTGCACAGGGAAAATCTTTTTGTCTTTGAGGGTCAAACAGCAGACCAGGGCACAGGGAGGAGGTGGGATGTCTTTCAAAGCTGCCCTGCACGAGGTGCAGAGTGACAAAGTGGCCACACTCTGAGCCACGGGCCCTGTTGCTCTCATCAGAGCCCCCTTTTTCATCTGAGGCTGCATCTTCCCCAGCCCCAGGCAGGCACAGTCCCTGGAGAAGTTCACATCTGGCTGGTGACCTCACAGCAGCACAGCTATGTCAGAAACTCCTTCCCAGTCCTGCAGTGCTACTGGGGAATGAGTGTTTGTGTGTATGTGTGTGTGTGTGTGTGTGTGTGTGTGTGTGTGCGCGTGTGTGTGTATGTGTGTGCGTGTGTGTGTATGTGTGTGTATGTGTGTGTGTGTGTGTGGGTGTGTGGGTGTGTGTGTGTGTGGGTGTGTGTGGGTGTGTGTGGGTGTGTGTATGCGGGTTCTGCAGCTTCCCAGGGACTGCTGGCCCAGGCAGGGATGACCACAAGGACCTGGAGCTGCATTTCAGGGCTGAGAGGCTGCAAGGAAGACCCACATCCTTCGGAAAACATCTCGTGTCCAAGGAAAACAGGACAGGGCAGGCCCAGAAATAGCAATGGCAGCTCTGCAGAAGCCTTCCCCTCGCCCGTGCATTGACAGAGCCCAAGGCATTCGGGGCTCAGAAGGAACCAGAGCCTGTGCCAGGGCTGGGAGCAGCCGCTCCTCCTCACGGCCGGGCGGGTGCGGGTGCTGGGGCAGCTCCAGTGCCGGGGCTGGGGCTGCGGCAGGCACCGGTAACTGTGGTGACACTGAGGGCCCGGTGACACTGAGGGCCCGGTAACTGCGGTGACACTGAGGGCCCAGTGACACTGAGGGCCCGGTAACTGCGGTGACACTGAGGGCCCGGTAACTGCGGTGACACTGAGGGCCCGGTGACACTGAGGGCCCGGTAACTGCGGTGACACTGAGGGCCGGTAACTGCGGTGACACTGAGGGCCCGGTGACACTGAGGGCCCGGTAACTGTGGTGACACTGAGGGCCGGTAACTGCGGTGACACTGAGGGCCGGTGACTGCCGTGACACTGAGGGCCCGGTAACTGTGGTGACACTGAGGGCCCGGTGACACTGAGGGCCCGGTAACTGCGGTGACACTGAGGGCCGGTAACTGCGGTGACACTGAGGGCCCGGTGACACTGAGGGCCCGGTAACTGCGGTGACGCTGAGGGCCCGGTGACACTGAGGGCCGGTAACTGCGGTGACACTGAGAGCCCGGTGAACTGAGGGCTCGGTAACTGCGGTGACACTGAGGGCCCGGTAACTGTGGTGACACTGAGGGCCCGGTAACTGCGGTGACGCTGAGGGCCGGTAACTGCAGTGACACTGAGGGCCGGTAACTGCGGTGACATTGAGCACCCGGTAACTGCGGTGACACTGAGCTCTGGCTCTCGGGACAGCTCGGCACTCCGAGCCAGCGCTGCTCGCTTGATGCCACGGCTGGGCACAAACTGGGGCACGGAGCAGCAGCAGCAGTGGCCGCCCGTGCCCTCGGGGTGCCCAGAGGGACACGGCGCTCCTGGCATGGGTGCCTGAGGTCCTGCTCCTCCTTCCTGGGGGCTGCCTCAGCTGGCACACAGCTCTGAGCAGCAGCCCAGACCCTGGCAGTGGTTTGGTTTTGCAGTGTGGTTTCAGCTTTTGCAGGAAAACTTCCCTGAAGGCAGCGGATGGGACCCAGCGAGCCCTGCCTGGCTCCAGGCTGCTGCCCCTGTTCTCTGGGGCAGCCCGAGGCTGTGGCTGTGCTCACAGGTGATCCTGCTGTCCCTGTGACTGTTCTGGGGCTCCAACAGCACCTGAGGGTGATCCTGCTGTCCCTGTGACTGTCCTGGGGCTCCAACAGCACCTGAGGGTGATCCTGCTATCCCTGTGACTGTCCTGGGGCTCCAACAGCACCTGAGGGTGATCCTGCTGTCCCTGTGACTGTCCTGGGGCTCCCACAGGACCTGAGGGCACACTGCACTGCCCCATCCCCGCTCTCAGCAGCTGGCAGCACCCCTGGCTCTCCTGCTGGCCCTTCTGCCCAGCTTGGGCAGCCCATGCTTTTTCTGGGTCAGCTGGGTGAATGTGAGCGCTGAGCTGAGGGTTTTGTTTTCCCTGTGTAACCCCCTGGGGCTGTGTGGGTGCACAGCTGGGAGCTGGCCCTGGGCATGGCTCCTGCTCTGCCAGAGGCTGCGGGGCCCTGGGCCTGCCCTGCAGGAGCTGCTGCTGCTCTTGGAGCCGGGGAAGCTGAGCCAAGGCTTGGTGTGAGTGTGGGTGGAGCTGCAGAGGGGCAGGAGGGGGGCTCATGGGCCTGGGGGTGACAGGTTGGATGGGAGTGGGGAGTGGGGTCACCATCCTGCTCGAGCTGCTGAACCCCCAGCACTGCCAAGGGTGGGAGCTGGGAGCGTGGGAGCTGCGGCAGAGGGTCCCTGGAGGGCCTGCACCCCACGGGGCAGGCATGGGGGCTGCAGCAGCTCTGGGGCTGTTCCTGGGGCTGACACTATCATCTGGGCTTGGGCTACCATCGCCCTCATTTCTGCAGTCCTCCAAGAGCCAGGGCCACTGTGCCTGGAGCCAGGATGCTGCTGAGGCCCTCGAGGCCTGGCTTTCCCCCAGAGAGGACTCCTTGCCCTGTGCCTTGGCTGCAGGTAGACCTGTGGGCACAAGGGAGTTGCAGCAGCCTGGTGCTCTGTGCAGGCCATGGGGAGGCAATGGAGCGCTGTAGCCCGGGTGACATGGGGATGTGAGGCCATTCCATGTGACAGAAAGCAGGGCTCCACCTGGGGAGGGGACCCAGCATGTCCAGAGTGCTGCAGGAGCTCTCAGGTGCTACTGGGGCTCTGCGGTGTCCCCAGAACAGGACAGAGGTAACCAGAGAGACCTGGCCCACCAGGAGCCATGTCCCTGTCTGCTGGGGGCACGTGTGTGTGTTTGGGGGGGAAGGGGAGGCTCTGCAGGACATGGAGCCCAGCTCAGAGTGCTCAGCTCACAGCACCGGTGCCCTCCAGGTGCTCTGGAGCCCCCACGGATGGGGAAGAAGGGGCAGTGCTGGCTGCAGGCTCAAGGGCTCTGCTATGAAGGTGCAGGCTCAAGGCTGAGGGCTGTCCCCCAGCAAGGCACACGGGGTCCCCGGGAGCCCCCACCTGCCCGGGCTCACCCAGCCCTGGCTCCTGCAGGACCCTGCTCTGCACGCAGGGGCTGGCAGGGCTGCGGAGGAGGCTCTGCAGCAGCGGGGGCTGCGTGCCCGGCGGCTGCCTGCGTGCCAGCACGGAGCTGCCAGCCCGGCGCTCGCAGCCCTCCCTCGGCAGACGCAAATGGGAGCAGACAGCCCGGCTCGAGCGGTAAAGATCAAACCCCGGCAGCCCCGGGCTGCTGTCAGCGCGGCCAGGGCGCTCCGAGCCCCGCCGGGAGCGGCAGCCCCGGTGCTGCCCTGCCAGGTGCTGTGTCCCCGCTGTGTCCCCGCTGTGTCCCCGCTGTGTCCCCGCTGTGTCCCCGCACCGGGGTGCTGCCAGGGGCTGCCCACGCTGCTGTGACCATTGCAGGGGCTCGGGCAGAGGATCCAGGGCTTTGCCTGCCCTGGGTTTCCAGTCTGGGAGATGCACGGGGCGCTGTCAGCACGCAGGAATAGCTGGTCCTGCTCCTCTCGCTAGGCCCTGCCGGCAGGGATGCTCCTGTGCCCAGCACCTCCCCAGGGATTGCGCTCCGGCTTCCCCGTGGGCTGAGGGGCAGAGGAGAAGGCGACCCTGGAGCTCGGCACTGCCGAAGGTGCTCTGGAAAGGCCCCTGGGCTGTCCCAGCCTCTCCACCAGGTGCAAACCTCAACCTCGGCCCCCTGCCCCGGCTCCGGGGAGGCTGTGGGAGCAGAGGATGGTGCCGCCGAGGGGGCACGGGGGTCGTGGCGTGCAGGAACAGTCTGGGTACCCCCCGTGCTCATGGGGCACCGGTGCGGCGGGGGCAGGACGGGCAGCACCCAGCCGGGCGATGCCAAGGAGCAGAGGCAGATGCCAGCGGCGCCCCGGGAGCTGCAGGCTCGGCACGGCTCCCTCACCCTCCTCGAGTGCCAAAGAGGATTGGAGAGCCCTGGGATTCCGCACGGATTTTGCACAGCCTGCCTGTTTCCCACCCAGGAAGGTGCCCACAGCCCTGGCCCGGGCCGGACAGCAGCGCTGCCGCCACCGCTGCGGAGCAGGAGGGATGAGGCTCCGAGGTGCAGCTGGGGAGCAAGGAGAGGGCACAGCTAATTGGGATAATTGCTAAAACAGGCGAGGAGCGAGCGGGGAGGGAGGCGGTGAACAAGGAGCCGTTGTGCACAGGCGGCCCAGGCACGCGGCCCCGGCTCCAGGCAAACAAACGGGGACTGTTCGGAGCGAGGCAGGACAAGCAGACGGCAGGACAGAAACCAGACCTCCACTGGGACAGAGCCGGAGCCAAGGGCTTAGCTGGGAGCTGGGTGCTGCCCAGGGTGTGCCGGCTCCCCGTGCGGAGAGCAGCCCCGGATCCGCGGCCAAGCCTCCACCGGGGCAGCACGGTGCCATCCCCAACCCATGCCCGGATGGAGAGCGTGGCAAAGCGCTGGGAACGCTCCAGGCCGGGAGATGAGGGACAGCCCTTCTGCCACAGCCATCCCCAGGACTGGAAACTTTAAATCACGGAAACAGAGCAGGAAACCAGCCCTTGTGCTAAAAAAGCCACGGGCAGGTGCAGTCCCCGCACAAGGTCGCGGCACAGCGGAAGCGGCGGCAGCGCCCACGCGGCTGCTCGGGGTGGGAGCGGCAGCTGCCCCCGCCTCGGCTGCTCCCTCCGCAGGAAGGAGAAGTGACATTTGAGCAGGAAGAAACGTGGCTGTGCATGTGAGCTGCCCAGCTCCGTGTCCCGGCTGGGCTCTTACAGCCCCTTTTCCAGGTGTCTGTGTGAGGTGCAGCCTCGGAACACACGCCGGGCTGTTTGCTGCTGCAGGATCTGCACAGGGAGATAGATCCCCACAGCATCCATCCGCCTGTCATGGGGCTGGGCTGAGCTTGGCAAAGGGCGAATTGCCCTTCCTAGTCCCTGTGGGAAGGCACAAGGCCACCCAGCTGCCACTGTCCCCGTGGCACATTGTGGGGGACAATGCAGGAGCACCAAGGGGAGCGCCTCTGTGCTGAGCAGGGATTTTGTTCATGGGAAGGACGGAGCAGAGGGGGAGATTTTGGCACTGCCAGCAGAGGTGCCCGGATCCGCGCTGCCTCCTGCTTCCTTCCACATCCGGCAGCAGCTCCGTGCAGGGCAGCCCCTGGCTTCAGGTCCGCAGCCCGTTGGGAACAGCGCACCCTCAGCCCCGAGGCTCTCGGCAGCAGGGAGGGGACGGGAAGGACTTGCTCCAGGCCAGGAAATCCTTGCTTTCTCCTGCGGCCGGGCCGCAGTGGGCAGCCACAATGCTTCGCTTCCCGCGCCGCTGCCAAGCCCCGCCGTGACCCGGGGGCGGCCGGGCCGGAGCCGCGGGGGAGAGGCACGGAGGGGGCTGCGGGAGGCCGATAAGGAAAGCGGCTCCGCTCCGGTTCCTGCAGCCCGGGGAGAGCCGGCGGCGGGCCAGGCCCACTCCTGGGGTGTCGGTGCGGCCGTGCCAGCCTGGACAGCGGCTCCTGTATCCAGCTCGTCATCCCTGAGGAACGCGGCACCCCCCTGCCAAAGGGAGAGCCTGGCACTGAGCTGGAGAGGCTCTGGGCTCTGCAGCATCCCCCTGCCAAGGGGAGAGCCTGGCACTGAGCTGGAGAGGCTCTGGGCCCTGCAGCATGCCCCTGCCAAGGGGAGAGCCTGGCACTGAGCTGGAGAGGCTCTGGGCCCTGCAGCATGCCCGCGCAGGTGTCTGACAGCAGCTCCGAGCAGCCCCGGCTCCCCGGGCACGGCGGACCTGCCTCTGCAGTGTCCCTGTCCCCGCGGGCAGGGCAGGGCCGGGCAGGGCACGGTGCCCATGGCCCGCCCGAGCACGCGTGGCCCAGCTGTGCATCGCTGTGGCCGGCCGGGAGCCCGCAGGGGGACCGGGATGTCCCATCGGGAGGGCAGAATGGCGCTGGCAGGGGACGCTGGGGCTCTGCCAGCCCGCTCTGTGCTCATGGGGAGCAGCAGCCCCGGCAGGGCCGCCTCTTGCAGAGGAGCCTGAGCTGCTCCCGCACGGAGCTGCGGCCGGGCTGGCACGGGGAGCGGGGCCAGGGCAGCCCGGGGTGTGCCCAGCTGCGGAGCGAGGCACGGGGCACATTCCGGCCCCGCAGGAGATCCCTCCCACGAGCAGCCTCGGCAGTCGCGTCCAGGCTCCGTTTGGGCTTTAGAAGCTGCTGCCACCCTTTGGGACACACGGCTTCCCCCGAGAGGGAGCGGGAGCTGTGGGAGCTCCTGGCATGGCCCGGGCAGACGAGCAGGCAGGGTCTTTGCCCATGGCATGCTGGGCACAGGCCTGGGGACGCAGGCTGGATGTTGTGCTGCAGTTTCCCACCCGGGCTGTTAGTGAGGGGCTGTGCTGCTCAAGGGCACAGAACACCAAATCCTGCAGCTTCCATGGGCCCCCAGGCCCCTGTCTCTGGCAGCTTAACCCCTGGGTCCTGCTCTGTGCCCCCTATGGAGCCCCTCAGACCTGCAGCAGTGGCATCCCCCCATGGCACCCTCACTGACCCCTGAGCCCCGGTGCTGGTGACTCTGGTCCGTGGGTTCCCCTGTGGGATGCTCACCCCACGGGTGCCTCCCACTCCCTGTGATCTCTCCTTCCATCCCCCGGGCCTCGCTCTGATTTTATGGAAGAGGCAGCTGAGAATTAAGGTCAAAGCCTTGAAGAAGACCTCGCACGGCTGCGTTCCACGGTGGGATGTCCCGGAGGGAATCATCCCCCATGTGTTTCACACAGCCCGAATTTGGGGGTTGCCCTCCCGTCTCTGCACTGGCCCAACCCCTCCCCGTGTCCTTTTCTTCACACGGGCTCTCCTGAGCTTCAGCGGAGCCTTCAGCCCCCCAAGGTTTGGTGAGCGGCCACCATCTGCTCCGGGGCTCCCCGAGCTGTCGCCTCCGCGGGTGGCAAAGCCTTCCTCTCAGGAAGCGTCGCCCTTCATCATCCTCCGGCAGTGCCGGGCTGCGCAGAGCATCACCACCCTCCTGTGCCTGCGGCGGGCACTGCACGGCCGGGAGCCCCGGAGCTGCTCACACACGGGGCTGGCTCGGGAGTTCTTCATTCTGGTGCCTGGGACAGCCCCGGGAGGAGCTGGAGCTGGGGAAGGTCCAGAGCTGGGATGCCAGACAATATCTGTCCCCAGCAAAAAGGGCACAAATACCTGTCCCCAGCAAAAAGGGCACAAATACCTGTCCCCAGCAAAAAGGGCACAAATACCTGTCCCCAGCAAAAAGGGCACAAATATCTGTCCCCAGCAAAAAGGGCACAAATACCTGTCCCCAGCAAATAGGGCACAAATACCTGTCCCCATCAAAAAGGACACAAATACCTGTCCCCAGCAAACAGAGCACAAATACCTGTCCCCAGCAAAAAGAACACAAATACCTGTCCCCAGCAAACAGAGCACAAATACCTGTCCCCAGCAAAAAGAACACAAATACCTGTCCCCAGCAAACAGAGCACAAATACCTGTCCCCAGCAAAAAGAGGCCCAGGAGCAGGACGTGCCTGTGGCTTTCTGGTTGGTTTGTTTGTTTGGGCGATTTTTTACAAAATAAATGTGCCTTTTGCTGTGTGTGAAGCACCAGTGAGCTGAGGCACCCCAGTTAGGGGAGGATTTGCAGGATCCCAGTAGCCAAGGGATCCCTGCAGTTACAAAAACTCCCAAGAGCTCGTGCTGGGTCACACAGGCCAGGGGCTGTGGGTGCCCTGCCGTGGTTACCCATGGAATCCATGCAGTGAGACTGAGAATTCCTGAGGATTCACAGGGATTTTCCTCCTGGCTCATGTCCCACGTCTGGGGATGCTCCGGCCCCTGCAGCCCCTGCTGGGAACCCAGCCCCTGCACAGGGCTGCCCCTCATTTTCAGGCTCCCAGCTGTGGGATCTCAGCACCTCAGGACTGATGTGCCGAGTCACCAAGACCACCCTTGGGGGGCTCGGGAGTCCTGGAATGTTGCCAGAAGTGTCTGGTGGCTGGACTTTGATCCTGCACGGGAGACGACACCTGTATGAGGATGGGAGGATTTCACTGGGGTGAATGGTGAAGGGATAAGTTAATTAGAGTGTGAAACACAGGGTTTAGGATTTCTGTACAGGGGGGTCTAAAGAAGTAAGATGGAGGAATTGGGGCGTGTCCTGTCCTTCTTCTTCTTCTTCTTCTTAGCCTCCATCTTCTGTGGTGATGTTGGCACTTTGGGATTGGTTATTACTAAAGGTGCACTGGTCAATAAGGGTAAAAGGTATTGGGGAAAATTGACAAATTTTGTATACGTAATTTTGAGTATAAAGATAGGTGACCGCCCCGGGGGCTCTCAGTGTGCTCATGGCTGGCTGCTGTGCAGACCTCTGTCGGGCCGAGAGAAAATCTTTTAGATAAAAAACTAATAAACACTGGAGACCGAGAAAAAACCTGAAGCCTCTTTTCGTCTTTTGGAGCGCGGGCTGCCCAAGGCCATCCCGAGCCTTCCCGGGCCATTAAAACAGTGGAGAAAGAGACACTGAGCAAGTTCACAAGTCATTGCCATGGTTGGCTTTCCCCCCCCTCTCTCCTGGTTCTCCCAGGCTCCTCCTCACACCACCATTCCTCTGGAGTGGCATCTCTGAGAAGCTCCCTCTCCATCACCCCCAGAACAGGACATCACCAGGGTGGGCATTAGCTTTTGGTTGGTTTTTTCTGTTTATTTCTTTTCCCCCTACAAACAATTGCAGGAAATGAGGCTGGTTTTAAGCCACAGAGAGCCTCACATTAGCTCAGCTCTTCCATTTACTCAAGAAGGGCACAGCTCTGCAGCCCCTTCTGGCTCCCAGCTTGGGGAATCCCACATGGGACAACTCCAAACCAGCAACTTGAGCTTTCGTGCAGCGACTTTTCCACCTGAGGATCCTCCATCGTCTATAAATCCTCCAAGGATCAACACACGATTTCTGCATGTGGCCCTTGGAGCTCGATTTGGAGAATTCCTTGGCAAGAAATGAAATGTTTGAACTCCAGGCTCCCGATTAGAGTTGGTGAGACCTCTCCTCACCTGAGGCTGCCACAGATCTGCCCTGAGGGGAATGAGGACATCCAGGAGGTGCCTGTGGGATGGGAGCTGGGTGCTGGGAGAGCCGAGAGACGTCCCTGGCATGGAGGCACCGCAGATCGCGGCTGGCACTGGGATCTGCAGCAGCTGAGGGATGTCCCCAGCCGAGGCTCCGTGAGGTGACCCGCATGTGGCAGCTGTGAAAACGCCAATCACTTGTTTTTAAAATTTTAAAAAGTTTAATAGTAATAAAATGGTTCAAAAGAATAGTAACACAATTAGAGTAATAACAATTTGGACAAATTGAATTAGGACAATATGAGACAATAAAAGCAAAGAGTTACGGACATCCGGGTACCTTTTTCTGGGCAGAACGAGCCCGAAAAAGGACCCACGTTAACAAAGGATTAACCCTTAAGAACAATAGCCCGTTGCATATTCATACAGCTCATACATGATGCATAAATTCCATTCAAACACAGGATTCTGTCTGGTCAGTGTCAGCTTCTTCCTTCAAATCCTAACAGCGCCTCCAAGGCGGGAAGAAGTTTGTTTCTTCTGATAAGAAGGCAATAAATTCCCTTTCTCTGAAAGATCTAGGTGTCCTGTGGCTGCTATCTCGCTGCAAGCCCTTTCTGTTAAACAAAGCATCTTACATAGCATAGTTTCTATTTTAACAATTTTCATAACCTAAAACCATATTTAACACAGTACTTAAGAGAATTAATACAGCATTTCTTTCTAACACAACACATATAATATTCATTCATTTTAATATTTGTGAAAAGCCAATCATAAAATGCATGCATTTTTCCCAGCAGCCCTGGCAGAGGGAAGGCGTTCGGCACACGGGGGCTGCAGGTCCCTGGGCTGTGCCTGCCCCGCAGCTCCCTGCAAGCAGAGCTGTTCAGAACACGCTGGGCATGGAAATCTGGAGCTAAAACACAAACCCAGCCCGTGCTGAGGAAGGGGAAGGCGCTGCTGGAGAGAGCCACAGCGACATCCCCTGCGCAGGCAGGGACACGCCGGGCGGGGCTGGGGCACCGCGGCACGCCTGGGCGGAGGATTTGCCTTTTTCTGTTCCTGCTTAGTCAGAATGATGAGTTTCTCTGTGGGGAAACAGCTCCAGATGGGAAAACGGGGCAGCAGTGAGGCGGGGTGAAGGGACAGGGGCTGCTGGTGACTCCCCTCGAGGTGACCCTGCGGTGGCAGGAAAGCCCCGAGGGGTCTGTGCAGGAGTTCTGCAGCTTTCAGACCCCTGTGTGCTGTGGGGCTGATTTGTCGCTGCACAGAGAGCTCTGCTGCACCCCCACTGGCGGTCTCGGAGGGGAAACTGAGGCACAGAAGTGCATGAGGCCCCCTCTCAATGGGGGCGCAGAGGAGGGTCAGCTTCTCGCCCCAAAAATTCCCAGGCCTCCCTCTTCCTTTCCCTCCACCACCTGGAAGATTGCTGCGTCTCCCTGCAGGGAACCCCCACTCTGGGAGGTGCCAGCCCAGTGGGCTCAGGGACAGGAGATCAGCCCCAGAGGGAGGGCAGGAGCTGGGCATTGGGCAGGGATGGGCATCGGGCAGGGATGGGCATTGGGCAGGGATGGGCATTGGGCAGGAGCTGGGCATTGGGCAGGGATGGGCATCGGGCAGGGATAGGCATTGGGCAGAGCTGGGCATTGGGCAGGGATGGGCATTGGGCAGGGCTGGGCATTGGGCAGGGATGGGCATCGGGCAGGGATGGGCATTGGGCAGGATGGGCACTGGGCAGGAGCTGGGCATTGGGCAGGGATGGGCATTGGGCAGGATGGGCATTGGGCAGGAGCTGGGCATTGGGCAGGGATGGGCATTGGGCAGGGATGGGCATTGGGCAGGAGCTGGGCATCGGGCAGGGATGGGCATTGGGCAGGGATGGGCATTGGGCAGAGCTGGGCATTGGGCAGGAGCTGGGCATTAGGTAGTGATGGGCATTGGGCAGGAGCTGGGCATTGGGCAGGGATGGGCATCGGGCAGGGATGGGCATTGGGCAGGGATGGGCATTGGGCAGGAGCTGGGCATTGGGCAGGGATGGGCATCGGGCAGGGATAGGCATTGGGCAGAGCTGGGCATTGGGCAGGGATGGGCATTGGGCAGGGCTGGGCATTGGGCAGGGATGGGCATCGGGCAGGGATGGGCATTGGGCAGGATGGGCACTGGGCAGGAGCTGGGCATTGGGCAGGGATGGGCATTGGGCAGGATGGGCATTGGGCAGGAGCTGGGCATTGGGCAGGGATGGGCATTGGGCAGGGATGGGCATTGGGCAGGAGCTGGGCATCGGGCAGGGATGGGCATTGGGCAGGGATGGGCATTGGGCAGAGCTGGGCATTGGGCAGGAGCTGGGCATTAGGTAGTGATGGGCATTGGGCAGGAGCTGGGCATTGGGCAGGGATGGGCATCGGGCAGGGATGGGCATTGGGCAGGAATGGGCATTGGGCAGGGATGGGCATTGGGCAGAGCTGGGCATTGGGCAGGGATGGGCATTGGGCAGGAGCTGGGCATTGGGCAGGGATGGGCATCAGGCAGGGATAGGCATTGGGCAGGGATGGGCATTGGGCAGGAGATGGGCATCAGGCAGGGATAGGCATCGGGCAGGGATGGGCATTGGGCAGGGATGGGCATTGGGCAGGAGCTGGGCATTGGGCAGGGATGGGCATCAGGCAGGGATAGGCATTGGGCAGGGATGGGCATTGGGCAGGGATGGGCATCGGGCAGGGATGGGCATCGGGCAGGGATGGGCATTGGGCAGGGATGGGCATTGGGCAGGGATAGGCATTGGGCAGGGATAGGCATTGGGCAGGGATGGGTATTGGGCAGCGATGGGCATCGGGCAGGGATGGGCATCGGGCAGGGATGGGCATTGGGCAGGAGCTGGGCATTGGGCAGGGATGGGCATCAGGCAGGGATAGGCATTGGGCAGGGATGGGCATTGGCAGGGATGGGCATTGGCAGGGATGGGCATTGGGCAGTGCTGCCAGGGCAGGCAGGCTCCCATCTGGAGCTCTCCTGTTTGTTCCGTGGGTTCCAAGGGCCTGGCCTGGGCAGCCCCGACTCCTCGGGGAATATTCTCTGCTCTCAGAGGGATGGCCAGAAGGAAGTGGCTTTTCCCTTTGCAAAGCGTGTGGGAAATGGAATTCGCTGCCAGCAGCTTCAGCTGCAGGTTGAGGTGTTTGTCCTTGGCCTGGCCAGGAGGATGCTGTGCCATCACCCCTGGGCACAGGGAGGGGCAGGCCGTGCCCAGAACTGCTGGTGGGAAGGGGCTGAGGCTCTGCACAAGGCACTGTGGGGGCCATGGATGGGGCAGGGTGGAGGCTGCTGAATGTCTGCATCTTTTCTACTGCAGCACTTCTGGTGCCACGGACTGGCACGGGTGCCAGACACCCTCTCCTTGCCCTGGCACAGCCACATCCTCACTCCATCCGTCCTCGTGGGTGTCACCAGCCCACGGTGCCCTGGAAAGCCCCGAAGCCACCCTGGAAAAGGCCCTGTTGGGGGCACAAGGCCACCCCCAGCCAAGCTGTGCTGCAGGGATGAGACCCCAGCCCTGGCACTGGGTCTCAGAGCCTGGCAGGGGCTGTGGGACCCTGGGTGCCCATGGGGGCAGGCAGAGCCTGGCAGGGGGCTGGGAGCTGCAGAGGGTGCAGAGCTGCTGTGCCCTGCCCGGTGCTCAGGACATGGGCACCGTGCCCTCTGCCCAGTGCCTGGTGCTCGGGGTTTGCAGGTGCCCACAGACCTGCGGAGTGCAGTGTCCCCATGCCAGTCCCTGCTCACTGCCCAAACCAGAGTGGTGCCAGTGCTGGTGCCAGTGTGCAGAGCTCAGTGCCCGGTGCGTGGCACACAGTGCTGCTGGTGCCTGGGGGTGGCACTGCTGGCTGTACCAGTGTGAGTGCCAGTTCTGGTGGTGGTGACAGTGCATGGTGGCACTGCCCGCTCTGTGTGGTCTCTCTGTGCACTGTGTGGTGCTGGTGCCAATGCCGGTGCTGGTACCCACTGCTGGTGCCCAGTTCCTGGTACCAGTGGGTGGTGCTGGTTTGGTGCCTCGGTACTGGTGGCCTTGCCCGGTGCCCAATACCCCTGTCCAGTGCCAAGTGTCCCTGTCCATCTGTGGTACCAGTGCCTCCTGAGCAGTGTCCATGCCCACTGCCCAGCGCCCATTTCTCTGTGCCCACTGTCAGGTGCCCAGTTCCCTGTGCCCCCTGTCCAGTTCCCTGTGCCAAGTTCCCTGTGCCCACTGTCCAGTTCCCAGTGCCCAGTTCCCTGTGCCCACTGCCCAGTTCCCTGTGCCCACTGCTCAGTTCCCTGTGCCCAGTGCCCAGTGCCCACTGCCGAGCACTCAGTTCCCTGTGCCCACTGCCCAGTTCCCAGTTCCCTGTGCCCACTGCCCACTACCCAGTTCCCTGTGCCTCTGTCCAGTTCCCTGTGCCTCTGTCCAGTTCCCTGTGCCCAGTGCTCAGTTCCTTGTGCCCATTGTCCAGTTCCCTGTGCCCACTGCCGAGCACTCAGTTCCCTGTGCCCAGTGCCCAGTTCCCAGTTCCCTGTGCCCACTGCCCACTACCCAGTTCCCTGTGCTTCTGTCCAGTTCCCTGTGCCCACTGCCGAGCACTCAGTTCCCTGTGCCCACTACCCAGTTCCCTGTGCCCATTGTCCAGTTCCCTGTGCCCACTGCCCCCTGCCCAGTTCCCTGTGCCCACTACCCAGTTCCCTGTGCCTCTGTCCAGTTCCCTGTGCCCCCTGTCCAGTTCCCTGTGCCCCCTGCCCAGTCCCCTGTGCCCATTGTCCAGTTCCCTGTGCCCACTGCCCCCTGCCCAGTTCCCTGTGCCCTGCCCTGCGCCGGTGCCCATGGGCTGGGCCGGTGGCTGTGTTGGGGCTGGCCGGGGGGCGGGTGCTGGCTGTGGGCTGTCCCTGCCCCGCTCTCTCGGGGCCGGTCTGTCTGTCTGTCTGCAGGCCGGTCCGTCTGTCTGTCTGTGGCTCGGGGCGGCGCCGCTCGGGGCGGGCCGTGCAGGAGGAAGCGCAGCCGGGGCAGAGCGGCCCCGCAGCGGCCGCAGCCGCGCTCGGTGAGTCCCGGGGATCGCTGCCCCACCGTGCCCGTGCCCGTGCCCGTGCCCTGCCCGCTCCCCTGCGCCCCTTCCCCTGCCTGCCCTCCTCCTTGCTCGGCGCCTCCCGCCCCGATTCCCCAGCTCCCACCGCTGCCCCGTCCCCAACCCCCCTCCCGACATTCCCTGTCCTGTCCCATCTTCCCTCCCCAGCTGTCCCTGCCCTGTCCCCTCTCCCCTCTGCCTTTCCACTCCCCTGCACCCCCTCTCCTCCCGCTCCTCTCCCCGCTTCTTCCGTCCTGCACTGTGTCTCTCGAGATCCCCACCCCACTGCCCCACCTGCATCTGTGCCCCACTCAGCCTCCCCTCCTGCCCCCCGTGCCCTGCTCACCCCCTGCCCCCGCTCCTGCCTCCCCTCCCGGCTCTGGTGGCTCCTCGTGTGCCTTGTGGGGGTCCCTTGGGGGGCAGGGAGGGGGAGCGCAGCTCTGCTCTAACCCAAACCAGGGGGTCCGGGGGGGCTGCCGGGGGTGACAGGGGCTCTGTCCCGCAGGGGTGGGCAGTGCCTGACAAGGGGCAGGGACATGGATCGGGGAGTCACCGTGCAGAACCCCTACGCCAGCGTCAACATCCCGCGGGAGCAGTTCCAGCAGAGCTTCATCACTCGCTACCTGAGGGACGAGCCCACCGTCATCGCCAACCCCGCGGCCGTGCCCTCCTACGGCACCGGGGGGCACACAGAGCTCGCCAATGGCTGCAACAGCCCAGACATCTCCACAGACAAGTCCTGGTCCCGTCCCTACAACCCCTACGGCAGCCTGAGGATGCACAATGGGGACTCGTCTGCCTCCTTCTACACCGTGAGCCTGGACAAGGCACCCAAGGGCCAGGAGCAGGAGGCTTCCAGGAGATGTGGCTGCTGCAGGTGCTGCTCCTGGTGCCCAAAGTGCTGCTGTGTCATCTCCTAAGGGCCCTCCCTGCACACACAGGATGTGTGACCATGGCATGGGGCCAGGTGACCCCACAGGGACATGGCTGCTGGCCTGGGCACCCCTGGCAGAGCTGGCACTGCCTGGACTGACGTTGCTTTTTACTTGTGAACTCTGCAGCCAGATGTGCCAGATGGCGATGGGCACCTGCCAGGTGGGCCATAAGGACGATGTGTGCCAGGACAGGTGTCACCAAGAAGTGACTGCACTGGAGAAGGGGCAGCACTGAGCCTGTGATCCTGCACTGAGCCCCTGCCAGTGTCCCTGTGCTGGGAACTCCAACCTGGCAAGGGGCAGGCAGTGCCCAGTGCTCGAGGCTGGGTTTGGATGCTGGCAGCCCTGTGTGCATGGCAGAGGAGGACATCATCATCATCATCATCATCACTGTCCTGGAGCAGAGGAGCCAGGGACAAGCCTCCAGCTGGCACAGGGACCCACCTGCCCAGAAATGAGCATGCCCCCTCCCACAGCATCACAGGGGGGCTGCTGGCCTCTGCCCCAAACTACATCTGGATCCTGCTCCTCCTCACCACGCTGCCCATGGGGCAGAGCGATGGAAACGGGAAAAACAAACAGCCAAAGCATGGCAGAGTGCTGGGCCGTGCTCCAGGGCAGCACCTGATGGCACAGCATGCACGTGGGCATTAACATCTCTGTGCCAGGAAATCCCCAGCCCCATTCTGTTCCTCCTGCCAGGCTTGTGGGGTGCTGGGCACACCCTCTTGTCCCATCTGCATCCAGAGACGGGTCCAGCGGTGGGGCTGCCCTCGGGCACCTTGCTGGGGAGGCAGAGGCCCGGCATTGGCCTTTGGCAGCTCCCAGGGCTTGGAGGAAGGGGGGAGGAGCTGCTGGCTCTCCCCTGTGCTGGAGCTCCTCCAGGCTGGGCTCTGGGCTGGGGCTGCTGCCATGGCCCTGGAACAAGCCCGCTGTTGTGCTGCCGTCCCTCCCTGGGGCTGCTCTGCTCCCTGGCTGCTGCAGGGCTGCCTGCTCGGTGGGACCGGCCTTGGGAGGAGTGCCTGTGTTTGCAGATGACTTCAGGCTGCCGCAAATAAAATTACAGTCCTCTCCTGCCCTGCCAAGGTGTGCCTCTTCCCTCCACCCAGGCTTTTCTGGGATTCCCGTGTCATTTCTTGCTTTCCCTGGTGGGTGTGTAAGGGCAGCTCTAAAGCCTCCAAACCAGGCTTAACTGTTGCCCTGCTGACTCATGGCAGCAGCAGCTCACACTGAGCTCTGGTTGCTCCCTGGTGCCCCACTGCCAGCCCGGGTCCAGCAGTGCCAGCCCGTTTCCAGCAGTGCCAGCCTGCATCCAGCAGTGCCAGCCTGGGTCTGGCAGTGCCAGCCTGCATCCAGCAGTGCCAGCCTGGGTCCAGCAGTGCCAACCTGCATCCAGCAGTCCCCAGGCGTTCCCAATACAGGCTGCTCCTGCCTGTCTGGGACACTGGCAGTGCTCAGCCCTGCCAAGCTGGATGACTGTCCTGTCTGGAAAGACTTCGTGAGTCTTTGGGAGAGGCTGAGGAAGGGCCTGGCAAATGAAGTTCCTGGCTGGGCAGCTGGATGGGCTCCAGGACACTGCCCAGGCTGGCTGTGACTCCCTGGGAGTCCCTCAGCAATGGGAACCCACCATGGCTTGGAATCCCCCTCTGCTTGGAGCCCAGCTGCACTGAGGCCCAGGAGCACTGGGTGCCAGCAGTGTTGGGGTGCCAGCACACAGATGCCATGGGAAGCCCCAAGTGCCTGGGAGCCATCCCAGGAGCCTGCCACGGCCTGGGAGCCCCTCACCCTTGCAATCCCACCCCCATTCTGGGATATTCTGGGCTGGGGTGGCTGTGGCCTGGCAGAGCTTTGCCTCCCCTGCCTGGCACATGTGCCAGGGCGGTGGGACTGGGGCTGGCAGGGACACAGCCACACGGTGCCCGCCCTGCACAAGGAGCTCCCTTGTTCTCCCTGCCCAGGGCGCACTGGGGACGGGCAGATCCACCCCGTGTTTGCGTTGGTGTCACCAGCCCTGCCCCGTGCGTGTGGCGGGCAGGGGACACGGCCGAGCCCGCGGGCGGGGCTGCCCGGGACAGAAAAGTGTCCCCAGGGTGTGCGGTGCCTGGGCATGGCCCAGGACAGAAAAGTGTCCCCAGGGTGTGCGGTGCCTGGGCACGGCCCAGGACAGAAAAGTGTCCCCAGGGTGTGCAGTGCCTGGGCATGGCCCGGGACAGAAGTGTCCCCAAAGTGTGCAGTGCCTGGGTACAGCCCGGGGCAGAAAAGTGTCCCCAGGGTGTGCAGTGCCTGGGTACAGCCCGGGACAGAAAAGTGTCCCCAAAGTGTGCAGTGCCTGGGCATGGCCCGGGACAGAAAAGTGTCCCCAAAGTGTGCAGTGCCTGGGTACAGCCCGGGGCAGAAAAGTGTCCCCAAGGTGTGCGGTGCCTGGGCATGGCCCGGGGCCACAGCGGCCGGTACGAGCGGGCCGGGGGCTCGGCGGGGCAGGGCAGGGCAGGGCAGGGCAGGGCAGGGCAGGGCAGGTGGCACATGTGCCGTGTGTCACCGCTGCCCTCGGCTCTGCCCGGCCCCGGGGCGATGGCACACGCGGCGGGAGCGGCGGGCAGTGATTCAGCCGCAGCCGCAGGGGGGTGAGCAGGGCAGGGGAGCTGCGGCCCCACACCGGGCAGGGCTCTGATGAGCCGGGCACTGCCGCAGAGTCCCATGGGCGCTCCCCGGCTGTGCCCACCCTCCCAAGGTGCCCACGGGTGCCCAGGGTTGTGCTGGGTGAGTGCCACCTCCTGCCTCTGGAGCGTGGGTGGCGGTGCAGGGCTCTGGCTCATCCCCATGGGACCTTTGCTCTCCCCGAGGGTGCCGCTCCCTGTCGCGGGGCCGAAGGTCCCTGCAGCCCGCGGATGATCCTGGGAACAGGGAAACACGTTTGCCATCCATGTGTGTCTGCTGATTGCAGACCTGCCTTCCCTGCAGGGACACCTCATTGCTCCACACAGCTCCCTGCAAGGAGCTGTCGGGAGGTGTAGGCTGGTCCCTTTTCCCGAGTAACAAGTGACAGGACAAGAGGAAACGGCCTCAGGTTGTGCCAGGGGATATGTTGGATATTGGGAACAAACGTTTCACTGAAAGGGCTGTAAAGCCCTGGCACGGGCTGCCCAGGGCCGTGGTGGAGTCACCATCCCTGGGAGTGTTCAAAACATGAGTCGATGTGGCACTTGGGGACATAGGTTAGTGGTGAACGTGGTACTGCTGGGTTGATATTTGACTTGATGATTTAAAATATAATTTCCAACCCTAATGGTTCTGTGATTCCCTGTTCCTGGATCCAGGTGGGCTTTTGGCAGGGCTGGTGGTGCCCTTGGTGTCAGGGTGGCAGATGCACAGTCCCTGTCTCCAACAGCTCCCCTGCCCCAAACCCTGCCTGTGCTGAGCTGGGGTGTCCAGCAAGGGGCAGAAATGGCCAAGGGCAGCTGGGCACAGCCCCTCAATGGGACAGAGCTCTGCTGGCATCAGGAAGGGACATGAGGGCTGATGGGCAGGGGCTGGAGGGGGAAGGAGGGCAGGCAGGACGCCTGGGGCTGTGTGTGGGTGTGTGGGTGTGTGTGTGGAGCAGGAGAGGCAGCCAAGGGGTCACTGCCTCTGAGCAGTGCCAGGGCACCCCTGGCTGTGCACAGAGCCAAGCCCAGCCCTCTCACCCACAGAAGTTTTCTGGCAGAGCCCCCATGGGACTGCAGCATTGCTGTCCCTGTGGCAGCTGAGCCAGGCCAGCGCTGTGTGTTGGGTGGCAGAAGGACAGCCTGGCACAGCCCCAGCCCTGCACGGCCCTGGAGGAGCACACTGAGCCTGCCGGGAGCCAGCTCTGCCCTGGCTGCCAGCACCCAGGGGCTGCACCCAGCACAGGCAGGCACGGTGCTACCCCAGCACACCAGGGCACAGCTGGAATCCCACACAGCTGGATCCTGATCCACCCAGGACACACAGCCTTTGTTCCAATGGGTTTGACCAGAACCAATTTCCCTGGCACAGCCCGGTCCCAAACTGGCCCCACCGCCTGTGTTTGCCACTGATCTGGCAATGGGAAGACAAAACCCTGCCATGGGGTGCCACCCCCTGCCTGGGCACCCATGGCACACCCAGCCCGTGGCAGGGCTGGGTCCCTCCTGGGTCGGGATGTGTGCCCAGGGGTGCCCTGCTCCCGGAGCTGCTTCCTCGCCCGCAGGCACCAGCGTCAGGAGCTGAGCCCTTCTGCAGTGACCCCGTGGGGATCTTCATTTCCAAAATGCCCAATTCTTCCTCTGAGCAGCGCTGGGAACGTGCCCGAGGGCTGCTGGTGAGGCGGCGGCGCTGCCTGTCTGCGTGCCCGCTCCCGCCGGCAGTGGGAGCTGCTGCCCGCGGGAACGCTCCTGCCTGCCCTGCCTGTCCTGCCTGCCCTGGCCCTCCTGCCCTGCCTCCAGGACGGGCTCTCGTCCCCCAGGATGGGCTCTCGTCCCCAAGGATCCTGAGCTCAGGACCTGTCCCCCTACCACGCTCCCTCTTCAGTCTGCAGCCCCTCCATGCCAAGGCTGGGACTCTGCTGCTGGAGCCTGGGCAGCTGTGGGGACAGTCTGGCATCTCCCTGGCATTGTCACCTCCCCTGGGTCCTGCACCTTGCGGGTGTCCCCGTGGGGTGCTGGGGTATCCCCAGCCTGACGCTGAGCATTGGTAACAGAGCCCCCAGAGCCTGCAGCCCCACATGGAGGGCAGGGCAGGCCACAGTCACCCCCAGGCTCCACACCCCACGCGTGGGCACTGCCAGAGCCCCGGTGTCCCTGCAGCAGTGCCAGCCCTGCCACCCCACCGTGCCCCCGCTCCTGTCACAGCTGTGCCCACAGCCCGGAGCACCTGGGGATGCTGCAGTGCCAGGGGGTCTCTGCTGGCCGACGTCTGCCCAGATGTTCTTGGCCCTGAAGGGTGGCCCAGGACGTGGATGACTGCGTTGCTGCTGCCCAGGTCCAGACGACATCCAAGTTCTCTGCCCAGGGTGGACGCAGAGCTCCTTGGCCTCTCAGGGACGGTTCCTTCTGTCAGTGAAGCACAGGCTGATGGTTAATGACCATTCCTGGGCTTAGATTTCAGAGGTCGTTGTTACCCAGGTGCTTGTAACCCAATCTCCCGGGCTTGGCTTCCCTGCAGCAGATCCAATAGCAGCTGTCCCTGAAAGGTGAGCCCCTGCCCACTACCACGGCCACGGGCAGCCACAGGGACCTGGCTGGCAGCTCAGCCCCCCGATGCTCCCCACGGGACTGCCACAGCCCCCGGCACAGCACAGCCCTTCTGCCACCAACCCCGAGGCCCTGGGAGGCATCTCAGGACAGGTAGGGATGGGGGAACTGGGAGGAGGGGAGAGAGGGGTACCCGTGTGCACCAACACACTTGAGGTCACCCGAGGAGAAGGAACAGAGGGTTGGTGGGCTCCAGGAAAAGTTTACAAACATTTTGGTGTGTACCAGACCCCACCTGAGATGAGGCTGGGTCCCCTCAGACCCCTCCCAACGAGCCTTGTTGCCACCCCCTGTGCCAGCACAGCCCGGGGCTGTGCCACTGCCCGGTCTCCAAGTGCTGCTCCCCAGCCCAGCCAGCCACCTCACTCCTGCTCCCCCCCTGCTCCCCCAGCCCCAGGCTGCACCCTGAGCAGGCTGCTGAGATCCGGCCAGCCCCGTTCCCCGCAGAGCTCCCGGATGTAGTGGCAGTGCCACTGCAGTGGCAGCATCCCGCTCTGCCGGGCAGGGCTGGCAGGGACGGCAGGCAGCGGGCAGGGTGCTGGGCGGGGATCCTGCTGCTCCCACCTCCCCACGTGTGGGGGCACTCGGAGCTGGCATCCCACCGCTGTGCCGCTCCCCGGCCGTGCCCTGACGGCTGCTCTCCCCCTCCCCAGCATGTCGCAGGCCGGTGGCAGCCCCCGGGCGGAGGGCTCGGGGCCGAGCGTCGGGGCGCACTCGCGCACCCCCAGCCGGGGCAGCCAGCGCGTCGAGTGCATCATCTGCTACTCCTCCTACGACCTGGGCGTGCGGCTGCCGCGGCGCCTCTACTGCGGGCACACCTTCTGCCAGGCGTGCCTGAGGCGCCTGGACGCGGTCAGCAACGAGCAGCGCTGGATCCCGTGCCCGCAGTGCCGCCAGAACACGCCCACGCCGCGCGGAGGGGTCACCATGCTGGACCTGGACCTGGCCACCTTCCTGGCCGTCAAGGCTGACCGGGAGCAGCCGCGGGGCGCCGGCAGGAGCCCGGCCGCGCTGCCCGCCAAGGGCCCGGGCAAGGAGCCGCCCGTGACCCAGCAGCCGGCGGGGCTGTGCCAAGAGCCGGTGCCCCCGGCGCTGCTGCCCCGGCGCGGCTGCTGCCGGCTGTGCCTGTGCTGCGGGGTCACCGCCGCCTTCGAGAGCTGAGCCCTCAGCCCGGCCCGAGACTGCTTCTGGGACCCGCTGGGGACCGCAGGGCCGGGGCCCCACAAAGGGATTCAGCCTGGGCAGGGCTGTCCTGCCCATCCTGTCCGGATCTGGGGTGCAGCAGTGGGGGATCAGGATGCTGCCACCCCTCATCCTGCCCGTCTGCCCTGCTGATGGCTCAGAAACCTGGTCCAGCCATCACAGACGTTCCCTGGCCCTGAGCACAGCCTGGCTCATGCTCTGTCCCCCCGAGCATGTGGCTCTGCAGCAAGGACACCGCCTGGCAGGGGACAGGGGCACAGCAATGCCATGGGCTGTGTGCAGCACCCTGAGAGCTCCAGGTCTATTAAAGACCCTTTGCTCCTGCTGGGCTGCACATCCTGGTCCTGTTTGCTGGCAATCCTGGCCCGGGGCAAGCCCTGCCTGTGGGTGGGGGAGACGTGACCTGCCCTGCTGGGCTGCTGTGCTGGGAGTGTTTGCTCTCCTGGCCAAATGCGTGAAAAAATTTGGCATTGGGATCGTAGGACGGTTGAAATTGAGGTTGACAGAGTTGTTAGGAAACCTCGGATGTTGCTCTGCTGTGGGCGGAGAGCTGAGCTCAAGAAGCTCCTGCTTGGCCTCGTGCTCTGTGGCTCATGCCAGGTTTGGCTTTTCCTGCCTGACCCTTTCCTCACACACACACACACAAACCCTGCTGCTGTTTTTCCAGTTGTGCCCTGCTGCCTGCATGGCTTTCCCTGCCTGACTCCACACCAGGGTGCAAGGACAAGAGCCCAGGCAGCTGGTCTGGGTTAACAGGGGCCCAACTTGCAGTTCTTCCTCAGGGCTCATTTTCTGCATCTGTTTTCCATGTGGTTTATGAGCTCTTGCAAAAGCCCAATGCCAGGAACCCCCTCAGGGCTGAGCAGGGACCCCAGCCTGTGCCTCCCTGGGGCTGGCAGGGACCTTGTGCCTCCTGGGCAGTCCTGGTGCTTGGATATTCCCTGTGCTGGGGCAGGGCTGCAGCCAGAGGGTTCCATCAGCCGTGGTCAGCACCCAGCCCTGCACAGAGCTCATGCACAATTCTGCCACTTGGTGTCACCTGCCATAAAACAGCCCCAGCTGAGACGTTCCCAGAAGAACAAACCTGGTGTGCCCCAGGGCAGATGGTGCAGAAATTACATGTGAGTCCTGCCTTGAACCTTTAATTACCTGGGAGAGAAATTATGTGCAAGAAATGTGCGAGAAATTAAAGCCTTCAAGGAATGGATAAGAGCTATCACTGAGTGCTAATGCACCTCCTCCCCTATCTCCATTTCTCCCCAAAGACTCAGCAGTGGGTGCTGGGAGGAGTGTGGGCAGGGCCCACCCCAGCCCTCCCTGCAGAGGTGCCAGCAGCTCTGTGCTCAGCCCAGCACCTTTGGGTCCGCAGTGCTGGGTGACCAAACCCGTGGCTGTCTGTCCCACAGCCCATGTCCCTGCTCCCCTGCCTCCCCCCAGCACCAGAGCCCCTCTGGGGGCTTGGGCCTTGCTTCCTTCCTCCGTGGATGTCCCCCTGCTCCCAGCCAGCCCCTGAAGGAGGGGATCATCCCTTCCATCTCTCTGGGAATGCTTTTGGCACGCCGGCTGCAGGGCCAGTGTCCAGTGCTGTGCCCTGGGGGCTCCTCCCCTGGCACAGGCACCCGAGCTGGCGGGGCAGAGCAGCTGCTGGGAGCCCAGAACCACAGGAGGGGCATCGTGGAGGAGGAGCAGGGCACTGGTGGGTGCTGCTCTGGCTGGGGACAGGGCCCTGGGCTCCTCCTGCGTGGTTCTGGGTCCCCATGCTCCAGGAAGGGGCAGTGCCAGGGCCCCCAGCACAGCCAGCAGGTGGAAAAGGGCAGAGGTGGCACTGCTGGGGTTCAGGACCCCACGTGTCCCCAACGTGCCATGGCAGTGGGGTGCAGCCAGTGGATGGAGAACAGGAGTGACACCAGGCAAGCATGGGATGATGTCTGGCCATGTCCCGGGCAGGGACAGCTCTCCTGCCACGTGCCATCAGGGTGACAGCAAGGGGCTTCCAGAGGAGCTGAGTTTTCAGGCTTTTCAGCCTCCTGGGCTCTTTGTGCACAAAATCTGGAAATGACCTTGCTTTTAATAGTGGTTTGAGTTACTTTTTGCATGAATGTTGCACTTCTCACCTGATTCCAGATCGATGCAGGGAGTGGGCAATGAAGGTCCTGCAGAGGAAGAGCATTTTGGGACAGGACTCCCTCAAAATTCAGGTCTCCCTACAGCCTGTGGCTGCAGATGGGATGAGCTGGGGCTGCAGCTGCACATGGCACTGGGTTTGTGCCCTTGCCCTGGGGCTGGGCTGGGCTGGTGGATTCCTCTGAATTATTTCCAGATGGGGATTAATGCAGCAAAGCGAGTTTGCTGCAGGATAGATAAACAAAACAAAGCTCCTTGGGATGCTATTAATAAATCCTCTGTCTGCTGCTTCTGTCCCAGATTTGGGAACATCCTGGCCTTGTCCTGGGGTGCAACTGTGCCCTCCCTGCCTTGCTGCCCATCCAGCCCCTTGGCCGTGGGGCAAAGGGACAGGGATTCCTCTGGGACCATGGCCACTGGGGTCCTGCTGGGTGTGAGTGGGGACAGTGTCCCTGCTCTGGGCACCCCTCTGGCTGTAAGTGGGATGGGCTGTTGCCATGTCCCGTGGTGGCCCAGTCCTCACTGAGCTCTGCCAGGGGCAGTGGCACTGGGAGGTGACAGCAGCCCAGCCTTCAGCAGCCAGGCTTTGGGTGGCTTTGGGGCAGAGAGGGTGTAAACAGGGTGGAGGCAGACTTTGAGCCCTATGGAACTGGCACTGCCATGCCGGGGGGAGGGCAAACCAGTTTTGGGTGGCTGCAGCCTGGCAAGGTCACCTTTGCCATGCTTCTCATTGGGGGCTCCTGCGTCACCCTGCGTGTGCACACGGACTGTTCCCCTCCTGGGAAGGAGGAAGGTGCCCATGGGATGTAACCCCAGCCCTCCTCATGGTGGCAGGGCTGGTGGTCTCCTGTAGGACAGACAGGGCTTGGGCAAGGGCTGGGCTCAGCAGGGTGGGCCATGGTTCCCAGCACAGCTCCACACTGAGGGCCCCTGGGCGTGGTGGGACAGCACATAAGATGGGCTAAAACCTTCAAGTGATATGATTCTGTCTCAGTTATGGTTTTTCCTGGTAACTCAGCCACTTATGGGGGTCCTGGGCCCATACACCCCTCTGTACCTGGCTATTGAGGCAGCATGCCCGTGGGGGATGCCTCTGGGGAGAATGGAGGCTTAGAGATGGATCTGGATTTGCTGATTTCCAGCTCTCCAGCCAGGCAGCACACACAAGCAGTTAATCCCAGGCCACGCAGAGCTGGCTGCTTACCTGGCTGGAGCGGTGCCTGGGGGAGGGAGGGACGTGGGCACGGTTCCACACCTTGCAGGGCAAGCATCATAGTAAAAATATTTGCTGAAAAAAGGGCAGCTCCACCCCGAGGAAAACCGGGTCCGGGAGCAGAGCCTCATGCAGGTCTGCAGGCGGGCGAGCAGGGCATGACTGCGAGCGGCAGCCGGGAGCCGAGCACAGCCCGGCCCCTCCAGCCAGCGCCGCCGGGCTCCGCCGAGGGCACCGGGCAGGGCCGGGGGGCTGAGCACGGCCCGGGGCTCTAGGGAGCCTGTCCGAGGGGGCAGCAAGCCCTCTGTGCCTCGGGGGCAGCCATGGGCTGCTGGAGGCTCCCCGGCCCCGTGCTGGGCCTGCTGCTGCTGCTGCTGTGCCCGCCAGCCCCGGCCGCCTGCCCGGCCGCCTGCCGCTGCTCCCCGGGCGAGGCGGACTGCAGCGAGCGGGGCCTCCTCGAGGTGCCCTGGAGCCTCTCGGCCAACACCAGCACCCTGCGGCTGGCACACAACTTCATCTCCGTGCTGGGACCCCGCTCCTTCCCCCCGCTGCCGGGGCTGCGCCTGCTCAGCCTGGCCCACAACCGCCTGGAGCTGATCCACCCTCAGGCGCTGCGGGGGCTCGGGGCGCTGCAGGCGCTGGACCTGAGCCACAACCACCTCAGCGTGCTCACCCCCGACACCTTCCGGCCCCTCACCGGCCTGGCCACGCTCGACCTGACCAACAACAGGCTGGGGCAGCTGGAGCCCGGGGTGCCGGCAGCCTTGCCCCAGCTCCAGGCGCTTCTCCTGCAGGACAACCCCTGGGTGTGCAGCTGCAGCATCCTGCCCCTCTGGCGCTGGCTCCGCCGCAACAGGGACAAAGTGCGAGGTGAGTGCCCAGAACGCTGAGTCCCCAAGCCCCCCGCCCGCTCCATGCTGCCTGGTCACCCTGCCGGGGCTGAGGCAGACCCAGCACCCTGGCTGCCGCCTGGCTGGGGCTTGGGTTGTCAGTGCCCTTGGGGTGAGGGTCCCCGAAGCTGTCCTTAGGTCATGCCAGCTCCTGTGTCTGCTTGGGTGATACACCACTGGGTCTCAGTTGGTGCCCACATTTTGGTTCTGGTCAGCAGCAGGGATTGCCTGCCAATGTCCCAGGGACAGGCACCCAGTGCTGGCCCCAGCAGTGGCACCAGTCCTGCACATGGCACCTGCGGGGGTGAGTGGAGCCCATGTGTCAGGGTGCACATCGCCGCTGGTCCATCCAGGATGCAATGCTTTCAGCCCCTTCCCCAAAGTCTTCATCAACCTGCTTCTGATCCTGCATTTCTTCCCCCACGAGCCCCATTGAAAGACAGCTCTGCCAGCAAAGTCTCTCCCACCACTGCTGCCCCCTCCTGCTTGCTTCCAGCTCGGATGTGTGACTGCACTTGTTCTGGCTGGGACCTTCTGTGGCATCTCCAGGCTGGCTGCTCACTGCTCCCCACATCTGTCTTCTGGGAGCCAGTCCCTCCCCTTTGCCTGCCCCTCCTGCCCAAACCCATCTTCCTATGCCCCCTCCAGCACTGTGCCCACCTCCCATCCCATCCCATCCCATCCCATCCCATCCCATCCCATCCCATCCCATCCCATCCCATCCCATCCCATCCCATCCCATCCCATCCCATCCCATCCCATCCCATCCCATTCCATCCCATCCCATCCCATCCCATCCCATCCCATCCCATCCCATCCCATCCCATCCCATCCCACACAGGTGGCTCCTGAAGCTCACTGTTCCCCTTCTTTGCACCCTGACACGGGTGATGTTGGTGACGCTGGCCCCTGTCCTCCTGCCCTGGTGCCATCTGTCCCATGCAGACCTGCTATCCCCCTGTCCTTGGCCTTTCCCAGCTGCCCAGTGTGCCCTCCAGCACTGCTTCTCTCTCTCTTCCAGAGAAGAATTTGCTCCTCTGCAGAGTTCCAGAGCAGCTGAACAAGTATCCGATCATGGCCTTTGGGGACGAGTCCTTCAGGCAGTGCCAGGACACCTCCCTGTCCCCCGAGCACTACATCGCCTTCTTCACCATCGGGCCCTTCTCCTTCCTGGCCAGCATCTTCTTCTGCACCTTCCTGGGCTCCTTGGTCGTGTTCTACCACAGCCTGCGCCGGGAGTCCCACTGCTGGAGGACACCCCGTGTCTGCAGGGTGCACTGAGGGGCCCAGCAGGCCCTGCCCTGGCAGCCTGGGCTCCATCCCTGCCCCTCTCCAGCTGCCTGCACCCACCTGCTGCAGACTCATCCCTGTGGAGCAGCCAGAGGAAGTTCTGTTCCTGGAGTCGCTCTGGGTTCTCTCAGAGTCCCCCAAGATGGTGCCAAGCTGCCTCTGCCAGGGGGGAGCAGCCTCCAGCTCAGCTCCCTGCAGGGGCATGGGCTGACCAAAAATGCTCTCAGTGTATCTGCATATCCCCTTTCTGGGGGCATCCTTCTCCCCTTGTCCTGCCCCCTGTGCTGCCCAGTCCCCCAGTGTGCATTTAGGATGCCCCATGTGCCTCACTGTGCCTTTAGGTGCAGCCTGGGAGTCCCTGTGTGCATCCCAGGACACACCACTTTCTCTTGGTGCCTTTCAGGCCACCCCAGGAGTCACCATTTGCCTTTTGGTGCAGCCCAGGAGCCTCTGTGTGCCTTTCAGTTTGTTCCTTGGGCCTATTGGTGCCCCCTGCACCCTCTGACTGCCTTCAGTGACCCCAGCAGCCTCAGTGCTTTTTTCTGTGCCCTCAGAACTCCACCTAAATGCCATGTTTGGCTTCTGTGTTCTGGCAGGCAGTGCTTTCCTTTTAGGGTACCCCAGAGCTGTCTGTGTGGCTTTTGGTGCACTGGAGATCTCTGGGTGGTTTGGAGCATTGCAAAGCCTCTGTGGGGCTGTCAGACCACCCCAGGCCTGTCAGTGTTCTGCCCAAGGACAGGGCTGGCTGCAAAAAGCTCCTTTTGATAGTTTTTTTCCATTGAGTCAGGAATGCTGGTGCTGAGATGGCTCAGCCAACAATCAAGGTCTAGGGTGAGGCTGAAGCTTAGGGTGAGGGCCAGGAAGAGCCTTGAGCTGCCAGGGCTGTGGTTGGGCAGAGCAGCTGCCAAAGGATGGGGAGGCTACAGTGGTTTCTCCCTCAATAGCTTTTCCCTAGGCTACAGCTCATCCCCAGCCAAGGTGTGGGGTTAGCTCAGGGTTGGGAGCAGGGACAAACAAGCCCTTTACAGGGGCCCTTTACAGCAGCCCTGGCTGCTGCCTCACCCCCATCACCCACAAATCAGGGCTGGGGCTGCCCCTGCCCTGCTCCCTCCTCTTTCCTGTGGAAATGCTGCTGGAAATGCTTAGTGAGCCTGCTGGGAAATGGCCTGGAAGGATCTGGAGCTGAGCTCCACGAGAAAGCCACAAGCTGAGGTGACAGAAACACCCTTCAAGGAGAAACAAGACCCCTTTTTGGCCTGACCTCTTACCCACTGGAAGATGATCAGAGCCACAATGAGATGCTGTGACCACCAGCCTTGTCCACTCCATCTCCTGCCCTTGCAAGAGCTGGGACCTGCCAGGGCTGTGGCAGGAGTCAGAGCATCCTTCAGCAGGCTCCTGGCGAGGGTTCAGTGAATCACACATGAATAAACCAGGTGTCACCTCAGTAGTGGCTTGCTCCTGTTTTTATTTTTAACAGAGAAGCCAGCCCCATGTGCTGCCACATGGCCACATCCCTGCTTCCTCCCTGCTGTGGGGCAGGGACTTGGCAGGGAGCTGCTGGAGGCAGTGCTGCTGCTCCAGTGCTGCCAGCCCTGCCCCAGGAGCAATCCCAGCTCTCCCAGACCCTCTCTAGAGAGGTTCAGAGGTTCAGGAAGGCCTGCGCTTCCCATTTGGAGGTGGGACCTTGTTTGTCATCCTGCACAGCCACCTGATCCCTGCTCCTTCCCTCAGACTGTCCTGAGCCTCAGCCTCCATGGAGGCTGGGCTGGAGGTCTCAGCACAAAGGGAAGATGCTGTGGGTGGGTGATGTTCCTCAGTTCAGCCCTGGGGAACCCTCCTATTTTGGAGATCTCTTCCTGTGGATGGGCTGGTGTGTGGGGACTTCCCCAATGCCCTCATCCCTGCAGTCCATCCCCTGTTCCCAAAGGCTGGCTCCCAGGAGAGGGAGCCCACAGTGGCAGGGGACAGTTTTCCCCAGGATGGAGGTGGGACAGGGCCAGCTGCCGTGGTGCTGGTGTTTGGACAGCTCCATGCTGTCCCATCCCCTCGCTGCAAGGCCTGTGCACCACCCTGGCTGTGCAGGCTCTCTGGCACCTGAGTATCCCAGGGTGGGGATGCCCCTTCCCTCCCAGTCTCCTCTATAGCCCCTGGCCTTTCTCCCTCCTGGTTTCTCCATCCCTTCCTGTCCCTCCACTGTTTGCAGACCCTGCCACAGGATTGGGTGAGGCGCTGATTCACCACAGGGCTCCCCGCCAGCTTTGCCAGAGGTCAGAGACAGAAAGAGGCACACAGCTCTGGAATAAACCACTTCATGATCCAGTCTAGACTTTACTGAGCTCTTGCAAAAACTTGGTATTCATGTAACATTGACGTATAAAGTAGGATGGGTCCGATTTCTCAGCTGGAGCTAGATGAACATGATGGAGCCACAGCAGTCGGTGGGACGATGCTCACAGACCTCAGCTGCCATGTGAAATCCTGCCCGCGGGGGCAGCCTGGGGCCGGGGAGGGCAGTCCGTGGGCACCACGCTGCCCCTGGGTGTTCTGCTGGCAGGAGACGCTGCTCACCCCGCTGCCCACGGGGAGGGTGCTCGGGGTGCCCATGCGGGCCCGAGGGGAGGACGGCGCGGGGAGGGACGGGGTCAGCCCGGCCCGTTCTGTTCCTTCTCCCGAACTGGGATCTGCTTTCCACCTTTCCTTGCGCTGGGGCTGCAGGGCAGCCGCGGGAGCTGCTGGCAAGCTGAACTGCAGGTGAGGGTGGCAGGGGAGCCGCCAGCGCTGGCCGTGGTGCCCCGGCCGTGCAGACAGGCTGGGGGCCCGCAGCGAGCCGGGACCAGCCAGCAGCATCTCTCCTTGCATTGCTGGTGCTGAGGCAGTGTGGAGCTGGGGTAGAGGTCAGTGCAACCATCCAGAGCCATTTCCCGTGGAGAATTCCTGGCCAGGAGAGCTGCTGTGTGAGTGCTACATGCTGGCCGTGGCCAGGTCCTGGGGATGTTTCTGTGCAGGAGAGGTGGGAGCCGGGGTCTCGGCTGGCGGCACTCCAGGCTCCGGAGTACCGCGGTTAGCTCAGGGGCGAGGGCTGCAGGGAGGGAGCTCTCCTCTCTGCCAGACCACGGACGGGAACCGAGTCACAGCCACGGGACGGTGGGGGAAAAGGGAGGAGTGTCCATCCCCTGCAAGGAGCAGAGCACACATCTTCCAGCCCCTGCAGCAGACAGAAGGGTCTCTGGGCACAGCAGGAACATGTGCCCAACCTGCCACACCGGGAGCTGGCTGCTCTGGCTGCGCAGGACTGTGGAGCCCTCCAGGTGGTGGGAGACGTGGAGCACACGTCTGAGGGGCTGTGTGTGCTCAGAAGGCTGCAGCCTGTGAGGTTAAGCACGGGTTTGTGGTCTGGCACCAGCTCTTCCCTGCTACCGTGGGAGAGCAGGCACCGTGTGCCTTCTGCAGTCCTTTCCCCTTGCACGGAGCCAGCCAGTGGCAATTCTGATCATTGTGGCACTGTTTGGAAGCAATTATCTCTGTACAGTGAAGTCCAAACCTTGTCCTGGTTCTGCCGTGCTTCCTGGGGCACGAGCATGGCAGCAGGCCTAGGAAGGGAGGGAGATATACAATGGAGTCACCGTGTATGGATGAAGGATGCTTTCCTCCCATCTCACCCAGAAGAACCCATCAGTGTCCCTTGAAAGGCAGTCCTGGCTGTGCCTTCCTACTGGGTTGGGCAAGGACTGATGGCCCTCGGGGAGAAGGTCACACCACAGTGCTGACTGAGGGGTCGGAGAGGTTGAGCTGGCCGGTGATGTCGGTGGGGTGATACTGCTGCAACACACAAATAGACAGACAAAGAGAAAGCAGTGTTAGGCAGTTCTAGCACTTGTCCCCGCTGTCACTTCTATCCCATGTGTCCCTACAGGATATCTCTCGGGGGTGAAGCAACGCCCTGAGAGCTGCTGCTGGCTGAGGTCCCCTTCCCAGTGCCATCCACGCTTGTGCAGAGGTCATTGCAGACGCTCTCCAAGCACCCTGGAGCGGGGCAGAGGGGACACCCAGGAGCGCAGTGCAGCTTCTGCAGAGCGTGGCTGCCACGTCACCCACTGAGCCAGGCCCTCTCTGCTCTGGGAGGGCTACAAGACAAAGCCTGTGACTCATCAGCCCAGCCCACGCCTGAACCTGTGTTTGGAGGGTCTGGCTGGGTTTTGGCACCTCTCTGGTGCCAGATCAAGCTGTGCTTTGAGGCCAGGGCGTTTCACCTCCTTGCTTGAATGACCCTGCTGTGACTATCCTTTCATGCAGGTGAGATGTGTGGTGTGGTTGGTTTGTGATAAAGTGTGGCGTTGATTTCTAATGTGAAAATACGGCCTGTGTTGGGGATGTGGTCTGGATTTGGGGTTCTGAGCTCCTTGCAGATGGGGGGGCTTGTCATGGGAGAAGCCATGGGAGAGGCCATGGGAGAGCCCTCCCCTACTGCAGTCCCATCAGCAGGCGGGGGGCAGAGCAGAAATACCCATCAATCGGCAAGAAAAAACGTCCTTCCTCCCCAGGCAGGAATTTACAGCTGGGTAGTATTTCCTCCCTTCCTCCTTCCAAACTCCCTCTCCCAGCTCCACTCTCCAACCCTGACCTGGAAGCTCTGTCCAGCCCTGCTGTAGGCTGGAGCATCCTGTGCTGGTCTCTGGGGTCCTAATCCGGTGCCAGGGCAGGAAAGGGTCTCTGTGGGTCTCATGTACTGCAGCACAGATCCTCTCCAGTGACATTTTCCCAGCCCTTGCACCACCCTGCCCAGGAGGGCTGATGTTTTGAGGGGCTCCAAGGGGGCTCCTCGGTGACGGATTTCACCTGCCCTGCTTTGGTCGATGGTGGCCGTGGCCTTCGCGGCGCTGCCGGCAGCTCTGGCACTGTGGCTACCCTGTGTGCTGCACACCCTGCCTCCTGCCACCCCTGAGCCTTGCATGGGCTCCGTGGGGCTGCCCTGCCCTGCCCAGCCCGGATTTGGGCTTCCCGGGACCCCTCGGTGGCAGCAGCTGGGGCAGGGCCGGGAGGCAGCGCGCTCCCGTCTCTCCGGTGCCGAGCGGGGACACGCTGACACCCGGGGAGCCCCTCAGGGGATCACCTGGCACCTCTCAGAGGATCACCTGGCACCTCTCAAGGGATCACACACAGGGAGCCTCTCAAGGGATCACACAGGGAGCCTCTCGGGGGATCACCTGGCACCTCTCAGAGGATCACCTGGCACCTCTCAGGGGATCACACAGGGAGCCTCTCAAGGGATCACACAGGGAGCCTCTCAGGGGATCACCTGGCACCTCTCAAGGGATCACACAGGGAGCCCCTCAGAGGATCACCTGGCACCTCTCAGAGGATCACCTGGCACCTCTCAAGGGATCACACACAGGGAGCCTCTCAAGGGATCACACAGGGAGCCTCTCAGGGAATCACCTGGCACCTCTCAGGGGATCACCTGCCACCTCTCAGGGGAGCCCCCTGCCACTTATGGCGCTGGCTAAGATTCCAATGGAGCCTCTGGGAATTCCTGGCCATGGCCTTGCCTTGCTTGGCCATTGCCTGTTGGCACAGAGAGTGGCCGGGGCTGTCCTGGTGTTACTCTGCTGCCCTGGAGGGAGCTTTTTGTGGCTATTCAGCAGCCCACCAAAAAACACCCCTCTCTCCCAAAATTGGGTGCAGCCACCCTTTCCTCATGAAAAATTTGGATTCCAGCTAAATGCAGTGTTTCCATGGCAGAGCTGCTGGGAGTTGTGTGCTTTGTGGGATGGGGCTTGACTCCAGCAGGGAGAGGGAGGAGAGGTGACTGGGAAAGGGGAGAGGCTGTGACTCACTGGTGGAAGAGAAGGAGGAACTGGAGATACAAAAATGAATGGGTAGAAGAAAGGTCCTTTGTTAAACATCCTGATGTGAGGGGGGGTGGAAGAAGCGGAGCGTGCCTGTGTGAATGCGTGTGCCTCGGTGCATGTGTACATGTGGCTGCTGTGGTGGTGTAGCAGGGCAGGCTGGGGCCTTCTGGCCTCTCTGCACAGCTCTGGGGGTGGGAAACGCTAAAACAACCAAGCGAAATGGGCAATCTGGCCAGAAAAATTAAAATACAAGAGCATGGCTTTTGATTTGAAAGCATATCTCCTCCAATCACAGAGTTATCACAGGGTAACATTCTCATTTACTTTTTTTTTTTGTGTGTAAATTTCATGCATGCAATTTTTAATAATAAAAATTAAAATGAAAATAAAAAAGGAAAAGAAAAAAAAAGCAAGAAAACGGTCATATCAAAACTATGTTAAAGTAGGACTAATGCTAGAAGCACATATCAGTAATTTAAGATAAATTATGTTACAGGGATGGTGCA
This sequence comes from Melospiza melodia melodia, assembly GCF_035770615.1. Taxonomy (NCBI): domain Eukaryota; kingdom Metazoa; phylum Chordata; class Aves; order Passeriformes; family Passerellidae; genus Melospiza; species Melospiza melodia. The sequence goes on from NC_086215.1 coordinate 2,817,837, forward strand.
ATAATCCCCAAACCAAACATTATAAAGCCAAGAAATTAATCAATATTAACCGTAGAAGAGACTCAAACATGTTAAGGTATGGAAGTGAAGTGAAGGCACCAAAAACTTTAAATGACAACCAGGAAGAAAATATAGACAAGAACTTAATGTCTTTAAAAATGACTTCAACCTAACTGGGCTCATATGGTAGTCCCTGGCTGGTGGAAGATTTTCTGGAAGAATTTTAGTTTGTTGTTGTGGGTTTTTTTCCATTAAAAATTAGGATTCCAGCTAAATGCGATCTTGCTGTAGAAAATATCAACTTCCCTTTAGGAAAAAAAAAAAAAAAAAAAGAAAAAGTTGTCTTTGACCTACTTTTGGTTCTTTTGGGCCAAAAACTAGGCTCTTTCTCAGCCAAGAAGTGTTTGGCTTTGGGACAGCTGATCCTTCACTGAAAAGGTGACCTTTTGCAGGAAGCCCCTCGGTTGCCGCCCAGCCCCGGCACCGTGCCCAGGGCGGGGCGGTGCCGCGGGCCGTGTGCCACTGCTGTGTCACGGGGCTGGGGCTGGCAGTGTGGCTCTGCGGGGGCTAAGGGACCTGTGCACCTCGATCGTGTCTGTACGCAATGTGCCGGCTCGGAGGTGTCTGTGTGGTTTATGCGTCTCACATGGCGTCTGTGGGGTTGCAGTATCGTGGGTGGCTGCGATGGATGGACACGTCAGCTCTGCCAGTGCTACTCGAGTTGCAGGAGCTGCCTATGGGGAACACATGCATCTCCTCCTGGGGCGGTGGGGATGATGTGCCGCGGAGAGGCTGTGCAGCTCGGGTGATGGTGGGCGCTAGGACGTTCAGAGTGGGGTGGAAGCTTCCCAGGGCTGTCTTGGCTCCATGGTGCCAGCCTGTCTCTCTGGCACTCCTGAGGGACCATTCTGCAGGGCTGCAGAGCAGAATCCATTTTTAAAACTCCCGACAACGGAAAGGAAAGAAGCAAGGCCGCCAGGTCTGCGTCTTTCGCTCGCTAGCCAGGGGAGCCCGTGGGGCTGGGGTCAGCCTGGCCTTCCAGCCCCAAGGGCTCTCCAGCCTTGCCCATCTAAGACCTGGTGTGGGCCCGCAGCTCTGCTGAGCATCATGAAAGAGAGCGCCTCGCTGCTTTCTCGTCTTTACAAGGACCCCAGGCAACGTGCCCCAGCATGCTACGGACTCATGGGGCCTTCCAGCAGGAGGGCGTTGGGGTCTCTGAGCCAGGGCTGCTGCATGGAAGTGGAGGTCACCGAGCACAGGCTGTGACATGAGCTGGTGGCAGCACCCCGCTCCCGCTGGCTGCTGACCCTGCAGAGCAACCAGCAGGTCTGCCCAACATCACCACAAAGCTCTCTCCACCACGGACCTCCTGCCATAGCTGCTAGCCTCCAAGTTGGCCATGTTGGCTTGGATGTTCACCCCATTGGCCTGTTCTTGACCCAGCTAGCCCAGTTCCCTGGGGAACGCGTCCTGGGAGCCTGGACATGGCACCCCGTGGCAGGCAGAGCATTGTGACAGGCTTCAGAGCACTGGGGAGTAATTGACTGTGCAGCTGCCCCCAAAGTGGGGACCATCTTCTGGGATGAGTGGGGTCATCTTCCTCCACAGTTTGCCCATGAACAATGTAGCAAGAAGAGCATGACTGGGACCCAAATATGGAGAGCTCTGTGTTGTGCAGGACCCCAAGGAAGGGGAGAGAACAGCTCCATTGCCCATCCATGGGACCTGTGGTGCAGGTGGGCACTGGGCCTGCTCAGCTCAGGGCGTTGGGGGCACAGAGGGCTGTGGGCTGGTTGGTGTAGGATGGATGCCACACTATGGAGCAGGATCAGGACCAGGATGATACCCTGAAGAAGGAGCAACGTTGGGGTTACCAGGGGTGCCACACACCAGCTGCCCCATTTTTCCTGGGTTCTCCCCCTCTCCTCTGCTCACCGGTGGCACTGGTTCCCCCAGGTGCCCAGGGCACTATCATGTTGCTGCTCTCCCAGGGCAGGAATCCTTGGTTTCCTAATTGTGGAGCAGTTCAAACACATCAGAACACGGGGGTCTACTCAGCACATGCAGATCTTTCTGCCAATTTTTCTCCTCTCTGTTTTCTCTGCATTCTACTTGTCCCTCCTCCTCCTCCTTCTCCTCCTCCTTCTCCTCCTTCTCCTCACTCTTGCACCACCCCCTGCACCTCCCACCCCGTCTCTGTCTCCTCTGCCCCGGTCATGGCTCAGGCCACAAAGGCACACCCTGTGACCTCCCTGCAGAGCTGCTCGGGGGTGCAGCAGTGGGGAGAGGGGACCCCAGACATGGGGGCGTTACTGGGACAAGGTGCCACCCAGGGAGCACAGAAGCAGCACAGGACATGACAAGGATACCCATCTTCCCTGGGGGTACAGATGATGAGTGGGAAGTGTGGGTGTTTCCCCCATGACTTCCGGGCTTCGAGGTGACAGTGAGAGGAGCACTTTGTGTGAGATGGTGGCAGTCGAGCCCGGCCGAGGGCTCAGCTGTCCCCAGGGCCGCATTCCAGGGGTGCTCCAGGAGCTTCTTGGTATGGAGCCTGCGCTGGTGCCAAGGGCAGCCTCCTCCATTTCTCATACACAGCCGTGGCCCCGAGACCCCCTGCGATACCACATGCTGTCCCCGAGGCGCCCAAGCCTGCGGCTGGGGACGGGCACCCCGCCACGGGGGCCACATCTCCCACGCTGCCACCGTCCCCCGTCCCCGCTGCGCCTCGGGCAGCCTGGCGGGGACCTGCTCTGGGCAAGCCGGGTACAAAGGCGCCGGTCGCCCCGGGGACGGGGTCTTGGCAAGCCCGGCGCGCCAGGAGGTCGGGCAGCAAAACGCAGCGGGCGCTGCCACACGAGACAACAGAGTAGCCACAGTGCAGAGTGTCATACAACAGACGGCGACATGCAGAGGGACACGGCTCAGTCCGACAGACCAACAGCCCAACCTGACGCTGAAGTGTCTGAAGCTCCAGCACGAGCAGACACATTTGCACATTTGGAAACAGCTGGCTTTAGAGGCAGCAATTTGGAAATTTTCTCTGGTTATGTGAGAGCAGCGGAAAACACAAGTTTGAACCAAGGCTGGGTCTTTAACAACCTCCTCTTTGGAGCCTTTTCATCTCTTTTCTAGAGCTGCATTACTGCTGATGATAACCAGAGACAGCTGTCACTCCTGTGCGAGGACTATTCCGAATGCTAATTGTCACAAACAAAAATCACATGTAGAGAGTGTGACACGCATGGCTCTTGGTGAGGTGACACGGTGCCCAAATTAAATCGGGGTGATTGTTTTTAGGCATACAATGACAAACAGGTACAGGAACACTTAGGAACAGAAAAAAAAAAAAAGAAAAAAAAAAGAAAAAATGTCATCAGTTTCAAGAGGTCAGCACCGGTAAGGTGAGCGAAGCACAGAGAGGAACATCAGAAATCATCCAGGCAAAAAGAAAACAAAAAAACAAAACAAAAACTCGGTTGCATCTCCCAACTCATCACAGGACTCCAAGCCACCTCCTGCCTGCCCTCCAGGATCCCAGCATCCTTTCAGGTACACGGGATGACTGACTCACTGACTGACTGACTGACTGGTGACGAACATGAGCTATGCATGTACACTGGCAGCTTCGGGATGGGTGTGTGGCAGTCGATGGGATGGCAGAAGAGAGAAAGAGAGAGAAAGAGAGAGGGCAGAATTGTTCTTCTTCCTCTTACCGTATCCTTGGAGGACCTACGTCTCTTGAAGCTGGAGGCCAGGGTGGAGGTGATGGACCTAAAAGTGGCTTTCTTTTTAGGGTCAGGTTCTGCTCTACCACTTTTTCTATCCTAAAATGAATATGTATAAGTAATTAGATCTCTAGTGTGTTGTTGGAAACTCTAAATCTATTTGAATACTGCCCCGTGTCATGGCCTTCATTTAGGTGAGAAAGCTACTGGAGGTGTTCTGCCACTCCCAGTCCTCCAAGGGCCTCCTTGAGCCAGGGCTACGGCACAGCCACCACACTGCTACAGCTACGGGGGGCCGGCCTCGCGTCTGGAGCGCTGGGAACCCCTCTGGGAGGCAGCCCTGCTCTCCTGGTGTCTGCAGCCAGGCCGGCACAGCTGACCTCGCTTCCTGGGGATGCTCTGCCTGGCGCCCTGCCCCTCGCTTCCACCGCTAGCCTGGCTGGACCGAGACGTGAGATGCTGCACCTACCACTAAAAAAAAAAAAGTGCTCAGGGCCTTTTCTGAGGCTGAATCCTAGTGCCACAAGAGAGAGAGAGGACTGCATTGAAAGAGAAGTCATTGTATGAATATTCTGTAAAAAAAATGTGTTCAAAAATTCAAATGATGCAGTTGTGCAAAGCCGAACGTGGTTGTTGGTGGTGGTTTGGTTTGTTTTCCAAAGTAAAACAGGCTAAAAAACAAAAAGGAAACTGGAAGAAAAAGAAAAGTAAAAAAAAAAATACAAAGGAAAAGAAAGGGAGGAAGCAAAGCGTTAGTGCCATGATGTCGTCGGGTCGGGATGAACTCAAAGAGAAACAGAACTGAAAAATGTAGGCGTTGGAGTTAGCGAGTCGGACCTGGTTGGCGCAGGCTGGGAGCACCAGCCGCCATGGTGCGGGGGCCGCGGGCCGGGGGGCCCGGCCGCGCTCGGCGCCGGGCGCTGGCAACGAGTCCTCCCCAATTGCTTTGGTGCCAATGAGTGTGACCTTGCCGACGGGGGACGGAGTGACCAGGTCTGGCTCTGCTACCGCACGGGGGTAACCAAAATGTATCCCGCTGGTGCGTAGAGCATGCTCGGGGATACATTTGCTCCTCCTTCTCAGTTCTCTCTTTTGCGGACATGCACAAACGGAAAGGAAAGCAAGATGAATGGAATGAAATGTCTTTTTCTTCCATGGCATCTCAGGAAATAGCCATGGCAAAACTGTGATCCCAAAAACCATTATTTTTGTTTGTTTGTTTTAACAAATAAATCTTTCCACTTGCCTACCTTCTAGCAATGTACCAGATACTAGTGCTCTGACGTTTCCTCCTGTGGAAAAGTCTTACAATGTCAAACGGCTCTTTACCATGAGGCTGTTTACCCCCACAGGGCAGCATGCTTTGCTCACAGTCCCACAGACTCTGCCCAAGGACCCAGTGCAGTATTTTCTAGAAGGTTGGCAAGTGAAAAATGGCAGTGCGACTAGTGTGCTCTGTCCCAGCAGCCTTAACCCCCTCGGTGCTGCTGCTTTTTGGAAGCAAAGGAAAAAAAAGGAAAAAAAGGAGAAAAAAAATTGAGAAATGGCTTTTCCGAGACTCTTTCCGGTGAACTGAACCCAGCGAGCTCTCAGGATGCAGCAGCCCGGCCTCGTGCTCCCCTCGCTGCTCCCCCCGCAGCCCCAGCCAGCGCTGCTCCCCGGGGCCCCGCCGGGCTCCTCGGGCTCCCCGAGCCTCCTCCTCTCTCTTTGCCTGGCTGGCTCTGCTGTGAGCAGCGGTGTCCTTTAGCCACCTAAAGGAGCTCTCGCTCTGGGAACGCTGCTGCGCTTCCCCAAGGGAAAAACCAGCCCAGGCAACTCAGACAGAGCCTCCAGCTGCCCTATACTGGGGTCAGGGGCACGGTGGGGCTCAGCCCCAAAAGCAGCAGGGGAAGGGAAATGTGAGGCTGGTGGCCCACAGATGTGCCCACGGCTCAGTGTCACTGCCAGGCACCTCCGACCCTCCTGGGCTTCCCTGCCTGAGCGGCACAGAGATGTTCCAGCAGCAGGAGAAGCCTGGGAGAGCAACAGCCCCATTAAAGGAGACCAAGGGAGGCTTGGCACTGACAGGGACCGGCACTGCTGGCTCCTGTGTGGGGAGATGTCCTTGTCTCCAAAGGACAAGAGCACGCACCACCTCTTTTTGGAGTTGGTCCTGGGTATGGCAAGGGCTACCACGCTGCTGCAGAGCAGGCAGGGAAGGGGAGGTGATGGAAACTATCCCTGGAGCATTCCTCCACCTGAGCACCGGGCAGGGATGGTCAGTGGCAGCAGGCTGACCTTCCCATCTGCTGCTGAGCGCGGCTGGAGCCGGGCTGCAGGGCAGAACCTGCAAGGAGCCGTGCTGGCACTGCCTGCTCAGCCAGGGCAAGGTGTGCCTCTGGCACATGGTCCCCAGCAGAGCAAAGTCCCCATCCCGAGCTCCACTGGGGGTGTCTGGGCCAGGCCTCTGCCCTGTTGGAGCTTTGCTGGGAGAGACGGCATCGGGCAGGGGCAGCTCCCGGGGAAAAGGCAGGGACACAGGGACACTACCCTACAGCTTAACAGGCACCGATTAACCCAGCTGGAGCTACGGGGGTGGGGTGGGGGACAGAGGGCCCCATGCTAATCCACAGCTCTGCATTCACTGATTTGGTGAAGGAATGGAAAACGCACCTGGTGGAGATTTGCTCTAAAAACGGTTTGTCCTACCTGCAGGTTTTTCCTCCACACATTAACGGCCGCAAACGCCAGCTGCATCTGCTTCCTCCGCGCGTCCTTATGCCTTTTGTAAGCTATCTCTATGAATATTAAAAATATCCCGGCAACAATACCTCCAGCCACCAGCATAAACACACCTGAAATAAGCAGGAAAGTTACAGGGGGCAGTGGAATTGCAACACCATCCCTCAATTCTTCTGCATCGTGCTCAGCAATGGGAGCACCTGCCACCCCCGGGTCCCCCCGCCATCCCCCCAGTCCTGGAGGGCCGGGAGGGGAACACAGCCTGGGCACTGAGGGGTGCCAGTGCCAGCTCTGGGGGGACACTGAGCTGCAGCACTGCTGGGGACAGGCACGGCAAGCCCCAGGGCACTCCCCATCCCCAGGACCGTGGGGCCATTTGCACCAGAACCCAGCCCTGGTGCTCATCAGGAAGCACAGCCATGCACAGAGCTCTGTGCTGTCCTTGGGTGCCTGCAACCCTTGGGGCTGACATTTCTGGAGTGGTGTCTGAGGAGATGGAGCAAAATACCCCTTTTCTCCATTGTCTGTAACTGGCCAGCAGTGCTGGTGCAGACAGGGTCCCATCCCTCATCCCTCATCCCTCATCCCTCATCCCTGCATTGTCTGGCTGTAGGACCAGCAGCACCACCTCAGTGCAAAGGGAGAGCCTGTCTCAGGGTTCTCAGAGTCTTTACAAGATGAAAACCCTTCTCTATCAATTGTCCTTGTTCTGGCCCTGCCCAGGGCTCCTCAGGACTTGGGGGCTGCCCCTGGCCTCCAGCCCCTCCTGCAGCAGGGCTCTCACTTGCCTTTCCCGAGATGCTGTTCTCCTCTCTGCAGTGGTGCCAGCCAGCCCTGATGGCACTGTGACAGCCACAGTTGGGCCAGGGCACAGGGAGGGGAGCCATGCTCACACCACAGCCCCACTGGCAAGAAGGGCACTCAGGGAAGGTGGGGGAAGCTTTGTGGAACTGCTCTGAGCAAGGTGGGAACGGAGCCCACCTCAGCAGCCTCCCAGCACTAGGAAAGCACAAATCCAGAAGGAGCAGAGATTTGGCCTGAGAGGAGAGCCCTGGGGAGGATGTCTTGAGCAAAAGCAGGCTACCCAGGGAAGGGGGAGAAAGAGGTTTGCAGAACAAACCTGCCATATTTTCAAAGGTGAGTGTTGCTGGGGCATTGCTACGGGAATCACACTCTTGATACCTCACCCAAGTCTTGTCCAAATCCTCCATGAAGCCGTTCTCATGAGACCTGCAAGCACAAGGAGACAGGACAGGGCAGTCACTGGGGACCAGCCACAGGCAGCTGGGGCACACACTCTGTGCCTTGTGCCCTCCATCCCAGGGCTCTGGCCTTGCCTGCACCTCCTAGCACAGGAAGCAGGGATGTGCTGTGTGTGTGTGTGTGTGCACCTTTGCACAGGAGTGTGTGGGCTGTGTGCAGGGGCTGCCAGCACTGCGTGGGCACTGCATGGGCACCCAGAGCTCCCCACTGCCCCTGTAGCAGCTCTGGGCCAGTGCCTGCTGCCAAAAGGGCCACGTGTAAGCCATGGGGAAGGTGTGCTCCCAGGGAAGGATGGAGCTGTCAGTGCCCCAAGAGCTCTTGGAGAAGACTGCAGGGAGTGGAAATGAACCACATCTACCAGTTCCCTCCTGCAGGGTTCCTCTGCCTGCCAGGGACACTTGGAGCCCAGGCAATGATGGACCCCAGTCCTTTCTGGTGACCCCCAGCACCTCTAGGCCAGGGCACTGCTGCCTGGCAGCTCCCTGCAGTGCACACTGAGGGCTGGCACACCCCAAGCTCGGTGTCACAGCTCAGTGTCACAGTCATGTCCTCACAGTACCTGCCTGAACAGCTCGTGGGGATGGAGTGGGCACAGAGCACACATCCCACCACAGGCTCCCTGCACTTTCCTCCCTGTTGTTCCTGGTACACCCCCACCACCTTCCGGGGCTATCTGTAGCCCTGGGCTTCCCTACCCTCTCCCAGGAGGATACTGAGGACCCCTGTGGCCTCTTCAGGCTTCTCACGTGCTGGTCCCAAGTCCCATCTGTCCTGCTGCCACCCTCACCATGTTAAGATGATCCCACAGACAGGGTCCATGGCTCCCTGGGTCTGGCCCATCTTCCACATCCTGACCATTCTCCCTCAGGCCTTTCAGTTCTGCATCTTGGGCAGGACCCTCGTGGCTCTGACTCTGTCTCTCCTAAAATGAATCTCCCAGCACTCCCTCCTTTCACTTGCTCCTTCCCTGCTGCCTGTTTCTCCACGTGACATTTCTCTGTCTGCAATGAGTGTGGCTTTGCCAAAGCCACACAAGGAAATCCCTTTTCACCCATAACATCAGGCTGACTGTGACACCCCATGCTGCAGGTCAGTGCTGCTGTAAAAGCCTTGGACTCAGACGTACCCCTGTGTAACAGGAGTAGCCAGAGGTGAAAGAAAAGAGCCCTGCATGACCAGGGCAGGGCAGTGCTGTAGGACAGGCTGACCCTGAGGGAGGAGCGGGGTGATGGCAGCACCCACACCCTGCTCACACAGACAGTGCTGGACAGGCTGCTCACACAGCCCTGCTGCTCTCTGCCCGCACTGCCTGCAGCCCTGGCTGGCCCCGACCCTGCTCTCTGCCCTGCTCTGCCCCCTCCAGCTCCCTGCTCTTCCCCAGCCCTGCCAGCCGGGGCTGTGGGTGCCCAGCCCAGCCTCACAGTGTCCCTCTGTCAGGATGGAAGGGCAGCCCCCCCGGCCCTGTCCCTGCAGAGCTCTGGGGGGAGGCTGGCACTGCCTGGCACGGACAGCAGGGAGGCAAGAGCCGTGTACAGACTTGAGGATGGCCAGGGAGACGTTCTGCTTCCAGGGGCTGTCCTTGCGCATGCCGATCCCGAAGCCGGAGCGGAAGAAGAGCTCCCCCGTGGTCACCAGGTCACACTTCTGGGAGGCCTCGAACTCCAGCACCGCCGAGTCCCAGATGAAGGCGTGGAGCTTGCTGGACACACAGGGGGATGCACGGGTCAGGCTGGGCAGCCCAGCTGGTCTGCAGCGAGGGTGCTCGCAGCCCGAACTGAAACACTGAAGCCACCCAGCCTTGCACTGAAGGAAGAAAAGAGGCCAGAAAGGGAGGCCATGGCCAGGGCTCCCACTGTGCCATCCCCACGCAGAGCTTGTGCTCCCCACCGAGCCCTGGGACGCACTAGGACTGGGAGGGGCCGTCAAGGCACGCTTTGGCCACAGCTCCCCCAGCTTTGCCCTGCTTGCTCCACCCAGCTGAGCTCCCGGAGGCCCTGCCAGCGTGGCCAGGCAGGGTCTGACCCCACTCACTTGTCCCTCACTGCCTGGATGGCCTCGGCAGCGCTCTCGTAGTTGTGCTTCTCCATGTGTCGGTACATGGTGCTCAGCTCCACCTGCCGTCGGAAGTAGATGTCCACAGAGCTCTGCTTCACCGTGGCGTAGATGAACTTATCCGAGGGGTTGCGCAGCTGAAAGGACACGGCAGGGCTCCAATGCATTCTGGCCTTCACCAGCAAAACTTTCTCACCCCAAAGCTGTTTCCCAATCTCCCTTCTCCTTCAGGCACCTGTTCCCTAGAGAAGACCTTGATCTCCTCAGAGGATGCCACAGGCAGTGAATGCTCTTGGGAGAATGGTGCTGGGGCAGTGAATGCTCTGGGTCCATGGTGCTGGGGCAGGGGATGCTCTGGGAGCAGGGGATGCTCTGAGAGCATGGTGCTGGGGCAGGGAATGCTCTGGGTCCATGGTGCTGGGGCAGGGGATGCTCTGGGTCCATGGTGCTGGGGCAGGGGATGCTCTGGGAGCAGGGGATGCTCTGGGAGCACGGTGCTGGAGCAGGGGATGCTCTGGGAGCAGGGGATGCTCTGAGAGCATGGTGCTGGAGCAGGGGATGCTCTGGGAGAAGGGGATGCTCTGAGAGCATGGTGCTGGGGCAGGGGATGCTCTGGGAGCAGAGGATGCTGGGGCAGGGGATGCACTGGGTCCATGGTGCTGGTGCAGGGAATGCTCTGGGAGCAGGGGATGCTCTGGGAGCAGGGGATGCACTGGGTCCATGGTGCTGAGGCAGGGAATGCTCTGGGAGCAGGGGAAGCTCTGGGAGCACGGTGCTGGGGCAGGGGATGCTGTGGGAGCAGGGGATGCTGTGGGAGCAGGGGATGCTGTGGGAGCACGGTGCTGGGGCAGGGGATGCTGTGGGAGCAGGGGATGCTCTGGGAGCACGGTGCTGGAGCAGGGGATGCTGTGGGAGCAGGGGATGCTGTGGGAGCACGGTGCTGGGGCAGGGGATGCTCTGGGACAGGGACACGGTGGCACTGAGGGCGCAGGAGCCCCGTGGATGCCAGGGGTCTGGCAGTGCCGTGGGCAGGGCACACTGCAGGGTGTGGGATGCTGTGGGTCTGTGCTGCTGCAGGGCACATTCCTGCGTGCCTGGGCTGATGAGCTGTGGCTGTGTCCTTGCCAGAGCAGGAAATGGATTTGAGGCATGTGGAGAGTATTGACTGCGCCGCAGGGACGATTTCATTAGTTATAACTCATCCATAATGAATCGTTTCCTCGGTGGGCAGAGGAGGCTCTCCAGGAACTGGCAGGCAGTTTGACTGCAGACAGGCTATTTCTGGGCAGGTTGTTTTCCTGCTGATCCCTGCCCACGTCTGTCCATTCCCACCCAGGGCAAGGGCTCAGACTCATCAGCACCAGCCCAGGCACAGCTCCCTGGGTCTGGCCCCCAGCACAGATCACAGCCATGGTGAATCAGGGCTCTGGGAGCCACAAGCCATGTGATGTGCCCCAGGGAAGGGGAAAGCAGAGGGGTCGTTACCCGGGGGTCGTTGATGCCTGTGATCCTCTCCTCAGGTCGGTCCAACACCAGGAAGGCTGCCAGGTTGGCAGTGTATGAAGCCACAATGATCATAGCAAAGCCAGCCCACACCATGCCAAGGATACGGGCAGAGAAACTCCGGGGAGCACCTGCAGGGAGAGGAGGGATCAGAGCAGCACCACGAGGGCTTGGCTTGGTTGCCAAAGCTGTGTCAATCCTCACGAGCCCAATGGCAGCTGCAGATGTGCACCATCTATCTGCTCTGCCAGCAGCTGTGCAAGGAGTGTCTGCATTGCCTGAACCAAAAAATGCCTCCAGCTCCTTCCAGGGCACGCTGTGTGCCACCCTGAGAGGGTGGGTAACCCTGGGCAGGGCATCCAGCCCAGGTTTTCCTGCCTTGTTTCCCATCTGGGGCTGGGCCTGGCAGGAAGCCCTGACACCTGCCACAAGTGTGCCACACTCAGCAGCACCAAATCTCCTGCAGCCTGCTCCAGGGAGGGCCCAGAGAATGAGGTCCCACAGGGACCATGTGAGAGGGGGAGGCTGTGGAGGAGGGCAGGGGCTGCCCCTCAGCCTGCCCAGCTCAGAGCCTGGGCTGCAGGGCAGAGCAGTCCTGCTGTGAGCTCTGACTCACCTTCTCCAATGCCAGAGTTCAGCAGGACTCCCCAGGAGAACCACATGGCTGAGGAGAGAGTCAGGGCATCTTCCTCCTCCTCCTCACTGTTTACTTTGAACCGGCCAAATGGGCTGGAAAACAAGATGAAGAACCCTTGTCATTCCCCTCACCCTGATTCCCAGGGCTCCCCACTGTGCCCTACATGTCCTGGTGCAGCCCTGTGTCCCTCATTCCTACAGACTGTGCCTGCTCCCAGGCAGTTCTTCCCTACTGTGGCACATCCCCGTGCTGACCCGCAGCCCTGCCTGGCTCACACTGCTCCTGGTCCCATCCCACTCTCTCCAGACCAGAAAGATCATCTGACCCTGGCCACCTCCAGCCTCTCCCACTGCAGCACAGAGGGCTTCCTGCAGATCAGCCATCAAAGCCTCTGGGCACAGGGCTGAGGCAGGGACAGGTGCCCTCAGAGGAGCTGCCACAGGGCCAAGGAAGGCCAAGAGGAAATTCTCTCAGAGCCCAGAAGCTGACAGTGCCCTTGGTCAGGGATCTGCACAGCACCTGCTCTGACAGGTGTGTTCCACATCCTTACGTGCTGGGTACCCCAATATCCACATCCCTTAGCTTAGGCAGCCAGAGGGGCCAGGAGCCCCAGCCCAGGGCTGGTGGGGCATAGCAGATGGGGTAAGTCCCTGTGAGAGCCCTCAAATGGCTGCAAGACGTGCCCAAGCAAGGGACCCAGGGGACAGTTCCCAGGAGCACCTCCCTGTCCCCTCCAGGTCCCAAATGGCCCAAAGTGCACTCACCTGAATCGGTCTAAGAGGTACAACATCACTGCCACCACGTGCACAGACAGCCCCACCAGCAGCCAGAGCGTGCTCTGGAAGGGCTGCATGAACGAGTCCAGGGTGCTGCGGGGGATTTCCTGCACACAGGAGAGAGGGAACAGCGCTGGCATCCCCCAGCTGCACCCACAGGGGCCCTGCCCCAAGCTCCTGCTGCTCAGGAAGGGTCAGGTTGGTGCAGACAAGAGCCTGCATTAACACCAGAAGCCTGGAGGCTGGAATTTGCAGGGGCTGCAGTGGGCACTGCAGTCTGGGGAACGGGCACCTCCCATGTTCTACAGAAGCTCCCCCCCAGCCCATACCTTCTTCACGAGGATGGTGAGGCCCTGGTACTTGAAGGGCTTGGAGAACTCAATGTACTGAGCCCGCTCGTTGTTGATGGTGAGGGGAGCCACAATCATGTCAGCCTGGCCGCTCAGCAGCTCCCCCATCATCCCATTCCACTCCTTCTTGTTGCTGTTGTTCACCTGCCAGGGAGCCAAGGCCGGGTCAGACCCCTGCCCTGACACACAGCCCCCACCAGCCAGGACCCTGCACTTTATAGGAATCCTGCATCGCCCTTCCACCCACCCTGCTCAGGAGAAGGGCCTGGGGGTGTTTCAACACACGAGACAGGCAAAGAAAGACCACAGGCTGCCCAAACTCACCCTCTCTTGGGTACCAAATTTACCATCAGCCACCAGGTGAACCTCGTAGGTGAAGTTCATCACGCCTGCCAGGCGGATGAGCAGGTCGATGCAGAAGCCGTAGCAGCACAGGGCCACGGTGGGACGGCCTGGGGGGGGACAGGGGGGCCATGAGTGGGGACAGCCCCAACCAGGGACCCCACAGCATCCCCCTGTCCCAGGGACAGCAGCCACCCCACGGCTCTGGCTCCATGTTGGATGGAACCACCTTATCCTTCAGGGCCATCTGCCTCCATGCTGCCTCCAGCCCTGGGGGTGTGGGCAGGCTGGGGACAAAGGGGTCCCATCCTTTGCCATGTCCCAGGGAGGTGGGCTCAGAGGGGGTGCTGCCCACCCACTGCAGGGCAAGGAGAGGGCTCAGTGCACGTGCTGGAGGAGTCCTGACATGAGCCCAGCAGCCCAGGACACAACTCTGTGGGGATGTTGTGCACAGGAAGGTGTGAGGAGCCCAGGGGAGCCCTTCAGGCGGATTTGGGCAAGGCTGGCATTGCTGAGCACCTCCCACCCCACACCAGGTGCTCACTCCTGATCCTGACACAGTTTCTGTGACAGTTTGGAACTGGTGCTGTGTCAGTGCAGCACGTGCTAAGGTGCCTTGAGGGCCTTGCTGCTGCTGGAGATCAAGGCAGAGAGAATTGGAACAGGCCAGGAGACAGAAATTTGGGATGCAATCCCTCAAAGCTGCCCTGGAGCCCATCCAGAAGAGAGACAGTGGGAAAGAGTCTGCTGGGCTCAAACCCCTGGATCCCAGGGCCCAACTCCTGCACAGCACTGCTGAGAGGCTGAGCTGATGGGGACAAGGGGGTGTCTGGGGGCCAGCTGTGCTGTCACCTCTCTGTGCCTCATCCTCTGGGCCTCCTGGGTGACTGAGCACCCTCCCTGGGACCCCTTCCTGGAATGGCAGTCCCCAGCAGACTGAGTTACCTGGGATGGTCTCATTGGGTCCAGTGCAGAAAACCTTTTTGACAGGATCTCCATTGATGGTGAATTCCTCCCTGCATGTCCCATCTGCCTGAGTGGGCTTCACATACACAAAGGGCTCTTGGTGGATGGTCACAATCTGTGAGGTGAAGCACAAACACCCTCTGGTCTGTGTTTCCCTCCAGAGCTACATTCCCATGGTGGGAGCTGGGCTGCCCTCCCCACACGAGTTGTGGTGCCCTTCCCAGCTGCCATCTCAGCCCAGCAGCTCTGGCATGTGGAATCAGAGAATCCTCTAGGCTGGAAAAGACCTTTAAGATCATGAAATACAACTGTAAACACAGCATTGCCAAGAAGAACACCAAGAATATTTGCTTTCCCTTCACCCAAGGTGAGGAGTGTCCTCCTTCATGTGGCCCTTTCAGCTGAGTCCCAAAATCTCTTTCCCTAACAGGAGACTGATGGCAGACACAGCCAGGACTAGTGCCTGGAAAGGGGCTCCAGGCACTGCCCCAAGTTCATGCAGGTGTTTCAGTCCTGCCCTGGACCTTTGAGAAAAGCAGCAATCACAATGTTCCCATAGCACCTCTGTGGGAACAACACTGCCAGTGGGAATGGGATTTCCCTTGCTGGACAAATGCACAGAACAACAAATGAATGGTCAAAGTGGGAAGATCAGCCTGGCCAGGGTCCAGTCACAAAAATGGGATCCTGTCACTGAAGGGGCTGCTGAGTGACACTTAGAGGAAGAGCATGAGAAGCAAAGCAAGACTGGTGGGATCCTCTGCCAGTGTTACCTCCAGCTTCTGGCCATCAGCTCCTCAGGGATTTCGAGTTCAGACTTGCAGCCACCAATCTGCCCACCCTTCACAAGAGGGTTTAATCTGTTTCCACCTGGCCTCTGCACTGTCTAACAGAGCTGAACCATGCCTTGGCCAAAGGAGCCAAAGGAGCCCATCCTTGCATTTCTCACAAATCTGTGACAGGTGTCCTCTGGCTCCCATGAGAAATAGTGAGCACCTTGCTCCTCCACCTTTCCATTCATTTTCTCTCATATGCACTTCCCACCTGTCTCTTTCCAAACCCAAGGATGCCTACTGCCCTATCTAGATTGACTCCAGCTGAAAGTTGTGCTTTGAACATGCTCCAGATTTCTCTCCTATATCCTCTCCTGGCCTTGCAAATGCAGCTGCCAGCTGCAGAGCAGCCGTGAGGTGGGAGGCAGATGAAGTCACTGCCCAGCACACAGAGAGCAGAGAAGCTCTGCCCCTAATGCCATTTGCTCTTACCTTCAGCTTGGTTGACATCTGATAGCCTTGAGGTTTCTCAGTTTCCCCTCCAGGCCAGATGATCTTCCTGTCGTTGGTCAGGACCTGAGATGGATCCCAGAGGAAGCAGATGGACATGAGGCCGAGGAGGACACTCCAGTGCCAGCCCTCCCCACCCAGGCCAGCCTGCACGTACATTGCTGCCGTTGTAAATCCCAACCTGGACCAGTTTTCGGTTCTGCAGGTTCATGATGCTGTAGTTGGCAAATTTCCTGTCCCCGTCCTCGTTGAACTCCACCCGGCCGGTGACACCCTCTGAGTACTTGGAGGACATCAACACCCTAGGGAGAGAAACACAGCTGGACAACCTGGAACACCTGCCGTGCTCTTGAGGTGCCTCACAAGGCATCAGAAAGGCAAATGCTTCCTCTCAGTTCCCTGCCATGAGCTCACTACCCTGTACAAGTCTGGCCAAGGCTACCTATGGTCTGTTCATAGACCTGTGGCCATCCCCTCCTGCTGGATGGAATCAGTTTCCCAAATGTTCTCTGCCATATCTGCTGCCATTGCCCTTGTTCTCCACCAGATCAGTCCCACCTCCCTTTGGAATGATCCATCCCACGGCACCCAAGGACTTTCCTCTGGGGTTCCTTGGGAGATGTGCCCATTGCTACAGCTTTGGTGCTGTGCCTGGCATCTGCCCATCCCAGCCTGGCCAGTGGCCCAGGCACACACAAACACCACCAAGGAGAGAACCAGCCCCCAAACCCTGGGAAGGTGACAGCAGAGACACACAAGGATTGTCTGAGCCACTTGTGAAGAACAGCTTTGACTCACTCATGCCAAAGACTGTCACTGCAGGGGATGCCAGAAACGCCTCTAAAACATCTCCAGGCCTTGCAGGTCTCATGCTCCACAGAACCCAGTCTGTAGGGAGTGGCTGCTGCACCAAGGCCCAGCCCTGTGCCCCAGCAGCTGCAGTGATGCAGGGATTGGGGTCTGGAAGCTCATGCAGGACCTGCAGATGCCCCTGCCCTGGCAGCAGCACCCCACAGGCACAAGCTCCCATCTGTGACACTGTGACACTCCAGCCTCCACATCCACAGCACCAGGGTTTGCTACAGCCAAGGGCAGCCTGTCCCATGCCTGGACAGCTCCTGCCACCAAGCCCTGCGTGCAGCACTGGACCCATGCACAGCCCTTGGAATGCTCAGCAGGAAACGTGTCAGCAGCACTGAGGTAAAATGGGACTGAAATATCCCCCTACCTTGACTGGGCAGAACCCCCCTCTCTCCCATATCCACCCATGGAATCAAGCTCCACACTGGAGGAGGCCACAGTCCCCAATCTTGTCCTCCTGGAGTCATTCCCTGCCCACACATCCCAGCTGTCCAGGCATTGCCCATGGTAGCATGGGTTGACATGGACTGAATTGGTGCCAGGCACCAGGATGATGCCTAAACAGCCTGGAAAAACTGGGTGCCATTGCCTGAGCCTGTGTCTTGGGAGAGGTTTCTAGGAGATGTGCAGCCCTCATATCCAAATCATGCAGGACAGTCCAGGCAGCCCTGTGCCACATGCCCAAAAGCTTTAGTTGGCCCTGGACAAAGCCACCATGTCCTCCTGCACCTTTTCCACATGCTCCCACCTTTTCCAGCTCTCCCCCACCAGGTCCTCTGCTCCCTCCAGCAGGACCCTTTCCCCAATACCTCTTAAAAAGGGGTCCTGTCTTCCAGATGTTGGTGTTGCCCACGCAGCCCCGCGGTGGGTCTGTGATATTCTCCTTCTCGAACAAGTCGTGCACGGCCTGGGCCACCACGGCGACAGCGTCACTGATGTGGGCAGACTCGTTCTTGCCGTTGATGAGCTGCAGGCCGATCACTCCTGCCGCGGCAGAGGAGGGGGTCAGGTCAGCATTCCTGGGAGCCCTGGCTGCTCCAGCACCACTGCCGTGCCCAGCTCTGGGCACAGCGAGCACACGGCTGCGGGCTGGCACCTGGCACCCCCAGCTGCATCCCCAGGGCCCTGCCCAAGCCTTCCCGGGTGACAGGCAGCTTGCCAAGCCGCAGCGACACGGAGTTGGGGCGCGGCAGCCCCAGGGTGGCCAAGGCCGGGTCCCCACGGGGGCGGAGGGACGGAGAGCAGAGTGCGGGGCTCTCCAAGTGGGGCTCTCCGTGCGGGGCCCTCCATGCGGGGCCAGCCCGCGGGGCCCGGGGAGGGCAGCGCCGCCGATCCCCGCTGTCTCGGGCTCGCAGCCCCGGGTGGGTCTGTGATATTCGGGGGGTGCCTACCGTCCGGGGCGTAGCGCAGGGCATTGCCCGAGATCTCCCGCTCCCCCACCAGCCACACGTAGCCCGAGCCCGTCATGTTGAGCATGGCTGCTGATCTGTACACCGTGGCCGCGTCATCCTCGCTGCAATGACACAAGGGAACGGCCATGGGGCTCCCGCTGAGCCGGGGCTGCGGCGGTGCCACCCCGGGGGACTCCGACTGCTGGGCAATGGTTAAACCCTCGGTGCAGCGGGACCCTTGCTCTCAGCCTCGCCTGGTCCCACAGCTCCCGGCGCTGCTGAGCGCCTGCACATCTGCCCGTGGTGCTGCAGGCCGGGGCCATCGGGCTGCCCTCCTTGCAGCCGGACCAGCACACGCCATCAGTGCCCAGGGCTGCTCCTGCAGCACAGCCAGGCACGCTGGGACTGTCCCTGCCCGGCAGCAGCACCCCCGGCTGCCCGGGACAGGGGCTGGCTGTGCGGGCTCTCTCAGGCTCCTCGCAAGGCGGTCAAACCCCAAATCCAGTGACCCCAGCCCTGGGGGAGAGGAAATGGAGCAGGGAGGGGCAGCACGGCCTCACCTGGCAGAGAGGATGATGACCCTGGCCTCCAGCTCCTTCGCCTCCAGCAGCAGCGCTGTCACATTTTTGGTCCCAGGGTCAAACTGAAGCACTTTCTCAGCCTGTGATGAGTGTGAGCAAAGCTGGTTAGTGAGTGAGCCCCGAGACTGGTGGTGAGAGCCATGCTATCTAGAAAAGGGTCAAGAGAATTCATTAAACTGCACAAAAGTCCGCTAAATAAGATTGGTTAAAGTTATTTTTTTTTCTTTTTCTTTCCTTTCTTTCTTTTCTTTCTTTCCTTCCTTCCTTCCTTCCTTTCTCTTTTAAGGTTTTGGCTTTTCGGTTGGTTTTTTTTTTTTTTTTTTTTTTTGCACTGTGCATGCAAACTGAAGTCAATCAAGACCCAAAAAGAGGCGTGCATTGTACAGGAAAGAGAAAAAGGCTTTGAAATGCAATTGAAAACTCAAACGAGTGTTGTTTTTCAAAAACATGGGAAATGAAAAAAAAAACATATTGCACAGGGTTAACCTTTGGGAATCAAAGTGAGCAACTTACACCAAGGAACTGTTTCCTTTGGGGAGGAAAGGGGGTTGGTTCAACTTTTCAAAAAAAAAAGAACTTGCAAGTTAATTACTGGTTCACATGCATGTTTCAAAAAGAAATCCTTCCAGGGTCAGCTGGCTAAGTTTCCATTCTCAAGTCCAAACCAAACTATCTCAACATAAAAACGTGCTACCAAGAAACATAGTCATGGATATTTTTTTTTCTTTCTTTTCTTTTCTTTTTTTCTCTTTCTCTCTTTTTTTTTTTTTCTTTTTTATTTTTTTAATTTTTCTGTTGGCTGTGGCTATTTTTCATTTGCTAGTTAGGTTGGTGGGCGGCGTGCATTTCCATGCATATATACCTTGGGTCCTCGCTTGTTGTCATAGGAAAGTTGGTCGAGGTTTTCATAGTTCCTTTTTTTACTCTGATGAATAATGTGCACAGAGAAAATATGTAGACACAGAAGAATATTATAAACAGTTGAAAATGACGTGTAGTAAAGCAATCCAACATCCACCTCCTCCTCCACTGTTTGCTAAAGGGTCTCTATAACGCTGGAGCTCGCAAAAACCACTATCAGGAGAGATTGTGCCTCAGCTCTGACGGGAGGTCACGGAGCAATCTGAGAGCAGAGCCTGAGTGGCACAGCTGGTGCGATGCAGTTGCATTTTCCCTTGAGGGACTGGGGGATTCTTCAGCAAGGAAGTTTTATCTTAAGCTCAGAAAGAATCTAAGGGCCTAAGTGGTGGGGTTTCCATGGAATTACTGTGGAAGTAAAGGACAAAATGTTGTGTACGGAAAGTGCTGGATAAAGGCAAACTGTTACAGTTCAGAGTATCAGCATTACTAGCATCACTAGCAGCATTACAGTCCTGTCCACCCTCAGAGAGTCCACACAAAGTGAGCGGTCTCAGCTGAACCTCTCACCCCCTGAAAGGAGGGAGCAGCTTCCTGAGCTCTGTTGACATCCAAAAGAGAAAGATAAAGTTCTCTAGGTGCCGTGTTGGCTCAAAGCGTGGCGATATGAAGCGATGGTGAACATGGGATGGCATTGCAGCTTTTACCTGGTGCCTGGGGAGGGCCCAGGGCACGTCATGGCTCTGCAGCACACGGGTGGCCCTGGGAGGCGCAGCTACCTGAGACCAGGGCTGGCCCTAAGCGTGGCTAGGGGGCTCAATGCTTGGTGGTCTCCATGCTGCTGCCTGGAGCATGCCAGGGGGGCTCAGGGCCTGCACTGACCCCAGAGAGATGGGGCTGGAGCAGAGATCCTGCTCCTGCCCTGCTCTGTGCCTCAGCTGCTGGTGCTGCCTGGCCCCAGAGCAGCCCAGGGCAGGGCAGCCGCTGCTGGAGGTTTCCTCTCAGCAGGCATTGTGCTGAGGGCCCAGAGCCTCTGCTCAGAGCCCTGACCCTGCACAGAGCCCCAGCACCTCCTGGGAGAAGCCCCTGGGGCCAGGCCAGCCACAGCAACCTGATGGGGCCTGCAGGAGAGGGCTTGGCAGCTTTTGGTGGGACATAGGGGGACATCTTCTCCTTGACCCTGCCCCAGCTGAGCATCCCTGATCTGTGTACGGGGGGTGTGGGACACAGCTCTACTCTCATCTCCATTTCTCCAGAAATTGATGGCAATGGATCCCGGCCAGGACTGGGGGTCCATGCTCCCAGGCTGCTCCTCAGACAGACAGATTGCTCTTCATTTTGCTTTCCAAACTCATTAGCTTGCCTTTTCCTGAGCATTCAGGCCAGTCTTTGGCAGGACATCTTGCCAGGTCTTCTTTCCATGCAGCTGTGTGACCTTTCCTTTCTTCCCCTTGGACGCAGCCTGATGGGTTTCTCATTGCTTAAAGAAGTCGGGTCCTGGCAAGGAAAAGTGTGTGAAGAGGCAAAATCTGCTTGGAGCCCAGGTCTGCCTTCATTTCTGATGACTCCCACAGCGAGGATTTCTGCAGTGGCTTCTGCTGGGCCTGCAGTGAGCCCTGGAGTAATGACTGCTACAAGGAGGCCAGAGATGCAGCAGGACAGCAGGAATGTTCTCCAATCAGGCAACTCTGCTCACTTCTCCCCAGGCACTGTCAATGTAGCCAAAAACTTGGTCATCCATGCTGCAGCCATCAACCAGGAATTCCTGGGATGTGCTGGCACCTTGGACCAGGCTGGTTAGCAGAGTCTTCAGAACAACAAGGCTGGCCCCTGGTCACCTCTCCCTGTCACTAGCCCTGTTTCCAGAACTACACTAGTAATCCTCTTTTTCCCATTTTTCCATGTGGTCTTTTGGCGCTTCTCCGCTCTTCATGTTTCACACAGGGACTGACAAATCAGAAGTTCCCTTTCCACCATGTGCTCCTGCAATCATTCAAAAATTTGCCACTTTCATGCAGGCCATTGTCCCAGGGAAAGGCAGGCAGCACAGCAGGGAGCTGCCACCTCTGACCCCAAGCTCAGGTTCCAGTGCCCCAGCACTCCCTTCCGAGCCCCATGGATGAGCAGAGCTGTGCTGGGTGGAGCAGCTCCAGGCTGAGGGCTCCTGCAGACAGCCCATGGGGCACTCCAGGGCTGGCCAGCACGGCCTGGGTGCTGGGCTCAGGGTGCTGCTGGAGCTGCAGACCCACACAGTGGTGCCAGGATGGCACACGGGGCTGGCACAGACCCTGGGGGCAAAGCCATGCCCCAAACCAAGAGCCCAGATGGCAGGTGAGTCTCTGACCCTGAGCAGGTCCTCCATGTCCTCAGGGGCTGTGATCTAAGCCTTGAAGAGGTCGAGATCAGGTCTCCTGCCTGGTCCCTCCCCAGGGCCCAGGCTGCCCTTGGAGAGGCTGGGGAGGGGCCCATGGTGCAACTTCATGGCATGGAAAGAGCCAGCACAGCTGTGATCAGAAGAGAGACTGGAGACAAGAGGTGGAGGAAGACAGGAAAGCCCCAACGGGGTATCTGCCACCTGCAAGACCAGTCAGACCAGTCTGCCTGACCTTTGTCAAAGGAAAAAGCAACAAGATGCAGTGGCACACCCTAAAGAGAAGACAAGGTGACCTGCTGGGACAGAGCAGGTGCCCCAGGCTGGAGAATGGCTCTCAGGCTGCCAGGGGACACCAAGACATGGTAGCTGCAGTGCAAAATGGGGAAGGTCTGAGGACAGACCCTCTCTCCCCGTCTTCCAAGGTCTCCAAGATTTTCCTGCAGGGTGGGCAGGCTGAAGAGGAAATGCACCCCATGCCTGGAGCACCACATGGGGCAGGTGGGAGTGGAGGCATGAGAGGGAACAGCAGAATGGGATGCAGAGGAACTAGAGGAAAACAGAAAGGGGAATTCAAAAGATGCAAGAGGAGGGAGAGAGACTGACAATGGCTCTCCCTGCATGAAGGGCTTTGTGCTGGGAAGAGGCTTTGGAGAAGAATACTGTCCTGCTGTCACCCAGTGGGAAGCTGCCCTTGGAGGCAGGAGGATCCCTCTGTGGCTGGTGGAACATCAGTGCCTTGAGACAGCCTGGGATGCAGCAAGGATGAAACTTCTTGAAAATCACTGCCGTAATCAGGAGCCTTTTGGTCAGTGTGGCTTGTGCCAGCCTGCACCCCTGCAGCAGTTGTTCCTCCAGGGAGGTGATGAAGAGCAGTCTCAGGGTCCTATCTCTCAGCTCAGCCACCAACTCCAACCACAAGAAGCATCCATGGCCACATCTCAACAGCTGAGAGACTGCCAAAGGTCTAGCAGCTGCAGGTGGGGCTGCAAAGAGCAGACTGGGGTCCCTGCCTGGGAGGGAACATCCCCAAATGGGTGCCTGCCCTGATGCTGCTGGAGACTGGATGAAGTCAGGCTCTGCCCATCCGAAGGGGACCTCACCCTATACAGGAGAGAGGATGTGCTGGGACTCCCCCCATAGGACAGGAGGTGTTTCCTTGCCTTCCAGATTGCAGGCACAGCTTCCTGTGCTCTTCTTCTGTGCTGGCCTTGGACACTTGTTGAGTCCTTTCCCTGCAGGCCGTGGGTCTGTGCTCTGTCCCCCTGGCTGCCTCCCTCCCTGCTCCCCTGGCCCTGAGAGCAGGACGAGGTCCCACAGCGGCCCTGCCATGCATGGGGTGTCAGGAAAGCAGCGTTTGGGTGTGCTGCGATGAGATGGGAAGGGCCCACAGCGCTGCCCAGGGCTCAGAGCCCCTGCCAGGCACCAAGCTCAGCCCCATGGCCAATTGAGAAGCTGCTCTGTGGGGTGGGTTGGGCACTGCTGGCTCTGCCTGGCCCCGGGGTGGCTGCAGTGGGGCAGGTGCTTCCCTACACTGAGAGACTGGTCCTCTCCTTGGGTGGGAAACTTGGGCAAGGCATTTGCAGAGCTCCAGGTTATCCTTCCCTTCATTTTGTAGTCGATTTACATGTAGGAGATTTTGACCATGGCAAAGCAAGTGAAATGAATAAAGTACAAAGTTCTGTCAGGTACTAGTCAGACACTGTTGATGCTTTAAGCATGTTAGCCATGTTACAATGGAAAGAAAAGGTGTTTTACATACAGAAATCTACATACATACAACAGCCCAAGACTTCTAGTTTCGTTGTTGTTGCTTAAACAAAGCTACAAGACAATGTTCAGGAACTGACCTTGGACTCTTTCTCCTCCAGGAGGGTCTCCAGCTTCTTCTGTGCAGCACGACCCTCGTGGTCGTCGCTGACTATCAGGATGACGTGGTTCCAGTTGAAGACTCTCATCATCTCAAACCAGACGTTGGCCTGGTGAGAGTAGGGTGGGACCGTGCGCAAAAAGGACAGGTGGATGCTCTGCAAAGGAGAACAAGAGCTCAACACAGACTGTGGGGCTGCCAGCCACGTCTGCAGGGACAGGGACAGGGACAGGGACAGGGACAGGGACAGGGACAGGGACAGGGACAGGGATCCATTCTGGGATGCACACCTTGACCTAACCTCTGGGACCTGCATCCTTCCTTCTGGCTGGGAAGCAAACCCTGTATGTGACTTTGCACCTCTCTGTGGTTAAACCAGAGCATGGCAAACAGGGGTTTCTGCTTTGTGCTCCATAAATGCACAGAGAAGAAAAGCCTATGGAGCCATGAATGACCAGCAGTGTTCAGTGCAAATATAGCCTTGCCTCTTGACCTTTTAAATGATTACCAGACAATGGACATCAAAAAGCAGAAGAATTCCCTTCAGAAGGCAAGAGGCAGGCACAGGCAGCTGTGTGCCCGTCATGTGCCATGGCAGAAGTTCAGGAAGGCAGTTTTATAACATGCTCCCTGGCTGTTTCTAGGTCAGCCTGTTCTGCAGCAGCAGGCAGAGGAGGCAGCTCTGGACCCGTGCCCCAGCAAACCTCTCTGCTTGGGTTAAAGACATCGTTATGGTTGGCTGATTGTGCAATAGCAATTCCAGCCTAATTAAGTACACTGCTCTTAGGGGAGCAATCACACCAAGAGCTGGAGCTGACAGAGAGCTTTCAAACAAATGCAGCTTGTCCAAAAAGCCCTAGAGTCAAATATAAGGAAGTGAAAATGCTCATGCTCAGCATGGACCCTGCTTGACAGCCCAGCTACGTGCTGGAGGGAGGCAGGAGCCAGAACTGGAGAGGACAAAAATAAAGCACCATAATATTTCTTTCTCTAAGGCTGAGATGGTTGTCTGAACCAAACAGGGCCTGTCCAGACCTGCTCATCCAGAGACCTGACCCAGAATGGGTCAGAAATGTCCTGAATGGGCCAAAGTAATACACACTGGGAAGGAAAAGTCATCCTGTCCCCCATGGACACACACAGGAGGAACAGACACACCAGATAAATCCTCTTCCTCACACTCCACAAAGTGATAATGTCAGACCAGACCATGAAATGTGTAGAAAAGGATGCAAACTCCCTGCTGTGCTCAGGGCTCCCTGCACAGGCTCAGCAGGTCCCTGCTCCTGCCCCAGCTCAGCACAGGGGAATGGGGCAGCAGCAGAGCCACCACAGCACTGGGAACATTTCCTGAACCTCAGACACTGAGGAGAAGGGTGGAAGTTTAACCAGAGGAGAGAAAAACCAGGAGAGCCCTAACATGACTCTCAGAGTAGGAGATACAAACATTGGAGTTACAGGAAGAGCAGCTCACCCCACAAACCCATGGGATTGGGAAAAAGCCCCATAGGGACAAACAATGGAAAGGCAACCATGGTGTCCTCACTAACACTAACACAGTGTGCAAGAGCTCTTTGCAGTCAGCAGAGATGCCCAGGAATGTCCAGGTCCAGCTGCACAGCCTGGGCCAGGGGCACACCACCTGGGACTAAGCATTTTTAATTTTCAACCCCAGAGCATTTTTAATTGCTTTAAGGAAATCCAGGGAAAGTGAAACTGGAAATGGGAAAAAATCAGAAGAGAGAAAAGAGATGAAAAAATGTCAGAAAAGCCAATATTAAAAAAAGAAATCCGAGAAACACAGGTGTCATGGTTTGAGAGCAAGTGAGGGTTTTTTGAGATGCTGTTGTCAAACCAATAAATGCTCAGATTTGAATATTAGCACCTGATGTAGCCGCTGAAGACATAGATATGCCTTTGAGAACATAAGGAGTTAAAAGCAGAAAACTCCCAAGAGAATTTTCTCTTAGTTCCAGTCAGTGAGGAGTTCCAACCTCCCCTGCCCAGGTGCTGCTGGCTGGGTGGGGAGGGGAAGCCATGCGGCCTGGTAAGGTAAGCCAAGGCCCTGAAGACAGAAGAGCACCAAGAAACATCAAGCAGCTCCCCTCCTCCAGGAGAAAGAGAAAGAAAGCCAGCCTGTGGCCACCTTAAAAATGTAATATCATGGCCAGCTGAGAAAGAGAAAGAGAGAAAGTGCGGCAAGAAGGTGCCCAGCAAGACAGCATAAGAGTTCTGGACAGGCAGAGCCTGAGATTTTTAACCCTTTTCTTAGATGATAGAAACCTTACAAATGCTAACCCTCCTGGAGCTGAATGAGAAGAGAATAGAGTTGAGATAAAAATAAATAGGCCACGAGAGAAGTGAAGAAGAATCTTAAGTAGAAAGAAGTGATAGAGTGGCCTTTGGCTAGACTTTTCCTGTATAGCCATAGACAGAACTGTTTTTTCCTGTGACACAGAGACTGCATTTAAAAAGAGGCAATAGCTCAGAGTCAAGAGAGTTCAGTGTTGTTATGTGAAAGAGTGTGTAAACAAAGATGATGAGTGAAGAAAGTAGTTGGTGCCCTCGGTCTTCAGCACAAGAGCAGATCTCTGTTCTTGAGACCCCTCAGCTCCAAGAAGTGAAATTTAGAGAAAAGAAGTGTCCCAAGAGAGAGAAACCGTGCTCTTTTTAAAATTAGACAAAACACCCTTAAAAAGAAAACCCTGGAAGCAGCTCTGGTCCATGCTCAGTAGTGAGAGCACTGAGCACTCCACAATGGCAAATGATCTCCAGGCGGTGCCACGTGTGACTGGAAACACCAGAGGTCTCAACTCTGTTTCCAGAGGAAGCCTATGGCACAAGAAAGACTCCTCATTCCTTGATGAACTGAGAATTAATTATCTAAAAGGTAGTCATAGACTGAAAGTTAGTGATCTAAAAGATAGATGTATTAAAAATTTAGTAAAAAGAAAGTTTTTAGAAAGTTTTCATTCTTTCTGTGTGTTTCTTTTTACATATAGTTGTAAGTTAAAAAAGTTTTCTATTCTTTATTCCTAAGTTAGAGCCTGCTTTGCTCTATTCCCAGTCACATCTCCCAGTAGACCCCCAAAAAAATGTATTTTCATAGAAGCACTAGCATTACACCAGCGTCAAACCACAAGCATTTTTAATTGCTTTAAGGAAATCCAGGGAAAGGGAAACTGGGAATGGGAAAAAAAATCAGAAGAGAGAAAAGAGATGGAAAAAATAACAGAAAAGCCAATATTAAAAAAAGAAATCAGAGAAACACAGGTTAAACATCTATAAAAATTCTTTCAATCCCTTTTTCAAATGAAAAAAATCTTTGAAATTTCCGTATATTGCATCAAATTACTTTCTAGCTTCCCAACCAGCTTGCAAAAATGGTGTTTAACCAATCATGGCTTTCTTAAGTATTGTA
Source organism: Melospiza melodia melodia (assembly GCF_035770615.1). Classification (NCBI taxonomy): domain Eukaryota; kingdom Metazoa; phylum Chordata; class Aves; order Passeriformes; family Passerellidae; genus Melospiza; species Melospiza melodia. The sequence goes on from NC_086215.1 coordinate 2,844,811, forward strand.
AATACATATAATTTGGTTCAGAAGAAAAAAATACTGCAAGGTTGTTGGGGGGCAATTTGGTCTAACAGTCCAGACAAATTTGCTTTCTGAGATGGTGTCAAGAGGGTCATGGACAGACTCTGGTGGTATTTCAGCTCCTGGATCCCTGAACTGTGGTTTTAAAAAGGGAAAATGAAGGAAAATTCATGTCAAGTGCTGAGCTGAGATCTCAGGATGAGCACTCATGGTCTGGCACAGCTTTTGAAGCACCTGGGACTCCTGAGCATCTTTGCAAGGGCCAAAGATTGGCAAAAAAATGACCAGAGTCCTCCAGAGGTTCACATGGGCAGCTTGTGCTGTGCAGAGGCAGGTGAGGATCCAGCTTGGTGTGATTTGATACCCCCACCCCAGCATACACAGTGACACCCCCCAGGTCCCTGTCACACCCCCTGAAACTCACCACAGAGCTCAGGTGGGCACGGGCACACAGGCGGCACTGCAGAGGATGGGGGCAGTGATTTATGCACCCTAATTAGCCCATTTTTTGGCAAATAACTGTATAAAAAGACCTGTGGTTTCTAGCAGAGCCCCTGTGAGACAGCCAGCCCAACTGGTGGGTTCACTCAGCTGCATCAGCTGTGCCCTTGGTGCTGCTCCAGCCCTTGAACCCAGAGCTGTCACCCCTCCCTCCCTGTCCTCAGATCAGGCACACAGCAAAAACTGCTCCTCACTACGAACCCACACTGGCCTTGTGGGGTGCTTTGTAGGATCCTCATCCCTTGCTCTGCTCTGAGTGTGCCTGGTGCCAGCCAGGGCTGCAGTGGGACCATGGCAGTGGCTCACAGCAACCCCAAACCCCCTGCAGCCCACCCACAGCTCAGCCCTGTGCTTCCCACTTCATTCCAGCTCTGCAAAGGGGCAGCAAACACAGGCTGGGCTGAAATCCAGTGCCCAAGCTCAGCAGGAACCCAGGGGCTGGAGCCAAAAAGCACCAGAGGGAGCAGGGTTAGGATGCTGGGGATATTTCCTGGGAAGGTGGGCAGGCCCTGGCACAGGGTGCCCAGAGCAGCTGTGGCTGCCCCTGGATCCCTGGCAGTGCCCAAGGCCAGGCTGGGCAGGGCTGGGAGCAGCCTGGGACAGTGGGAACTGTCCCTGCCATGGCAGGGGTGGCACTGGGTGGGCTTTAATGTCCCTTCCAACCCAAACCAGTCTGGGATTCTGTGATGATTCTGTGTGGGGTCAGGACTTGAGAGCTGCAAATATCTGATGCAAGCCCATACAAAGAGGAGCTGTTTGAGCAGATGATCATGTGTGTGTGTGTGTGTGTGTGTGTGAAAGCACAGACTGTGCATGCACAGCTGTGAGCCTGCACCAGCAGGAAGCACAGGAGTGCATCCCCCTGCAGGGAAGGTGCCTGGGTGCTGCAGTCCTGTGCACAGCCTGGCTCTGAGCTGGGGGAGAGCACTGGGGGTGCCTTGGCATGAGTATTTACCCACACAGCAAAGGGCATGGCTGGGGCCAGCAGGCTGGGCCTGTGTGTCCCATCAGGGCCGTGCAGAGTGCCATGAGTGAAGGGTCTGTGACCTCCTGCACTCCTGCCTGCCCAGGGGCTCAGCCCAGGGCTGGGGAAGGGATTTTTCCTGCAGGCTGAAGGGAGCAATGTGCCTTTGCTTCATTACCTGTGGCAGTGGGGTCAGCTCCCCTGCTAGCAATGCACTCCCAGCTGAGCTGCCTGAGGAATTTCAGAGCTTTCAGACATCCCAATCTGCAGAGCTCCTGAAAATTTGGTAAAATTCACCAGCTGGGCATGAGAAAGAAAGTGTTGGCCAGTGTTTCCATGGAGGGAGCCTGTCCCACATGACAGCTGAGGAGGTGGGAAGGAGCTGAGATAGCCCTGAGATAGCTCAGACAAGTGCAGGGAGGGGTTTGGGGGCAGAGCTCAGACTGAAGTGACTCTTTGCCTTTCCCTGCAGTGCATGGAGGAAGGGATGGGCAGGGCCACTGTGGGGCTGTGGGGCTGCTCTGTCCTGCTCCCAGCTGGAATCTGAGCCTGTGGGGATCTGCTGCCCTGTGGGGGCTCCATCAGGCCTGGCCTCCACCTCCCTGGCCTGCTCTCATACATTCCAGGCTGCCCTGCTGAGGGCTGTCCTGCCCTGCTGAGGGCTCTCCTGTCCTGCTGAGGGCTCTCCTGCCCTGCTGAGGGCTGTGCTGCCCTGCTGAGGGATCTCCTGCCCTGCTGAGGGATCTCCTGCCCTGCTGAGGGATCTCCTGCCCTGTTGAGGGCTGTGCTGCCCTGCTGAGGGCTCTCCTGCCCTGCTGAGCCTGTCCTGCCCTGCTGAGGGCTGTGCTGCCCTGCTGAGGCCTGTCCTCCCCTGCTGAGGGCTCTCCTGCCCTGCTGAGGGCTGTGCTGCCCTGCTGAGGGCTGTGCTGCCCTGCTGAGGCCTGTCCTCCCCTGCTGAGGGATCTCCTCCCCTGCTGAGGGATCTCCTGCCCTGCTGAGGGCTCTCCTGCCCTGCTGAGGGATCTCCTGCCCTGTTGAGGCCTGTGCTGCCCTCCTGAATGGTTTCCTGCCCTGCTGAGGGCTGTCCTGCCCACTCCCAGGACAAACATCTCTGTGCTGCACCAAGCAGCCTCTCGACTCATCACCTGTGGGTGCCAGTGAAGGAGCACTGACCCTGACCTTGTCAACCAAAGCCACTTTTGTCCCCACCTGCACCTTCCCAGCCCTAATTGGGCTTCTGCTGAGCATGGGCTGCAGTGAGGCAGTAATAAAGCAGAAAACCCTTTCAGTGAACAAGCCCTGTGAGGGCCTGGAACGGTTCCACTGAGAGCACAAACCAGAGGGAAATCTATCCCCTGACTGGAGAGACAGACAGACCTCACTTAACCACCAGGGCAAGGGGCTGGAACTGAAGAAGCTCTCCAATTGCAGCAGGTCTAAACTGCATTTTCCAACTCCTCCAGCAGCAGAGCAGGTATAGTAACTTATTAATTTATTGAATTATTGATTTATTAATATGTTAATTTATTAATCTGTAATTTATGCACTTATTGATTTTTAAAATTTATTGATTTATTAATTTATCTCCCTGTTCCTCTGCTGCAATAATCTGCTGTGGGGTGGTGAGGGGCTCAGCAGCCAGGGTGTCCCTCCAGCCCCACAGTCCCAGGTGGTGGTGTTGAAGAGCACAGACCTTCCTGAGCTGTGCAGCCCCAGCTCTGCACTCACACTCGCTGTCAGCTCTCCCTTTTCATGGTGCCAGCATGTCAGTGGCAGATTTGTTCCAGCTGAGATGCAGAGCAGATAGAAACACCCCCAGTGGCCTGTGGGGGACAGGAGCACTGAGGGAAAGTCAGAGGGGGATTTTTGCAATGCTCAGCCCATGCGATCTCCCTGGAGGGCTCTCCATAGCCATGCACACCACAGTGATGGGAACCACTCTGCTGCCTTTACCTTGAGAATGCCTCTCTCCCCCAGCTCCCTGCTGGCCTCTCTCAGAGGTGATGGATCCCAGAGATCCCTCCCCAGCAGGCAGGGCTGTGCTGGGTGCTCAGAGGGCCTCAGTGGAGGAACAGCTCATGATTTCATAAGATGTACAAGGAGGCCAAGCCAGAGTGCTCTGCCTGATATCTGCGGTATTATTTCTAGAACAAATGGTTGGATACTGGAGCAGTAAAACTCACTTCCCTTGGGTATCCTTGCTGAAAGACTGGTACAGCTCATGGACCACTGTGCTGACTGGAGATGCTCTGAGAGCATCAAAAGGTTCTGGGCAAACCTGTCCAAGCTGAGGCCCACACCTTTCCTCCCCTGGTAGCCTTGAGAGGACCAAAATTAACCCAACTTCAGCCCCTTGTGAAATTCAGCTAAAATTGTCTGATGCCTCCAAAACCAACTAGGGGCGTACATAAAAAGTGATCCTACAAGCTTGTTTCCATAGAAACTAAGCTGAAAGATATAATTTCCTGAATTAAAACAAAAAAGAAAGCAAGCTGATCACTGGAAACCAAAAAGGGAGCAGCTGAATATCCCTGTGTCACGAGCCAGCCTGTCCTGCATGGTGTGTGCAGAACCTTCCACTGTCCTGTCCCACAGCTCTACATCCCTCTGTCCCCCACTCCACTCCCACCTTTGCTGTCCCCTCCACAGTCCAAACATCCTTTGTTCCTCTCCCCAGTCCCTGCCTGCAGCTCCTGTTCTTCAGAGAGCTCCAAGCCTTGGTGGGCAGGAGCTGAGCACGATGCCAGGCAGGCAAGAGCTCCCTGAGGGTGTGGGGTGGGCAGCCTGGGCTCCCTGCCCAGCCTCTGCCAGGCAGCTGCACCCCTGAACCTGCTCAACACCCCAGATATTCCCTGGAGAGCATCTCCCTGCCAGCACTGGGTCACCACTGTGGGTGTCTCCCCCAGCCCTGAAGGGAGCCAGGTGGGGGTTGTGGGGCTGCTCTGCAGAAAATGGGTTTTAAAAAGGACAAGAGTGGCAGAAGGAGAGGACAGGGTCAGCCCGGGGGTGAGCACTCCCGGCCAGCACAGGTGGGCAGGGCTGCTTTACTGGGCACAGCCCTGCAGAGATGGAGCAGAGAGGAGGTGCAGGGTCCCCTCTTGCTGCCATGGTGGGCCCTGTGACAAGGACCCTCCCAGTGACATTCCTGTCAGATCTATCTCCTCTCCAGAGCAGCAAGAAGCAAATTTCCCCTGAACGCTTCCTGCCTGCTGTGCCAGCCCTTCTGCCATCCCTATCTATCTACCCACGCCTGGTGGGACCCTGGCAGGGTGTGCAGAGCCCCAGCCCTGCCAGCCACCATCACCATCCTGGCTTGCTGACCACCCTGCCATGGCTTCCCTGCTGGGAGATGCCAAAATCTGCTGCTGCTCCAGCCAAGCAGTGCTGCTGGTGCCTCTCTGGGAGCTGCTGCTCCTCCTCCTGAAATTTGACTTTATTTACCACGTAGGTGGAGTGACTATTTTTGCACTGAACATTTACATTTGTGAATATTCACATTTTCCAAGCAAAGGCTGATTCGTGCTTCGAAGCAAGCTTGATCTCACCCACTGAGCTCGTGTGCTGGATGAAATCCTGCAATGGCATTTGGAAGGCCTGGCTCTGCTCAGCTCATCCTTTGCCTTTCCTAAGGCTTTAGGTGTTTGCCAAACGGGCTGTGAGCTGAGGGTGAGGGCACCACCTCATTGCCCAGGACCTCATCCAGCCTGGAAGTCTCTGAGTTCCCACAGGGACAGCTGAGACACTGGAATCTGAGCCTCTGTCTTGAGTGCTGACCAGACTGAATGCCACGTGAAGCCTCAGGATATTCTGTTATCTCCCCTACCAGTATCCCACAAACCCAGAGAAGTGAATGCAACCAAACAACCTCCCAGCCCCAGAGAGATCCTGCCCAATGTGCAGGCTCTGACAGGACCCTCTGCCCCTCCCAGGCCCCCCCAGAGCCCCTGGCTGGCAGCAGAGCCAGGGCAGGAGCCAGCCTGTGCCTCTGCCCTGGCTGGAGAGCAGCGAGCCCGGCAGCCTGGCACAGCAGTGCTGCAGAAATCATCCCGGGCTATGTAGGTCAGCACTGGCAGCTGCAAAAAAATGATGAACCCTGGAATGCAGGGGAGGGGAGAGAGAGAGAGAGAGAGAGGGAGCTGCAGGCTGGGCTGGAGAGGGTGGACAGACAGACACAGAGAGTGCAGACACCATGAGCCCTCCTGGCGGGCACTCCTGATTCACAGCACACGTATGAGGTACCAGAAGCATGCATCAGTTACCTTATCAGAGTATATAGACATGCGTGTTGTCAGACCAATGACAGGGATCCTGTAGAAGCCAGCTGTGTATGATACAGGTGTTGGTGTTAGGTGATCGTTGGGAGCAGGAGGGTGACTAACTAATATTGCATAGACCTGTAGGACAGGATACACGACACAAACATTATTTCACGGGAGCGCCACGGCCATCGAGCGTGATTTTTTCCCCTTTTCTTTTCTGCAATGCTAAACGGCCCCACGTTAACATGACAATGACACTGCAATGGCTCGGAATGGGGAAGAAAGGGCTGTGCCGGGAGCAGGGGTGCTGTGCCACGGCTGGGGGGGATGGCTCTGCTCAGGGTTCCGTCCTAATGGAATGCCGTGCCCAGGCGCTCCGCTCGCTAAACTAATAACTGCCGCAGATTAAAGGGAAGCATCTCCCTTCCAGTCAGACTGTGTAATGCGATTTCTTTAACCACACATTTAATACTCGGTCGTAATTCCCCTCTGAGGACCATTAGGAACAAAGTGGTCAGCTGGGACTGTGGCGGGAGCGGGAGCCCGGGAGAGAATCTGCCATCTGGCCCTGGGCACAGGGAATGGCAGAGCCCGGAGGGCGGGGGCAGGAGCCGGGAGCTGGGCTATACCAAAATGCGAGAGGAGGATCTCGGCAAAATTCTGCTGTTACAGCAGGGCTGGGATTTTGGTCTCCAGCAGGATCCTACTATGTGTCAAAGGGAGAGGAGGGAGCTGGGTACTCCCTGGGGATCCTTTATTACACCAATGCCCTTTCGCAGCACAAGGACTGTCCCCAGCTGGTGACAGATCTCCAGCAAGGGCTTTGATGCCTGGAGGAAATAGCTCTTCCTTCTCCAAGCATCTGCCCAAGCCCCAGGATGTGCCCAGCGCCCGGGCTGGAGGGACAGATTGGCAGGACAGGAGAGGAGGATGGAGCCTGCCTGAGGAAAAGGGCCCCGGGGGTCTGCGGGAAGAGGGAGCATCCTGCTTGGCATTGGGAGGGAGAAAATTGAGTGTGCAGAGGGAGCTGGGCCAGCCGGAGACCCTGGATGGGAGTAGGGAGAAATTGCTAGAGAAAAGGTTGGGAAGCTTCTGGGGATGCAGGAGGAGGGGATGCCCTGGGCAGAAGTGCCCGGTGTGACACGGGGTGAGGACCCGCACCCAGCAGGGCGCTGGGGCAGGAGCGGGCTCGGGGCAGCGGCGGGGCCGTGCGGGGCTCGGTTTGTGCCGTGGCGCACCGCAGCACCGGCAGGAGCCATTTTGGGTGCGCGGGCTGCCAGCCCCTCCTGCGCCCCGCAGCCCCCGCTCGGGCACGGCGCCTGCGAGCGGGGACTGAGCGGGGACCGAGCGGGCACAGCGGCCGGGACAGCCCCGGCTGTCGGACAGAGCGGGCACCCCGAGCCCAGCGCCCCCGGCAGCCCCGGCCGCGCTGCCCCCGCACGGCTGTGCCCGTCCCCACGCTGCGCTGGGACAAGGCGGGGAGGGGACACGGCCACGGGCATCCATCGGCCGGCAGCGCTGAATGGAGCCTCGACCTCCCCCGTGCCAGGGGACAGCGGCGAGAGCCCGCGCTGCCGGCCCGGCCACCTCCCCAGGGCTGTCCCGGCCACCCTGCGCCGCCACGGCGGAGGCTGAGCCGCAAAGGGCCAGCTCTGCCCCGCGCTGGCAGCCCCTGCCCTGCCGGCCGTGTGTGCCACACGCGTTTCCCCGCGCCCTGGGCGGCTCAGGCTCCGTTCGTGCGGTCCGGGGGCGCGGTGCCATCTGCGCGGGCCCACGCGGACCTTCCGCGGCTGCGGGGGGCGCTGGAGGCGGGGTCTGTACCCGCCCGTCCCCCGATGGCCCCGACTGACGGCCTGGGGGTTCGCCGGGCTCTGCACACAGGGCAGGGGAGCTGGACAGGCCGGGCCAGGGCTGCGCCCGCCGGCACCGGGGGCTCGGGCTGCACCCAAGGGTGCGCTGAGAGTCACCCGAGGCACAGGAGCGAGGAGCGTTCTGTGCTCTGTGCGCAGCCACACACAGCACACACGGAGTCTGTGTGCATGTGCGTGTGCGCCCTCGGTCTGTGTGTCCGTGTGTCCGTGTGTCTGTGCGTGCCATGCCTGTGTGTCTGCACCCCCAGCCGTGTGTGCCCATGTCCCGGGTGTGCGTGTGGCAGTGGGTGTGCCAGGTCCCTCACGCAGATGTATGTGTCCATGTGTCACAGCAGCTGTGCATGCTGGCACAAGTGCAGACATGTTGTGTGTGAGCCCATGTTTGCACAGCAGTGCATTGTGCACATGGCGTGTGTGTGCACATAGAGTGTGTGTGTGTGTGTGTGTGTGTGTGTGCACATGGAATGTGTGTGCATGGAATGTGTGTGTGCACATGGTGTGTGTGTGCACATGGAATGTGTGTGCATGGAATGTGCGTGTGCACATGGTGTGTGTGCACATGGAATGTGTGTGTGTGGAATGTGCATGTGCACATGGTGTGTGTGTGCACATGGCGTGTGTGTGCACATAGTGTGTGTGCACATGGAATGTGTGTGCGTGGAATGTGTGTGTGCACATGGTGTGTGTGTGCACATGGTGTGTGCATGTGTGCATGGAATGTGTGTGCATGGAATCTGTGTGTGTGCATGGAATCTGTGTGTGTATGGAATATGTGCACATGCAGTGCAGCCTGTGGGCATTCCCACATGTGTGTGAGGGCACAATCTGTGGGCACACAGAGTGTTCCCTGTGCCCATATGTCCCCCCAGTTTGGGGGTGCCCGTGTGTGCTTACACCTGGCTCTGTGTGTGCCCGTGGTGCCCATGTGTGGTGTAGGTGTGTGTGCACATTGCTGTGTGCATGCACAGCTTTGGGTGGGCATGTATGTGCACAACTCAGGGCATGGGGAGCTGTGTGTGCCCAGAGTGTGAGCCTGTGCGTGTGAGCCTGTGTGTGCCCAAGTGTGTGTGCGTGTGTGTGAGCCTGTGTGTGCTCAGGGGCTGTGTGTGAGCCTGTGTGTGCCCTGGTATGTGTGAATCTGTGCATGCCTGGGCTTTGTGTGTGAGTCTGTGTGAGCCTGAGCTTCATGTGTGAACCTGTGTGTGCCCTGGATGTACAAGTCTGTGTGTGCCCTGGGTGTGTGTGTGAATCTGTGTGTGCTCTGGGTGTGTGTGTGAGCCTGTGTGAGCCTGAGCTTCGTGTGCGAACCTGTGCGTGCTCAAGGGCTGTGTCTGTGTTCGTTTATGTGTGCTCAGGCTTCATGTGTGAGTCTGTGTGTGCCTGAGCTCCATGTATGAGCCTGTGTGTGCCCAGGGGCTGTGTGTGATCCTGTGTGTGCCCTGGGTGTGAGCCTGTGTGTGCTCAAGGGCTGTCTCTGTGTCGATTTATATGTGCTCAGGCTTCATGTGTGAGTCTGTGCCTGCTTGGGGTTCGTGTGTGAGCCCATGTGTGCCCTGGTGTGCGTGTGGGTGCTTGTGTGCACCCCAGAGTGCGTGTGTGATCCCTGTGTGCCCTGAGGGGTGTGTGTGTGCCTGCATGTGCCCCAGGGCTGTGGGGGTGCCCCTGTGTGCCCCAGAGTGCTGGTGTGAGCTCGTGTGTGCCCGGGGGCATGTGATGCCAATGTGCACCCTGGGGGGTGTGTGTGTGAGTTTGTGCATGCTCTGAGCCGGGTGTGTGAGCCCATGTGTGACCCGGGTGGGCACTGCAGGTGGCCCTGCGTGCCCTGGGTGGTGTGTGCAAGCCTGTATGTGCTGTGCCGGTGCCCAGGTGTGTCCCAGGGTGTCTGTGGGTGCCAGGGTGTGCCCCAGGGTGTCTGTGGGTGCCCGAGTGTGCCCGGGCTGTGTGCGGGTGCCCGAGCGTGCCCGGGGGTGCGGGGAGCGCTCAGCCGGCCGCGCTTACATAAAGGCTGCAATGCGGGCAGCGCGCCCCGGGCCCGGGCAGACCCCGCACGGCTCGGCACGGCTCGGCTCGGCCCGGGGGCACGGCGGGGCCGGGGCAGGGTGGCCACGGGGGCGGCGGCTTGGGTCCCGCCGGGGCCGGGGCGGGGAGGGGGTCGCCGTCCCGGGGTACCTGGCTGGAGATGAGGTCCTCGCAGACGGACAGGGCCATCTGGATGGCGTTGGGCTTGTGGGTGACGGAGGTGGCGTTGAGCTGGAGCTTCCAGGTGCCGTGCCGCTTGTTGGCCTGGTTCACCGCCTCGCGGAAGATCTGCTCGTGCTTCTTGGTGCTCAGCACCGCGCCGATATTGACGATCTTCGGGTCGCAGCCGGCGCGGGCGAAGGACGAGGAGAAGAGGAGGGCGAGCAGCAGCAGCCGCATGGTGCTCATCCACGGGCGGCCCGGAGCCCGCCGGGCCCCCCGCGCCCCCCGCCCGCCCGCCCGCCCCGCGGGCCGCCCGCCCGGCTCAGCGCGGCCCCATCGGGCTCGGCCCCCGGGCCGTGCCCGGCGCTCGGCGCGGGCGCTGCGGGCGCTGCGGGCGCTGCCGGGCGCTCTCCCCGGTGCTGAAGCGCCCGCGCCGCCGCCGCCGCCGCCGCCGCCGCCGCCGCCGCGCCCCGCCCCGCCCGCCCCGCGCTGCCGCAGCGCCCGCCCCGGCCCGCCCCCGGGACCCCCGCCCGCCCCGGGCGCTGCGGCAGAGCCCCCCTCCCCTCCCCTTCCCTCCCCTCCAGCGCGGTGTGCGGGGTCGCTGCGGGGTCGGTGGCACCGCTGGCAGGGCGCGGGTCCCGCTGGCCCCGTGCGGGTGCGGGGTGCGGGTACGTCCCGCAGCTCCTGCGAGAGTCGCTTGTGCGGGGCGTGCGGGGCTGAGCTCCGGGGTCCCGCTCCACCCTTTTCACCTGCAGTGCCCTTTCGGGATCAGGGTATCCCCGGTGCCTCGGGAGGCAGGGACGCACCGAGCATTCGGCAAACCAGGGACTGGGGGTAAGACACGGTCCGTGGGTTTGTTCTCCACACCAATATTGCCAGTTATGCAGCACCTCTGAATAGCACACTTCCGCAGCTCTGCCTGGGCACAGCTCTGTGTGACATGGACTCTGTCATGGTCTGTGTGCATTCCAGTGCTGGGGAACCCTCCCTTGACCAGCAGAGCTCCTGGGCATAGATGTTCAGCTGACGCTCAGCCTGGTTCCTTGGCTTCACTCTGTCCCTCCAGACAGAGCCACCACTCTTCCAGACATTAGCTCACAGGGCAACCAGCCATTTCCCTCCATTAAATTCACCAAATTACTCTGGGATATAACCTTAAGTTTTCTCTGCTGAGGAGATTTCTTGGGGTTCTCATCATCTACCTGTTGTTGGGCTACCATTAGCCTCCCTTAAGGAAATGGAGGCACAACAGCCAGTGGCCAACATCTGGAGGGCAGTCCAGCTCCATGGCAGAAAGAGACTGAGTTTCACTCCTGGACTGTGTCTGTCCCGTTCCAGGGCCACAGGGGTGAGGTGGCCAGAACAGCACATTGCTCCCCAGATCTGCCACTTCGGCTTTTTTGGAAAAAAAACAGCATGTTTCAGGTAGTGAGAGGGTGTTGCTTTGTCACTGCATGGGGCAAATGGCACAGCCAGCCCAGGCAGGGAATAGACCGAGCGCTGCACAACCAAAACCACCAGGGATATTTTTACACCACCATTTCTGGGGTGCTGCTGCAGCCCACCTCTGTCCTTCCTTTGCAACGTGAGTTGAAGCAGAATATTTTCCCCCAACGCAAATTTTCTCACTGGCATCTCTGAAGTGTGAGTTGCCATGGAAACCATTTTGCCTGTGTCCCACATTGCCCACATGCACTCGGAAGGAGCTGCAGGAGCAAAATGGCCGTTGTGTAACGCTGCAGGGCTCAGCGTGCCGGGCTCGGGGCTCTGCAGCCTCTTCCAGCCATGAGACCCTCTCAGGAAGCTGCAGACCATGGCCTGTGGAGGCAATGAAAACCATGGAGGTCGTGATGCGCTCCCTGAGAGAAGGAAAATGGCCCCACCTCGCCTTAACTCTTGCAGTGCTTGGCATGGAGCTCCACACCAACCCTGCTGTGCTCCTGGAACAGACTTCCAGGAAAGCTTAACCCTTTTCAGTGTCCCCATGTCACTGACACTCCTCCATGCATGGAGCTGAGGGCCTGGCTGGATTCACACGGTGTGGGTTTGTCTTGAAGGGACAGAGGGTGAAAGCCAAAGAGGGTCGCATCCCTACTCTCAGTGTGCACAGAGCTGACTTCATTCCTTCCTCTGCTACCAGGTGCACCTGCAGTGGGTTGTGTGGGAAGAAACTGTTCTGGAGTGCGCTGTACAAACCTGGATGCTGGTGGGTATCATGGCAGTAGAATAACAAAGTCAAGACCTGGCCACAGCAGGTGGCTTGGCAGAGAAGACAAAGGAAAAAGGCAGGCTCTGAAACGTTATTCAGAGTGCAAGAGCTCTTTCCCTCTCATTACCTGGAGTTCCCTGCAGGGAAAAGGAGTGCAGCTATCGAGTCCTTCTTGTGCTGCCCAGGAGTGTGGGATGGCCATGCTTAGGATGGAGCCTACCATGCTGGCAGGCTCTTCCCTCTGTGCCTCCATTCATTTTTTGTCTCCGGAGACTCTTGTTTCTGGCACAGTTGTGGAGACCTGAGAAAAGCCTGCTTCCCTCTCAGGTCCTGCCCCCATGGCTGTGCTGGCAACAGGAGCAGCCCGGGTGACAATGCCCCCAGCCAGGCACAGCCAGCACAGATGTTGTCACCACATGAGTCTCCCCCTCGCTGTGTCCTTGGGCTCTTTGATGCTCTGAAGGCAGAGGAGTGTGCAGGGCTTTCCCAGGTAGGAGCCACCTCCACCAGCTGCTCCTGGCAGCCAGGGCTGCTCTCTCCTTTCCCTGTCACTGCTCCTGGCACCTCGTGGCCTCCTCCTTGGCCATGGCTGAGGGCAGGAACTGACCTGGGTTGGCTGTTAGCAATTACTGCAGTGTGATGCTGCTATTCATGTGGCACCTCCTGGATGCAGGGGTTGGACAGGAGCATGGGAGGGCTGTGGGTGAGGTGTCCCCTCACCAGTGGGTGCTGAAATTCCTCCCATGGCCAGAGTGACTCACTGTAAAACCTGGAGACCTCAGAGGAGCAGCGCTGAACCCAGCTGGAAACTTCACCTGCCTCGGGGTAAGGCATCAGTCACGGTGGTAGAAAAGGCAATGGGGAATTTCATAGAAGACAAAATAAAGTATTAGGAATATGCAATTTGTCCCACTCCTTGTGGAGCTACCAAACCATTCTTCTTTTGAGAAAGCAGAAATGGAATTGAGAGGAGTAGCTGCAACCCAGGCTGTGGAAATGGCTCCTGTGTGCAGCTGCAAGGTTAATCTGAGGTGTAAAATGGAGCAAAGCGCACGCAGAGTGCCCATGGCAAGGCTCCAGGCCTGGTACAGAAGAGCTGCCATGGGATGTGGGTGTTCCTACAGGGATGAAAGGATTTGCAATGCACTTGCCACTTCAGTATTCCTGCCTTTGCTCTGGAAGCAATCACTGGTGATAAAATCTGTGAGACAGCAAATAATGATGCCAAATCACTTGGGTTCTTTGATAAGCACAGAACTGGAATGTATTTTAGGACAGCCAGTGCAGAGCCATGAAAGCAGAAGCAAGAATTTTTGGTCCTGCTCTTCAGACAGGACTGCAGATCCAGTGGAGACATGGACTGTAATTGTGGTCTCTAATACTGACCTGGGGGTCAGAGATCACGAAGTGCCAAACAAAAAGGTGGCATTGTTGTCCTTGAATTCACCCTGAGGAGTCAGAGCAGCAGCTGGCAACAACTTGAGCCTCTGCAAGGCAGCACTGGGGAACCCTGCACAGGAAGGCTGCCTGCAGATCTGGGCGTCACATTCTTTACAAAGAGGCTGAAAAATGTGAGAAACCACCCTTCAGAATATTTGCAGGAAAAACTCCCCATGAGCTGCTCCAGCAGAGGGGAGATTGGACGCAGTTGGAGCCTGCTACCTTCCAGGACAGGGACAGAGAACAGCACCAAAGCCCAGCCTGAGGTCTAGGCAGGGACAGGGGACAAGGGAGGGGGTGCAGGGCCCCAGCAGCTCCTCACAACCCTGCTGGAGGCTGGCACAGTGTGTCCTCACTGCCAGTGCTCTGGGGCTGTGGTTTGTGTGAGCAGCTGGGACACAGCAGGATGTCCTTGTCACAGGATCAGCCACAGACAGACAGGCAGTGACTGGAATCTGAGGGGAAGGTGCCCGAGGGCTCTGCTCCTGTGGTGGAAGAGCTGCAGGGAGCAACGGGGTGGAAACCAAGGGGGGAGTGTCTGAACAGCCCCTTGGTTGCTTTTGTGCGTTCAAGCCCTGTCTCCAGTTCTTTTCCAGACAACATTCAGGATGGACTGCAGTCCCTCAGTCCCTGTGCTCGTCCTGAACGCTTTCCCAGCTGAGAGGGACTGAGCCAGCCCAGCCTGCAGCTCAGGAGTGGCTGCTGGAGTCCCCAGGCAGCACAGCTCCCTGCTCTAGGTGCCCATGGGCACCCGTGTTGCCTTTGCCCAGCTGTGCCCACAGGAAGGAGCTACGGGCCCCCAAGGCCTTTGCCACCCTCCCGAGCAGTGTTTGGCACACCTGGAGCCCCCCCTGTCACAGACAGGAGCTGCAGCACCACCCTCCAGCTGGTGATGAGAATGGAGGTGTCTCCCCTGTGCAGAGATATTCCCAGCACCCAGCAGAGCTCTGCCTTCCCCCAGGAGCTGGACACACCAGGGATGGGGAGATAAACAAGGGGCAAGCAGTCAGCCTGGAAAACTGAGGGGTTCCTGGGCAGGCAGGGGGATCTGGGGGCAGAGGTAAGAGGATGGGACATGGAACATCAGTGGCTGGAGGCAGAGATGGTGAGAAAGCCCAGAGCAGCTCCTGTGCAACCAGAGGGAGCTGAAGGTGCAGGAACACAGTCAGATGTGCTGTAGGAGGGGTGGGAAGTTCAACTGCGAACACTTTCTGAGGGAAAACCAGGATCTGCATGTTTGAAATGCACTGTAAGGAAATTTTCATTTTGATAACATTCCAATTTTCTGCTGGAAAACCAGCCAGAAGCTCAGCTTCAGCTTCCTGCACATCGTGTCCCAGGAGATTGGACAGTTTGTCCTCAGGGACTCCAGTCCCCTGGAAGTGCCACACAGCAAGGCTGGAAAGCACCTCAGACACCTGGTCACTGCCTGGGGATCTCCTGCCCTTCTTCTCCTCAGAGAGGCTGGAGCCTGGGCCAGGGGATGGAGATGGAGCACGTGGGGAACATCAGCCCCCTGCAGCCCTTGGTGTCCCCACCACACTCAGGGTGTTCCTGGGAAAGCTCCCTGTGGGATGGGGCTGTCTGCCTCCCACAGCAGGGCTGACACCAGCAGTGTCACCTCCCTCTCCAGGGACTCTCTGGGGACCCTGGGGCACAGCAGCAGTCTCCATCCTGCCCGCTGCAAGGAGTGGTGGTTGGTGCCTGTGCAGAAACCATCCCCTCTTTGGAGGGGCTGGAGGGGCCAAACTCCCCAGGAAAGGGGCCACAGGAGCCTCTCCAGGTGTCTGTCTGGCCCCAGCAGAGCCCAGGTCGTGACAGGCACCACTGTTGGGCAGAGGTGCCATGGCTGTGCCCAGTCAAGGGGAGAGAGAGATCTCTGGGCATTTCCAAGCTCTTGGAGTTGCAGTGAGGCTGAAATGGGGGAAGGAAAAGGGTCAATGACAATTGAGGTGCTCTGGAACTTGCAACCCTTCCAGAGACAAAAGCAGGACATTGTTTTCACAGTGATGGGTGCACAAACACACAGGAGTTCCCATCTGAGAGTCACCCTTGGGGGGAGGCAGCAGACATCTCCTTTGGCTGCGTGCCCCAGCCTCCTGTGCCCTCACAGGAGCCACCACAGAGCATCCCTGCTGTCCCAGCCCTGCCCTGGCCCAGCCACACGTGGCTCTGTCCCCTTGCAGGGGGTGATGCCTGGAGTACCTCAGTGCTCAGCCCCTCACCCTCCCCTCACCAGGGAGATGTTCCTGTCTTTGCACAGCTCCAGGGGCTCTCCAGTCTGTGCAGCCCTCCATGAATCCTCCTGTCCTTAGGGGGACAGGAAACTGAGAGTGGCTTTCCAGTCTGCCAGATGTGGCTTTCAAAGACACCAAAGGTGACCAGTGAGATGTGCACAGCCTTGGGGGGAGCTGAGGAGGAGAGCCCAAGGCCAGGCTGGGCCCTGGTGACAATGTGGCACTCAGGGGCAGGAGCAGCAGACTCGGTGCTGCACTGGGTCCCTCAGCCCAGGAGGGGGGAGCCTGGCTGGGCTCCAGCAGCACCAGAACAGACCAGTGGTGGTGACAGCTCAAAACCACCCAAACCACAGGAAAATGGTGACAAACCCGCCCCCAGAGAGCTGTGCCCTCCTGTCCTGTGTGACTGATGCTTGATAGGACACCAAAATCTTATTGCTGAGGACAGAAAGCAAGATTGATTACACAAGTTGTATTATGAAACCAGCCTAAAAAAGCCCAAGTAAAACATGATGAGGCAGCACTAGTTTTGGAGAGAACACTGCTTTAATTTCATCTCCTTCCCTGAAGGTTCCTGCAATGTGCTTACAAGTCAGCCCTTGTGGAAAGCACAGTCTCATAGGGGCTTCCAAAGAGGCAAACACAGAGCTGGGGCTGCCTGGGGTAAAGTGCCATGGATCAGGGAATCAAGGAATCTCGGTAAAGTGCCATGGATCAGAGAATCACAGAATCCCCTGAGCTGGAAGGACCCACCAGGATCCCCCAGCCCAGCCCCTGTCCCTGCCCAGTTCCCCCAGCAGCCCCACCCTGGGCACCCCTGGCAGCGCTGCCCAAAGGCTCCTGGAGCTCTGGCAGCCTCGGGGCCGTGCCCATTCCCTGGGCAGCCTGGGCAGTGCCAGCACCCTCTGCGGGCAGAACCTTGCCCTGAGCTCCAGCCTGAGCTGCCCTGGCCCAGCCCCAGCCGTGCCCTGGCTCCTGTCCCTGTCACAGGGAGCAGAGACTGGAGATGCCCCTGCTCTGCCCCTTGTGAGGATGATGAAGATCCCAGTGAGGTCTGACCTCAGTCTCCCCTTCTCCTTGGCTGAACAAACCAAGTGACCTCAGCCACTCCTCCCTCATCAGGCTTCTCTTCTGCCCCTCCCCCACCCTCAAGGCTCCCTTTGGATGCTCTCTCTAATATAATGTCTTTTCCATATTGTGGTCTTTGTGTCGAGCAACCCAGTCCTTCAAGGCTCCATCCTCCTCGTGCCATCCTGGGAATTGCTCTTCACTTCCCATTTCAGTCCCCAGGTCAAGCCCCAGCCCTGATCTAACGCAGAGATGTGCTGGAAAACCCCAGACATTTGAAGGATTTCTAATATCAGCGAAAGACATTTCTCCTTTCCTTGCTTTTCTAGAGATTCAAAATGTTTTCAACATTTTGAAATGAAGGTGAATCCTCTCTCACAACCACTGCTCCTGTGTGTCAGACCTGGGGGATGGAGCATTCCAGCCTCAGGGGCTCAGATCTGCTCACTCAGAAGCTTTCTGCAGCTGGGGGTTTGTACCTGCTGCAAGGTGATGGCCATGTGTCTCCAAAGGCACCATTCCCAACTCAGACAGATGCTTTTGTGCTGCTGAGGTTGCTGTGTGCTGCTCTAAAGACTCTCAGTGTCTCTCAAAAGCAGACACACAGAGAGAAGCTGCAGGAGCCACAGCTACCTCACCAACACCTTGTTGTTCTCAGTTCACAGAATTTACAGAAACATTTATGTCCCAGCCTCCTCCTTTCCGTGTCCCAGCTGCCTTGGGACAGTCCCCTGCAGGTCATTGCCCAGCCCTCCGGGGGAGCTTGGAATGAGAAGGAAATCTCTGCATTGCCCCTGATTTTTCCCACTTGCCTGGGATGAGCTTCATCCCAACATTCCCCATCCTGGGGCCACACAGGGCAAAGCCACATCCCTGCGTGTCTGGGGAGTTCCTGCCTTGTCCAGCAGGGTCCTGGTGCTGCTGTCACCCTGGGGTACCCTCAGCCCCCTGTCCTGGCCCGTTACCCCCACCTGTGTGTGCCTGTCTCGGCCCCAGGGCTGCTGGGCAGCCTTCACACCCCCAGGGCTCCCTGAGTCCTGTTCCCTGCCCCAGCCCAGCCCTGGGGAGCAGAGGTGTCCACACACCCCCCTGTCATGCCCTGAACAACCTTTGATGCTTCCCTGCTGCTGGGGGTGCATCCCCAGGGGGTGCCCTGGCCCTCCTGCTTGCCCCTGTAACTGTACAAGAGGTGTGCAAGATATTTTAAACATCCTGGGAGAAGGATGTTGAAGATACCTCAGGGAAAAGGGCAGAACAAAAAGGATGAGTGTTCATAGAGATTCTGACAACCAATTCTTGGTCTCCATGCCATGGAAGCTGCTGCTGCTGCTGGGTTTATGCAGCAGCACCTCAGGGCTCCCCTTGTCTCCCATTATGTCTTCCCTCCTGCCTGACTGAGCTCTGCTCACTCATAAATTCCATCCCACTTGGAAAAGGGGTCAGATATGAGCTTAAAAGGAAAGTGTTAGACTGAGATGCAGCATGGCCAGGGAGTGGTTTAGGAACCAGCAATGGGTGGGTAAAGTCACCTCCTGTGGATGTCAGCACTTCAGGTCTGCTCTGCTTGTGCCACTCCTGCATTCTGATCCCCCCTTGCCCTTTGTGTCCCCTCTCTGCTCTCTGCAGGGTGAGGGGGTCACCATCAGCCCCCCTTGCAGGGAGCAGCAGTGCAGGTCAGATGGGACGTGGCTCTGAGCAGCCTGGTTCAGCTGGAGATGCTCCTTCTCGTGGCAGGAGGGTTGGACTAGATGGGCTTTAAAACTCCTTCCCAACCCCAGCTATTTCAGGATTCTGTGTTTTTCTGCTGTTCCCAATTACATTCCTAATTATTCTTGAAGGAGGGCTATTATACCTGAAAGCTCATCCACTTTTTTCCAGCTGTATCAACTCATCTAATAGAAATTATTATTGTTCTCCACGGGCCTTGCTTTTTTATTCCCTTAGATCCTGCCTACAAAAGGATCTAACATTAATGCTAATTATCCCTAGCATGAATTTTCTGGTGGAACAGAGCAGATGCAGGCAAGGAACAAGTGGAGGAAGGCTCAGATCTCTTTCCAAGCACCAGTTAACAGCCAGGGCTCTCCTGACAGGCACTCAGAGCAGTGCAGGGCTCCTTCTGCAGGGGCTCACAGACTCTCTGTTCCCACAAGTGCCCAGAACTGCCTGGGGGCCCTGGGGCTCTTAAGGTCCCCTGTGATTTACTCACTACCAGTGCTACTTGTTTTCCATAAAAGAAATAAACTAATTAAATGGGAAAATTATTAATAAAAATTAAAATGAAAAAAAAAATCTGGCTGTTTGTGCTCTGATACTCACCTGCAACATTTCTCAGTATTTCCTACGGCAGAATACTGTCCTCCCAAGTGGAGAGACATCAGATATGGTGCACAAGCCAGAGCAAAGACCAATCTCTGGCTCTGGTGGCTCCAGGCTGCAAAGGCTGCAGGCAAGAGCAGCACTCAGCAGTCCTGGGTGAAGTTTTTGGGCAGCCCAGCAGGGTCTGGCCACAGGCTTCCCATCTTCAAGGTAGAAGAGCTCCAGGCTCATTTATGAAGGGAAGCTCCAGAGGTGGGACCTTCTTGGAGTCAAAGCACCTTGAACTGGCAGGGCAGCTCCTGGGACACATGGCTGGGACCCCCGGGCTGCTCCTCTGTGCTCCCACTGCTCCTGCTGAGCCCACAGCACCTCCCACACACAGGAACACTTTCCCTGCCTTCCCCCTTTGTCCTGAAACTCAGCTCAGCTGCAGGGCTGGGTCAGACTCAGGGAAATGCTTCAGAGTGAGCAGGTGACCCCTGGTGCCCCCACTGCTGCCTGCAGATGTGGGAGAACCTTCCAGAAGGGCTGAGGGATCTCCAGGCACTGGGGTAGCACTGCTCATTTCTCAAATAATCCTTCCTAGGCTTGAAGGCTGGGAAGGTTTCCAGGGGCTCCTTTTCTTGGCCCAGAGCACTCCAATCAAGGGAAGTGGTTTTAGAGGGACAGCTCACACGGTGTCACTTGTCACCAGGGTGGTTGCCTGGAAATGTGTGCTGAGCTCAGCTCCCAGTTTGGTGTCCCTCATTTCTCACTGCATGAGCTGCAAGTGACAGCAGCCACTGCAACAATCCGAGCTCACAGGGAACGAGCTCTGAATGCCAATGTGCATCACCTGAAACGTGGAAGGGACAACCTGGCCTTGGCCACAGCTGTGAGCAGCCCCCAGGAGCTCCTGTGCCCCTAGCACAGTGCAGCCCCTCAGGAGGAGCTGAGGGAAGGCTGAGGCAGCCATCCAGATGTGGCAGGAGCACAGCTGGCTGCAGCAGAGCTGTGCACTGCCATGGCTGAGGCCCAGGTTCTGCCTGTCCCTGTTTGATCAGGTCAGTGCTCAGCTGAGGTGGAACAGGAGGATCCCAGAACCGAGCAGGGACAGACCCCAGTGGGGCAAACTTCACATTGCTCCAGGGAACACCAGGAATCAGGCCCAGCAATGGGGAAAAGCAACCCAGTCTGGAGCTGGGGGCTTCCCTTCACCTCCCCAAAAAACTGCATTTTGCTCAGGAGTGTCGCTGCTCTGGCTCCCTGCCCTGGCTGGCCCTGCCCGAGGCAAGGATTTGCTGCTGAGTTACAGCCTCAGATACTCTTGGGGCTCAAGAGTCTCTCTCCCTCAGCAGGGGGAGCATTCTAAACCTTTCAACATTTTTGTGAAGGTGGCTTTTATCCTGCAGCCAAAACAGGATCCAGGAGCTCAAAACCCGGGGCTGAAAACCACAATGGTTTGGAGATGACAGTGAGAAATTATTCCCCCCTGCCTGGACCGAGGTGATGCCTCTCATCTCGGATGTTTCTGTGCTCCAGCAGCCTCTGTGGGACCCTCCGGGCGGCCCGGGGTGACACGGGGTGTGACAGGCCGAGTCTGCTCCGGGATGGCCTCTAAAGCTGATCCTGTGGCCAGCACAGCTCGGAGACCTTCAGCATCGCTAGCCCAGATTGTGTGCTCAAAACACACAAAACACACTTCTGCAGCCAGTGAACAGCTCCTGCCCACAGCCCGCCAGGGAACTGCTGCCCGCTGTCCCTGCTGTCCCTCCCGTCCCTGCTGTCCCCCGTCCCCGCTGTCCCCGCCGGCTCTGGCAGCTGCCTGGTGCCATCTCGTGGTTAAATCCCTGTTCCAGCGCTGCCTCCTGTCCCCTCGAGACGAAGGAGCCGCTCTGGCCCCATTTCCAGGCTGTGGCGGGCCCAGTTCGGTGCTGCCCGTGCGGAGAAGCCGAGCAGGGAGCGGCCTTCTCGGCCCTGCTGCCCGGGGGGAGGCCTCGCACCGGCACCACCTCCCGTTCTCTCAAGTGAAATCTCCCGTTCCTGCAGGAAAACACCTCAGGAGAAATCTCCCGTTCTCGCAGGACACCTCCCGTTCCCGCAGGAGGACACCTCCCGTTCCCTCAGGAGAACACCTCCCCCCGTTCCCTCAGGAGAAACCTCCCGTTTCCTCAGGGGAAATCTGTCGTTCCCGCAGGAGAAATCTCCTGTTCCCTCAGGAGAAATCTCCCGTTCCCTCGGAAGAAATCTCCCGTTCCCTCAGGAGAAATCTCCCGTTCCCTCAGAACACCTCCCGTTCTCTCAGGAGAAATCTCCCGTTCCCTCAGGAGAAATCTCTCGTTCCCGCAGGAGAAATCTCCCGTTCCCTCAGGAGAAACCTCCCGTTCCCTCAGGGGAAATCTGTCGTTCCCTCAGGAGAAATCTCCCGTTCCCTCGGAAGAAATCTCCCGTTCCCTCAGGAGAAATCTCCCGTTCCTGCAGGAGAAATCTCCCGTTCCCTCGGGAGAACACCTCCCGTTCTCTCAGGAGAAATCTCCCGTTCCCTCAGGGGAAATCTCTCGTTCCCGCAGGAGAAATCTCCCGTTCCTTCAGGAGAACACCTTCCGTTCTCCCTCGGGAGAACCTCTCGCTGTGCTTCGCTCCCAGCTGGACCCTCCTGCCCTGACCCGGGTCAGCTCCACCTTGCCGGGCAGCTCCGAGGAGGGGATGGGAGATGCAGCAGTGTTCCATGAACTGGGAAAGGTGAACATCCCCAGAGCTACGGAGGGCATCCGCAGGAAGGGGGGGGCCCTGTGTGTCCCCATTAAAAGTGACTAAATTAAGGGAAAGTTGTCCTGTAATAATCTCCCCTTGCCCCCTCCCCTGTTTCATGCAGAACCCGGATTTTCATCCTGGGTTTCCAGGTCCCAGTGTTCCACAGGAGTGCCTTTTTCTGGGTCAGATGTTGACTGGGACTGCAGTTATCTAAACAGTGGGTGTATGTGAGGAGCTTTTCTGAATCCCAACCAAAAGTTCCCTTCAAGCCTTAAAAGGAGAGAACATTCCCAGTGAGCCCCTGTTGTGTTAACTCCTCTCAGCTCTGGCAGTCCCACATCCCTGCACTAGGCAGGGTCACAAAGCAGATTTTTCACTCTGAGCCATCCCCTGCGTCCCTCAGGGTGGATCCTGAGGAGCTCTGCAGAGACAGCTGACAGCACATCAGTGCTGAAATGTGCCTCATGAACAGAGCAGGTTCTCAGTGGGAATTTTATTGTCCTTTTAAGGCTGGAAGGGAATTCAGGAAAGCTCCTCACGCCTCCCCACTGTTTAGAGAGGGTTTGCATTGACTGTGTAGGAGAGCACCCTAAAATTCACATGGAGCAATTAATTACTTGATCTGCCTGCACTAATGAGCTTAAATCACCAACCCATTTACCTTGAGTTTTGCTTTGGCTTGTGTTTCTTAGTTATTGTCCTGGGAAGTTCAACTCCAGTGGATTTGGATCGATGGGACAGCAATGAAACATTCATTGAATGGCAGCACAGATCAGTCTTGGTACTGAACAATCTGTTTCTCCCAAAGTGAAAAAAACATTCCATCTTTATAGGTAAGAAAAACAATTTATAGATCTCACCAAACTGCAATTTCTTTTTCTCTCTCTGTGTTATTAAAAAAAAAAAAAATTACTGTATTTTTCCCCCATAGTCAGGAGCTGTATTCAAATGGAAATTTGGTTCAAGTACTGAGCAATGATGTCATTCACCAGAAAATGAGAGAGAATATTCTGGACATATGCAAGCACTTGCCAAGATTTGGGATTACATCTGAAATGGCTGAATTCTGAGTCCTTGCTATCCAGAGGTATTAAAAAGTCAAAACTGCAGCCACCTGCCCTAGTCCCCCCCACTTAAAGGGCTCAGGGTGATTTCAAAGCCCCCTGTGCTCTTTGCTGGAGAGGGATCTGGGGGCAGCTGGGATGGGCAGCACCTCCAGCACCCTTTGCAGGAACCCAGAGGCCAGAGAGGGGCTGAGGGAGCTGGGGAGGGTCTGGAGCCCCAGGAGGGGCTGAGGGAGCTGGGCAGGGGCTC
Source organism: Melospiza melodia melodia (assembly GCF_035770615.1). Taxonomy (NCBI): domain Eukaryota; kingdom Metazoa; phylum Chordata; class Aves; order Passeriformes; family Passerellidae; genus Melospiza; species Melospiza melodia. The sequence goes on from NC_086215.1 coordinate 2,867,922, forward strand.
AGCCTGGAGCAAAGGAGGCTCAGGGGGCCCTTGTGGCTCTGCACAGCTCCTGACAGGAGGGGACAGCCGCGGGGGTCGGGCTGTGCTCCCAGGAACAGGGACAGGAGCAGAGGGAACGGCCAGGGGAGGTTCAGGGTGGACATTGGGGAAAATTTCTTTACTGGGAGGGTGACCATGGCCTGGCACAGCTGCCCAGGGCAGGGGGTCCCTATCCCCGGAGGAATTTCAGAGCCAGGTGGATGCAGCACCTGGGCACAGGGGGCAGCGGTGCCCGGGCAGTGCTGTCGGACCCGATGGCTTTAAAGGGTTGCTCCCACCTGAGGGACTCTGACCCTCCCTGTGGGTGCGGGGGCACAGGGAGCGCTCTGAGATCCAGTGAGAGCCATCCCACCCGAGGGCCCAGGCTCTGTCACCAGGGATGGGCTCCTCCTGCCCCCTCGGCTCTTCATTGACTGAAGGAGGAGCTTCACTTCCCCCACTCCCACCTCCCACTCAGCAGCTGAGGCTGGGCAGGAGCGAACCGCTCTCCTTGGTGCTGTTCCCACATTAGGAAAGAAAAAGTGACGAAGGCAACAGCCTTCCAATCCTGCAGGAGCTGCATTTTTTGACACTGGGTAAATATAAATGCCAAAATTAATTTCTCTGGAAAGAATGAGCAGCACACGATCCTACAATGTTACAACAGAGAATGACTTGAACTTGAGAGGCAGTGATGGATCTTGCCCTCCCATCTAGAACTAAAAGCAGCTCCTTTCAGCTCATTGAACATGGAGGAGGATCCATCGATGCAGCAGCGTTCAGCTGTTTGAAGGTGAAAGAGGCAGCAGGGTAACCAAGCCACACAAACTCATGCAAAACACCTGATTGAAATAAATCTGATTGGAACAAACTCTGCTGTGCGCTTTGTAGCTGCTGTCCTTCTTCAGCACTCCGAAAGCTGGAAAAGTGCCACCACGTGTTTGTGCCACAGGGATCTCTCCCACAAGGACGGTTCAGGATTGTAGTGGTGTTCGCAGGGGTCTTAGGATGAGGGAAGAGACGAGAATGTTGACTCCATGTTTCAGAAGGCTTTATTTATTATTTTATGATATATATTATATTAAAACTATACTAAAAGAAGAAAGGATTTCATCAGAAGGCTAGCTAAGAATAGAAAAGGAATGATAACAAAGGCTTGTGACTGACTGAGACAGTCCAGACAGCCAGACTGTGATTGGCCATTAATTAGAAACAACCACATGAGACCAATCCCAGATGCACCTGTTGCATTCCACAGCAGCAGATAATCATTGTTTGCATTTTGTTCCTGAGGCCTCTCAGCTTCTCAGGAGAAAAAATGCTAAGGAAAGGATTTTACAGGAAATATCATGGTTACAAAGGGCGGGGTGACTCTTGAGGATGAGGTGACCCTTGGTGCCAGTGTCACCCTTGGAGCTGCCTCTTTTCACGGGTTCCCCCTGCCCTTGGCCATCCGGGGGTGAATGGGCTGCTCTGCTCTGGTACCACTGCATAGGAGGGTCCCTCCTCATGTGGGCAGTGCCCAGCAGTGCCAGAGCACCAGGAGTGGGTGTCCCGTGGGCAAACAGAGCTCTCAGTGAGCAACCTGGGAGCTTCCTTCCTGCTGGGGCACATCCAACCTCCACCATCCACGCCTGTGTGCTCTCCTGCGGCACAGCTCAGGGACATTTCCCCCGGTTAATTCGTTCAGAGCCATTTCCCCCAGTTAACTCATTCAGGGCCATTTCCCCTAATTAACTCATTCAGAGACGTTTCCCCAGTTAACTCATTCAGAGCCATTCCTCCAGTTAACCCATTCAGGGCCATTTCCCCTAATTAACTCATTCAGAGACATTTCCCCAGTTAATTAATTCAGACCCATTTCCCCAGTTAACCCATTCAGGGCCATTTCCCCAGTTAACTCATTCAGAGCCATTCCCCCAGTTAACTCATTCAAAGCCATTTCCCCTAATTAACTCATTCAGACCCATTTCCCCTAATTAACTCATTCAGAGCCGTTTCCCCCCAGTTCACCCAGTCCCCAGTGCTGCTGGCACAGCTCTGGCCCAGGAGCACCCCCGTGCCTCACACCGAGCACACAGCACTTGTTCCCCCAGCACAGATTGTCTCTCCTCGAGGAGAACAGATGTTCTGGGTACTTAAAAAGAATCTGTTAATTTGCTGTGACTTACAACCCGTGCAATTTAAAACCAGCTTTCCCAGAGCTGCAGCACTCAGCCTCAGGAGCTCTCAGCTCATCGATCACCCCAGGGGAAATGTGCAGTTATTCTGCTGTTCATCTTCATAGCCACATCCCAGGCTGACAAATGTGCCACGGAGAGTGAACAACTGCTGCCTCCATCACCTCTCTGGAAATGAATCTGGGACCTGTTTTGTGGCACCAGATAGGAGGGAGCTTGGCCACGGCCCTGGGGGAGCAGGGGCAGCCACGGGCGGCGGCTCCTCCAGGAGAGCAATGGGAGGCTCCAGCAGGTTTGGAAGTGGGTGATCCTGGAGGTCCTTGGGAGATTTGTCTGTGCTTGGTGCTGAGCAGGCACTTCTGGCTACAAAATTCCCGGACAAAAAAGACCCTAAATCCAAATCCAGAGGCAGCATCTGCCTGACTGCATCCCAACGGGGGAGAGGGAGGAATAGAATTATTAGAAGACACAAAAGCACAGGAGATGCAGCTCTGCAAGTGTGCAGAGGACCTGTGAGGATCTGGGAGATTGATGGTTTAGTAATTTTTATTTCATGTCTATTTTCCAGTGCAAACCACTTCACACTGGTCTGTTCTGTCAATATTTCACTATTAAATGTCCTTTAAAATTATTCTCATTCCCTGTTTGTTCTTCTTCACTGTTTTGTGGGGTGTTCTTGCCAGGAGAAGGGATCCTGGAACGAGTCCATGCTCTCCTTCCTGAGGAGCCAGGGGAGGAACTTGACAGGGGAGCAGGAGCTTGTAACAGGAGCATTGCCCAGCTCGCAGCTGAGCCTCTCAGGGACCCAGAGCTCTGTCCCTGACCAGCCTCACCTGGGGCACACCCTGCTCCTGCAGCCCCAGCTCAGCTCTGGCCCTCAGCCCTGTCCTGAGTCATGCTGCTGCCCTGGCTGCCCTGGGCTCTGCCTGCCTGCCCAGCTGCAGCTCCCCTGCCCCATCCCCACGGAGCTGCTGGGCTCTGTCTGACCCTGCATCCCCTCTCCAAATCCGGCCTCTGAGCTGCAGGTTGATTCCCTCAGGACCTCAGCCCTGCCCTGTTGGGAACGATGAAAGTTTGACAAGAAAGTCTCACAGATATGGATGCTTGGCAGAAAGATTTTTAAATGTAGAATCTGAAGAAGGAATAGAAATGAAAGCAAATATTGATATAGAAGAAAAGAACCAAGGAGGTAAAGGGTGTGTTAGTTAGAAGGGGTTTTTATGGCTTAGAGCAAAGGATAAACCCACCCCAAACAAGAAGATGTTTTTACCAAGCAGAAAGATAGCACAGGCAAACAAGCCTGCTGATGTAGCAAGTAGAAAAAAGGTCTCAGAATTTTCCACTGCAAGAAAACTGAAAAACAACTTCTAGCTTAAACTGTAATTTACAGACTTTTAGTGGTTGGAGAACAGTAACATGAATATGGTAATTACAGTAGTTATGATGGGCTATAGGTAAAAGTTAAGGTATAGATTGGTTCTACTGTATTCAGATACTCAGCAAAGAAAAATTGTAACCAAACCCAAAGGGTCTCCAGGCCTGCCTGCAGCTGGAGCTGACAGCTGTGGGCACAGCTCTGTCACCCACCACCCTGGGCTGCTGTAACCTCTTGGATGGAACAAACTGCATTTTGTATACAATAAAGTGCATTTTGGAGAGCTGCCTGGAGTCCTGCCTCTCTCATTCAGGCTCTTACACTGCCCCTCATGAAAATCTCCATGAACTTGCCCAGGGATCTGACTCCTGCCCATCCCAGGAGCAGCGGGGCCCCCTGAGCCCCCAGCACCTTCCTTGGCAGAGAAACAGCAGAGGCAGCTCCAGGGCAGAGCTGTTCCCTGGTGAGGGTGGCTCAGGGGGCACTGCTCACCCAAATTCTGATGGCACATGTGGGGCCACCCCAAGCCCAGAGCCACAAACACACCCGGGCTGCTGCTCCCTGCTGCTTCCTACCTTGGTCCCACACAGCAGCTCGGGATGAGCAAACTTCCATCAGAGAAAACTCCGGGTACCTCGAGCAGAGCCTGAACTCAGAGCTACCAGTTCCTTTCTTGCTCAAGCTAAAGGAGTTTTGTCCTGTTAGGGCAGAAATCAGGGAATCAGGAAACACAGCAGGATTAGCTTAAGCCTCTTCCACTCCCATTAGCAATCTTATTTATCCTTTTAAATGGCCCCAGTAAAAGGGACAGTTGAGTGCTGGGAGCTGCTGGCATGCCAGGGATCCCATCTTCTGGGCCTGTTGGCTTTAAATTATCCACTTTACACATTTAGATCTTCAAACAAATCCCAACTTCTATCTAGTAGCACTTGAGGGCATCTGATCTGTTCACTGAAACCTCTGCTACAGCAAATCCCCAGCAAAGTCTCAGCCATTCTCACCATCAGATACTGAGAGCTCTGTTTCTTACTTTGGTTTATCTTCACATTTTACCACTGGCCAAGAGTTTATCCAATGTCCAGTCCCACTGTCATTCCATGTCTTTGGCTTTTGCTTTTTCCCAAGGCACAGATTCACTACAAATTCACTAATTCTCCAGCAAAGATTTTTCTGCTTGTTTTTTTTTTGGTGAGTGAGGGGTGGGTGCAAGGTTAGAAAATCTCAAAGGACATCAGGGCAGGTCAAAGAAAAGGACATATGGAGTGTGACAATGGGATTTTCCAGTGTGAGGCCTGGCCTCATCCTGGTCTCTGTGCTTGTTTCCCTTGGCACAATTCCTGGTGGTCTCTGGTTGGTTTGGAGGTGGGTTGGAGCTCCAGAGAGCATCAGCAGGTCCCAGTCCCAGCTGTCAGTGCCCCCTCACCAGCACACCCCTGGGACCCCAGTCCCTGGTGCCCCTTTGGGCTCTCACCATGGGCACTGCCAAGGGCTTGTCCTGGGAGGAGCCCAGTGCCCACCCAGCCCCCAGAGCCCCTTTCCCCCAGGAGAAACCAATCCCAGCTGGAGCTGCTGGCACAGGTGGGATCCCTGAGCAGAACCTGGTGCTGGCATTGAGGCTGCTGGCACAGACACCCTGAGCTGGGCTGCACCTCCTGGGGGGGGAACCCCAACCCCAAGGGACAGCTGGGGGCCTCTGCTGCACAAAAACAGAGACAGGAGCAGTTCATAGCCCTGGCAACTGAGTGTGGGACACAGGATACTCTGGGAAATGCTCTGGGGGGCTCTGAGTGCCCCAGGGATGTGGGGTGTGGAGCTGTCCTGCTGCTCAGTTCATATGGCTGAGGGCAGGGATGGATGGGATGTTGGGAATTAGGAATTGTTCCCTGGGAGGCTGTGGCTGCCCCTAGATCCCTGGCAGTGCCCAAGGCCAGGCTGGGCAGGGCTGGGAGCACCTGGGACAGTGGGAGGTGTCCCTGCCATGGCAGGGGTGGCACTGGATGTCCCTTCCAACCCAAACCATTCCATGATTCTGTGGGATCTGTCAGACACCCCTGCTGGGAGCCAGGTCACTTCCATGGATGTTTCCCCCCTCACAATGGCACTGGGGATGTCCCAGTCACAAGCTTGAAACACAGAAAATATAAAAAAACCCAGACACTTTTTTTCCCCTAAAGGTTGTTTTATTGTAAAACCATAAATACAACACTGACATGAAAATCCTCAAGCAACGGATGCTTTCTTACAGTTACAGTTTGTCTTCTGCCTTGGCATCAATTCTGAAAAGAATGTTGCAGAAACATGTCTCTAAGGTATTTCCAAATAACCGAACTCTGGCCTGGAGCTCGGCCCCTTTGGAAGCTAAGTGGAACTATTCCTCCTCTCGTGGAATATTTCCATTCAGACAGCAACAGACTTGTAAAAACAGCAACATTTAAACACCTTGATATTTTTTTTTCTTTAATAATCCTTTTCATTTGACGTCAGTCTAAGTTTCAAACAGCACTGAATTTATTTAGCTGAAAAAAAAACCCGAAACAAAACAAAAACAAAACAAAATCCTAAAAAGAAAAAAAAAAAAACCTCAGAACTTGAGTTGGCCTCAAGTGTTCGCATATCACAATGAAAATCAGCAACTCAACCCCGTGCAATATTGCTCTCTAGTGAGTCATTTGATCCACACCAACAATACATGAGACTTCAAACAGGTTTTGTTTTGTTTATTAACACAGCAAGTGTGACATTAGATAACCTTTTAAATACAGTACATGGTACAGCGCGGGGCCAGCTGCCCGCACGTTTCCCGTTATGAAGACAAAGCCAGCGGTGGCGGTTTATAAAAATATTGTGTTGCTACAAAAGTATAAATTAATGCTACCGGTATTAAGAAATATTAAACACATAAAACTTATAAGGATTAAGAAAAATATTCATTAATACCTGTAGAAAACTCTGGCCTAAAAAAGATATTTTTTGTATATTTTTTGTATATTTTTTTTTGTATTTTTTAAGATGACATGGTCGCACTCGCAGCGCGGGTGCTCTGTGGTATTGCCTAGAACATCTGCATCTACAGAAAGGAAGGAAATGCACACGAGTTACTGAGGGCAGGGAGGGCCAGGAGGGGCAGGAGAACATTAAATCCTTTGCTTGATGAAACGAGTTCAGCTCCCAGGAGGAGGTTTGGGAAATGGAACTCACGAGTGAGGAACAGCTTCTCTTTTCAGACTGGCTGCAAACAAGGATCTCCTGATGGTTGGCTGTCACCATGACACTGTCTGGCTACGGCGTGGACTACAATCCTCACGGCCTGGGCAGAGTGTCCCCCCACTGACAGCCTGGGCTGCCACCTGCCACCACTGGGCAGGTCATCCACTACCAGCTTTCCTTCAAACAATTCAGAAAAAGGAGTATTAAAGTACCAGCAAGCTTCAAGGGACCATGGAAAACAGCTCCTAAATCTGCTGCTCCTTCCAGAACACATCTCCTTCCTTGAGGGGGAAGGTCCTACACAGCAAGGGGAAAAGTTATCCCTTCTCCCACACCCCCAGCCCACTGAAGAAACAATCCCAGCCTATCCACAGACACTGCAGAGACTGCCACCCCTGGGAGGTGAGAACAAGGATTTGAGGCCAGTGAGGCTGGAAGTGCCTTTTTAAGGAGCTTTGGTTGTAAAAAGCAAGGGTTGGACGTGTCATCAACAATATTCCTACAATATTCCCATCATTAAGCCTGAGTTGCTCATCTGGGTCCCACTGTCAGGGATGCTACATAAAATCCTGCCAGTCATCATTCCTTGTTTCAGGAGCCAAAAATTCCAACTCAGCTGCCTATGGATAAGGAACCCCTCAGGGTCTATGGATACACCATTGTCTATGTGAGCAAAACTCTCCTGTCGAGTTACAAAGGACTCAGAACAGGAAAAACCTCAACTAAGCAGCCAAACTAAACCTGAAATTAAACAGAAATCCCACAAACATTCAACAGATACAATTAAATTTCAGGACAACCCACTGTCATTGGTTCACCATTTCTGGCCTAGCGTAAGCAGACTGTCCCAGGAGCTCAGCTGGGCCTCAGGGTTTGCTCAGGGACACTTCCAGAAGCGCCAGGAGGTGACAGAGCAGTGAGGGGACAGGTCCCACACACACAGGGAGTTCTTATTGCTACAGAGCGACAGCGTCAGGTCTGACAGGGCACGGGGCTCAGCTGGAGGCTCTGGGCATTCCCAGGGGATCCCAGGCCATGGAGCAGCAGAGGAAAGCTCAGCAGGAGCAGCAGACACTGAACACCCTCCCCACACTGATCCCACAGGACATTTGCTCCTCCACTGGCAGCTTCCCCTCTGCCGCCTCCCTCCCTGCAGGAACTGGCTGAGGGATGCACTGAGAGCTGGCAAGGCCTTGCTGCTGGTGATGAGGAGGAAAAGGCTCTGTGAACCCTCCTGGAGGGCTCTGGGCAGGAACCTGGCACTTCCCACCCCTACACCCAGTTCCTTTTCTCTTGGCAAGGTCCAGCCAAGTGTTTATGGAGTGAGCTTCACTCTGCAGCCTTGTCTTCAGCAACAGGGCTCAAAACCTTCCCCTCAGACCCCTCCCAGAGGAACAGAGCTCTCCTCCCTGAAGAGATTTCCCAGAATCTGCCTTTAGTATATATTTTTTTTTTCCATTACTCCTAATTACTCCATAGGGAACAGCTTGTCCCTTCCTGTGTGAATGCTCACAGGAGCCTCTGCCTCTCCCTCAGCCAAGAGGTGCCATCAGCAATCCAAGCCTCTCCTCAGCACAGAGCAGCACTCCCAGCCTTGGAGAACCTTCCTGGCTGCTCTTTTAATGCATTTTGATTCACCAGTAACATGGTGCTGCCTAGAAATGCCCAGGGCACTGTGGGAGCAGCAGGAGGTTCCAGTCCCCTGTCCTGTGCTCACCATGGCCAGAATGGAACTGGGTCCTCTGAGCAGACTCAGCCACCAACACAAACATTTTTGGTAATTCCTTCCCATGCTAAACCTTCTGGGTTATTGCAGACAGTTGGAGAAAAACCACCCAACCCACCTGAGCCATCTCACTGGACACTCCAATGCCACAATTTAGAGCTCAAGTCATTTCCAGAAGTGTCTCCCCTCTATTTTCAGTCATTGCCAGGTTCTGAGAGCATCTGCTGCAAATTCATTTGCAAAAGTCACATAAGGGTCATGACTCCCTGAGCTGCTACTGGACATCCTGTCTGCCCAGCAAGCACAGATAAACCAGTGCAGGTGCTTTGTGTGGACACTTAAACCAGTTCAGCTCAAGTTAAACTGGCTTAACCAGCAATGAAGGAACAACTGAGTTAGGCAAAACCTGAGCCCACAGTCAGCTGTCACAGAAAGTTTTACAGATTGCACCAGTTCAAACCCACCCACAGCAGTTTCCTCAGCACAGACAGAGAGCTTGGACAGAAAGGGAAGCTCACCTCCATTCCAACTCAAGCCAGGTGCAGGACAGCAAGTCCATCCTGCAAGCCAAACACAACCACTGCCTACTGAGAGGCAGGAGAGCTCCTTCCTGACCTCCTGGCTGCTGCTCCACACAGAAACAACCTCCTCAAGAGCTCTGCCTCTGTCCCATCCTCTTCACTAACAAGAGTGTTCAGACAGGCCCTTCCCTCTTGGGGCTCACCTGGTGCTGCTTGCTCCCCATCTGAAGGTCAGAATGCTCCCAAAGCAAACTGTGAAGCCAGGAAGAGTCTGCAAGGTCAGGCACAGTCAGCAGCAGAACAGGTGGATGCCTGAAGGCCACACACCATTCCTGCACCCTGACACATTTCACAAGGGAGATTAAAGAAAACCAACAAGCAGAAGGCAAGTTCTCAACATGACCCACCAGAGGATGATCCCAGTTCTGAGGATTTCTCCTCCCAGCTCCAAGGGAGCAGAACCTCACAACAGCCCTGGCCAAACTCAGAGCCTCTCCTGAGCAGTGTCCCAGCCCAGGACCAGCAGAGCTCCCTACAACACCCTGGCTGCTCCTCACCTCTGGGGCACCAAACAGCAGGAACAGAGAGTTTCCAAATTTCAGACCTTGGAAAAGTACTTTTGCTCCTCAGAATGTGAATTCAAGCCTGGAAGAAGGAAGAAGAGCAAAAACTTGGCATTTAAGGTAACTGCATGTGCTCCAGATATGCTTCTCTGCTTTTACTGAGGCCCAAGTGACCCAGAGAGAGCCTGGAGCAGCCCAGCACAAGCAGCTCCTCTGAGCTGGGCACCCTGCAGCCATGTGCAAGTCAGGAAAAGCTGCACCTTCCTGCACTGAGTCTCTGGAGAAGGGGCCAAGCAGCCCCTCTCCTCACCACCTCTGAGAAGGCTCCACTTTAGGCCCTTAGGTTTTCTCTTGCTTTTGCAGCTGCTGAGTTTTTAAGTCTTTGGGAGAATCTCATCTGCCTGACTTCACTGCTTAACACCCATCATTAGTGCAACTCCAAGTGAAGTTGCCTCAGAGGGGCAGTTTTTGGGATGGGGGAGAGGGCCAGTCCATCCCTCTCTTTGGTCAGCACCACCAGCAAACGCCAGCTCTGGTGCCAAACCCACAGTGTGAGAAGGGAAAGGGGAGGTGGGATGGGAGGTAGGGGTGGCTGTGGCCTTCCTGCATGCAGGCCCTCAGTCTGCACCACTGCTGGGCACAAATCCCTGCACTTTGCCCAACTCAGCTCCAGGGATTTACAGCTGTGCTAACTCTGCCCACTTCTCACCAGACAACGTGAGCCCGAGTTCACAAATTCCACAGAAATCATCTACATGTCCCTTAGCAAAGGAGGGCTGGGGCTGGAGCTGTCTTTCCAAAGGAATCCAAGGGCTCTGCATGTTCCCCTGAGCACCAAAGAGCTCTCAGGGTCTCAGGTGAGCCACACAAAAAGGTGTAACGTGCCATTAGGAGAAGGAGCTGCCAATCCTGATCCCTGTGCCATCAGCTGAGCTGTGTGGTACCTCTGTGCCCACAGCTAATCCTCTCTGGGACATGCACCAGCCAAGTTTTCCTGCTGCAGGTACCAGTGGGCCTGGCACACATCTCACTCACTCAGGGTTCATTTCTGTCTGCCACAGGTTTCTCCTGCCCTGGTGGCTGGGCATGCAGGATTTGTACAGGAGAAAACAAAAGCAGCAAGAAGGAAAGCTGGCCCTACAGCAACCCCTCCATCAGCCACTGACAGGGAAATCAGGAGTCCAGGAGCCTCTGCCTTGGCAGCTCCTGTTCATGTGGCAGGCCGTGTGCTTTAGGCAAAAATTAACACTTCAGGAGACAATGGTTTTGGTCTGATGGCAGTAACAGTGCTGAGAGGTCAACCCAAACACCAGCCTCAAGGCAATGGAAGGTTGAAAGGGCTGGAAAGGGCAAGACAGCTGGTGCCAAGGTCTGTCCTCGTGAGCCTGGCGTGGGGAAGGGTCCAGTGTGCAAACTGTGCCCCTGAGTCCTGTGGCAGTGCAGTGTCAGGGAGTGCCTGTGAGGTTCAAGGCATCTGCACACAAAGCCTGAGAGATTGGGTTTGCTATTTCTCACGTCTTGCAACTTGCAACTTCTCTTACAGCCAGAGCAGGGCAGGTGGGATCCTGGTTTAACATCTGCTCAACAGCAGCACTGCAGAGAGGGTCTCCAGTTTCCCCCTGCATTGCCAGCCAGCAGCAAACTCCCTGTGCTGCTGAAGGGCTCCAGCCTGCTCTCAGCAGGGCCAGTCCTCCTCCTGACCCTCCCACACCACTGGGACCGCAGCTCCAGAGCTCCTGGAAGCCCAGGAGCTGAAAAAAGAAGAATTTGCTTCAGTTTTCCTCCAGGAGACAAGTCCCAGCAGTGAAAAATGCACAGTTTGGCACCAGAGGTTGGGAATTGTCCAAGAGGCACCAAAGCTGGCAGAGCCTCTCCAGCAGCCCAGGAGCTGTGCCTGCAGGAGCTCTGGCCTTGGGGACAGCAGAGTGACCAGATGGTTTGGGGTTATGGGGATCTCTAATTGCATTTGGGGTGAGCCAGTTACGTGTGAAAGTTTCGGGGCCCGTGGCCTTCCTGGCCAGAACAGGTCAGCAACAGAACAAGTAGTGTAATGCACTGTAGGTATCAAAAAGACATTCGTGCCACTAGAGGAAACCATTCCAAACAAAAAGGGGAAGATATTCTTTGCACTCAATCAGGAGCACTTACATTCAGAAGGATCTTTGAGCCCATGCACTTCTCTAAGCTTCCTTCAAACCCCAGTTTGACAAAACTGGTGAGCTTTGTTCCCCTGAAAAATCATACACCTTGGTTTGTCCTTGGCCTTGGGAAGGGTGGTTTGTGTGTCACTGAGACACTTCTAAACAAAAATCTTTAGGTACAAGGGTTCTCTGGCAGACCTGGCAAGCTTACTGGTGGCCCACAGCCACCTGTGCTGTCACCATTTGCTTTTCTTGGTTTCTAGGCTTTGCCACATAAACAACTGCTGAGGTTCCCATAAGAACATCATTTAATTGCAAATGGACTACTCTAGAACAAGTCTGAGAACACTTGATGTACAAAATTCACAGAAAAGAAAATTAACACCGGGAGTTCAGAAAAGAAGTTCTGCTGTAAAAAAATATAAAGCCAAGAAACGTAACAACTTCTGACAGTTTCTGCCATGAACCATTTCTCTTAGTTTGAAATCAAACTTATAATCACTTGCTGCCATGTTAAACTCAAAACTGGGAGTAGAGACAAAGGAGTAACTTTTGTTTTTTGGGAAAAAAAAAGGATATGGAAAGGTTAAAAATAAAATTAAGAATCAAAAACCTTAAAGCCTCCCTTCCTGATTTCTAAAGATGCCGGTGTTGGTGGAACACAGCTGCCCTGATTCACGCACCATGCCAAGAAGGCTGCAGCCAAGTGCCCTCAAGGTGTACAGTTATTCAAAGGAGCAAAGTCCAGTGCAGAACTGGTCTGGTCAATGGAGTCTGATTATCCATGGCAAGATGGCCCAGGGGACAAGAGGAAAGGTGGGGTGGAGGAGAAACAAAAGAAACTTCAAGTCACTTTAGATCTCAGCTGCCTGAAGACTTTAGAACATCAGCCTCCCATTCGTCTGCCCACTTGAAAACATTAGAAAGTCTGTCAAGTCCACACACTATCTATGGAAAGGAGCACATTCCTGGCAGAGGGCTGTCTCTCTCCTGTGCTCAGCTTTCCTTTCAAACTTAATTTTATATATATTTATATTTTTATATATATATAAAAAAGCACTTGGTTTCCAGGGGCATTCATAATGAGGTCCACAGTGTTTAGAACTTAAATTTCTTTTTCTTTGTTTGGAACAGTGTTTTAAAGTTTTGTTAATTAAAGTCTTAAAGCATGTTGGACTTCAAAAACATGAGTTTGTTCATGTCTTCTGGACTGAGTAGCCGCCTCCTTTTGATCAAGAGTGCCTGCTCACACATATTTACACATTCGCTCCTGGCACCCACAGCAGGCACTGCTAAGAGCCAAAAGGCCAGCTTGGCTAGTTTCGTATGCTTTTGGGTAACACACGACCAGTACTGAAACAGGTCAGGGGTGGCCTGGAAGAGAGGTTCTTGCAAATAATCATAGACTTCACTTTTCCCAAACCAATCTTCTTCCTGAGCTGCTGTGGCCTCCCCTGCTGCACGAGGCTTCTTGGTTGAAGGTTCAAATTCTGCTTCTTCTGCCCAGGACTCTTTCACCTCATTGATGAGCTCGCAGACCTTGCCAATGATCTCTTCGTGCTGGTAGGGCGGGACGGGCCGCAGCTTCTGCTGAGGGTCCAAGATCATGGCTACCTTGTGTGCCGAGTGAACTTTGAAGTTCTCCTTCAGCGCCTCCAAGAAGAGGTGACAGAGTTTGCTGACCACGCCAGCGTCGTTGGCTTTGGAAGTGAACAGTTTCTCCAGTTTGACGTAGGTGGGCAGCACCAGCTGCAGCGTGGGCCGGTTCTCGTTGCTCAGCTCGATCACGGCCTGTTTCACTGGCGCCAGGATGGCTGCCAGGTTGCTAAGCAGGTGTTTGTTCAGGTTTTGGATGAGGTTCATCTTCTTGGCCCTGCTGTAGAACTCACAGATCTGCTCGTAGCGCTCGTGGACGAGCAGCAGGGAGTCGGTGACCGAGTTCCAGCAGGGCGGCGGGGAGGTCTCTTCCAGGGAGCCAAAGGTCTCCTTCGAGAGGCCCGTGGACCCCGCCAGGTCTTCACAGACATTCAGGAGCTCGATCACCTCGTGCATGTTGCGAGCCTGTAGCGTTCTCTTGTTGAGCACGCTCTGCACCACCGAGTTCAAGGCACAGGCCGAGCAGCGCAGGCACATGCCCGCCTTGGAGAACGCCGAGGAGTTGACCTTGCAGTCGGTCACGTACACCGTCCTGATCTCCGACATCACAAACTCCGACAGCACGTTCTGCACCCAGTGGTGGATGAAATCACCGTTGTCTCGAAGGTCCACGCCCTTAATGCCCAGGACGTAGCTCTTGATGTGGTTGCCCTCCACCTGGTAGGCGGTGAGGATGTAGCAGGAGTCGGGGCCGACGCTCTGCGAGTGGCAGGTGACCCCGATGCCGAGGCAGGCGTTGCTGCCCAGGGCGCAGGTGACTTTCACCTTCACCTGGTTGTACATCCGAGGCAGGTGCTTCAGAGCCAGGGTGTTGAAGTTGCCCAGGATCTCGGTGACGGAGAAGGCACCGTAGCGAGCCCCGCTGTCCACCAGCGTCTGCGCCAGCTTGATGAACTCCTTGCCGCTGAGCACGCTGAGCGCGCCCAGGTCGGTGCACATGACCCGCAGCAGGCGCTCGGCGATGTTCTGCCGCTCCTTCTCCGGGATGGCGCTGTTCCCCAGAGAGCCGCTCGCCGGCGCTGCAGGGAGACACAGCGGGCACACAAAGGGCCAGGTCAGCAACACCACGGCAGGAGAGAGCACAAGGCACAGAACAATTCTCAGAGCCCCCAGAGAGGTGGGACGTGCCCAGATGATGGAAGAGACAACTCCAACCTTGGGTTTGTTCCCCCAGGGTTTCTGGACTGAGGAACCTCCAGAGACAGGCCCTGCTCCTGTCACAGCAGCAGGGAGGAGATCTGCATCCTGTCCTTGGTGTGGGGATGGTCACAACTCAGCCCAGATGGAAAGATGGACATCAAATCACAGAATCCCAGACTGGTTTGGGTTGGAAAGGGGCATTAAAACCCATCCAGTCCCACCCCTGCCATGGCAGGGACACCTCCCACTGTCCCAGGGTGCTCCAAGCCCTGCCCAGCCTGGCTTGGGCACTGCCAGGGATGCAGGGGCAGCACAGCTGCTCTGGGCACCTGTGCCTATGTCACACCATGATGACTGGATTAATTTTTTAACTCCAGGCCAGAAAGTCTGACTTTGGATCAGAAGTTACCTTCTTGCAGGAGCTACCAAATGCATTTTCCTCACAAACCTTTCCAAACACCCCAGGGTTCTTTGTTGCACTCCTGTAGTGGGAAGGGGTACTCTGCTCTGCCAAGTAGGACATGATTTAAGGTGAAATCAAATACAGTTTGGTGAGGACAAGGGCCTTGTGCAGTGTCCATCACTGCTGCTCCCCTGAGGCTCCTGTTGGACAGGGACAAAGTGAGAAGCTGCTACGTACTGTTGTTGGCATTATTTCTTTGGAGCTGTGGCTTCCACTTCTCTTCAACCACGGGGAGAGGTGACCTGGGCTGCTGGCTGGAGGCAATGTTGTTCTCATTGTCAGCTGTGAGGCAAGAGACAGGGAGGGGTTCAAAGCACAAAATAATGCTTAAAGCACAAAGAAGAGGAAACTACTCAACTGCTCAGCATTTATGTAGGGCTCCTCTAACTAAGGGGACAACAACCCACCACACTCTCTTGGCTTTTAGGCAGCTTTCAGTGAGCTCACACAGCCCCCTCAGGCACCCTGAAACTGTCTTTGGACTCACAACCTACCACTCCCCAAAACGTGGCTGAAATGTGCCACATCTCTTCTGTGCACCAGGGATGTTGATGCCATCAGCACACCCTGGGGAATGTCTCCTCAGGAGCTGAAGCTGCACACCAGGAGCAATGGAAGCTCAGCCTGACTTGGGCCATTCATTTGCTTCTGAAATGAGGTGGAACAGACACTGACCCTTCTGTCCCCTCCCTGCCTCTTCCTGCACTGCAGGTGGCTGCCCTGTTCTCTCTGGGAAGCACTTTGGTTTGCAAGCTGTGCTCAGCTCCTCTGGATCCAAGAGTCTCACTGCAAACCTCAGGTCTGGTTTCTTCCCCGTGAAGAGCAAGGGCCCATCTCCTCTGGGGCTCTCCCTGTTGCAAACACAAAGCCAAAGTCTCTGGAGTGTGGGCCAAAGGCCATCCCACCCTGAGGCTGCAGACATCAAGCGACCCCAAAGTCTTTGTGTTTGTACTCCCATTTCTGTGTGTGTAACTGGGCTAAACATTCTGGCTGCCAGTCTGATGAGATCTTACAAGAAAATGCAACCAAGATCAGTAAAGTCTGTATTGTATCCGTGTTTTCCTCTCCTGTGCCCCAAGAATTTCTCCCCACCCTCCAGAGGAAATTCTCTAGTTCTTAGTGTGCTTCAGTATGAAATGGTGCTGTGAAACAGGCTGTGAAGGAACAGTGCACAGTGAAATGGGCTGGAAGAGGAAGCAGAAAGATGGAGAGACTGATGACCAGGCTGAGCAGAAGGATGGAAATAAAACCAAGGAAAAGAGAACAGGCCATTTGCTCATCACAGCTGGACTCATCACACTAATTCTGGACACCTGTCAGACACACCTCTCCTTGAGGTGGCCCATTAGGGCTCCTTTTACACTCAGGGTGCCACTCATTCACCCAGGCTGAACTGGATCCTCTCCTAGAGTGAGAACCACCATGGTCAGAACCACCTGAACTCACCTGGAGTCACTGAGTCTCCAGTGATTTTACAGGGAGTGCAGAGTGCCAGCTCAGGTGGCAGCCCCTGCAGCCTGGTGACAGCAGCACAGAGTGCAGTGACCCTGCCCTGTGCCCTGGGCAGAGAAACACGAGCTGGAGCAGTGCCTTGAGGCACCCACAGCTCTGCCAGGCTGCTCTGGGGGCAGCAGGACACACAGCACAGGGCAGAGCTGCCCTTGCTCTCCTCCATGTGTGCCAGCAGGGACAGCAGCAGGGCTGTGATGGAGCTCCAGGCCTGGGCTCCTCTCCAGGTGAGCAGCTCTGCCCTTCAGTGCAGGCACTGCAGAGTGCCCAGCACCTGGCACAGGCTGCTCAGTGGGCACTGCACTGGCACAGGCTGGGCAGTCCCCCAGTGACAGGCCATGGCCCAGGACAGCCTCTGGCCCTGCCTGGGCCTGTGTGTGCCCGGGGAGCTCCCTGGCCAGGCTGGGCACCCAGGGAGTGCTGCCAGGCCCAGCTGCAGCCACAGGCTGAACTTTGCAGGTGTGCAGAGATGTGAAGAGCACTCAGAGGGCACCAGTGACCACGTGGGACACATCACCTTTCCCCCAGCATCTGCCACACTAATTGCTCTTGAGCCAATGTCACCATTGTCCTCAACTCCAAACATCTGTGCGTGGGCAAAGGAAAATGCTGGATAACTTTGCCTGCTAACTTTGCTCATGGTTCAGGCCCTCCTTCTCTTGGTGAGGGATGGGTAGGGGAGAAACCCTCTGTATTTCCTCACCATAACTCTTTTATCTATTTCCTAATAATAGGGGATTTATTATATACAAATATCTGCTGGCATTCAGAGTGGCATTAATGAGATTTGTACATTTCACCCTCATCTTCCTTATCAGGCAGTCTGTGAACTACACAGATCATGGTTCTTAATTTTTCTTCATGCCTCCAATCCTTTAATCCAGGTTCAGCCTAGTCCTCCTTTTGTTTTTTTAGGCCTAGATTGTAGGAAGGGCATTATATGGCAGCACTCGACCTGAACAAAGTACTCTAAAGGGAGTCAAAGCTGTATATTGTTCAGTGTAATTACAGAACAAATTCCTCTGCCTGGTGTTCTGCTGTTCTATTTCTGCCTTTCAGCACCCAATTTACATTCTAATTGCTTCTCCTCACTGTGTAGCTGCTTTATGAAGCTATAATCTCTCCTTATTACCTTCCAGCCTCCGGCTCAGCCCTCTGAATGATTCAAGAGCCAGAATGTGCCTGATTTTGCTTCTGGAGGCCAGCAGCACATTCCCTGGCTTCTGTCCCTCGTGAGAAGGGTCCAGGGGAGGCAGCACAGCCACTGGAAGAGATCAGCCCTTTGTATTAGACAGGACAGAGCAAACTGGGCTGCTGAACACGTGAACTGAGGGAGCATTTGACCCATGGTGGCCTCTTGGCTTTCTGCATCCTGAAATGAAACATTCCCTGAGCAGGGACAAACCACTGCCATGCCTGAGTCCCCAGCCCCTGCACCCTGCCTTGTGCCACCAGCTCTGCTGACCACTGCAAGGTCCCTGCACTCCCACACTTCAGAGATGTTGGGGCAATGCTGCCTCTTGGATATGGAAACCCCAGAATCCCAGACTTGTTTAGGCTGGAAAAGACCTCTAA
Source organism: Melospiza melodia melodia (assembly GCF_035770615.1). Lineage (NCBI taxonomy): Eukaryota > Metazoa > Chordata > Aves > Passeriformes > Passerellidae > Melospiza > Melospiza melodia. Next base: position 2,885,996 of record NC_086215.1, read on the forward strand.
GATCATCGAGTCCAACCATCAGCCCAGCCCAGCAGCACATTCACCACTGATGCCACATCCAGGTGTTCTCTGAGCACTCCAGGGATGGTGACCCCACCCCTGCCCTGGCCTCAGGGTGCTTGAGAACCCTTCCAATCTAAACCTCCCCTGGAACAACCCGAGGCCATTTCCTCTTGCCCTTGTCAGTTGTTCCCGGGGAAAAGAGACCGACCCTCACCTCACCACAGCCTCCTGTCAGCCTGAGGGCACAAAGTGCTGCCAGGGCACCTGCAGGCCCTGTGTGCCCTCAGTGCTGTCTGCAGACACAGCTCACCCCGAGCTGGGCACCCACCAGCGCTGCCCACGGGGCTCCTGTCTCTGCTTGGCTCTGCCCTCAACCAGAGCTGCACACGGGGAGAGCTGTGAGCACAGGGCTGCCAGGCACCACCCCCGAGGCCAGGGAGGGGACAGTGAGAGGCACAGAGGGGACAGGGGACAGTGAGAGGCACTGTGAGGCTCAGAGGGGACAGGGGACAGTGTGAGGCACTGTGAGGCTCAGAGGGGACAGTGAGAGGCACTGTGAGGCTCAGAGGGGACAGGGGACAGTGTGAGGCACTGTGAGGCACAGAGGGGACAGGGGACAGTGTGAGGCACTGTGAGGCTCAGAGGGGACAGTGCCTGACATGGGCACAGCCTCAGGGGCCCTGCAGGAAGCAGCTGAAGGAGACAAGGACACCTGGGACACCTGGGACACCTCCCTGTCACTGCACCAATGAGACTTCAGCAGGAGGAGCCAGGCACAGGAGGGGACTTGCAAACAGAGCAGGGAGCAAGGAGAAAACAGAGCTTACCAAGAGAATCCTGAGCTGGGCAGAGGGGATTTACCCATTCAGAGCTGTGATGTGACAGGAGCCTATCACAGATACTGCTCCCTCCACCCTGTTGTGTGGCCAAAGTAACCCAGGTGAACAACCACAGGATCCCAGGCTGGTTTGGGTGGGAAGGGACCTCAAAGCCCACCCAGTGCCACCCCTGCCATGGCAGGGACACCTCCCACTGTCCCAGGCTGCTCCCAGCCCTGTCCAGCCTGGCCTTGGGCACTGCCAGGGATCCAGGGGCAGCCACAGCTGCTCTGGGCACCCTGTGCCAGGGCCTGCCCACCCTCACAGGGAGCCCTCAGCACCACCCCCATGGGTCACTTGTAAAAAAGAAACAAGTGAGGAAGCTGCAGGTAGCACCAGCTTAAAATGTGCAACAGCTCAGCCCTCAGTGAGCTGCCCCTGTCCCCTCCTGTGCTCGGTGTCACCCAGAGCTGTGACTCCACATGCTCCATTTCAGTGCCAGAGCCCAGAGCAAGAACAGGACGGTCAGAACAATGTGGAGGCAGCAGAACTGCCATGGACAGCAAGGACAGAGCCACAGCCAGGAGTGAGGGCAGCCCTGCCCTGAGCAGAGCCCACTGCTCCTTGGGGAACACAGAGTCCCAGTACTGCACAGAACCCCAGTGCCCTACCAGAAACACAAACTCACACCTTCTGCTCACAAACAGCTCTCAAAGCCTCGTGTAAATCACACAGATGACAAATAAAGTAGCTGCTGAACAACACACAAAGCCTGCACTAAGATTTGCCAGCAGGAACTAAGATGGAATAGAGGACCCTCATGGATGAAGAACTCAAGTGACACTATGAAAATTAGGACTAAAACTAAAATAAAGAGCAAGATAAGAACTTTGATTAACATTATTACAGAAAGGAAAATATGCTTTTCCTCAAGCCTCTTGTCCTCCCATGCCACTTTCCTCAGGGCCTGCATCTGCATCTCAACAGAGCAGCTGTCTGTTGGAGAACACAGGTCTGTCAAAGGATTTAATTGTTCTTATAACCATGTTAGTTCAATTGAATTCAAGAGGGAAAAAAAAGCAAAAAAATCTGCCAATATAAAATGAATTTGGTTTCTACATTTTTGAATATGCTGAGTGCTGTCTTTGAAACAGGTTTGGCTTTGAAATTTTAAAATCATCTCTTATGTATCAAGACAGGAAACAAAAGCAGTGACTTAGAAACAAAGCACTGGAACGACTCTTAAGAATTCTCATTTGTAGGTAGCTGAGAGGGAACTGAACACAGCTGCTGAAATGGCAAATTCTTCTTCTGAGAACACGTTTCAGTCCTTTGCAGAACTCCAGGAGACACAGGCACAGGACTCGTGTGGGCAAAGGCTCTGCTGCCCTGCTCCATGAGAGCAGGAGGGGGGATTCAACCTGCTGGAGGAGGTTACACAGTGAGGATTCTCTGCTGGCTCTGGATAAAGGCAATGAGCAGTGATGGACTCTGAGCTAGTGTGGCACACTCCCTCTGTCCCTATGGAAAGGAGCAAACTGTACAACAGACCCTGAGCCTCTGCTCCAGCCTTTGAGGGATGACTGTGTTTGTTGCAGTGAAATGATGGGGCTGTGGGAATGGGGAGCACCTACAGACACACATTGGGGTCAGCACCAGGCAGCAGCACAGAATTTATTCTCTGCTTGCAGCGAGTCCAAGTGCCCAGCTTACCTGCGTGGGACTGCATGTGCTCCAGGAGATTGTTATAAAACTGGAACTGGATTCCACAAGCTCCACAGGTGTAAGGCTCTGTTTGGGAGAAATCAGTTCAGAAGAATTACACAGAGTCTGCAGGAAGCAGCACAGGTGCATACCTCAGTGTGTAAGCTGTGGGCACAGCGAGCGGGGCTGGGCTGGGCTGGGCTGGGCTGGGCAGCTCCTCCTGCTGCACTTCACTGCCAGGGCACGGGCAGGGCACTACAGCAAGCCCCTGGTGCCATGGTGGCCATCTCAGGGTCCTGCACAGGTTTCTCCTGGAGGCTGCCCACTGGCCAGGGTGTGCTGGCCCAGGCTGCTGCAGCCTGCCTTGAGCGTGTCCCTGCAGGTCTGTGCTGGGAGTAATGCCTGCTGGGCTCATCTTCCATCCAGTTCTGTCCTCTCCAGTGTCTGCTGCCTCTCCTGAGTGAGACAAGGAGCACTGGGTTGTGACAAATGCTGTAGTCAGAGGCTGGGGGTGGAGCAGTGCCATGGGGGAACTCAGCTGGGGCTCTGTGGCTGTCACCAAGTGCAGTGACACCGGGGACTGGGTGGCAGCAGGATGCCAGGGAAGCAGAGGTGGAGGGCAGGAGCACAGGAGCCAGGCCTGTGCCCAAAGGCTGAGAGCAGAGCAGGAGAGCCATGTGCCAGAGCAATATGGATGAGCTGGAGTGAGGAAAGAGCTGGGTGCAGAGCTCCCTGGTCAGCTGGAAGATACATTTAGCCCTGTTCTATGTTGAAAGTGCATTTCTTCCACTGAATTAACCTAAAAGCAAATGTTTGCAGTTGCCTGTCTAAACAGCATCAGTAGAGTGCATTGGATGACAGATGTGATCCCAAACTACAGTGCTGCAATTTGGGAACACAGCAGCACTGCCAGCTCTCACTGGGGCATTTTGTCCCAGAGCAGCAGAATGCACAAACATGTGGCATATGAACAATTGTGGATACAAATGCCTGGCACACACACGGAGCAGAGTCTATTGCTACAATATTTCAGAAGTCTAGAGCTGAGTTTGAGGAGAAAAACAGATTCTGTATCAATGAATAAGCAGAAGTACCAGCATCCAGGACAGAGGAACCAAAGCCCAGGGAAGCACAAGGCTGCCTATACCTTGTGAGAAGTCTATCTCAGAGAGAAAACCCCAGAATCCACCTCAAGGTCAGAGGAATCCATGAGGAAAAACATAAAAGAGAACATGAACAAGCCTGTACTTTTATGCTGTGAGAACCCAGAGCCTCTGGAATGATGGAGCCAGCTCTGCCTGGAGTTGTGCTCAATGCCTGAACTCACTGTGTCTGCTTGTGATGCTGCTCCTGGGCTTGCTGCAGCATGGAAGTTTGGAAATTTGGTACTTAAGTAACTGCTTGTGGAAAAAAGAGAAGATTTGAACAACTGAGTGGCACATGGGGATTTCAGTCCTTGGGAATTAGCAGGGACTGGCTGTGTCTGCTGAAATCATCAGCAGTGAGGTGGTTGTGGTACAATGCCAGAAGAGGTACAATGCAATCTAATTGTTTCCACTTGTTTTTAATTGTCAGAGAGGAGAAGGCTCCCTGTGGGTGCAAACCATCCCTCTTGGGCTTGTATTTCAATGCCAAAGAGCTGTGTTACAGACACACCTGTGCCTGTGCTGCTCATGGAGCCCACACTGCTCAGATGGGAATGCCTCAAAGCCAGGGGGCCTGCAAGGACCCCTGCAAGGGTCAAAATTAACCTATGGATGTCCTAATGAATGAAAGCAGCCACACTTGTGAGAGCCTGCTGCCTGCTGCTGACAGCCCCTGGCTGTGTGCCCCTCTCTGGAGCCCCTGCCCCTCAGCAGAGGGCAGAGCAGGCCCTGCTGTACCCGTCAGTGCTGCCAGCCCGGGTGTCACCCCACGGTGCCCTGGGCACGAGCAGCTCTCCTGTGCCATGGACACCTCAGCACTCACTGCTCTCCCTGCTGCCCCCCTGCCTGCAGTGCCCCACTCAGCAGGGCAGGGCCAGGGCCCTTCTGTGCCCACACAGCCCCAGCTGCCCTGGGAGCAGCCCTGGGAGCAGGTTCCAGCACAGCACAGCTCAGTCACAGCTCAGTCACAGCCCCAGCAGCAGGCAAACCCCCCTCAGCCAGCACTCTCCAAGCTGCACTTCTCCCACACTCATTTTGCTCTCCTGTTGCACTCACATTTCCTTCTCAGCTCACTTTGTCTCCCTGAGCTGCTTCATCTCCCTCCTGCTGTATTCTCAGCTATTTTATCAGCACAAACCTGAGATATTTTTCTAGCTCTCTCCCTGCCTGGCTCCCCCTCACCTGTGTCCAGTCTCTTCTGGGTTCTCCCATCTGCAAAACCAAGTGCCAGTATTAAAATCTGAGCACTCATTAGCCTAACTACAGCATCTCAGAAAACATATTTCCTGTCAAACCACCACAATCCAGCAGGCTGTGACCACCAAGGTCTCCACAGCTCTTCATCTCAAACTCCTCCCTTTGGCACCACAAATCTCTGCTACTCAGTGCACCCAGTGAACTGGTAAAATCTCTCATTTGTGATTCTTCTCAGAAAAATTGTGTTGATTTTCATCTCAATTCCAAAAGATACCCCTTCTGTTCTACTCCAGAAATGTCCAAATTTGGAAAAAAATCACCACCTATATCAAAAACTGATGTCATATTCTGAAAATGCCAAAGCATTTTCTAAATAATTCTGACACAAAGACATACAGAAGTGTAAGTTTACCACAAATAAAACTGAGCCACATTAAAAATAAGCATAAAATTTAAATTCACCCAACAATTCCACAATATTTCCTGGGAGCAGGGGAAGGGATGCTTAGGAGGATGTGCAGAATCCTCATGGGAATGAATGAACTCACTTCACTTCCCAGAGCTCTCTGAGCCCCTCATGCTCCAGATGCAGAGCTGGCAACAGTCAGGCTGGCTGCAGGGAGGGTGGGATGTGCCAGGGCTACAAGAGCAAGAGGGATCTGGAAGGTGGAGAGAAGACAGAGGCAATCTGTATCCCAAACCAGGGAAAAGTCTGTTCACCTGTGCTGGTAATCCAGTCAATCCTCCTCCCTTTGATTTCTCTTGACCACGAACTGGAAAAGTTGTCAAAACTGCTTTGCACACCCATCTGAGCCACAGCTGTGCCCCATTCTCCTTCTCTCCCACCACTGCTTGTCCTTCCCCTGGGAATTTCAGCTCTTCCTTACTCAGCCTTAGGATCTGCTCTCCTTCAGGTGGGCTGAGCTCAGCAAAGGGCCCCAGCTCTCCCCTTTTGCTCTCTGTCCTTCTGCTCCCAGCTGCTGGTGGGACAAGGGAAGCCCCCTGTGCTTGTGGAGGTGTTTTCTGAGAGCAGTTTCAACCAGCAGCTGTTAAACCTCTTCAGTGTCCTGAGCCCCACAGAACTAACACTGACATCTGGTTGCACAATTTAAAACATCTTTCCCCAAGGCTATAATTAGACTCTTTTAGCAGTGCTTTACCCAGTGAGCAAGGCCCCAGCTGTGTGAGGCAAGGCAGAGCAAAAGCAGTGCCAGTGCTTGGGTTAAATAAATCACTCTAATTGCCATGTTAACTCTCATTGCCACATCTGAGCCAGGGAAAACAGCAGAGCCTGGTCTGAAGCCAGGAGGGAACAGGAGTTGAGAGCTTTAACAGATAGTTTCAGCAAGTGCCCTGAGGTGCTTGTGCAGTGACAGACATCCAGCAGGGTGTCACCATGGCTGCTCTTTCCTCAGCAGTGAAAACCCACATTTCAACACTTCTGTCCACATCTTGGTGAAAAACAAATGCAGAACAACTGTGAGGAAAACTTGTCAGCATTTCCACCCAATGTTTCCATTGGCTTTAGCTTCACTAGCAGTGAATTGCACCTTCCCTTTGACACAAACCCACGAGACAAAGCAGGAGAACCAGCAGCAGGCTCCTACAAAAACACCAGCACACCCCAAAATCAGTGGAAGCTTCTTGAAAACAGACCTTCTGTCATTTCCAGCCAGCTCAAACAGCAAGAGGTAACAAGGTGCTCTGGAGTATGCTTGCAAAAGAGGAGTCCCAAATTCACCACCCTTGTCAAATATCTGGGAATTAATTGGATTTCTCTTCCTGCATGAACTCATGTTCTCAATAAAGCCCTTGCTTCTCTCTCAGGTTTGTAAGAGGAGGAAGAACAGCATCCTCCTCCTCACCATGGGCACGCTCAGGGTGTAGCACTCAGGGCTGGCTCACACCACCAGGCTGGCACAAATCACCCCAAAGCCAGAGCCAGCAACCAAACACACTGCAAGGCAAGGGAAGAAGCTCCACCTGCTGAAACATCAAGGCCACAGTGCAGAATCTGCAGCAGAGACCCCTGTCCACCATCCCAGCCCTGCTCACTCCCAGTGTCCAATGCCAGGCCACAGGAACTTTACTGAGCTGAGCCCTCATCACAAGTTTTTCTGTGTGCAAATGTAACTCAAATATGGGGTCATTTTCAAATCTTGGTCTCAAAACACACTCACAAAAAACTCCCTGAAGACTGAATATGAAGTGATTTGGCAGCCCAGACTGCACAGAAACACCCTGGAGGATTTCTGTTGCATTTAAATCTGACACCAGAGCCACAGAAGTGAGGCATTTTATTCTCTGACACCTGGACGCATAATAAAAAAGCATTTATTGATGAAAATTGCTCAGAGGGCAGGGCAGCAGGGCTGCAGGAGGGCAGTCCCTGCCTTTTGCACCACAGACATCCATCACACTTACTTTGTAAAAGCGGGAAAGGATTTGAAATCAGGGGACTTGCAGTTTCTGCAAAAAAGAAAGAGATTTAAATATTGAGACTGGCAGAGACCTTGCTGCATTCTACACAGCTCTGCCCATCTGCTCGCTGCTCCTTATCCCTACTGCACACTTCCAGAGTTATCCAGGGCAGGGCAGGATGGGAGCTCCATTCAACACAAAATCCAACAAGTCCAACATGTCCATTTTCTCTCCTTTGCCCAATTTCTCATGGCCAGGGTTCTGCATCTTTCCTGTCCAATTTAAAATGTCCAGAGATTTTAACACACACCCAATGCTACAGCAATGGAAACAAGGAGAGGCCAGCAAAGAAAAGCCATGGGGCAAGAAACCCTTTACAAAGGCTTTCTTTGATGCTCCAGATGCAAATTCCCAGTTTCAACACGCAGCTTCTTTAAACTAAAGCTGGCAGGGAAAACCAAGGTGTTTCACTCTCACTGGATGCCAAAGGAGAGTTCCTAAGCAGTGCAGTTACTTCAGGCTGAGAATGCACATTTCCTATGCAGCACACCTTGCAGGCTGCCTTTCTGTGAAGTGTGACTGAAAGCTGTGTGCTGGCTGCCCCTGAGCAAGCAGGGTTTGTCTGCATCCAGCCCCAGTGCCCTGAGCAGAAGCTGTGATCCCAGCACCTCAGACCATGTGTGGTTTTCTACAGTCCCCAGGTGAGGTCCTTTAGGGTCAGACCCCTGCAGAGGGGCAGAAATCATTAATTATTAATGTTAAATATTCAGTCACAGACCCAGAGCATTTCTAGAAGGGTTCCAGTCCAAGGCTGTGGGCTGGCACATTCCCGACTGAGGCTCTCAGGGCTCTCTGACACACCTGGCCTGGTTTCCTTGGAAGGAACACCACCCTCAGGAACTGCATGGGTCAAGCACAGTGAGCCTTCCTGCTAAACATCCCCTGATGCTGAGGGGATCACCTAAACATCACCTAAACATCACCTGAGCTGCTGGAAAGGGCTCCAGGTAGCAGGGCCAGCCCCTAAGGAATGGAGATGAAGGCATGGATGATGCTGGGCAAAGACAAGGCTGGGATGCATGGGGGACACCAGCTCACAGGGAATGATCACTGCACACTCTGTGATCAGCCTGCAGCGTCCAGCTGCTCCTGCAGCTGCTGAGCTCAGGACCTGGGGCAACATCTTCACTGAAACAGGTCCCAGACCTGGTCCTGCTGAGCAGCTGAGCAGGGCAGGCTCCCCCAGGCACCCTCCTCTCCGTGCTGGCTCCCTGCCCTGGAGGTGCCCTGCTCCCTCAGGGCACACACTGTGCCCATGGCACTGCCCAGGGCCCCAGGCACTGCAGGGCTCCTGCAGCAGCCCCTCAGCCTTTGAGGGACAAACCCCAACTTCCCTGTGCCCCAGAGGAGAATCTGGAACAGAGCCCAGCAGTGGCACAGAGCACTCATAGCAGCCCAAGGAATTCTCAGCACCACCTCTGGCTGCTCTCCAGGCACAAGTGCTGACACAGTGTCCTCGTTCTGCTTGGCTTCCTACTCACATGGAGAGCACTGTCAGTATGGAACAGCACCTCAGGTACTCAATACAACACTGGTGTATGTGAAGGAAGAGTCTTAGGATTTTTCTGGTCTTCATATTTATAATTGGACAATTTTTTTATCCATGCATTGCCAGGCCCCTGTTACAGCACAATCACTTCCACTAAAGCTACCTATCCAGGTAAGAGCCATAGAAATGCCAGAGTGTGACTGATTAACGATAAATCACCTGCACTGGGGCTTTGTAACCTTTCCCTGCACAGATTCTCCAGGCCAAATGAGGGTTCAGGATTTCCTGCCCACACTTTGCTCTCCCAGGGACTGTCCTGGCCCTGCCATGCCCAGCCCCAGCCCAGTACCTGTGCTTGCAGACTGCAATCCTCAGCCCTGGCCCTGGCTGGGTCCCAGTTCTGCTGAGTGCTCCTTGCCTCAGTGCTTTCACAGGCATTGCCTCAGCTCCTCCCCACGTCCCAGGGCTCTGGAGCAATTGGCAGGATGTCACCCACAGAGACTGGCTACTGAGTGGTTCTTTTAACCCAGCTTCCTGTCTGCAAGCTGCCTGTTGAACATGAGAAGTCTGGAACAGCTTAAATGAATGTGGCACCAGAAATAAACAGTTCATTCCTAGAAACCTCAATTCCACACAAATGCCCAGTGGACACAGTGACTTATTTATGCAACCAAGCAAAGTGACACTTTCTCAACTGAACCCTCCCTGTGTGACTCTCATTCTCCTGCTGGGAACTGCACTCAGCTCCTGCCCCTCCTTCTGGGCACAGCACCTCAGGCTGCTGTGAGAATGCAGCTCTGGCTATTTGTGCAATTGTGTGCCCCATCACCAGCACTGCCTGTGCTGTGCACAGAGTGAAGCTCACAGAACAACTCCCCCTTCCCCTTTCCTCACTCCTCAGATTTGGCTCTCCCAGCTCCATGGAGACATGCAGCAGTCACAAACCAACCACAGATGAGGAAGAGAATTGCCAGATGAATGTTAATGGAAGTTGTATTTGTGCTGACAGAGCCTAGAGGCAGCTGGGTGCACCTCAGGAGGCAGAGGCACGAGGGCTGGCTGTGCTCATGTCACACTGCAATCAGTAATCAAGAATTATTATGCCCCAAACACTAAAGCTGCACTCACCCACCAAAAATGCCATCCTAGAAGTGCTGTCTTCGCAGCAAAAACCCCCAGGGATGGGCTGTGCAATGGCTGGACCACAGGGGCTGAGCAGAAGGGGACTTATGGCCACACCAGGGAAGAAAGTGATTTCTGAAATCCATGTTTAAAATCTAGTCCTGTGTCCTTTAAATCCTGACAACAAGAGATTTTCAGGCTCTTCCAAGAATTTTAACTCTATATCAAATGTAGAAAACCATATCTTTCTGGTCTCAATCTTGATCTCAGCTTGGCACAAACTGCTTCAAAAAAAGAAGACATTTCCATTGACCCTCTCCCCAGTTTGGAATAAACAGTGTTGGAAAGCAAAGCTTCCCTGTGCAAATAGGAATGAAAAGTGTTGACATTTTAAAAACTCTAAATGCTAAAATTTGTTGCACTGGAAGTTCTTACAGTAGTAGTTCCCTAAAGCAGCAGATGAAATTAAGACATATTTATACAGCTTAAATCAACCTTGAAAGTTCAAAATATTTCCCAATTCCCTACATAATTTTAACTGTTCTCTTTCACACCTGCAACACTGAGCAAATTCAGACTTCAACAAACACTGACAATTTCAATTAGATTTTCCCTTTGATAGCTGTATTTGAAGGTGTTGAAACTAAAGAGCTTTTTTTCTCCTTTTTTGCTTTTCTTTTATTTCTTGGATTCTCACAATTCCCTTAATCCCTCTCGGCCTTTATTTCACAAAGGAGTCATCCACATGCCCAAAACAAGGGCTCAAGCTGCACGAGGCTGTGAACACTTGAGTTAGGGATGGTTCCTGTCCCTGACGAAGGTCCCTGTCCCTGCCTGGGAGCCCTGAGGTGACAGAGGGCACCAGCCCCAGCCAAGGCTCCTCTCAACCACACATGGATGGAAAGGAAGGCAGTGACCTTCACTGTGGACACCACACTCAGCTCAGCCCCTTCCTGGGGCTTTCCCTGCCCATGCCCAGGCTGATCATCACTGCCTTTTACATTGCACAAGCTGGCCTTGAAATATTGTTTGGCCTCTTGAGGATTTAAAACCCCAGCATGTGTCAGGAGTTGGCAGAACGGCCCCCACCAGGGAGGGTTCCCTTGAAAGCAGCTTTATGGCACCCTAAGGAGTAACAGCAGAAGCCAGTGAGCCAATTCCACGCTTCAGGATCAGGTCATGGCACTGCTTTCTGGCCTCCCTCAGCTCAGCAGTGGATGAACAGAAGCTCCCTGTGTGACTTGGGACTCTGCTTCTCCCCAGGCTGCAAAGGGAGCAATTGGAACACTTTAGCAGGATGCTATTTTTGAAGCACTGTGGATCATTCAGGTTTCAGCAAAAAGCAAGTTCAAGTGGCTGTGGAGGCCTCTTTCCACGAGCACAAAGAGCACTCTCCAATCATAACATGGATGACAGCTCGAGACCTTCACCCAGTCCCTGCCTCCAGCCCACCCTGCTGGGGGACAGAGCTGGGACTCACCTCAGGCCCAAAGCAGAGCTTGGCACCAGCTCAGAGCTCTGCTCTATGGGCAGCCAATGCCAGCTCACACTGTAAGGGTGCCAGGTGCCTGCACTCACTGTGACAAGGACTAGGGTTGTGTGCACAGGGAAGTGACATCTGAAATCCAACATTTTCCATTCCTATTCCCACCCAGGACTCCCTACAGCATTGCACCCCTGGGTATTTTAGGTGGTTTTAGTTACTGACCTCCCTGTTCTGCTTGTCCTGCCCCTCACTCCACACTCCACCAAGGGATCTGTGCCACTGCAGCCAGGATGGTGGCACAGGGAAAAAGCAGAATGTCCCCAGATGGGTGGCCTAAAAATCTCTCTGGTATCTCTGTATCCAAGCCTGTGACACAAACTCACACCCACAGAGAACAAGAGCCATCAGGCATTTAACAAGGCCAAGCCCCACAGCTCTTGGCTGCTCAGCTGGGACCCACATTTACCTCCCAAACCTGGTGACTGTTCCTTACAGCAGCAGTTTGGTGACAAGCAAACAGCAGATGGGAGTGGGAGGATAGAAGTGTCCATCCTTCTGTCATTGCCCACCACATTGCCACCACCTGCTTCCCTGCCTGGGAGGAATCTGCTGGCTGAAGCAAAGAGAGGACAAGCCAATGGTGGCAGAATCACCCCAGAGCTCCCATCCCACGTGTGACACTGAGCCACACGGGGTTTGTCACCCCACTGAGACACAGCCATGGGAAGAAGGAAAAGGAGGAGGCAAGGACATGTCAGCTCTTCCAAAAGGCAGCTGCAGGGAGCTCTGCCTGGACAGCTGAGCACACAGAGCCCTCCAGGCCTCTCTGACCACCAGGGACACACAGGGTGACTGATGATGCTCACCCAGGCTGCTGTCAGTGAGGCCATTGGGACTCCTGAGAACTGGAAGGAATAAGAGGGAAATGGCTTGGTGGTGCAAGGGCTGGAAAAGAGCACTGAATGGGAAGCAGAACAAAAACTGAACCAAAGGGGGACAACACGGCTGGGGAAGAAAAGAGGATGCAGGACAGATAAAGGGAGGAAAAGGGGAAAAGTTTATACATCCCCATGCACCAGCCTGGCTTTCAGGAGCATGTCAACTCCTTAATGCAGAAAGCAACCACTTCCACCAGAGCCCAGCTGCCCTCAGACCAGTCCTGGGCAGCTCACTAGAGTTCCTCTGGTTTCCTGCTCAATCAAAGGTCCAGGTGAGTGCCTTGCAACCCCTCTGCAGCCTGCCAGGCCCTCGACTGAGCCACTAAAATAAACTGACACTACACATGGTGCAGACAGAAACACTCCTTACAGGGAAACAAGATGAGCAAATCACATGAAACTTTCTACTCAGCTTGTAAGAATTTCTGGTTTTGTTTTGATTTTTGCTGTGAACTTTCACTCATGTGCTTTAAATGTTGCAGTCCGGAAAGAAACAGATTGAGGAGGATGAGTGTGATGTGAGCTGGTACAAGGAGATGGCAGGGAGAGTTTGGGAGATGTGTCACAGCAACAGTGGGTCAGTATTTAATAGTTCAGCAAGAACTGAAGGCTTGCACTGTCCAGCACAGCCACTGTTTGTGTTTCTCGTCAGAGCCTCCTGGGCAGGTTCATCCCCCCTCCTGCAAAACTTGACAAGAACAGGCAGCAAGTTTCCAATGCAGCTTTCTTGGCTTCAGGAATGAGCTGTCTGATAGGAAGGAAGGTATTTCTGCCCTTCCTTTGCTGGCTGTACAAGGTTTGACAGGAATAAAATAGGTACAATCTCAGGCTGCTACTTTCCAATGGCTCCAGAGGAGTCAGGGCCCCAAGTGGTGTGTTGGCATTTACAGATGTGCACGTAAAGGCTTTGAAACCCTTCAAACACTGACAGCACCCCCAGAAGACAAGACAGGAGCTGCTGAGAGGCCAGGGCCACGTCCAGAGCTGCAGCCAGGCTGGGAACTCTGCAACTCAGAGCCTGCACTGCCCTGAGTCATGTCTGCCAGCCAGGCTGGGCTTACTGACCAGGGCCTGGGCAGCCCCAAGGACTCTGAGTGTCCAGCAGGACCAGGGCTAAGGGCCTGAAACAGAGACAAGCTCACCTGATGGGTTCTGCTTACACCTCTTTTCTTTAGGTTTCTCTGTCCCCGAATGACCAGCTGCAATTGTGGTGAATGATGGATTAGTACAGGATTTTCCCCCAAAACACAACACACAGTATTTAACAACAAACAACCTTCTTCCCCATTTCCCATCACCCACTCTGCTACCACACATGGGTTTTCCAACACCACAGCCCTGCTTTTCAACATGGTTCCAGAAAGCCTCTGACTTGCTTCTGAGGCAGGTCTAACCCCCAACAGACACTGTGTGACCTGCTCCAGGGAGATATCCCAGCCCTCACCTGCCCATTCCAGCCAGAGGCATTGCCAGCCCCACATATTCTGCTTCTCTTGGATGGGGAATGGAGGGAGGCCAGGCTTTTCTGCTGCCATGTTATTAATCTCTGCAGCAAGATGCTAAATTGATGTTTCATCTGGTCTGTCACATTTGCTCCAATTAGGAGAATGGTAGTGGCCCACTGGAAGACTGGGCAATACAGAGGCAGGATAAAAACCTTGCACAGAAAACTCTGTAGGTGCTGGACCTGAACAAAATTGTCTAGGCCACTGGTTGTGTTCAGTTACTACCACATGGACTGCACAAGTGGAGGGGAATTTCATTTCTTCTAGCACACATATTTTGGTCTCACATACACACATCTGATTCACTGTGAGATTCACACAGTGACTGCAGAAACAGCTGGGCATTGGTTGCAGTGACATTTAAATAAACTGTCATGCTCAGCATCACTGTAACCTGCAAACTGCTCTTCTACCCACAGTCCTCAAATTTCTGCTGCTTGCAAATGGCTTTGCTCCAGCAGGACTGCACTGATAGACACAGCACAAGTGCTGCTTGATCTGATCTCCATCCATCCTTTTTCCACATCTTGGCTCCCCTCTGAAAATCAATGTTCAAGTGCCTGGTCCTTGGCAGCAGGAATCCCCCATGGCCTGTGTGCCAGTGCTGGGGTGCCAGGAGCCTGGGGAGGAGGGAGGATGAGGCCCTACCAGGAGGGCTGGCTGCCTGTGAGCCTAAACAAGGTATCCCACAATACACCCACATCCACTGACACAGCTGGGTCCTGCTTGGAGAGGAACATGGAAGCAGCAGGAAAGGGTGACCACACTTACCACTGGAGTTCTGGGAATTGCTGTTTGTTTCTTCAAAGTTGTTTTGCACTTTGCCTTCCACTCTTCTGCTGAAAGCACTTTCTGCTGGGTGGAGAACAAAGCAGGAATGGTGACTGGTCAACACTGATGCAGAACCAGGCAGACAGGAGGCAAGACATGCTCCTGTGCCACATAATCACAGACCCTGAGTACAGCAGAAAGGTCAAATACCTCATTTTGGAGGCAAATGGGCCAGATTCAGTGAAGGGATAACAGGTGGGGATTTTTCTTGAATGCCTTCTGGCTGAGGGGCCTGGATTGGCTCTTAGGGAGCCCATGAACACCAGTCCTGACTGAACCAGAAAGGTCCTGAAAAAAAACCCAACCCTTATCTTACTCTTCCTTAAGGCAACAAGCAGCCCTTAACTCCTGTGAGCAGTCTGAGACTGAGCTCAGGGCCTCACACCACACCAAAGTGTCACTTACAGAAGTGCTGTGCCAGCTTTTCTTGTGCTTCCCAGCCACCTGCACTCCCTTCCTAAACACCCTCCTGGAAATGTTGAAGCAGAGGCCTGAAGGGTTGTCCCAGAGCCTGCCCACCATGTCTGGAAAAGCTGTGGAAGATCCTCTGGCTCTGGGCTTCCCAGCAGTGCCCTTGTTCCCTGAGCCCCCCTGAGCTCCTCTCAGGGCCCTCTCCAGCCACAGCACAGGGCAGGTCCCAGTGACTGCACTGGGAGGCTCCTCCAGGGCACCCAGGTACTTCCTGCCCCTGGCAGTGGCCACAAGCCCTGGAGCATCCTTGAATTATCCCTGGAGCATCCCTGAATTACCCCTGGAGCATCCCTGCACAGCACAGCTCAGGGTTCCCACCCTGCTCAAGCTGCTGTCCCTCAGCACCAGCTCAACAGTGCAAGGAGGTCCTGTCTCACTTCACTGGGTCTGCAATACCCAGGCAAATGGATTTACTGTGGTGGCTCAAAGGATAAACTAGAGATTAAACAAAAATGAACTGGCCAGAGCAATGTGTATGTGCTGTGCTGGACAGGCCCTCGCCCTGCACTCTCATTCTGGAGCCCACTGTCCCCTGAGGG
Organism: Melospiza melodia melodia; assembly: GCF_035770615.1. Classification (NCBI taxonomy): domain Eukaryota; kingdom Metazoa; phylum Chordata; class Aves; order Passeriformes; family Passerellidae; genus Melospiza; species Melospiza melodia. The sequence continues at coordinate 2,901,725 of NC_086215.1, forward strand.
CTTCACAGGGACACGGCCTGGCCTGGCTCTGCTGGGCACAGCTGGCAGACTGGGCAGGGCTGGGGACACAAGCCTTTCATTCAGGAGTGATGGGGACTCCTGAAAAGTGCTGCCACACCATGATTTTATTCCTGCAGACCACTGGAGTGGTCAGAACTGCTGTCAGGACTCGTCAGAGGCCCCAGGTCCCTGCAGCTCCCAGGGCTGCAGTGTGGCTCACACACGTGGGCCTTGGGGCTACCAGAGACCTGAAGGAAGAGCCCAGCCCATGGATTTTGGCCCAGCCAGTCCTCAGTGGACCCTTCCAAGTCCTGAGCAGGCTTCTCAAACTCTTAATCAACTACACTCCTGACTCCTAAAATTCAGGAGAACAAGCAAACTTGGTAACCAAATCAACTGAAACAGAAACGCATCAAACAGGGCTGAAAAGGAACTGGAAACATTATCTACCGAGGCCACTTGACAGATAAATAACAGAAACAAGAGGCCTTAAATAACAGGAAAATCAGACAGTGACAAAATGGTTTGGGTCAACTCACCCCTCCCAAGAGACCCAGGTTCAAGTCCTGGCTTATGTCACAAGTGAAGTGAGATGGAGGTCTCCAAAGACCTTTGTAAAGAATTGGCATGGTGGTTTTGCCTTCATCCCGTAGGCTTCCCCCCAAAACCTCCCCCAGGTCTGGCAGTAAGAAAAATCTGGTTTAATGCACCTGCTTGGTCCTACTGTGCCCTTCCCACACTGAGAGGGCAGCTCACTCTGTTATCTCTCCTTGTATTGGAACCTTTTGAAAGTGAGGTAAAATTCTCTGTATGGACCAAGTCCTTGGCAGCTGTGGGTATGTGTTACCAACAAAACCCATCCTTGTTCAGCATCCATGGCCTTTCTCACCACAGCCACCTCTCATACTCAGCATCTGTCCATGCCAGACATTCTAGGGGTGTTTAAACACCAATTGACTGACCAGCCCTTCTTCTGCACCCAGATGGGATCTCTATCTATCAATCCTACAGTGGACTGCACACGGCACACACTGTTTCACACCCTATTAATTAACTGTTATTTTTCAGTAGTCTTTGCTTTCTTTCTTCTTATTTTTGTTTTTTAGGCTTGGTCTTGTTTGGAAGGAGGAAACTGAGACAATGAGAGGATCAACCCTAACTTGCATTTTCTAACTGCTCAGTAATGGTTCTGTAATACTGATTTTTCTGTTTATGTCTCAGAGGTTCCTGAGGGGAATGGAGCACTGTGAAAACACCGGTACTCCACTGCACTTCCAAAGGCACAGGCCTAGCCATGAGAACATCACCTTGAGGAAAACAAACACTAAATGCCAAACAGTGCTGAAAACCAAGCAAAAATCCCCATTCCTGACAAGCCATTACATGAATCCTTGAAGGATTCATGTCAGGAAGCTCTTCTGAGTTTGTGACACCAGGATTTGAAACAGGGTCTTTTGCACCTTGTGGTTACCAAGATGTTTAACAAAACAACTTGTCACTGGGAAGGGATTATACAGCATCAACTGCTCCTGGGAGCAGCTTCTGTGGGACAGCCATGGATGGAGGGAACTGAGGCCAGGAAGGGTGAAATGGCAGGGCCCTGAGCAGCTGAGCAGGCTGAAGGGCAGTTGGTACCTGTGATGGCCTTGCTTCCTGGGGATGCGGAGTTGGGAGCGCGGAACATCTGGGCCTGGGAGGCGGGCGGGACGCCGGAGGGCGCGCGGTGCAGGAGGCTGGAGCAGCGGTTTATGGACGCCGGCGACTTTTTGCTGGACTGGCTCGTCTGTGTCTTCACTGCCACGAAGAGTGGAGATCGAGAGAACTCTGGATATGAACACTCAGAACTAGTGCCTGCACAGCCAGGGAGCTCCCAGAGCGGGGCCTGCTGGAGCTGCTGATGCACCGAGCCCCTGGGCAGAGCTGGGCTCTCCCTGGGGAAGCTCCTTAGTTCCCCTGCACACCTCTAACTGCCACGGACCAGCCCATTCCTGCTCCTGCAGGAATCACCCCAACCATCCAGGAGCACTGTGTGATTGCCATGGCCTGGCTGGGGGCACCTGCAGCTCTAGCCTCCACATCTATGGACTGAATTTTGGGAACAGGTTTCTAAAGTACTCAGATCTCTGAGTAGGGACAAGCTTTGTTTCTTGAGCCTTGAATAAATCCTAGTGATCTCCAGCTACATTCCTTGTCTCTTTGACCAAATACAAAGGAAAGGGCACTGATGGGAATGGAATGGGATGGAATGGAATTAGGAGGCAGAGTGAGTAAAGGCTTTTGGTCCCATCTCCAGACTGGTGACATGTGGAGAAATTCTGAACATTACAGGGATATGCTCTTTGAATGCATCTATATTTTGGTCTCTGCAGCACACAGTGAGGATCACCAGGAATTGTCAATGCCAAAAGTCATCTGAAACATCTTCAGGAGGACAGCCCTTTGGGCCACATGGATTAAATAAACCATTACAAAAATGGAGAAACTGTCTAAGAACCCCCTTCACTCATAAGGGGCCTCTTCTATGGAAATTTGGATATGGGTCCTGAAGCACCAGCCCCACTCCAACCACCTGTCATGAAAAATCACTAACAAAGAAGGTGCAACCAACCCACAGTCCCAGCTCCCTGCCAGTGATTTCTACAGTGATACTGTGGGATGCCTAAAGATGGAGGGACAACAGCAGCACCTGCACATCCTACCCAGTGTGAGTGAGAAATACTCAACCACACTGAGCAGCTCTCAGGGGAATGCCATGGCAGCACCACAGCCTAACTCTGAAACAGGGGAGAAGTCCCCTAGGCTGGGATGGGACACTCATTTCCAAAATCCCAGGAACTTCACAGACCTTGGCTGTGCCTGGCTCTCACCTCCAGCAGCAGCACTGGGGACTGGGAGTGTGTACATTCACAGGGCATTGCAATTCCAGGGGCTTTGATTCACTTGCTCTGACACACAGCCCCAAGCTGACATTTCCTCACATGTCAGTGTAGTTCTGCAGGAAATTATGCACTGGTTTTCTCAGTTTAGTCAGGATACTTCTCTGCTTGGTCTCCAGCCAGATAAATAGGCAGAAGGCTTGTTTTGCTCTCTGTGCTTCCTTTCACTCTCCATGGAAAATCCTCCTCCAGCTGCTGCCAAATTGCCAGCAAAAAATGTAGCCAGATATGAGAATTTCCAGCTTGTGGATTGTCTGCTTTCCATGAGGATCATTCTCACCAATGTCTGCTTTATTGCCCATCCATGCCATGAGAAACAGCCATCAGCAACTCTTCAGTGCCAGACACAGAGAGCATCACGGCACATCCTCTGCAGCCCAGATACTGCTCTGGGATGTGGCAACAAAAGTCTCAATGCTATGATGACCTCCAAAATGTCTTCTTCTTCTTCCTCCCAAATGAAACAAACAGTATGTCTTCAAAATGAGACCCTACAGAGAAGGCTGCTCCAGCTGACAGAGAGTTTTGAGCAGCAAGGCAAGACAAGGGAATATCAGTTCTAGCAGTCTGGAGGAAGCTCACAGTTCATTGGGAATAAAATGCTCAGTCTGTAGTTCATCAGATGCCAAATTCCTTCTGAAGGCTGAGCAGCACAGGTAGAGAGCATCACATGGCTCCTCTGCTCTGCTCTGCTCTGGAAAAGTCACCTTCACTGTGGAACTCACAGCCTTGGGCTGATGAAAAGGCCAAGATGTTTCTAAAAATGAAAATCCTGAGTTGCTGAATGGCCACAAAAACCTCCTGCCTCAAAATCTGCAGCAAGACTGGAGACAGCACCATGGGAGCTGACCTCATAACTGCTGCTGTGGAGCTTTTCAAACCCTCTCAGAAGGCAGCAGAGACCAGCCCCAGTGGAAGCTGCAGAGATGTGGAGGCTGATTCCCACTGCAGGGTCTGCAGTCAGCCAGCTCAGGGCTTTGTGCTGCAGCCCTGCAGCATGGCCCAGGCTGTGCTGAAGGACACAGCTGGTGCAGGAGGTGCTGAGGACAGTGGAGGCTCCAGCCTGGCAGCAGGAAAAGCTTGGTCACTGCTGTGCTCAGCTGCAGAGGAGCTCCCAGGGGGATGCTGAAGAGGCTGAGGTGCTCCTTGGGGAGCAATCAGGAATCTCCAAGGGGATCAGGAAGGCAGTGCAGGCTCTCAGATCCTTCCTGACCCAGGGCTGGTGCCTGCCCTGCCCAAGGGTGGAGAACAGACTGGAGAGCACTCAGAGGAGGAGACAAGAGGATGACCAAGGGCCAAGAACAGCAGAGCTTACAGTGGAAATACAAGTCACTCCTGTGATTTAACCAGGGCCTGGAGAGCAGGCTAGGCCAGGTCTGGAAAGGACAGAAACTCAGTAACTTAGTCCTCCTTCACTGAGCACACAAGGTTATAAATAGGACAGTGCTCAAAGCTACAGCTGGCTAATTTTAGTCTTAATTTAGTGGAGGCAATAATTCATCAAAATCATTACCTTATGTGATTGCTGCATTTTCTGTCACTCAAAAGCAAGATTAGATGTCTCTCTAAAGCATATCTTTGTGCAATTCAATCATGGCAGTCCTGCAGAATGTGCTTCTCCAGGCAGTCCAGAGATCACAGTGGTCCTTCCTGGCTTTTCTGGTTTTGGGAAGACCTTAAAGTTCTGTGACTGACAAGCTGTGGCAGCAAGGAGAAAATCTGGCACACAAATCCACACACTACCATGATGCATCACCACAACAGGGACCAGATTGTCTCAGCAACATTACTTTTTCCAGGTAAAAATTCTGGTTAATAATTTGTGTATGGTGTTTGTTTAGAAAGATGTAGCCAGGATGGGTAGGGAACCATTTTGAAGGTTCAGATGGAATTATATCATCACTTATGGAGAAAAAACTGACTTCACTGAACGTGTTGGAAAATGATTCCTTAACAATGGGCTGAAATTCCATACTCTGAGCAAACACCTTGGCTATGGTAAACAGGTCTTTCCACAGGAAAACCCCTCTGCTGAAACCTATCAAATTTTTAATGTTTGTCTTTATACACATGAACAGGTGGAGCCTGTTGCTAAAACACCGTGGGAAAAGCACCTGAACTCACAGATTTCCCTCACTGAACTGGTGGAAGCAAAGACACACCATCCAACTGGAATCTGGAGCTGTTTTTTCCCTGGCTAGGCAGGGTCTGTGTGGAAAGCAGCTGTGCTACCAAAATGGCAGCTGCCTCAATGAAACACTGCTTTAAAGCACTTTGGAGGAATAAATTGCATCCAGTGTGCATCCAATACAGAAAGGAGCTGAGCAGCAAGCCTTGGTGAACTTCCTTGAGCATCTCAGGTGTCAGGGTGTAGGTCTGTCTGTCCCCTGGAGAGCCAAGCATGATCCCAGGCATGGAAAGGGCCATCCCACAGACCCTGAGAGGAGGGAGCAAGGCCCAGAGGTGACAGCCAGCTTCCATCAGGAAGGTCACAGGGGAGTTCATGGCAATGAGACAGGTGTGTGGCCAGGCTGGCAAGTCAATCCACAGGTCAGCAGCAAGATCAGCTCTGCTGAGGTTAAGCAGGACCAGTGATCCCAGCGAGGTCCAGGGTGCCCAGACAGGGTTGACATCAAGGTGGGAATGCAGTTGTGGGTTGGGTACAAACCCATGGGACCCACAGCCAGGCATGGGCACAGCTGAGCTGAGACCAACTTCTACAGAGCAGCTCAGGAGGGTGTGTGGCTCAGAGCTGGGCTGGAGCAGGAGTGTGGCTGTGGGCTGCTCAGGGCCTTGCAGAGCTCTGAGTACTCTCAGGGCCTTGACATCACTTCAGATTTCCATCCTGGAAGCAGAGCCATGCAGGGCTGTGCTGGTTTTTGGGCTCTCTCCCCACACTTCCATGACCCAGGAGTGTGAGGCTCCATCTGCAGGTTCCAGGCAGAGGTGAGTGCACACTCCTGAGCCCGACTCACCAAGCTCAATCCCACTCCTGGTGCATTCACAGCCAGTTCACATCCCAGGTGCCCCAGGTTCCCTCTGCACTGCAAACTCATCACAGAGTCACAGAATGCCAGATTGTTTTGGGTTGGAATGGACCTGAAGATCACCTTGTCAACCCCCCTGCCATGGCAGGGACACCTCCCACTGTCCCAGGCTGCTCCCAGCCCTGCCCAGCCTGGCCTTGGGCACTGCCAGGGATCCAGGGGCAGCCACAGCTGCTCTGGGCACCCTGTGCCAGGGCCTCCCCACCCAATTCCTAACTGGATACTCAGAATTTCTTCCCAAAATCCCATCCAACCCCATCCTCTAACAGTGTGAAGCCATTTCCCTTGTTCTGCCACTTCATGCCCTGAACAGTCTCTCTCCATCCTTCTAAACAATCCCAACAGCCCAGCCCCAGCAAACGTGGTTCCATCAGCTCAATCTAACAGAGCAGCCAGAGCCTGAAGGAGGACAGGAACATCTCTGAACCCTCCCTCATGAATCTCCATTCAGAAATGTTTCTAAAACTGGGACAATGAATGTGCCTAAAATCCACTTTTATTTTTTGGAAACAGCCTCTGACAGCCTTCTTCGAAAGAGTGCATATGTTGACAGAAAGAGCATAAGAATATTATTTTTAAAGAGTCATAGCCCAGTTCTAATCTTATGAAAAAGTCCCTACTTCTCGCTCAGAAAAGGGAACTCCGGAAGGAGACATTTGGCATTAACAATTCCAGGGAAGCCCACAGCAGAGCTCTTTTCCAGACAGCAGCTATCCAGCAGCTGTGACCAGAAATTATCCTGCAAGATGCTATTGAAGCTGCAGGATATATTTCTTTGTTTTACCCATTTTCAATGGCTTTTCATCCATTATGACAGAAAACCAGAAACACAGGCTCTGGAAGGGAAGCTTGCACTCCAGCAGAGACCCAGACAGCTGAACTGGTGATGCTGAAGGGCTTTGTCACCCATTTCACTATGACAGAATTTTCAGCATTTGCCTTATAAGCAGAAGAATGAGACCAGGGTAAAGACACAGTCTCAGCCTTAGTTAATCTGACTGCAAGGACTCAAGAAGAGCCAGCTGTGCTTTCCAAAAGTCAGGTGTTAACAGCTGCCTCCAGGACCTTGGATTTTGGGAGGAACAGTCTGGGCAGCAGAAAGGTGTGAGATGTACTGGCCTTGGGAGCTCATCATGCCCTCTCCTATATCCTCAACAGGGTTAGTGCCTTGTCATTGTAAATCATAAATCTTACTGGTCATGGGAACTAGGAGAGGAAAAAAGAGGTTAAAAAAAAAAAAAGGAAAAAGAAAAGTTTATGGGGAGGGGGTTAAACCTTATGAAAATCCTGATCTTGAGTGTCCTCATAGCTAAAGATCCTTGAAAGGACTGGAAACCCACCTGCACAGCTCAGGGCCTGCTGATCTAGCCTGCAGCAGGGGCAGTTTCTTTTCTTTTGCTGCAGAAATGATGGTGCAAGAATGGCCTCAAGCCCAGCACTCAGAACATGCCTCCACCTCCAGAATGGGGCAGAGCCTTGGGGGGCCACTGGAACTGTAGGGACCCCAGGGAAACACAGCTGGGGTTTCTTTTCTGCTGGAGAGTCTGGGCTGGAACCAGCAGCTCAGCTATTACTGTGGCTGGTTGGGAAGGTGAAGACATCAGTGGCAATAAATCACCTTGAAATGGGAAGCACTGGGAAGGTAAGGATGAGCTAGAGCTGAGCAAAGCTCAGTGCTCACTGCACACTGCTCCTGAGCTCTCTGCAGGGCACAGAGACCCCAGAGCCCTGCTGTGGCAGGAGATGGACCCATTGCTGGTCAGCAATGTTTGCAGCCTGAGGGCTGACAACACCTCAATGAAGAGGTGGAGCTTGCATGGGCAGGCAACACAGGAATAACTGCAATGTGTGCAATCAGAAGCACTGGGGCAGGTCCTTCAGCAGCTGGCAGGTAATAAGATTAGCTTTGTGATGCTGATGTTGGACATGTATTTGATGCCCTGCACCTTCTACCATGGTCCATATCCACGAGAACCTGCTTGGCACCTGTCAAGAGCCACCAAAGCTTAAAAGCGACAGTGTGGTGGAGCATGCTCCCATAAACCCAAGGGTGTCTCTCTAGAATCCCTTAAAAACCCGAATCCCGGGGATTTTGGGGCGGACGCGCCCCCTGCCGGCTGCAGCTGCGGCTGCTGAGCTCGGCTCGTCCCTCATCCCATCCCTCATCCTCCTCTCCATCACCCCTGGAGCAGCACAGCCCGGGCACCCAGCAAAGCTCAGGGCAGCGCTGGGAAGGGAGCAGGAAATTCAGCTGTAAAGAACTTCTCTGCAGACTTTGAAAGTATTCCAATCCAGCAGGTAGCAAAAATTTCTCTCAACGTGTTTAGTCAAATTTTGCGCTGAATTACACGGAACTGTTTGTTAAAGCCTCCTCCCCTCTGTGTGGGGAGTGCAGACCACAGTGCTGTGCAGTTTGCTGACAACTGCCTTGTCCTGAGCTCCCTGAAATAAATCATTTATTGAGTGTGATTCAGTAGCAAGCTGCTGAGGTCCTTTAAGTGATTTTGAAACCAGTTTTATCTCACTGCTTGAAATAATTCCTCAGAAGCTCACAGAAAGATGCTTCTTCTCTAACATGTATGTTCAGTTATTATTATTTAGAGGAGTATAAAAATGATGTGCATCTCTTCAGTTAAAAAACAGCCTAAACCATCAACCCCACAAGGAACATGTGTAAAATTCCATGGGCTGGGGTAGGAGCCCAGAGACATTCCAGACCTAACAGCGTCCCTGTGAGAGGAGATCCCAGCTCAGCTTTACAGTGCTCAGCACATGATCTGTGTCCTGCCCACTGCAATCCCACAGCTCCAGGGGGAGGATCCCCAGGAGTGAGGTCTATCCTGGCAGCCTGGTGATGCCCAGAGGCCTGAGGTGCCAGCCTGCAGAGGGGCAGCCCTGCAGCAATACTCACTGATGGGGGCGTGCAGAGCCACGTGCTCTTGGTAGGGAGTGTAGTACTTGTACTGCTTGCCACAGAACTCACAGGTGTAATTGCCAGTTTCTGTGAAAGGAACAGGGACAAAGGTCAGGAAGGAGGCCAGGCCTCTTACACAACTCCCAGTTTCTTTTTACAGAGAAATTGGTCAGGTCACACAAACATTCCTCCTGCATGTGGAACTTGCCTGCCCTGTAATCCACACATCCTCTTCTCAAGAAAGGAAACGGTTCAAAACAGAGGGATGGACCATGCATAAAAAGTCCAGTAGAACTGAAAAAGCTTCAGAAGATTACCCCAAAATTACAACAAGTAAGTGTGCAAAACAAGGGAGAGAATTCAATTCTAAAGTCTGTATTACAGGTGACACAGTTCTGTCCTCTGGTTACAGAAGGTCTGGGATGTGTGGACAACAGGAACAGTCAAACCAGGAAACAAACAGGTTCAAATATTAGAGAACTTTTATTTGGGATTATGGAGTTCTCTTGCAGGAGAAGGGGCTTTTCTGGAGTAACTGTGCTCATTCCTACTTAGGGGATACTGGAAATAATGGAGTGTAACCACACACTGACACCTCCTCCTCTTGCCAGTGCTGGGAGTACAGAGCTGGCAGCAAGCTGCAAGATGAAGGAAAATCCATGGATAATCAAATGTTTCCAAAATGGAAAATTCAGGGAAATGCTTTGGCAAAACCTGGTGTTCTCTCCATTTCTCTCTACTCTGTTTGAGGACCCACCACAAAGGCAGTGTGAATGAATCACCTGCCAGCTCTCAGTGCCCCTTCAAGCCCTCTCTCATCCCTGCCAGATTGCTTTCCCCTGAACTCCCCTCCCCTTCTCTTTGCAGAGCTCTTGAGCAGAGCACATCACACAGCTGCAGTTCTTTGGGCCAGGGCTGTTGGTGTTTGATGCTCCTTTGAGCCTGAGCATACCTGTGAGCACCCAGACCCCAACCCTGCTGTGTGACAGTGCTTCCTGCTTTCTCTAGAGGTGCTGCAGCCAAAGGCAGTGAACCCCTGAGCTCTCCTTTTCATTTGACACAATGATAACTCTTACTTGGCCCAATCTTCTGGAAGGGTTCGGGCTCCTCCTCCTTCACCTCGTCAGCGGCGATGACAGCCTGGTCGTAGGGGTCTGTAAGAGAACAGAGCCACAGGACAGCTGACAACACCTCAGCTTTGCCTGCTACAGCTGCATGGGCACTGAATGCTCCTGCACCTGTAATCACATTTCCATCTGTAACAGGACTGGAAAACAGGAATGATAAACCAGTGACCCTCTGTCTGACTTGTCCCTCCTCCTCTGGCTCAGGTGCCCCAGGATTACCCCTGCTCCCAGCCCACTAACAGGCCTTGTAGGAATTAATGCTTAAAAAATGCAGAGAAAAACTGAATGAACACATTGCAAAGTCTGATCCATATTTCCTGATTGTCTTCCAGGGAATCTCCCCTCTAATGCTGCTGAACTGGCTGACAGCAGGCACAGCAATGCAGTCTGCAGGCACATCAACTATCAAACACCAACCTGGGACTTCTACCAGCTAACAGCACAGCTAGCAACAAATCACAACCCAACCCACTTTAGAGAAGAATTTGGTGTAAGCCTTGAACAATTTACAAGATCACCACAGACATGAAACACCTGCTTCTTTGATTGTCTGAAGCCTGACCAAGTGAATGTGCAACAAAAGCCTGGTATCTGCTAGGGCTGGGCATCAACCTACTGGCTGTAGACACTGGGGAGGGAGAGAGGATGCTCCCTGTCCCACTGCAATCCCTGACAAAACTCCTTTGACTCTAACCAGTTCAGAATCAACCTGCTGTGTCTGAACTACTGAATGCTTGAAAAGGTTTGTGAAATAAAGCACACAAAGGAGCTCGGCTTACCTGCCCGGTTTTCTGGGGCCCCTTCCACACTAAAAACTAACACAGAATAGAAGAAGGAGGGGAAGAAACAAAACAGAAATTAAATCCTCTTAAATGGTCTTGTTTTCCTCCTGCATTTCACACACTGCTGCAGCACATTTGAGCCCCACTGAACAAACCAGGCTTTGTGCCCCAGTCCCTCCTGTTCCCAGCAGCATCCTCACAGGACCTGGTTGAGCATGCCCAGCCCTAATTCACACAGATGCTCAAGGCCTTTGTTCTGATCCTGACACGGCCCCAGGTGGAGTCCAGGTGCACAGCAGCCCCAGGGAGGAGCTGGGACAGTCCTTGCACACTCATGGAGCCCTTCCCAAGCTCTCTTGTGGCCCCTGGCAGAGCTCCCTGAGACATTTCTGACCGAGGCAGCCACATGCCCCTCACACTGACTGTCAGTGCCACTGATTTTCTTCTGGCTCCCCACAGGAGGAAGGGAGCTGGCAGTGGTGCCCTGCAGGAGAACACTGGCTGTCCTTAGAGCACATTCAGATGTCCACACTTTCCAGGTAAACACCACCAATTTTTTGGACAACCACATATTGTGAAAAACACTTGCTTTTCTGAGACAGCCCAGCCATTCAAAACCTGCTGCTCTCCAGCAGCCTCTTTCTAGAACTCTCCTTGGCCAGGTGAGGAGCAGTACTGCCAGGCTTGCAGCACACACAGGGAAGGTCTGGAATATCTGTGGGCTCCCCACAGGTGAGAAGCTTTAGATATTCAGTAAGCAGGGGGCAAGCCAGCATGTTGATACTTCATTTTCCCCAATGCAGAATAAAGAAACACTGCTTCTGGCATTGGGTGTCTGCTTCTGTCCAGGTGTCACCAGCCTAAGCCACATCTACAGTCACCCTTTAAGGGCCACTGACAACTTCACCAGCTCACTACCACAGTCATTAACAAAAATGAAAGTTCCTAACTCTGAAATCTGAAATGCTTCACAGAGAAGTATGTTGGGAACAAACCTGTAAATTCAGAAACCAAAAAGCAACCGACTTCTTCCCAGCAAATAATCAGGCTGACCATTTACCTTGAGGTACTCAGTCCCAGGCTCTCCATCCTAACCATGAACCTCCCTGCAGACACACTACAAGGTCCCTGGTCCCAGCACAGGTGTTGTTGTCATGCACAGCAAACTCCTCCCTGCAGTGCCTCTAGACTGAGCCTCCATGGTACAGAGAGGTGACCCCTGCAGTGCCATGTCCTGCACAGCACAGGCCACATGCTCCTGCAGAGCCACACTTTGCTTCCCCAAACACTTCTCAGCCTAGTTCAGGTGTCTGAGTGTCAAAACATTACTCACCATCCACGGCATGTAGGTCTCTGTGCTCTTGGAAGCAGCTATAGTATTTGTATTTTTTCCCACAAATGTCACACGTGTACCTAAAATTGTCTGTAGGAAGAAGAAAACAGACCAAGTTTAGAAACTCTGAGGTGAAAGGCAAGCACTGCAAGCACACTGGTCAATCAGACACCCCCATGCACTGACACATCCCATGTGCTCTGTCAGGTCTCTAAGGCACACAGGCACTGCCTCACACTGTTCCCCCTGTCCCACACTATATGGCTTGGGGCACATTCTGATTTATTGCCTCTTCAGACAGCTCTGCTCTCCAGGGAAGACCCCACAGCCCTCACAGCAATGAGGATGCAGGGCAGCAGGCCCTGCTGGCATCTCCTTTGGAAGTTCAGGGAGAATCAGCTGTTGGTCAGGATGGGGACAAAGGGACAGAACTAAGCACAGAGCAATGTATGAGCACACACCTGCTCCTCACTGTTTACTGATTCCCAGCTGCACCCAGGATCTGTCAGAACCAACAAACCAAGGAGACCAAACAGCCAAGGCAGGCAGGACAGTAAGGAGGGCTTGGTGAAGCTTGGTTTCATATCCATTTGTTCCCTACACCCCATCACTTCATCCCAGCATCAACCAACCCCTCACCACAGCTGTGTGGGGCACACAGATGTAAAACAGCTCCAAGTGTTTATGGATCTGGTTTGCTCTGAATGGGATCAGTGTCCTTAGCTCAGCTATCACATCAGTGCATAAGGAGGATTTCCTGGCCAGCTTGGTGGGGTGTTTCCCCTCTCTGCTGCCTGACACACCCTGGGGTGCCTTTCCTGAGCAGTCACCCCACGTGTCAGACAACCCCAGGCTATGAGCCCACAGCAAAGTGGCAAACATTGTAAAGTCCATGGCAAACACAGTGAAACACATCATTTGTACAGCCACCACAAAGGATCCTGAAACCTGTGTGTTCCCTTCCCAGCAGGGAGTGCAGGCAGCAGCTCCCAGGGCTCCACAGAGGACCTGCCATTCAGGGAGCTCCCCTGCAGCAGTGCAGTTGTGTCCATGTATTCCCACTATCAGCAAAGTTAAAGCCTTGTTTTTACCTCTTCCATCCTGTGTTCCAACACACCAGACTCTGCACATTAAGTAAGCTCTCATTTTACTTCTCCATCACATTACTTTTAAAACCACTCCCTATTTTAAGCTATGATATATTGGTACAGTGTAATCACTCACTTGGGCTCACTGCTCAGTCCAGCAGCACTTGGGGTTCAGCACTAAATAAAGGATCACTGTCAGTCTTTATTCAGAGTGACTGGAGAAGCTATGATGATCTAGCAGAGAAAACTGCCAAATCCAAATGTTGTTAAACACCTGGGCACTGGAACTTTACCCCTGTGACTAAAAACTATTTGTATCTTAATCAGAGCACAGCAGGGCTAAACTAGAGTTAAGGGGTTTTTAGAAGTTTAGGCTGGACAAGCAAGGAGAAAGGGACTCTCTGCACACACAGCATGGCTTGAGGGAGAGGAGGAGCAGCAGAACACACCTGTGAGAATGACATTCCAATGGAAAAGGCACTGGCAAGGCACATTTAACTGTGTCTGTTCCATTATGTGATCTTGTGCAGGCTCCTTGTGTGGCCACAAAACAGGGCTGAGGGCCTCCCTCTTCCCTGGGCCCTCTCCCACAATGAAGAGGATCAATGATTGTTGCTGAGTATCTGTGTAGCTGCTGCAAAAACCCCCCAGACAATTAGCACAGTCAATTAGCACAGTCAAGCAGCAAAGAAACTCCTAACTTGGCATCAGTCCCACCTCAATGGGTGTCCCCAAACCAAGGAACCAACCTCCTTTTTGAAGTGCAATGAGCTCTACAGGACCAAGTGAAGATTAACTCTCCAAAGCAGTCCCAAAGACCAGGCACTTTCATGTTCAGAGAACAAAAACTATCATGACCTTTGGAAGAAAGGAGCTCAGTAAATAATAAGACTTGTTAGAACAGAAGAAAACTAACTAACACACCATTTCACAGGGCCAGGCATGGCTACCTGTGGTCCCTGTCACACACAGGGATCTTACTGTCCCCAGCAGAGCCCATGCTGGCTGTGGGCACTTCTCCCCTTGGCAGTGCAGGGAGCAGGGAACATGTAACAAATGCCACCAGCACAGCCCAGAGCACAGGGGTCTGCTGGTGTTAGGGGGACTGTCCCCACAGCACAAGGATCTCCAGGGATTACAGAGAAGTAAGAATTTGCTCCAGCTGGTCCAGCTTGGCACTGATCTCCTGGGCTCTGTAGGAGAGAACACCCAGCAAGCAGTGCCCAGAGACAGGAGCTTTACAGAGAATTCACAAAGGGCTGCCCATGTGCAGCCAAGTTTTACCTCTCTGAACAGCAATCCCTGCTGAGGCTGCTCCCCAGAGCCAGGCCCCCTCCTCCTCACCAGTGCAGCCATCTCTGCTGACAGCCTTCCAGCACACCCAGCACTGACCCAGCAGACATTGCTTCTTAGCCAGAACCTCCCTGGGCAGAACTCCCTGCAGCCCCAGTTAGAATCACACAGTCCTGGGCTGGAAGGGACCCACAAGGATCAGACACCCCAACAACCTCAGAGCATTGTCCAAATGCTTCTTGAGCTCTGCCAGGCTGTAGTCACAGGGAAGCTGTTCCAGGGCAGTTTTCCTAACTCCTACCCCAAGGTGTCCAGCTGGGGCACAATATCCACCTGTAACACAGCTTGCCATGGGAAGAGCTGCAAGGGGCTCCAGGGGCTCAGGTGTGGCTGCAAACCCACCCTGAAACCATCCCTAAACCTCTGCAGAGCTGGATCCAGACAGCCAATGCTACCTAGGCAAGTTTGCTCAGATCCAAAGTCGCTGCTGTCATCAGGGGCTGCACCTTAAGGCTCCACCCAAGGCACAGCCACAGCAGCAGGCACTATCAGGGCAGGGAAGGACACTCCTCAGCCCCAGAACATGCTGGCCCTTACTGGTATTCAAATCCTTGCTGCCAGCTGAGCAATGACCCTGCTGCAAACACAGACCTTCAAAATGCTCCAAAGACATCTGCTCAAACCCCAGACTCAAGTGTCATTCTCCTTCATGCTCAGGAGCCTTTCCAACAGCTGCAGGGATTCCAGAGAGAGGTCTAGTGAGTATCAGCTGTACTTATTTAGTCAGCTCACAATTCATCTTTAACACACAGGCCAAAATAGAGCACCTTATCTTTCTGGCAGTAGAAAAGACAAGGCACAGCCTCATTACAAGGCAGCTCCTCAGCTGTGAAGGACTGGCACACTCAGATGGCAAATGAGCAGGTTTTTCAAGTACCCCAAGAAATAACTCCACAGGGACTGAAAGAAGTTTTGACCACTCTGCTTGCAAGTGGATCCCAATAGAAGAGAGAATGAGCTGCTCTTCTGTCCCATCTCCAGGAGCTGCTGCCAGCTGGCTCTGGTGGTGTGTCCAGCACTCACTGGGACTGGCTGAACTCCCTGCCCCAAGGCTGAGCTCAGCTCTCTTCCCAGCAGATCCTGCATTCAAGATTTGAAGAATTTTTGTTGGTTTGATTCACATATTCCCCAGAGAAGGAAGCACATATTTCATTTTGGCAGGAAAGAGAAGGCAGAGAACACATGCCCAGCAGTGGCAGCCAAAACAAGACACTTCTTTCTTTAGGACACTTGGCCTCAGTGTATTTTGCTTTAGAAATCCAGGAAGGGAATAAGAGCAATCAGAAATGTGTTGAAAGGTCAGGAGCTGTGTATCACTAAGAATACAGCTAGAAATACAGATCACCCTCCTAAGTGCAGGACTACCACAAAACCTGGGTACACACTGAGCCCACTGGGCTCCAAGAGCTCTGCACAGCATCCCAGGAACCCACAATGGAAACACCCATCCAGCTGGCATCCCTGCCAGCACAGCCCATGAAGGGTCCCAAACAATGGACTCTCCCCACAGCACCTGCAGGAGCTCCTCAAGGACCTGTCCAAGGTGAAGAACAATTTCCACCTGGCCCAGAATTCACCCTGAGCTTTCACATGGCAGAAATCACAAAAGGTACTTGATAGAGGAGCTCTCAGCAACTGGCACCCTGCAGACACCCTGAATCCTACTGCTCTCCTCTGGCAGAGCACTACAGGAGCAGCAGTCTAGCAGGGACAGTCTCCACATGTGGAAGGGCAAAACTGCTGAATGTAAACAGATCAGCCTGCTGAATTCTTCCTAATATCCAGAAATGCTGCAGGTCCCAGTCAGGGTAAAAGCAGGAAGATTAGAAGAGGGCAGTGTGGACAGCACTGCTTGTCCTGCTCCATGAGCAGGGTGTCTCCTTTGCACCAGCAGGTTTGGGAATGGCAAAGGAAGCACCCAAGGAATTCTATTCTAAATCCTAAAGGAATCCTAAGGATTCTAAATCTAAATCCATAAGGAAATCTATTCTAAATCCTACATTCTGTGACAATTCCACATAACTCATTCACCTTGACAAACAAGGTTTCCCAAACATAAAGTCCAAGAGCAGCTCTTAAAGGGGAGGGGCTGGATTTCTTACAGCTGCATTACATTTATGTCACAGCTTCTCTATTTGAGGCTGTGATGTTTCTGGCCCCAAAAAGGCTTTCTGAGTGGGGTTTAAGTGACCACAAAGGATCAGCATCATCCCTCCAGCTTTGGCCAGTGGATCACAAGTCAATGACTTGCTCTGATCCTTGGTTTCACATTCCTTGTTTCCTGAAAATCTGCTGGCAGATGCTCAAGTCCTGCTGATAACAAACCCAGAGGGCTGGAGCTGGGGAATGGCTCTGTGGCAGTACCTGGAGAAAACATCACCTTTCCTGGGATATCTGCCTCACTGGAAGGAACCATGAGCAACACCAGCACTCTTCAGGAAGAGCCAGTCCCCATGACTAATCCACCTGATGCACAGAAACAGGAAAGGATGGCATTTTCTGAGGACCATGCTGCATGCTCCCCACTGGGAAACACCTCTCCAAGCTGTGTCCAGGGCACACTCCACCTGAGCAGCCTCCCTGGAAGACCCAGAGCACAGCTAATGCTTCCTTACAACACATCAGGGAAAAAACAAAACATCTGGGACCCTCACTTGTTTCTGTGGATTCCACCCAGGGCAGCACAAAGACAGCTCTGGAGAGAGGCTTCTTCTCCCTTTCCGCAGCCAGAGGGGCACCTAGATGGAAAGGAACACATTTATGGCTTCCTAAGCTGGCAGAACATTCCCCGCGCAGGCTCACAGACAAAATTCCTTTGCCCTGAGCCTTTGGCATCTTTTGAGGATTCCTTCCAGACTGGCAGTGAGGAGAGGCAGGGTCAGGGCTGCAGGCAGGAGCACAGACACCCCTCTCCTCCCCACTGGAACTGTGCCTTGCACACAGGTTACAGCTTTACAGAGGCGTTTCACAGCCAGGGACAGAGCTGCCAGTAAAATCAGCTTCAATTTACATCAGAACTCTACTTAAAGGTGTCTAATGGCAAAATTCCTTGAAAAGGGAGCAGGACTGAGCCCAAAGTCAGCAGCAAACCCTTAAGAGGATTAAAGTACCCAGAGTTACATTAGTAAGGATTAAATAATAATAAAATCCAGAATTCTGGAAAGGACAGAAACCCTCTCACACAAAGGCACAAGCCAGATCCTAAATGGGGGTAAGAAAAAAACTCCCTGAGGGCAAACTATTCCAAGATCACTCAGTTCACAATAATTTACTTCCTTCCCACAAACATTTGGCCTCTGTCAGGAACACAGGAGACACTGAGGAACACACTGGGTTAACACTGTGCTTGCCATGCTTCACACAAGGGCTTCCTTGGGATGCAAGCTGCCAAGCCAGGAATAATCCCAAACCCTCACAGGGAGGGGTCAAATCCCCTGAAATGACCCAAAAATTGGTGCAAGGTGCTGTGCTGGCTCACCCTCCAGCTGGCAAGGGGCCCAATGCCAGGTGAAGGGCATGGAGCCACAGGCTCGTGCTTGCCTTCTCCAGGAAGGATTCCAGGGCCATTCCAGCTCCTGAGAAAAGCTGCTGCAGGTGCAGTCAGCAGCTACAGGGCTGAATTACAGTAATTTTTAAGCTTTCAAGTGGGTGGCCAGAGGAATCTATAAATTCTGTGATACTTTATTGAAACCATGTGTCAGCTGAATGGATCACAAAGGAGATTTCAATGCACACCATCCAGGCCTGGATGTAATCCTACCAGGTTTGGCAACTTGATGCCAGACTACCAGGAATTTCCCTGCAGAGGGGAATATCCTGGTTTAATTTCTGAGAGAATCAACTCTGGCTCAGAATAGTCTGATGGTCACAAACTCTATTATTAATTTTTAAAATGTTTTTGGGAAAAGGTGTTTTGGACACTACTTACTGCATGCTGAGAGACATTCTCAGGATGCTACACATCAAAGAATTTCCTTCTCCCTCAGTTAAAAGTATGCTCAGGTTGAATCCAAACAGATAGCAAGTATCAGCCATTTAAAGGAAAAATATTAATATTTTATAATTATCCCCCAAATCAGCATCATTAGGATATTGAGGCTCCCTGGTAGAATTCAGACACATGAGACAAGGTAACAACATGAGCAGATCCTGTCTCATCCTGCCTCATTCTTGTGTCACTTCAGGGCAGGGCAGGGCTCTTTTCTTGTAAATTCAAAGTGTAAATAAGGGTAAGATAAAGAACGGTCTAATCAGTGTCTAAAGGTGTTACTCCCAGCAATCTGGCAATGAACTACCTCAATTTGCACAATTAAAAAAATAGGTCTACTTGAACCTACATAACCTGTAAATGAGAAAAGATTTATCTTTCTATCAATAAGGATCTGAAGTTCCATCTCAAGTGAAAAAGTCCATTTAGCTCACACTGTGGAGTTCTGCATAGCACACAATAAAGACAATTTTATTTTAAAGCCCCTTCTGGAGTAAAAATGGCTTGGCTGGGAACACACCATTCATCTGTCTCCCAACTGCTTGGATTAAATGATGTAGCACTGAGAGTTTCACAAAAGAAAAGCAAACCTCTCCTGGCTTTTTCCTACTCATTTGTCCAGGACTAGAAATTCTGTTCTTACTGTGATTTCCAGATGGGAATTCAGATGGATTATCACTGCCTGGTTTCCAAAGTGAAAAAAAGAAGTGCTACTTAAATGACTGAGCAGCATTAAAGAAGAGATCTTGACTCCATAAAATCTCTTAATGAACAAAATGAAATTAAATTAAGCCAGGGGGAGGCAGCACCCTGCTCCCCACAATCATCTGAGGCAATCAAGAAGACCAACCCTGCTTGGGCTGAAAGGAGAAGGTGTCAGGAAGGTGATCCCTGGATTCCTCTGCCTTCCTGGTTAGGAAGATTCTCAGGAGGGAAGCTACTGAGAATTAAAATACTGAAGGTGTATGGGTTTGTTTGCTATTCAGGTTCAACATGGCTGAGATGCCAACAAGCAGCTGAACAGAAAAAGGTAAGGCTGAAAGAAGAATTTGGAATAATCTCTGGTATGGCTGTTGTTCACCTCTTCTGTTGCTGAATTCCAACCCACATTGGAAGATGCAAAGTACATCACTCACTGGATATACCAGGGATGTATTTCTGCCTTCACTAAAACTCTCCTGGCATCTTGAGGACAAACTGAGGGGATGACCAGAACAGTCTGGGATTACTAAAATTCTTATCCTCTTTTTACTGAAATAAATATATTTCTCTATAATTTTCCTGCCTAGGAACTCTAAGAGATCTTTTTTTTGTTTCCAAATATTAACATCCAGATTTCTGTAAGGATGGTCTATTTGGGCAGCATCTGAGAAAGAACTGAGAAAGAAATATTAGCAATTTTCTACATAAGATCATCTGAAGATCACAGCATTTTAGACAACATGAAAGCCTCCTCTTCCAAAATCTCTGATTAAAACTACCCAGAGAGAGACTGCTCCTCTGCAGAGCTATGGAACTGCAGGGCTTGCAGCACATCAAACCCTCCAGTGTGTGTCTTGTTCCTGAGTGTATCTTTAGGACTTGGATGGAAACACACTGGATATCCAGGAACTGTTCCCAATTTCACCCACCTCAGACAGAGGACAGGTCACAGAATTACAAAATATTCTGGGTTACAAGGGACCCACAGGGATCCCCCAGCCCAGCCCCTGTCCCTGCCCAGCCCCAGCCTGGGCACCCCTGGCAGCGCTGCCCAAAGGCTCCTGGAGCTCTGGCAGCCTCGGGGCCGTGCCCATTCCCTGGGCAGCCTGGGCAGTGCGAGCACCCTCTGGGGGCAGAGCCTTGCCCTGAGCTCCAGCCTGACCATCCTATCTTGGGATAACTACCTCCAGTACCTTGGGTTTTAAACTCAAAATTTGTCCACAACTGCAAATTCCTGAACTAAGTTTCTTATTATTTTCTTAATTCTTCCTCCTCCACTGAAATTTATCATCCTTGGTCTCAGCTCATTGGTCACTTACATGTGCAGATCTTGTTTGGCAAATGGGAATCTAAAGAGACTTTGCCTACTTAAAATGCAAACACATTAGGAAAACAAAATCCATTTTTACAGTTTTCCCCAAGGAGCAGGAGAATTATTAAATAAGAGCCCTGGGAAAATGAATCAGGCAGTTGTAAATGATTCACAGGTCACCATGGTGGCTGCATGTGGGTGTGCACACACAGCACTCACTGTATCACACTTTTCTCTGGGGAAATGACAGTGAACACAACAAAGCAACTTCCTGGGCTTTGCTCTGCTACCCCCAGAAAAGTAAAAGAATTCAAAAGTTAATTTACTTTAAGGAAACATTTATGTTGCAAATTAATCAAGAAGCAGAGATGCTAAAGGTTCTTCCTCAACCATAAATTAACACCAGCAAACCACCTCCACATCTTCCCATCCCTGTCAGAACTTTACAAACACCATATCCTGTATGAGTAAGGTGTGGGCAAGAAAACCTTAATTTTGACTATATTAATTTCATGGTTTAAATTCACAACCCTCCAAATGTTTTTGCACATGCAAGGTGTTAGCACTGTGCCTCCACAGTTAACATTTGCAAGGCATATTCCAGCCCACATCCCTGCTTCTAACCTTTCACTGCTTTTCCAAATAAATTTCTTCTCAGGCTGAACTTTCTCACACTTAGTCAGAGCCCAAAGGGGAATATGTTTTTAAAAGATCAGATCAATCTTTTTTATTTATGGGGTTCTGAAATATTTACTCTGTATTCCATCTTGGAAAAAAAAATAATGCCACTTCCTTTTTTTTCCCCCACTGTAACTGCAGTGGAAACACAGATGAGCATGGATGTACATCTGTGCCCAGCTGGTGAGTTTGAGGGCATCTGGCTGAGAAACTGGAAAGGAAAATGTTCTGTTTGCTGCCTACAACATCCTCAGACCCAGTGAACATTAGTGACCCCCTCCCACCAGCTGTCCTGTCTTAGCCCAGCACCCAGGTACACACAATAAGTATGAGCAGCTACAAATGGGGAAGAAGAAAGTAAATTCAGGATGTATTTACATTAAATATATATATTATCAAATTTTCAAAAGTACTTCTTCTGAAGATCACTTTGGCACCTCTTGCCATCCTATTTATCCTTAAAATCAGTTATTTTTAACCCTGTGACACTGCAGCAGGTGCTGTGCATCCCTGCCTTCCTTGGGATTTGCTCCTGAGCTGCTCATCAGGCTGTGTGGTGGCATTGTGTGACAAATTCCAATGACCACATTTTGCTTCTCCTGCAGCCTGAGGGTGGTCTGAAACACCCAGATATATCCTCACCTGTGAGATGGTATTTGTGATTTTCAAAAATTACTTCCAAGCAAGGAAAAGGGGCTTAAAACAACAGAAAAGCCAAGAGACACAAAGAAAAAACAGGCTGTGTTATTTGGGATCAGTGGGGATTTTGTGGGACGTGGCCCAGGAGTTTGCAGTCTGTGGGGCTGGTCTTAGTGAGCATTAATGTTCTCTGACAGCTGCTCCTGTTTATGCCAGGATTTCAGGCACAAGGGAAGGAGGAGCCCAGGGATGCTCTGGGCTTACACACAGGATCTGTAGGCTGGGCTCTGAGGCATCTCCCAAAATGGGGAGGTCACTGGAGAGCTGTGCAGGATTCACCTGCTGCCAGGGATCTGCTTTTGAGGGACAGCACAAAATCCAGCTGTGCCTCTTGAACAGAGCTGCAGGTACACAGGAGCAGGAAATGGAGACAGAAGGGCTGGGATCTACCAGCAAACCACCATGAGTGGAATTCCAGCAAACCACCATGAGTGGAATTCCAGCAAAACACCATGAGTGGAATTCCAGCCTCCAGCAAATGCACCTGGATTGTCTAAGGAAGAACTGCAGCAGCCCAGGCATGGAAGCAAGCAGGGCAGTAGAACTGATTGTAGTGGAGCTGTTTTTGTAGTGGAGCTGTTTTTGTAGTGGAGCTCTTTTTGCAGTGGAGCTCTTTTTGCAGTGGAGCTCTTTTTGCAGTGGAGCTCTTTTTGCAGTGGAGCTCTTTTTTAGTGGAGCTCTTTTTCCAGGCTGTTTTCCTGCCCATCCCCTGCATGGTGTCACAGTACAGCCTGGGAGCACAGCTTGCTTTAAACTGCAGCTTGCTTGTGATGGTCCTCAAAAAAGGTGTCACCAGGGAAAGATCACACTCAACCCCCACTGTCAGCAAGCTGTCCTGATTCAGCCAGCCTGACTGACACGCTGGAGATCAAGGCTCCTGAAAGCACCACATCCTGATTCTTCCCACTTTTAACAGTGCTTTATTTAAAGAACCCAGGAATGGCAGGGCTCTCCCCTAGAATATCAATCAGCACTGCTCCCCGAGACTCTGGAATTCTCCCCTGGAAGAAGAACACTCATGAAGTTGCAGACCACTAACCAGACATACCTGAATTAATGCATCAGCTGTATTTTGAGATACCTTCAGCTTTTAGCAATCCTTCCCTGCCCACTTCCCTGTGCATTTTCTGGTTTCTTTCCCAGGGCACAGAACTGCAATCCAAGCATTGTGCCCAGCACTAACTGGGCTGCCAGCCCAGGGACCTGCACTTTATTGCACTGACACTCACCCATTTGTCACCTATGGCAAGTCACTTTCTTTCTGTCCTTCTGCTTCCTGCCTGCCTACAGAATTCCAAACTCCTCTGGGAAGTGACCCCAGACTCCACAGGCAAAGGGCTTAGAACTACCATGGACTGGGAGCACTACCTGCTGTCTCTGTTAACATTTGGTATTTTGGTATTGAAAGGCCTTTGCTGAGGTGAAATGAGGCAAGTGTCATATTAATATTTGCCAGAGCAACCTGAGTTCTGCCCTGGGCTGGTCTGAGGAGGCAGAGCACTGTAAGGAAGAGCAGCAGTGAGCAGGCAGAGCAAAGCTCCAGTACCTACACACACTCAGGTGAACTTGATGGGCAACCCTAAAACTCAGCTCCCCTTCAAGCTCTGCAAGCCAGTTATGGTTACTCTGAAGATGCTCCTGTACATAAACTCCTCTTTCCTACAGAAAAGGAGGGTACCACACTCCAACAGGCTGAATGTTCCAGCCACAGAATCAGAGTCCCAGATGGGTTAGGGTTGGAAGGGACCTCTAAAGATCACCTTGCCATGGGCAGGGACATCTTCCACTGTCCCAGGCTGCTCCCAGCCCTGCCCAGCCTGGCCTTGGGCACTGCCAGGGATCCAGGGGCAGCCACAGCTGCTCTGGGCACCCTGTGCCAGGGCCTGCCCACCCTGCCAGGGAACAATTCCTAATTCCCAATATCCCATCCAGCCCTGCCCTCTGTGATTCTGTGATTCTGTATCTGTGTCCCCAACCTGGGACATGTCACTGAACACAAGCCACTGAACACAGCCCACCCCAGAGCCTGGCACAGTGCAAACACCTGATCAGGTGAGAGGAGCTGCTGCCTCAGCCCTGTCCCTGCCCCCACAGGGCCCTGGCCCCCCTCTTGCCCTGGGTTTATTCAGGACCTGTCCTGGTGCCAAGAATGTCCCATGGAATGTGAGCAGCAGGAGGGAGACTGTTTGTTCCAGTTTGTAACTCCCCTAAACATGACTGGAATTCCCATGGAGAATGAGAGCGCAGAGCCAGCCCAAACACCTTCCCTGAGCACTTCCCAGAGCCCAGAGCAAACCACACGGGCATATGAGCATCTCAGAAAAGATTTCCAGACTCTTCTATGGGAACAGTCAGTGACCAGGTGTCAAACTAGCCACACCTGTCTAGGAAAAGATATTAAATTGACTATTTCTTTTCAAAATCACCCTCTTCTCTTCCTTGTCCCTGCCAGTTAAAGTTGGTAGCAGTCAGACAAGTCTCTTTAACACATTAGCACTGTGCGTTGCATTGTTTTCTTCTCTCTCATGTGGGAATTGTGGTCTTGGACCATGAGCCAAGGCTCAAAAAGGAGCTCCCAAAGCCATGCAGCCATGTCCCTGTGAGCACATCCCCTCCTCACCACCACAGAGCTGCGGCTCTTCAAGAATGCATCCAAAAAAATAAAGGGAGTCCCAGAGACACCATCTATTGACTATAAACCCCAAAGACTGAAAATAACCAACTAAATGAAGCAGTTTTTCCTCAAGTGAGTTTTCAAAGTGCTTTCCCAGCTGGAAAGTCTAAACACCACTGTCTCCTCTTTAGGCAGGCAGTGAACAAACAACAGCTCTCAGCTGAGTCCCAGCTGGCCCCACAGCTCCCTTCCTCCCAGGAAGAAAAAGGGCAGGATGGGCTCTCCCCAGGAGCCCCTCAGAGCTGAAGGCCAGGGCACATTCCAGCACAGCCTCACCCCCTGTCAGTCCCTCATCCTCCTGCAGCCCAGGCTCACTCACATGCACAGACTGGCTGCTCCAGGGCAGCCCAGCACAGCCACTGAGCCACAGCCCAGGTGCTCTGCACAGGCAGCAGCTGAGATGTCACCTGGCACTCAGGGCTGCCTTCACCAACACTTCTTGGGTCACCACTGGTGGCTGTGAGCAACAGCTGGCTCCAGCAAGTGACCATGGAGAAAATCTGAGCAGCTTTTCCAACCCTGCAGTTTGTGATGTGCACACACATCACCAATGTGTGGAATGTGCTGTAATGTCATGTAATGTGGTTATTATGTGAACTAATCCAGGGCCCCACTGCTGGGCAAGGGACTCCTCACTCACAGGTTCAGGATGGATGTAATCTATGCCCCACAGAGAAGCACAGGAGAGAAAACAACACCTTCCTGTATCCCTTAAATACTGAGAAAATTTGGGAGAGGGCAGCAAACCATGCCTGCAGAGACCATGAACATAGAGGTTCCCAATGAGACAGAAATAGCAGAGGAAGATTGGAACAATGCAGACATCTGTAAGAGAGAGGGTGTAAACAGCCAGATTGGGTCACAGAGAAACAGCAGTGCAGCAGTGGGCAAAGCAAAAATAGCAGGAAAGGAAAGATAAATAAGAAATTCCTAAAATATAATGAGGAGCAAACAGACTGACAAGGAAACAAGAGAGCCATTGAGTGGAAAAATGAGAAGAGACATGCAGAAGCAATGAGGGTAGGCCAGGGATTTAACCCAGCCTCAGAAGGGAAGGCACAGGGAGAAAAGAAGAGAGCTGAGTTGTTTCACTGCAGCATGAGGAGGGAAGATGGCTCTGTCAGGAAATTACAACCATGTGCACTTAGGCACAGCAGCACTGGCCCAGCAGTCCCACATCCACTCTGCAGGACAGGGGACATGTCCAGGCTGTCCCTCCAGCAGGGCATGGCCATGGTGGATCCTTCTTCCCCTTTCCCTACCCCACCATTCACCAGCTCCCAATTCTGCTGCCTGGGTTTTGCCTCCATCTCTTTCAGCTAGATGAGACTATTTTGGGATATGAGTGTGGCAGGTAAAAAGTAATTCCTGCACAAAGATGGAAGCATTTCCTGCCCCTCCTACTGCTCCATCTCCAGTGCCACCACAGCATCTCCTTGGGAGCCAGGAGTAGGGAGCAGCTGCTTCTTGATTTTCTCTCCCAGACTTCTGTCCATGATGTTCCCTTCTCCCCCTCTCTCCAGGACCCAGACACCACAGAAGAGGCATTTACATCCACAGAAATCCTTCTATAGCTCCAACAACATCGAGTCTGCCCACACAGCAAAGGTGTGAGCCCTCATGTCTTTTTCTCTCTTCATGCCTCACTCTGCCCTATCTTTTCCAGCCAAAAAAGTTCCCACAACAGGTGGGAAGGGGAGAAGCTGACTTACAGAAAAAAACCAAATCTCTCTTTGCACAAGGTGGTTCCCAAGCTCTGTCAAAACCACCCAACACTCAATCAGCAAGCCCAGGATGCACACAGCCTAGCCCAGAACACAGCCATGCCTGCCAGCAAAATTCAGAGCAAGGGAGCAAGGAGATGAGCCTGGAAAGCCTCAAAGTAATAGAACACCAACAGGCAGCTGAGCAATGACTGCAAGAGAGACAACAAAGGAGGTGACAGGAGCCTGGGAAGGAGTTTCCGTGCATAGAGCTGGACTCTGTCAAGGGACAGGCTCAGCTGCAGAGCCCAGCCTCCCCTGTGAGCAGTACACTGTGTGTACACACTGATGTGGGATGGCTGCTTGCTACTGAGATGTTTCAGCTCAGGGCTGAGGACCTCCATTCCCCACCTGCAGTGAAGTCAGTCCTGCTTCCTTTTGCAGACAGAAAGCCAAGACCCCCCCTATGCTAATGCCAATTGTTCACCTATCACAGAACACAGAGAAGAAAGAGTTCAGAAAAGGTAGTGTGGTTGTACTTTTTATTTTTCTTTACTATTTATCTAACATTTCTATACCCACCCAAGGTAAGTTTGGTGCTTCTAAGCTGCTGTCTGCAACTACCAATGTTGGGAACTTACCTTTCCAGTGGGAATCATGGCTCTCACCTAACACATAGCAAAACCCAGGTGGGCAGAGGCCTCGGGAGATCTCTGGTGTGACCTCCTGCTCAAAGCTGAGTCTGCTCCAAGCTCAGTCCTGGTTACTTGGGACTTTACCCAAACAGCCCCAACCTCACTTCTCTCCACTTCATGCCCACTATCTCTCAGTTCTTCTCCTGTCACCGGGATCTGCCCGGTTCCACCTTCCCCCCACCCCTCACAGCAGCCATGAGCGTGTCCCCAGCTCCCTCTGGTGCCACCTCTGCCCCGGCCCTCTCAGCCCTGGGCCGGCTCTGGCTCTCCCTCCCCAGGGCTGGGGCACACACCCAGAACTGCAGATTTAGGGTTTAAGAACCATACAGGGCTGGACGCCGCTAGAGGCTGGCGGTGCCCTGTCCTCCCCGGCAAAGGAGGCAGGGGGAGCTCCGCTCATGGTCCCCTCACACCGCTCAGCGGGCAGCTCCCGGGGCACCGCGCCCCCATCGCGGGCGGGACAGCGACAACCGTCTGAGCTGCTGGGCCGTGAGGAGCACCCCCGTGCCTGACAGACCCCCAGGCCGTGAGGAGCGGCCCCGCCGTGCCGTGAGAGACCCCGAGCCGTGCCCGCCGCCCCGCCGTGCCCGCCCGCTCGGCCCCGCCGCCTCCCGCCGCCATCTCCGCGGCGGGGCCGCCCCCTGCTGGCCGCCTGCGGTACGGCCCCGCCGCAGCCCCGGCCCCGCGGGGCCCTCGGGGAGCGGGACCCGCCCCGGCCCGGCCCGGCACACCCGCGCCCCGCTGTACTTACTGCCTTGTGAGGCTCCTTCCCCTGAGGCAGCTTCGGTGTCTGCAAAGAGAAAAAGCAGCGCTTAGATCCGCCGGCCGCGCTGCCCGGCCCCCACCGCCGCCCCGCTCGCTCCCTCGTTCTCCTCTCCGCCGCTCTGCCCGGAGTGCGAGGGCAGACATGGCCAACAAGGGCTTGTGGTCATATAATGCTCTGGGCTGGAAGGGACATTAAAGCCCATCTCGTTCCACCCCTGCCGTGGGCAGGGGCATCTTCCACTGTCCCAGGCTGCTCCAAGCCCCAGTGTCCAGCCTGGCCTTGGGCACTGCCAGGGATCCAGGGGCAGCCACAGCTGCTATGGGCACCCTGTTTCCCACCTCCCAGGGAACAATTCCTTCCTAATATCCCATCCATCCCTGCCCTCTGGCAGTGGGAGCCATTCCCTGTGTCCTGTCCCTCCATCCCTTGTCCCCAGTCCATCTCAGCTCTCCTGGAGCCCCTTCAGGCCCTGGCAGGGGCTCTGAGCTCTCCCTGGAGCTTCTCCTCTCCAGGTGAGCACCTCCAGCTCTGCCAGCCTGGCTCCAGCCCTGGAGCAGCTCCGTGGCCTCCTCTGGACACAATTATTTAACAGGCAAGTGCTGTGAACCCAGGAAAGCAAATGGTGGACAGTGCACCCGGCTCAGCTCCCGTGGGATTTGGCACAGCCGGCTCCACCACCGTGCCTGCCCTCCCCAGGCAGTGATGGCAAAGCCTCCACGAGAGATGGGCCACAAGAATTCCCCCAGGGTAATTCTATCCTGAAGGCAAGGTGATTCTGTCCTGAAGATTCTATTGCTGAAGGCAGATGGGAAAAGAAGGGAGAGAAAGCTCCCTCCACTGTCGTGCGTGGGACTGCAAGAAGCACACAGCAGAGATCGTGTTCAAACCCTAAATGAATGCAACAGGCAAAGCTGCGAGCTGGAAAACAAACCCCAAAGTTACAAGTCAAGTATCATAAACAATTAGGATTTCCAAGCCAGTTTGAAGTGTTTCATATTCATCCTAAATTACATATACTGTATGTCACATTACCTAATAATGTAACTGTGTTGCAAAATATTCCATATGTCTGTTGGAATGATGCTTGCACTGCACTGGAAACCACAGCTGCAGAATGGCACAGCATTTTTGAATTTAATATTTTCAACCTTAAGTAATGAACACTGTTTGCATTTAATTTCCTTATTTCTTCAAAATAATAAAAACAAATGATTGTGAGTTTGTGAATTTGTACATTTCTACTTGATTAACCTGCCTGATTAGATCATTCTTCTAGGCAATGGTATTAATTTGGCACGACTTCATAAACTCAGGGGCCAGATCAGAAACCCTCAGTGATACTGCAGAACCTCGACAGCAAAGCCCAGGATTTTTCCACAGCTGCTACTTGTTTGAATTCTCACCCACCATTCAAGGAAAAGCAGCTAAGGCACAATAGATTTATGCAAAATGCTGTCCTGGTGTTCACAAGCAACAGCATGAACAAATCATAAAAGATAATGCACTATTTAAATAGCTTTAAAAAGTACTTCAGTCAAATTTAACAAGAATCAGGCAACACACAAAATTTGAGGAAGAGCCATTTCTGAACTGTGTCAAGAAATGTTGTTACTCTTAGTCACAGACAGACTAAAGTATTCATGAATTAAAAAATTACCAACTAAAAATCCCCTTACAGCCCACTCTATATCACCTTTGAGGTCAGACCAAGTAATTCCAGTTGTGAAACAAAAGACAAATTTCTGAGAAAGTTGCAAAAGACAGTAAGAATAGGGAGGTGGGCAGGGAAGCTGGAAAATGGGCCAGTTAACTCCTCTGTCCCAAGAAGCTTTCTTCATTTCACTTGAGTATCTGCTGCAGACTGGGAAATGTGCACAGGAAAATGGATCTTGGGATGCAGGGCAGAGGGCAAAAAACCTCCCCAAAATAATCTGATATTCTCAGCAACAAATAAACAAATGAATCTCAACTTTCCATGGCTCAGGAACACCATATCTCCTCTAGTTTTCTACTCCTCACCTCAAAATCCTTTCAGTGACAGAACCACTTTAACTCAGACTCCAAAAAATGTGCGCTTTGGAAAAAAGCATTTTTCCATATTCACCATTTGAATGAGTCATCTTCCTTTTCATATTTTTTGAATTGAGCAGAACCCATTCTTGGAAAACATTAATCTGAAACTTGAAAAGCTTTGCGAAGTTTTTAACTGGTGAAACTCAAAACTTGGCCTGAAGAATCCAGCCCTGCTCAGAGCATCCAGGATCTGTTCTGGTGAGGGGGGCTCAGCCCTCAGCTGGCACAGCCCTGTGGGGAGGACACGGAGAGCTGAGGGGCTTGGAGGGAGGCAATGCAACAACTTATAATGTAAATAAATAATAATGGAAAACAACTTGAGCAAAATCATCAGTCAGCCCAGAAAAGCTTATCTGGAAACAGAGAACTTCCACCAATTCTTGGGTTAGAGGCGATATATCCTGCGAGGGTTAAACTCGAGCCTTGCTCTTTTCTTTCTTTGCTTTTGGAAGAATTCTCCTTTGGGTACAAATCTCCCTTGCTTGGCCTCAGCCCAGAGGTTTATAAATTTGCTGTTTGAAAGTCTAATAAAGCAATTTCAGCCTTTTTTTTTTTTTTTTTGGTAGTTATCTAAAAGTGAAATAATTTTCCTGACTCAAAACATGCAGATGCTTTGCTGCTCATGTTGCTTAAACACCACCCAACTGTACAAAGCAGAACTTTCTAGCTGACTAACTCCTGAAGACAATCCAAACCTTTTAATGACCTGAAAAACCCCACACAGCTAAAATAAAAGCACCGTAAGCAAAACATTTTGAAGCCCTGGGTTGCGTGTAGGCGCAGCAGTAACATTTGGCACAGAGCCTTCCGTCGGCACCGGGAACGCGCAGCCCCTCTGCTGCAGCTGAACTCCAGCAGGAGAAGGAGCCGGGATCCTGCAGGGCTGCACAGCAGCTCACAAAGGAGCCTTTCAGCTCCACAACATAACTTTTTTGTTGGGTTTCTTCTTTATTTTATTTGTGAGTTTTAGGGAGGCAAAGGGGAAGGAACACAACCTTTTCCTTTGTTCCTCGATGAAACATAGTGGGAAAGTTTCTTACCTACATTTCTGGTTCTTTGCAGAACCCTTAGATGGGGATTTCCATGCCTGGATCTCAGCTTTTGGGGGAAAGCAGAATGGGAACTTGTTCCTGCAGGGCAGCACGTCCTGAAGCAGAGCTGCCTCAGAATTCTGCAAACTGCCAGAGCACTCGCTGCCTGAATTCTCCAGCCAATGCTCAGCACCACAGGGAAGGCTCAATAAACAAAGAAAATGCTCTGTTTTATAACATAAACTCCCCTGCTTCTGAAGGCAGACAAGAAAAGAAATCAGCCTCAAGAACACGGGTCACCTCCAACGCAGCTTGTCTGCCACAGGGAGCTGGAGTGGAGGCAGGTGCAGCTATAAAAAAATCCAGAAAATTTCTCAAAAAAATGCTCATTGCAAAGAAAAATGTGATGTTGCCAGGGCGAAACTCTTCATGTGGAACCGAACAGCTGAAAGGATGAGAAGACAGCAAGTTCTGCACAGGGCAAAACAAGCAGTGGATAAGGACAGATTGACTGCACGAGCAGAGAGGGTGACAGACCTTCCCCCTGCTGTAAGGCTCAGGTGGGCCCTGGACACAAAAACCAGCTCAGAAATAACCCAGATCAAAGCAAGGACAACTAGAGGCCCCCAAAAGTTGCATTTTGTGTCACTGAGTGGTGACAGGCTGATGACAAAAACGTTTTGTTCTGCCACAAAGGTCCAAAGCAGACCAACACCAGTTTCTCTGCTCTCTCCTGGCCTGAGCCTTTTCTGTCTCCTGCTCTGTCACCTGCAGCACCACCCCAGGGCCCATTAGTGACACAGGAACCACACAGACAAACAGAGAGCAGAGGGGTTGGGGTGTATCCTTCAGCAAATCTTAAACAGCAGCTATTACTGCTGGAATGGCCAAAAAAACCTAAAGAGAAGAAAGGAGCCTCAGTTTGTTCTAGCTCCTGTGATGCTGAGCTGGGGAGTCTCCTAGGATTGGGAAAGGCAGATGTTACGTGACTGATGGGTGGCCAGACCTTGGGAACACCATGGCTGGCACCATCCTGCCAAAAGGGAATCCAGGTTCTGCCACTGCAGTCCAGCTCCCCCCTTTCTGCCCAGCCAGAAAGAAACGACTGAAAGATTCAGGACTGGAGTTTCTGGCAGCTGAGAACTGCACGGGCTGGGCCAAGGGAGCTCACATTGCAGTGCTTCGAGGAAAGCAGCCCTGGGAGAGCTGGCTGCCAGTGCCCTGGCACTGGATCTGAGACACAGACTGGAGATCACTGGAGAACAGCAACGTGCAGCCATCCCACCATGTTATCCTGTTTGTCCCCTGGGGCAGCACCAGCCCCTTCTCCTCTGTGAAGCCTTGGGGCAGTAAAAGCATCTTTCACAAAAATCCCCTTCACTCATGCAGTCTTCTGCCATCCCAGCACCATTCCTGGTCCAGTCCATGCACAGCTCACACTGGATAATACCACACAGGCCTTCCCTCCAAAAAATCCTTCCTTCTTTTTTGCTACCCATCCTTAACCTTTCAGGTTATATGTAATAATAATTATATATATATATATATATATATATATATATATATATATATATATATATATAATATATTATATATTATATATATATAATAACCTGCAGGTTTTTCCTCTGTAGCCAGGCACACTCTGCCCAGTGCCTCAGCTCCCCACTGCCAGAGCTGCATCATGTTTGCAGTTTCATTCCTTGCTGAAGAGTGTAGATGAACAAATAACTCATTTGTATTTTTATTGTCTTAAAGCAATTTGAATGCACTTTAAATGTAACTACTACATGAATCCACTTACAGTAACATAAACCAACACTTTCTAAGTATCACAGATATAAATTCTGCTTCTCCATCACTGATGTGAGAATTAGTGATAAATTTCCACATTCTGAATTTTGAAAATTTTCATCTTCTGCAACTACACATGACAAAGACCTTGGAAGCAAAAGGTAAAGTCATGTCTCCACTGAGTTCATGTCAAAACTATGGACATCAAATGTACAGGTCTATGTTGATGCACCCATATAATTTAATATATTGCTTAATTTTATTATCAAAATATAAATGAATACAAATTAATTAGATCACACACTAGGAGGTGACATCATACTAACAGAGCTCCTAAAATTCCAGCCAAATTAAAGGTCCCATGGTGCTTGGGGAAGAGAAGTAAAATAAAAGCAATCCTTGTCCCACATTTAAAGACTACAATTATTATTGCAAAATTGTTGCAATGCTGTGATGTAATGGTGAAGCATATCCCTGTTATTTTAGGATTCTTTTTTCCTTAAGCCACAGAGTGAAGCTACTTGAAGCTATATTTAAAGGACTTTAAGGAATTTTGTTGGTATTTAGAAAAGAAATACCAGCATGGAAAAACAATTCTGTGTATCCAGAAGTACAGAAGCAGCTCTGTGATATTAAACAGCACACAAGGAATATGCAACCATGCAATTAAGGATGTGTTATGAGACTGTGACAAACTCTGAACACTTCTCAGCTGTGCATGTGCTGACTTTTGAGAGTTTGAGCATTTAAAACTTGATATTAGCCTTCATTATTCCTGGATTTTCAACCACTGGTTACACTTGAGGAGCTAAAGCAGATGCTCCTGCCAGCCTGGCACAGTGACTCCAGTGCTCACCTCAGGGACAGGAGACAAACCCAGAGAAAGGCTCAGGGGGAGCTGGTTTGCAGTCCCTGCTGTTTTGGTATTTCAGAGCTCCAAATCCTGCAAACTACACTTTGATTGAATAAAGCACCTCAAACTTTCACATTTCTGCAATTAAGCAACATTGGATTGCTCAGTCTTACAGAAACCCCAGATCAAGCCACTCCTGACCAGGCACGAGACCTTTCACACACACAGTGCATTTGGGAAGTGACTCAGCTGACAGCAGGGGCACAGGGGCAGCTCAAGGAGCATTTTGATTTGAATATAAAAATACAGCAGTCACAATGCCCATATCTGATTTATATCCTCCCAGGCTGACTTCTCAGGGGTGGATGGAACTCCCAGCTGGGCAGGAGCACAGAGCACCTCAGGGAGATGCCACCACACTGCTGGCATTGGGACCTGCCAAGCAAAACTCCGTGATCTGAGCACACAGGGATGCCCCTCAACAGCCCTGGGCACTAAATACTGCCCTGAACACAGGAGCTGCTCCTGACCTGGGGAGAAATATTGCTGGAGTTAAGAGCCACAAAGCTGAGACAGCCCCAACGTTTATCACTGGGCCCCTCTCAGTGGGAAGCCCAGAGAAGAATTACTGGTGACCAGGGAAGCAGCAGAGCAACCTTCAAGACCTTCCTGAAAATAGACCTAAAATCACAGAATATCCAGGAGGGGACCCTCCAGGATCATCCAGGGGTCCAACTCCTGTCCCTGCCCAGACCCCCCACCCTGGGCACCCCTGGCAGCGCTGCCCAAAGGCTCCTGGAGCTCTGGCAGCCTCGGGGCCGTGCCCATTGCCTGGGCAGCCTGGGCAGTGCCAGCACCCTCTGGGGGCAGAGCCTTGCCCTGAGCACCTGCCTGACCATCCCCTGAACCTGCATTATCCAGGATTCCCGAGATTGCAGCAGGACTGAGATACCTCTGTGTGCTCGCACGTGGGTCTGGAAACAGTTGTAATACTTGTACTTCTTCCCACAAATTCCACACTCGTAAGACCCTGAAAAACAAGAGAGAGAAGCACACATCACCGTGAGAGTTCAGGGAAAACAGCCTCCCTGCACACTGGTCCATAAACTGCAAGCAAAAGGGTGCACTTGACA
Source organism: Melospiza melodia melodia (assembly GCF_035770615.1). Taxonomy (NCBI): domain Eukaryota; kingdom Metazoa; phylum Chordata; class Aves; order Passeriformes; family Passerellidae; genus Melospiza; species Melospiza melodia. The sequence continues at coordinate 2,936,406 of NC_086215.1, forward strand.
GCAAAGTCATTTTTGGACTGTTCATGGAGATAAATGCAGGAAATCACTATCCCAGACACTATTCTGTCTGTCAGCCTTATTTAAGATTCCTTGGCATATTACCCTGAACTTACATTTTCAGTGTATCTTTTTAACTTTGCTAACGTGAAAGGGCCACTCTCAAAATAGCCTGACTTATAATTTTATAATAATGACTAATGTTTCCTATGGACAGAAATAACCTTGAATTACTTTTCAGTAAGTTCCTAGTAGCTGGGAAAAAATCCTTTTCAACTGAAAAAAGAAGGCAATATGTTATCTTGAGGCCTGGAGTTTTCAAAATTTCTCAAGAAATGCACAATGTACAAATTTCCCAAGAAACCCACAGAGATTTGGTAAATATCCACCCAGAGGAAACCAAATAGATACAAATAGAACTTTTGCCCTTTTTAAGAAAAAGCACATGACCACAGTAGTCTCTCTTCTCAATTTGTGTCTCTAATTCCAGAAAACACACATCTGCAAACAGTCATTTGAAATGAAACCAGAGGAAAAGAGCTGGGAGAACCATTTGTAATGATGAAATTATGCCATGAATTTAGACTCTTTTGTTATTGAACAGGCAGACAGAAATTTCCTTAGATTTGTTACTTGAGTTGATTCAATCTCTTTTTCCTACTTTGCTGCACAGTCTATAAATTCACTTTCCAGGCTCTTATTTGCAGAATGCACTGCATTTCTTAACTGTCCACCAGAGCTGTGGAACTGGGATCCCCTTGGTGCTCTTTGGAGAGGGTGAGAGCATCACTTGACTGAAGAGGAGGTGGGAGAAAAAAGGGCTGAATAAATTTGGTATGAATGCAGAATTTCATTTCCATGCACATTTCCTCACACGACCTTGAAACAATCTTTTCCTGACCATGCCAAACAGCAGAACTCAGGGAGGAGCCACAAACAAGAACAAAACCATTGACACACACCCAGATAAACATTCCCAAATGCATTTCACAGCAATACTCACCTGGAGCTACTCAAAGTGAGCTCTAGCCAGGAACCAGCCAGGATGCAGTCTGAACACACTATGCCCACGGTCCTTTTACCCTTCCCATGTCCCATTCTTACAGCTTGGGAAGAAATCACCCCCCTGAGAGTGTCAGAGCCCTGAACTCCCTGCCCATCTCTGATAGCACCACCTGGGGCTGTGTCCTGGGCTGGGGAGGCTCCTTTGTCACTGATGCTGAAAGAGGCCACTCGCCACAGTCCGATACACCAGAGTACCCAGCTGAAAAAATGCTCCCATACTCTGATAGCACAGATAGCACTTGGCTGTATCTGATCTGCTCCAGAGCATTTTTATTATCACAGCTCACTGTATTTTATAGAGATATCAGCTGTGGGACAGTCACCACCTGTGGTCACTCCTCACAGGCTGCCTGGTGAAACCTGGGCTGTCAGCAGGTCAGCAGCGTCTGCCAGCCCTCACTCCCGTGCTCAAGGACTGATTCTTTTCACCACCAACCTCCACAATTCTCTTATGAAAACTCTTGGAGCTGGAGCCCCAAAGCAGCAGATGAGAGCACTCACCATGCCCTGGGCCCTGCAAACAGGAGCCCTGAGCACAGCTGAGGCTCAGCTGAACCAACAGCAAGATGTCACTGATGCCCACCCACATCCCAGCAGTGCTGGCTGCACATGGAGCACTGGGAAGAGTGGGAATGGCTCCAGAGGAGGCCACTGAGTTAATCACAGGGCTGGAGCCCTCAGAGCCCCTGTCAGGGCCTAAAGGGGCTCCAGGAGAGCTGGAGAGGGACTGGGGACAAGGCCTGGAGGGACAGGACACAGGGAATGGCTCCCACTGCCAGAGGGCAGGGCTGGATGGGATACTGGGAATTAGGAATTGTTCCCTGGCAGGGTGGGCAGGCCCTGGCACAGGGTGCCCAGAGCAGCTGTGGCTGCCCCTGGATCCCTGGCAGTGCCCAAGGCCAGGCTGGGCAGGGCTGGGAGCAGCCTGGGACAGTGGGAGGTGTCCCTGCCATGGCAGGTCCCTTCCAGCCCAAAGCATTCTGTGATTCTGTGAGTTGGTGCAAACAGGTCAAACACAGTGAGGGGCTCTAGGCTGAATTTTCTTCCCCATTTTTATTGTATTTCCTACTTCCTCTGGAGACAGTCTATGGCACATAAATGCACTGTGCAGCTCTCCAAGAAGGTCAGCTGTGCAGTAACTGTGCAGTGCCTTCCCTCTGCACTGTGAACCCATGCAGGGGCTGCAGCCCTCATGCAGGGGCTGTGCTGGACACCAGGGGCAGAAGCTGAGGGACCATGTGTGCCAGGCCAGGGCTTCTGTGCAGGTGTCCTGGAGCTGCCAGGTGTCAAGTAGAACCCAGGGAAGGTTGGATTCAACTTTGAGGGGGACACCTGCACTCACCCTCTGCCCACAGGTGGTAGAGCAGTGGCCCAGGAGCACAGGGACTTGGGGAGGGTGTGAGGGAGCTGTGTTACAGACCTGAGGCAGAGACACGGCTCAGCAGTCACAGCTGTGTGCTCAGCTCACCACAGGCCCTTATGTTAGAGAAAGGAGGGGTGACTTGCCAAAAAAATGGGTTGTTAGAGGGGAGGAAAGGTGAAGAGGAGGAAGAAGGACATCACTGCGTGTCAAGGCCTTGCAGAGAACACGCCCAGGTGGCCTTGGACACCAACAGTGAGGTCCTTTTCACTCAGGGTGTGTCATGCAGGTGGGGAAGGTTTGGGGTTAGTTGGTGCACTTGGGTGGGCCAGGCTTTTCCTGAGCCTTGCAGCTGGAATCTGGGCAATGCACCCCTTGCTTCCAGAGCTTCCTTTGCTCCCTGAGCCCTGGTTAGACTTTCACACCCTTCCATCACATACCGGACGTGTATCTCAATGCATGGTCAAAAATCCAGGTCCCTGAATATCGATTTCGTGTATATCCAACGGAAGAGTCACGTTCCACTGCTTTTCCATCTAAATTGTGCAAAAAGAAATCAGAAAAAAGCCCTTAAAGTGGATGCATTTCCAAGGAACAATGATGGCTGAAGCCTATTAAAAATTTCCAAGACCCATCTGTCCCTGTGGCTTCCTGACAAGATGTCAGAGGTCTCACAGAATTTCTTAAGGCTTCTGCAGTACTATTTTACCTCACCAGGGAGAATCCAAAGTGCTCTTGAATTTCATATGCTGAGCAGCTCAGCAAGTGAAATATCAGCACCATGGCATGAACCCAATGTGTGCATGGGAGGTGGACAGAGGCTCAGAGCAGAAGGATTCTCTCTTCACTCTGTCTCAGAAACATTTCTGATTTAATGCATTACTGAAAAAGTCCTCTCCAAAATGTTCCTTGTAAAGCACCAGATTGGGAGAGCAGATTGAGAGCTTAAGGAGTCTTGTATCAAACTTCTCCTGATCAGCTCACAGATAACTCAGCCTTCCAGGACACAAATACTGATCTGATGCTATTCCCAACAGGAGGAAAAGATCCACATCTCATAAACAGTCTCTCCCTCTTTCTCCCCAGTTACAACAGAAGTGCCTTTGCTTTTCCTCTCCTCTCCTCTCCAGACAGCTCCATGGGACTTCTGTGCCTGTCTGCCCTGACTTCCCTGCCCTGAGAAGGATCCATGTGCTGTGGCTCTTCAAGTGCCCCTGGCCTGAGGTCAGCACGTGAATCTTGCCAGAAGAAAGAAGTGAAGAACAGGGAATGTGGCACCCTTGAGCTGTGCAGGGCTGGGACACCTGGGGTACCCTGGGGGTGCACGGGATCCACAGCAGCTGCAGCTGACAGGAGCCAGCTGAGAGCCAGCCTCTCCTCTTGGGATGCCAGAGAGGGACTCCACAGGACTGAAAGACTTCTGTGGAAAAGCAGCTGAAAGGAAAATGGCCCAAACCCACCAACAGCTCTTTGGCTGGGGACTGTGGCCACTGTCCCCAACCGTCCCACCCAGTACAGCCCCTTCCAGCCCCCACAGGGTTTGGGATGCTCCACACGGATGGAGGCAGAGTCTGGAGTGCTGGGAGAGACAGGAGCTGGTGCAAACAGGAGGCAAAAAACACAAGGCCTGGTTTGATGTAAGCACTGCAAGGGAATAGCAGCAACTGAGCTGGGAATCCCTTTTATAAATTGCTCCAAGTAACAACTAAAATATAAATAGAGCAGATGTGTGACTCAGAAAAGAGACGTAAATCTTGTAATGTGCATTTCAGCCACGTCCCAAGGCTGAGCCCTGCAGGAAAACTGTCACTTGGAGCCACATGTGCCCCTCAGCACCCTGGTCCCAGCTCAGACACATCCCCCATTTAACCAACTGTCCCCAGCACCCCCTGAAGGGACACAGGCTGAGGGTTGGCAATTCCACACAGGAGAGGGGTTCATTCACTCCTGAGTCACCACTTCATCAGGATTTGCTATTAAAACAACCCTTTTCAACACCTCCAGTCTCAGCTGCCCCCATGAAGGTGAATAAAATCCCACCAAAGCCTTGCCTGTCTGCATGGAGGAGGGGATTCAGATCCAGGGCAAGGACAGCTCCTGGAAGTGCTGGGAGCAGCAGCAGAGTCACAAAGCCTTTGCTCCAGAGGCAGGAGGCACCAGCAGCATCAGCAGGTCACACTTCTGGGCTGCTCCAGTGCAGCAGCTGGAATGGCCAGTGAAGAGCTGGAATGGCCAGTGAGGAGCTGGAATGGCCAGTGAAGAGCTGGAATGGCCAGTGGGGCAGCTGGAATGGCCAGTGGGGCAGCTGGAATGGCCAGTGAGGAGCTGGAATGGCCAGTGGGGCAGCTGGAATGGCCAGTGAGGAGCTGGAATGGCCAGTGAAGAGCTGGAATGGCCAGTGGGGCAGCTGGAATGGCCAGTGAGGAGCTGGAATGGCCAGTGAAGAGCTGGAATGGCCAGTGGGGCAGCTGGAATGGCCAGTGAAGAGCTGGAATGGCCAGTGGGGCAGTGGCACATGAGGCACATTCCTGGTGTGAGGTCCCCTGGTGTGTGCAGAGATGGGCACAGTGCCTGTGTGTGATCCCATGGGGACAGAGCTCAGCAAACACAAGGAGCTGGGCACCACGGGCTGTGCACACAGCACAGGACCCAGTGGCCAGACAGAAGTTACTCAGAGCCACCTCCCCAAAAACGAGGGCCATGTCAATGGCAGACAGGGGCACCTCCAGGGCTCTGTTCACAAAGGAATTGGCACCAACCCCATCACCTCCACACCAAACTGCCTTTAAGGAAGCCCAGGCTTTACAATGACCAATACAATGTGTGTTCCACTAGAAAATGCCCTTCCAGACAGAAGCTCTCCAGTTTATCTGGCTTTCAACCACCACTTGTGACTGGTCAGTGAATCTGTCCCTCTCCCCACAGTGTCCATACCTTGTGAGTGTCCCTTAACACCAGTCTGTCCCCAACACTCCACAGGGAAAACACAGAATCACAGAACCGTGGAACAGTCTGAACTAAAAGGACCCCCCAGGATCCCCCAGCCCAGCCCCTGCCCTGCCCAGCCCCCCCAGCAGCCCCACCCTGGGCACCCCTGGCAGCGCTGCCCAAAGGCTCCTGGAGCTCTGGCAGCCTCGGGGCCGTGCCCATTCCCTGGGCAGCCTGGGCAGTGCCAGCACCCTCTGGGGGCAGAGCCTTGCCCTGAGCTCCAGCCTGAGCTGCCCTGGCCCAGCCCCAGCCGTGCCCTGGCTCCTGTCCCTGAGCAGAGATCAGAGCTGCCCCTTGCAAGGAGCTGCAATCCCTGCTGAGCTCTGCCCTCTCTGCTTTGCTGCAGCTGAACAATCCCAGTGCCTTCAGCAGCTCCTCACTGGCTTCCCCTCCAGTCCACCCAAGTCAGTCAGAGCCAAAGCCCCCTCCCCACTGCACAGCCAAGCTGAGCTGGAAACCAGCACTGCCAGGGGACACCAACTGCACAGCAGCTGCTGCTGCCCAGCCAGGAGCTGTGGGGAGAAGAGGGTCCTGTGGGACAGACACCCAAGCTGCAGATGCTTTCTCCAAGGGCTGGTGGCCTTGGCTGGAGGAGAAGCTCCCATTGCTGCCCATCAGTCATAGCTCCACCTCTCCCTCCCAGGGCAGCAGGGATCAAGCTTTGCCCGTGTAAGGATCAAGAGTTGCAGAGGCACAAAAACTCTGAAAATACACAGAGTATTTCTTCCAAATTGTAAAGTCTTCATGTCAGAAATAGTTCTGGACTTCTTAGGCTTTCCCTAGCTAGACCTGCATAGACAGCACTGACCTCCTGCCCTGCTGTTCTTAGTGGCTGTCCTGTGGTGGAAAGGAGGACAGGAAGAACAACGATGCTTCTGAGACAATCACCAGCTAAGGACATCTCCTGGGTTTCCTAATGATAATGTTGATAATGATCAACAAAACCCAGGAGGAAATCCAACATCAATTCCTCTTTTCTCTCCTCCTGCAGGACAAACCAACCCCAAGTGCAATGCTGGGCAGCTCAAATCAGCCTTCTCCTGAGTCCCTTAAAGGAAACCTGGTCCAACTGCTCTTCCTTCTTTTTATTAGCAAGGGTCTTTGGATCTCAGAGACACTGCAGGGACCTGCTCCAGGCCAGGGACAACAGAGACAGTGCAAGAGTGGTGCCTTGCCAGGTTCCCACAGGAAGCCCCTTCCCTGGAGCAGGAGGAGAGGACAGTTTGATGTTCACAGAAAAAAGAAAAAGCTTCTTCTTATCACAGCAGGAGGTGAGGCGGGGACAGGAAGCACTGTTTTGAACTGGGCACACCACATTCAGCCCAGAGTCAAAAGTATTCCCACAACTGAGAAGTGATCAGGAAAACAAATAAACAGCAACCTGTAAAACCTGCTCTTGAGCTCCGACTCACTTACTGAAAGCATCCACATTCCTCAGAGCAACTTTCCTCAAAACATGCCATCAGGTTCTCAGGCTTTCCTTTCCAAGTTCCTCATCTGTGTCAAACATACCCCCAGCCCTGGGCTCACCTGGTGCTGCAGGTGACTGATGGGCAAGTCTCTGAACATGCCAAAAGAAGAGAGGGAGCTTTTTGTTTCAGATCTTGGCTGAGCCTTTGGGGGCAGCCAGATGCAAACAGACACAGGAGGTCAATAATCCTGAGCCAGGACCCAAGACTGATGTTCACCCTGGAGCTGAGTGTCCAGAGCCTCCCCCTGTCCCCAGAGCCCCTGAGGGATGGTGGCCGTGCCTCACCGAGCGTCTGCTGGTTGCGCACGCCGCCGATGACCACGCAGATCTCCGCAGGCACGTCCCCCGGCCCGTCCTTGATGTTCTTCTTGGAATCTTTGGTGTCATCCTGCCAGATCACCTCCTCGATGTAGTCATCTGGTACCTCTGTCTTCACTTTCACCTCAGTCATCATTCCAGCCTCTTCACTGGGGGAGGACTGAGATGTCACCGAGTCGGAGCCCTCGGCTTTGGGGCTCTGCGGGCTCCTCTTCAAACACTCCCTGAGGGGGAAAGAGAGGAGACAATGTGAATCCTCAATGGCAAGTGCTCTTTTTGTCATCACCAGGACCTAATTCAAGGTGCTCTGGTTTATGCAGGTTATTTAAAAGAAGAATATTAATGTATGTCTGCCATACATGATAAGTAATTAAAATTTAACTGGACAAAAGAGGTAAAATTATTTGCTAGTAATGAAAATAACCTTAATCATGACAAACAACAATAGTGCTCATAAACACACTGGATCCCTAAAGAACAGCACAGAATTTGCCCTGGTTGCCAGCAGGCCACGGGCACAGCTCCAGCAGCTCTGCCTGCAGGTGTTTTGCCAACACTAGTCCATATACACAAAGCCATATTCTCTGTGGCACTTGGGGACATGGGTCACTGCTGGACCTGGCACTGCTGAATTCAGTTTGACTTGATGATCTTCAAGATCTTTTCCAACCAAAACGAGTCTATGATTCCCTGACATTTTTAATTTGGAGCAATCTCCACCCTCCATCGCATCCTCTCTTTTATCCCTTCAAGCAACCTGACATGCCCTGGTATTCAGAGTCTTTACTGAGCATACACAGTACTGATCAAAGGGGATCATGTAGAGGATGAGATGAGGATATTTAGGGAAACTACCACATTATGGACAGATACAACTGTTTGGGATGACAGGGAGAGCCTGATAGAGGGGAAAGGCAAAGGGGCTCCACTGTGCTCAGACCAGGTTAAACAGCATGTGTTTTCATCTGGGAAAGAAGAGCTAGGAATTTCTGGGAGAAAACAATATAAAACATTCTAAAACATTCAAAACTCTTTAAGAAAAGGAAACTGGACACCTCAACGCTGTAAAACAACATTATCAGGTGCTGTGGTGGGAAAAGGCAAAGGGGGTGTGAGCCCACCAGAGAAGGATGTGGGAATAAGCCTGTGGAGCTCCTTTAGTAGCACTCATTATGGACCCTCTATTTTTTATACTGGTTATTAATACACTCCACCATGCAATACAAAGATAAAATAATTGCTGGTTCAGTTTGTGCATAAATCAGAACTAAATATATAATGGCTCAGACTAGCCAGAAACAGAAACCACTGTGACATATTTAGAGTCATGTAAACACAGGGAACAGCCAAAGGCATTTGAAAATGTTTTAAGCAGAAGTAACAAAATAAAATGAAAAATAAAATGAACTTATGGATGATCATTAGATTGTGCAACAGTGACAGAGAAAAAAATCCCGTTGCTTGGAACATCATAAAGTTTGTCAGGACAAAATATGAATTGCAGTGTTAGAAAATTACACAACTGTCAGTGGGTTCTGACACAGGTCATGGAGCTTGCAGAGGAACCAGGATGGTGCAACTGGAGGTGAAAGTGTGGAGCTCCTGGGAGGACAGGGATGAGGGGAGCAGAGGAACAGAGAGAACAATCCTCCAGTAATGACTGCCCAACCTCCCACAGGGACATGGAATCACTGTTTCAAACTGGGTCAGGCACATCCTATTGCCAGAGATTTTATTATTCATCCCTTCATTCTCATTATGGAATGAAATGTACAATTAATAGCCCCAAACAGAGAGAATTAGCCTTGACCTGCCTTCCCACTCATTTCCTGCCTTCTCACATATACTCCCCCCTGCCATGCTCCCAAAATCATACAGGGCTCTTACAAGTGAGAAAGATGGATTGAGACAGAGAAGATGTGGTTGAGATCCAGACAGGCTTTATGGTAATATTATTGGGTGTGCCACAGGCCCATCCATCTCAGCCACCAGGGCATGGCTCAGCACTCTTCCAAGGGAAGGCAGTGAGCACAGAATACTCAGGGATCAGCAAAGAGTGGGATTGATTGCAGATCAATCAAACCCAGAGGCTGTGAAATGCAAAACACTGATAAAGGCAACAGTAAGGTAGATAGGAAAATGTTTCCTTCCTCATTGAGGGCTGTGGAGGAAGATCAAAGGCAGCCAGGGCAGTTCCCTGGGAGGCTGGAAGTGGGAGAGGCAGTGAGAGCTCAGTTATCCATGGCACAGCCAGGAACCTGCCAGTCCTGGGCAAAGCAACAGGAAAATCCAGGCACGAGCCAAGTGATCTGGGATTAGAGCTGATACCAGTGAGACTGAGGCTACAGCCTTCTGAGGAGATTATAAAAGGGGCAAGAACACAAGGACTTTCTGATGATGCCAGCTTTGCATGGGTCACATTCAAACACAAACCAAATCAGCAACAGGCCCCGTGCTGCGAGGCAAAGCTGTTCTCCATGTGCACTGCTCCTGAACAGAGAGGCATTTCCACAGGACTCCTGGAATGGCTGATGTGGGACATTTATTCATGCTCTGGAATGAAATTAAACACCATGTTGCTAAAATGATGGGTGGAGCCATGGAGGGGTGGAGAACAAAGCTGTGAACAGGACACTCCACCTGTGGATCCCTCTCTCCACAGCTGGCTGTGCCCAAGACCAGAGGCTGCAGCACAGACAAATCCAGGACTGGGGATGCACCCACATGGTACTGCAGCCACAGAGAGCCACGCTCTGAGCTGAAGGAATGACCAAATTTTCAGTTCAGGTGCCCAAGATGGAAGGAGGAGATCATTTTCTCCCTGTCTGAAGCTGTGGTGAAGACACTCCCCATGTGCTGCAGACACAGTGAGCAGCTTCAGGTTTCAGAGGTGATCAGGAAAGCTGAAGAAGTTCCAAAATGCAGCACTGAACTGGTTCAAGACAGGGAAAAGATACTTTATGACTCTGTGAGACCAAAGTATTCCAGTCTATTTCTCATACCAAAAGGAAGAGCAGAAGATGATGTGATTGCATTGATCATCATCTTCATGGGGAGAGAATACTGTCTTGTCTTGTCAGGGAAGAGCTGAGTGCAGGCTCATTGCTGGAAGCTGGAACCAGCTGAAATGAGGTCCCTGGGCTCAGTACAGATGTGCACTGGCCACACTTGGTCTGGAGCTGAGGAATATATAAATTATCAGACCAGACCAATGGACCCTCAGAACTTTTTCCTCTCATGCATGCTGACTTTGTGGATCCAGCTCTGCCAAGAAAGGAACTTCCCAGCTGGAATGTCTGCTCCTGGGTGGGACCTAACCCTGCAAATATTAACTGACAGCAATTCATTGCCCCATATGTGCTAACTCTGAGCAGATACCTGATGTGTGCAGAAGAACACAGCGCCAAACACTTCAGCACCTTTCTTCTACATGATTCCATGGTTCACAAGCCCTGAGAGGAGCTGCTGTTCCCTCAAACACAAGTGAAATCATAAAAAAAGCGGCACTGACACTCCTGGGAGAAGGGCTGAGCTCTCCAAAAGCTACTTGGTGCCTTAGCTGGGGCTGCACAGCTTTGCAGAGGAGTAGGAGGAGGCAGCAGTGATGGAATCCAGCTCTCCCAGCAGGAGCAAGCATCACTTTCTTGTGGTCCCTGTGAAATCCAGGTCGTGCTTCTGTGGCTAGAGCAGAACCAGGACCAGTCAGCTGTTCCCAAGGGTCCAGAGGAGAGCTGGGCTCAGGGAATGATCCTCATGGCACAGCAGGTTGAGTCTGAAGCCTCCTGGTTAGGCTGAGGAAAGAGTACCAAGATCCCAGAGCAAAGCAGGAAGGAAAAGGAAGCCACTGACAGTGGAAAGCTTCAGGCAGGGTGGAAAGGGGGACATGCACAGCCCCAGCAGAACCAGTTTTCCTCGGAAGAGAGGAGTCATCACAGCCTCCACCACACACAGCATCAACCCACACATGCACTGAGCCAGGGGAGGTCATCCAGGGAAGCTTCAAGCTTCATTTCATTCCCACTCCTTTGGTCCTTGCATCAGCCCTTGCAAGCCCATGATGCTGCATTTACTTGGTGTTGCGCTGAATTTTACCTCCCCTGCTACTGAGCAGCACAAAGAACCTCCACTTGGAGATGAGGATAAAGCAGCAGGAGATCTGGGACATGCTTGTTCTCCAGAAATTCCCCAAGAGACACAGGGAGGGACAGGGAACATCCTGCCTGGGGGAGGGAAGACATCAGGCCTGGTTCTGCCACTCCTGTGCCATGGCAGCTCTTCTGGAGTGAGGCACAACTGCTGGGAAGGCTCAGAAAGGGGATGAGCAACACCAGGAGTGAATTTTCAGTTCTGCAGCTCCCAAGGCTCCAAGCAGGTGTCACAGGTTTGGGTGAGGGCACGGAGAGAAAAGGACTCAAAGCTTTCAGGGTGTCAGGTAAGTTCAGTGTCAGTCCTGGGGGCAGAAGGACTCCCCAGTGTGACCCAGGCAGTGCCCATGTCCCTGTGCCCACACAGAGACTGTCCCAGATCCCTGCAGGGCACTGCTGGGGCCACACTGGGACCAGTGATAGCCAGAGCCTCCACTTGGTGGAGACAGCAGCGCACAGGAGCCAAGGGAGAACCTGCCAGAGTCACCTCCCACTGCCAGGTCCCCAGGCCACCCTCTCCTGGTGGCTCTGAGCTCCGTCCCCAGCCTCATGCCACCACCCTTCTGCAGGAAACAATGCAGGTTTAGTGTTCAGTGTGGCCTTCCACCTCCCTCTGCAGGTCCAGCCTGCATTCAAACATCCATGGGCTGCTGTTCCCTGGGAAGAGGATATTCCTGTTCTCCAAACACAGCACAAAAACTGCTTGGAGCCATCAGAGGAGCAGAGTGCCCAGGCAGAGCTGGCTTAAACCCCATCTCCTTCCACAGGGGGGATCTAACTTCTTCTCCAGGGCTTTGCCCCTTCCTGGGAAATACCAACCTCCTTCACTGTTCCATGCCCTGTTTTTACTGAACTGTGGGCCCTGGCAGTCCAAGAGGCTCTTCCATGCTGAGGAGAGGAGGCAGAAGCCTTGGGATCCCACAGTGCTCACTCTGTGCCTGGCTGCTCCTACAGGTGAGGTCCTGTTCCACTTCCCAGAACAGACTCTGTGATTTCCAACATGAAAGAGGCAAACAGACATTGCACTTGCATGTATCACTGCTCTCACTAAGTAGGCCACACAGCCAATTACTGTAATACCAGCTCTGCCATCTCACAATGCTCATTTCAACATTGCTGCCTGCTTTGATCATCAGACTTTCATCTTCTGATGACGTTACGGCCACTTTCATGTCAGACACAAGTGTGTGAAGGCAGGAGAGATTTCAGAAGGCCTTAATGAAGCCTCAGCATGAGGAACTGGAAAGGCAGGGGTAAAAGTGGGTTCCTGGACCCATTTGGGTACAGCTTCCTTGGCCCTACACTGTGGCAGCTCCTGAAGGCCTCAGGCTTTAGCAGAGCTCGATGATGCAGCACGACAACGTGGGCCAGAGCAGCTCTGGGTGTGAAGGCTCACCAGCATCAATGCAGGGAGCAACATGGGCAATGCCAGGAGGGCAATGCCAGGAGGACAATGCCAGAAGGGCAGTGCCAGGAGGGTAATGCCAGGAGGGTAATGCCAAGAGCTCCTCCCAAGGGAAGCACAGAAAGCAAAGGCTGGGTGCTGACACCAGTCCCCTCTGCACGGTGACACCAGCCACAGATCCAGCAGCCCCTTCCAGCTGATCTCCTGTGGCAGGAGGGGGAGAAGGGGTGAAGGCTGCAGCGTGGGGCTGTGCTGGTCCCTGCAGGGTCTCCCTGGCTGTGATGAGCAGAACTGCAATGAGTGAAAGCAAACAGGGCCCGTCAGCTGCTGCAGCCACAAGGAACTCGCGCTTGCAGTTTGCTGTTTCTGATCTGGAGTAGCATCCTCATAAATAATGAAAGTGACTAAAAGCTACTTAAAAAACACACACTCCTCCCTTCTGAAAGAATGAGAAAAAAAACCCCAATTATAAAAGGACATTTCTTCCAGCTAGGAATAATTTGTCATGTAATTCTCTGAAGACAGCAACAGAAACATGCGTGCTCCGTGCTCACTTTGAGTCATCTGTGATTGCACATGTACTCAGATGGCTTCTAATGAGGCTATTTTTACAGCACACATCCTGCTGAGATTTTGGGGAGGGGCAGAGTGAGATCAGTGAAGTATCAGTCTTCAACATCAGCTCCTCAAAAGGAGAGGAAAAGGAAACACATGTGGAGGAGGATGCACCACTCTGAACCAACACCTACAAACAGCTCTCCTGCCCCAGCAGCGAATGTGGAGCATCTTTTGGTTTTTTCTAAACAACACTCAGGCTGGAAAACCCAAAGATCATTATGATGATATCAATGATCATTATGATGATATCAATGATGGCCAGGCTGCACAAGGCTCTGAACATGTTGCTCTGGTGGAACAGGATGGGTCCTCAGGGTCCCCCCAGCCCAACCCATTCTGTGATTCCATGGTGACACCTTTGGCAGAGGACAGGGTGTGCCCAGGTAAACTGAAACACAATTTGGGCACTCCTTGAAGGCTCTTATGGTCTGCAGCACCAAAGAGGTTCAGTCAGGACCCAAAACCACTCATGGGGACCAAGCAATGGGCACCCCTGCAGAGGCCAGCAGGACACCAGCACCAGTGGGATGTCCCAACTTGTCTTCTGGAAACCAACGTGGCTCATCCAAGGCTAAATCAAAAGGCCTCAGCTGTCAGAAAGTAAAGGAAGCAAAAAATGGGGGAAGCTGAAACTGGGCTCAATTTACAGATGTCTGCCATGGTTTTACAAGAACCAGAAGGTTCCTGTCATGAGTGGAGCTATGGGAAGTGGAATAGACAGAACAGATGTAAATGAACTCTCATTTTACATGGAGATGATGAAAGAAGAGACAAGAAAAAGAAGGATGAAGTTGAAAATCTGCTTGTCTGATAAAGTTGCAGTGGTGGCCTTCCCACCCCTCTCCATGGCTCCCATCTGCTTCCTGGGGCAGCCCAGGGGTTGGGCCCTGTGCCTGACACCAGGAAGAGGTGGAGAAGACCAGGAAGCAGAGGAACTGCCTGGTGTCCTTCACTGGGGACATCTCCTGCAGACAGCACCAGACAACAAGATTTTCAAGTGCAGGGTTAGAAGAAAGAAAAGCAGGAGCTGTTTTCCCAGCATTACAACTGAGCTCCTGGCTCCAGGCTCCAGCCCCAGCTTCAGATGTTCCCTCACACCCTGAAAGGCAAAGACACCACCCCAAGCTCCTGTGTCACAGCGTCCAGAACTGCTCCTCTCCAAGGGACTCAATCCCTCCTCCCTGCCACAGCTCCCAGAGCCTCTGCCAAAGCCCCTCTGCAGCCTGAGCCTGCATCCTTCAGAGGGGATGTCCTGCTGCTGACGTGTGAAGTGCTGGAACAACCACCCCATCCTGGATTCCTCCTCTGAGGGATTATTTTCTGGAACAGGCACTGTACTTCCAGTGTGGATTGCTGCCTCTGGTCATTGGGATTTGCTGGAAAGGAGATTCTCTTACTGGCAATCTCCCCTCCACAGGAGAAAACCTTCTCTGCTGTCTCTGAAGCAAACACTTCCTTAATGTACACCATGTGCACACCAAAAATATCCCTTCTGATCCTTGACTCTTTCCATCTGGGAGTCTGTCCATATTCCAGAGCATGGATACCCAAGCAGGACACCCAAGGGTGCCACCAGCACTCTGGGTGACACACACAGCCATGTGCTGGTTCAAATTCCCGAAACCCAAATTTTCACTTGGTCACAGAGGGGTTCATGGTCATCCATGTTCCACCAGGAGGTTTCAGTTCTCTCCACAATCTTCCCCAATGCCACTGTGAATTCCCAAAGTGTGCACTTTAATTCCGAAAGGTCCCAGGAAAACCTGCTCTCTCCTGTGCTGGTGTTATTTCAGGGGATGGGAAGTCCTTCCCCCCTCAGCAGTACAGAAGACTTGCTGAAGAACAGAAAAAAAGCTAAAGCTGGTCAGAGCTTCTGGGTATTTTCCACATGCAACCTGCTCTTGAGAACCTCAGGATTCACAGGCTCCAAGGTCCCTGCAAGGTCACACGTGCTCCTGTGATCTCTGTGCTGGCTCTGCCCATGGCCAGGAGCTGCATCCTTGTGCTTGGCTGGGTTCCTTCACGAGGCTGCTGGGTCCCCTATTGGCATCCACAGCCCTGAACATGCTGCTCCCTCCCACTCTGACCAGGGAGGAAGCTGCAGCTCCTGGAGGCTCTGAGGCCCTCACTCAAAATCAGTTGGACCTGGGGACATCAAACTAACTGGGCACACCAAGGAAATCCCTGAGGCAGGAGAAGCAGCCCAAACCCTGCCCCTATTTGGGACATATTTACATCCTCTGCTTTCTCCCTCCAAAATAAACTGAAATCAGAACGTGAGGCCACGTCCTTCTGCAGGCAGAAATGTGACAGTAGCTGCCATTCAGGCTTTCCTGGGAGAAATTTGCCCAATAAATACCAATATTATTTAGGAGTTCATACATTTAAAGGACATGAAGGTTTTGTAGAAGAGAGATGCCTCAGGCAAGTTCACCCCCTGCCTCTGAGGGCAGCCAGCACTTGAAAACAGAGGTAACAGCCTTCAAAAACCCCAAAATACATAATGCAGCACTTGGTGGTGTGTGTGGTGTCAGTGCTCAAATCTAGGGAAAACAAACAAACAAAGCAGAATACTTAATTTTTGCAGCTATCTGGGTCTAGTAAAACACACAACCTTTCCTGACAGCAAACTCTGCTTCAGGAAGTCCAAGCGGAATTTAATCGTGCGTTCATTCCTCCAGGGACGCTCGGCAGCCCCGAATCCTTCAGAGAAGGTAAACTCCAGGACCAATCAGCCTGCCTCTCCTCTGGAAATTAAACATTCAAATACAAACCAGAACAATAGTCAAGAGCCACAAAGAATTCCTAAGGTATTAGCAAAACAAATTCCCTTCAGTCCTTATTAGGAATATCTTGAGGATGGTTTGAAGAGGAAAGTCTAACCAAATATAAAAAAAATTTGGCTTATCCAACAAAAAACAACCGCGCGCTCTTTGCCAAAAGCAAAAGAATTCAGTCAGATAAAAACGGCGACACACAAATGATGCAGGTTAAAAACTGAATTTAAGATGATAATGGAATAGCTGCCAGCGTCTTTAAATTTTCAAGCGTGGAAATGTCAACAGAGACAAAGAAATTCAGGGAAAAACAAAGAGAATAGATTAAGGATTTATTTATATCAGTGAAAGAGCTCTGTGTTCCTTGACTAAGAAATAACTGAGGGGGTGAGAACTGAAATGGCCACAGGTCTCCAACATGCCATGAGGAGTGAGGGGGTGACCCAGGGATCTCCTGGTGGCTCAGCTCTCCTGAAGGCTTTAGAACTGCCACATCTGGTACTTTATGGCTCCAGAAAGAGACATTTCTCCACCTCACACCACCAAAAGGTCTCCAGGACTTGGGCACTGGGCAAACTGGTGCGGTTTACACAGAAAACACTCCTGTCCCTCAGAGCTGGGATGTGTCTGAGCGCTGACATCTCCTTGTATGTGGACATTTGATCTTCTTTTGAGTTTCAGGGAAGCCTGCCCGGGTTCCCCACAGCTTCTGTCCTGGTTGTTGTATAGAACTGAACTATCCATGCCTCTAGAACTGGCCAGAGGGCACTTCTGAGGGGTTTTGTGCTGGTTGGTTGGTTTGTTTCTTTTTGAAGATGGCTGGAGAGAGTCCTTCGGCAAGCACCGAGGCTTATTAAATTCCTTGCCTAATTAGTAATTAAGAGTTTTCTCTTTTTTCTGATGCAGGATGAGTTGGAAGCTCCTTGGTGCTGTCAGACTGAAAATCCCACAGGTTGCCTCTTAAAGAAAGGGGAGATAATTCAAATAATTTTCTTTGGAAAAAATTCCTGGAAATACCCAGTCCCAGGCCTGTCCCTCCACAGGGTGTAGAGTCTTCTCTCAAGCTTCAGAGGACCACAGCCTCAGAAATTGTCCTTCCCCAGTGCTGGGAGCCTGGTGAGCTGGAAGAGGAGCCTGAAGAAGAGTTGTTGCCATCCCAGGGCACTCCCTTGGGTGACAGGAGCTGCTGGGGAGGATGTGTTCACAAAGGACAGAGCAAGGAATGCAGGGAAGAGAGGGAAGGTGCCACCAGGGAGGCTGGAGAAAGGTGAACTGAGAAGGAGCAAAGTGGGTGCAACCCTTTCTCAACAGCTTCTCCTCCCAGGGCTCCCCAGGGAACGGTCTCAGCCCCAAGAGCTCCAGGAGCATTTGGACGCTGCTCCCAGGAATGCCCAGGGTGGGATGTTGGGGTGTCTGTGCAGGGACAGGCTCAGTGATCCTGGTGGATCCTTCCAGCTCAGGGATTGTGTGATTCCATGGAAGTCACATCTTCTATGGCACAGACTGAAGCACTGAGACCCCTGAGGCACCACGGCTTGGTCTGAAGTACCTGGGAAAACTGCAGCATGGCAGAGCTGGGAACCCCCAGGCCTAGCCCAAAGCACCCCCTGGGAACTCCTGCCCTGCTCCAGCTGGGCCAGCACCCAGAGCCTGCTCTGGACCTGCAGCTCTGAGCCCTTTGTGGGAGCTGCAGCCCAGCACCACTGCCCTAAAGCAGAGGCAGCCCTGCCCTGGGTGCAGCTGCAGCCCTGGGCTGCCCCAGCTCCAGGAGCAGAGCTCTGAGCTCCTCCACAGCTACATCTGTGCTGCCGAGAGCCCCAGGCTGAGCTCCCAGCTGGCTCCGTTCCCTCCAAACAGATGCAGCTCCTAGAGCAGGGCCTGATTTATTCAGCAGGAGTCTCGCACATTAAGTGTAGTTAAGTCTGAAAACAAATCTAATGACTTTAAAATAAATAGCCAACAGAGGACTCCAAACTGAAATTCCTCCTTCCTCTGACAACCGCCATATAAACAATAATAATTATATAAAACCGTGTCTAACACATGACTACACAAGGCTCTGGTGACCAAGAAAAGCACACGCTGCTTGTCAGACATAATTGCACATTTGGTTTTTCAATTATTTCTTGTCAGGATCCAGAGCCCACCATCTGAATGCTGACATTAATTATTGGGAAGTTGTTAGTGCTCCAATAGTCCCATGGAGACTCCCAGTGCTCACCCTGAGCCCAGAGCTGCCAGTGCTGCTCCCACACTGCCCTCCTGTCCCACCAACCCTGGGACTGTCACACACCACACAGGACACCCAGCCTGTGCACAAGGGGCTTCGGAAGGACCTTAAAGCAAGTCTCCAGTGGACATCAGCAAGGAACTGATCCCTGCCATGTGCTCACCCATAGGATGGGACCAGATCATGTCCAGCACTGGGGCCTCCAACACAAGACCTGGAGCTGCTGGGCAGAGCCCAGAGGAGGCCATGGAACTGCTCTAGGGGCTGGACCCCTCTGCTCTGGAGCCAGGCTGGCAGAGCTGGGGGTGCTCACCTGGAGAGGAGAAGCTCCAGGGAGAGCTCAGAACCCCTGCCAGGGCCTGAAGGGGCTCCAGGAGACCTGCAGAGGGACTGGGGACAGGGGATGGAGGGACAGGACACAGGGAATGGCTCCCACTGCCAGAGGGCAGGGCTGGATGGGATATTGGGAATTGGGAATTGTTCCCTGGCAGGGTGGGCAGGCCCTGGCACAGGGTGCCCAGAGCAGCTGTGGCTGCCCCTGGATCCCTGGCAGTGCCCAAGGCCAGGCTGGGCAGGGCTGGGAGCACCTGGGACAGGGGGAGGTGTCCCTGCCATGGCAGGGGTGGCACTGGATGGGATTTAAGGTCCCTCCTAAGCCAAGGCAGTGTGGGATCCTGTGAATCCAGCCCCTGTCACCCCTGTCACCGTGTTCCTGCTGAGTCCCCTCCCAGCCCCTCTGAGCAGCTCCTGCCGTCACACTCCCATCACATTGCTGCCCATCATGCAGGAAAACATCCTGCCTTTTACTGGCTTTTAATTTGCTGCTTTTTAATTTTGTTGACTGTCTCTTTTTTCCTTGCAAAAGGAAGAAAGAAGCCTCTGATCTACCTTTTCTGGAGTGTTCAAAAACACGCACAGCTTTGTCAGGTTGTCTCTTAGTTGTCATCTTCCCCAAGGCAAGCAGCCATCTTTCTTCTGGCTGCCTTCAAGGAAGAGGGCTTTTTGTGCTCCTAAGAATTCTCTTCACCTTTTAAAATCTCCCATTGCTGAGCACTCACTGAGGGGCAGCAAGCACACAGGAGTCAATGGGGGAGGAGAACAGGGAGTGCTCTCTGCCACCAGGAGCTGCCAGCTGCACACCCTGGCCCCTGTTCTTCCAAAGGCAGCAACAGGCCTGGGGCTGGGGGTGGGGGGAGCACAAACCCCTGGGCCTCCAGAGCTTCCAGGCTTTGCTTGAAACAGAATAAAATCAATTCACTGCAGTAAAAAAGAAAAATAGGATTGACCCAATATCACAGTCATCACCTTAGAGCAAGCCTGCTACTGTGAGAAAAAAATATTGCAGGAAGATAAAATCCAGGAAATTTATATCATATTATATTAATTACATTATACTATATTATATTATAGTATATTCTATTATACAATATTATTTTTGCTTGTATTTTTACTGATACAAATTAATTGTTAAAAGCTTCCTCAATAGTTTGCAATTAGTGAGGGTTTCCAGCAGCAATGACTTTGAGAAACATTCATCTTGTGTCTCCATCCACTGATGACCTCACAGATTCAGTCAGAGCCACATTTCCACCTTCAATCATAACAGAGGTTTCTTGAAATACTACATTTTGATTCTGTTTTATTATTTTTAAATGGACTTGGTCATTCTCCATTCTTTGACCACGTTTTATTCAGTCAGGTAGATGATAAAGTGGGTTTTGTTTCACCTTTTCTACAAGGAAAAAGCAACAGCCAGCCTCACACTCCTCTGGACACACAAAGGAACAGGGAGGGAAGTTCTCCCACCTCACCTAGAGCTCCATCCCTGCCCTGGAAAGGGCCATTGCTCACACCTGGGAGGATGTTCAGCCCCAAGGGCAGCCCAGGCAGGTGGGATGGACACCCCAAAGGTGACATGGAAACTCCAGAGGTGACATGGAAACTCCAGAGGTGACATGGACACCTCAAAGGTGAGATGGACACCCCAAAGATGAGATGGATGCCGCAAAGGTGACATGGACACCCCAAAGATGAGATGGATGCCCTAAAGGTGACATGGATACCCCAAAGGTGACATGGACACTCCAAAGGTGAGATGGATGCCCTAAAGGTGACATGGACACTCCAAAGATGAGATGGATGCCCCAAAGGTGACATGGACACCCCAAAGGTGACATGGACACTCCAAAGGTGACATGGACACTCCAAAGGCCAGCTCCCACATGGAGGATGCACTTGCCCACCTGCTGTGGGAAACCCTCCAGTGAGAGCTGCAGAACTGAATTAAAGGTTGGAATAAAGAATCCAGGGGAAGGAAGTGATGCCGGGCTCCTCTCCCCTTGCTCCTCAGCTTGTGCTCTCTTTCCAAGACTTCCTTCAGGCTGACTCTCAGTGAGCCAGCACTGCTGGGCCACAGGTGAGCCACCCCCAAAGTGAGACAGAGAAGTCTCCTGTGACAGACACCCAGTGTTCCTCTCCCAGCTCAGGGGCACTCCAGATGTGTTCAATGCCAAGCAGTGCCAACTGGACAAAAAGCTGCCAGGAATGAGGGGATTTGGTCCTGAAATGCCATTGGCAGAGCTGGGGCACTGGGCAGGGACCAGCCAGCCCAGTGGGACCATCAGACCCAGCAGGGGCTGCACGGTCAGCAGGGGGAGGCAGGGAGGGCATCAGCACCACAGCGGTTCCCAGATCTCTCTGGATGTGCTTTTACACAACAGGATGAGTTTCATCTAAGGCTGGAAACTTTCACAGGGCTTTCAGGGCCCTGGAGGGACAGGAGGAGTCCCCATGCCTGGGTGTGTTTAACAAAGCCTGGATGTGGCACTGGGTGCCAGGGTTGAGTTGAGGTGTTGGGGCTGGGATGGACTCGATCATCCTGAAGGTCTCTTCCAACCCAGGGATTCTGTGAGGCCACAGCCCAGGGCAGACCCACCTCAGTGTGTCCCTCTCCAGAGTGGGAGCAGCAGAGACACCTCTCAGTGGGATCACAGGGGAAGGGGGTGGTGGGACACCTCTGTCCTCTCCTTCTGAAGGACAGAAGGGTCTGCACAGCCCAAGGTCTCCATCCAAGAGTCTCACCCTGGGGGCATTCAGCTGGAACTCCCCACACAAACCATCTCTGCTTTCAGTCCCCAGTGCCAGGATGAGGCCAGCCTCCCACATCATCCTTCCAGCCATATCCAGAGAGGGCTGCATGGACACAGCTCTGACACCCATCCCACCTTTGGACCCCGTCTCCAAGGTGGAGAGCACAAGTGACCCTCCCAGCACACCCCAGCCCTACCTGCTGGAAGAGCTCCTCCGCCCGCTGCTGTTGCTCTCCTCGGCCTAGGAGATGAAAACAGAAGAGCTGGTTAGGTTCAGAGGGATGAGGCTGCTCTCCAGCCCAAACCTGGGGTACCCCAGAGCTGCACACACGCCCCAGACCCAGCTCTGAGCAGGCTCTGAGCCTCCCCAGCCCATCCCCACCAAGTCTCAAGCAGTGATCCCTGGCATGCAGAGCCAGGTGGGAAATCAGGAATGGCCAAATTGTCCCAATGCCCACGCAGGAATGGCCCCTCCAAGCCCAACAGCTCCCCTCATTAGCCCTGTGCCCTAATTAGCCCCTGCAGGCCCTGGCAGGGCTGAGCAGGGAGGGCCCAGGGTCTCCTCTTGCTCCTTCCCCAGCTCACTGATGAGAGCCTTCCTTGGAAAGACAATATTATTCCAATCCCAGAAATTTTATTTCTGAATTTGTGCAAATACAAGTTAAAAGATATTAGCTGCATTTCACATTTTGTGCAAATGGCAGAAACAGGCAATTCATGTGCAGCAGGATGGGGGCCAGCCAACGATTTCGATAAAATAAACCCTTTTTTAATTTAAATGCTAATGCACTGAATTAAAATTTAATAACTGAGGAAATTGAAAAGCCGAGCAGGAATATTGGAAATAAATCCAAGCAGAAACAGCTGAAATTAAAAATTCTAGAGAGTGGGAGGATAGCAGCTAAGCTGTCTTATATGATTACATTTTTTTTTATTTTTTTTTTTTTCAGAACGAAGGGGGGAAGGAAAAAAATCCTATCTTTGGCTGGCTGTAGGGCAGTAAATCGAGAGTGCTGTGATTTATTGCTCAATTTTCCTGAGGGAAAAAGGCTTTCTTTCATGCTGAAATATTTCATAAATTTCAAGCCAGCATAAATTCTTAATTTAAAAGTTATGGAGGTCACATTTAGTGCACTGGTGCAATTCTGAAATCTTAAAGGAATAGCAACCAAAAAAATTGCAATTTGATTTTATTTTTTTTAATTCTTCATGTAAAATTTTCTTCAAAGGGATTGTCCAAGTTACACAAAGCAGAAACACAACCTGGTTTCTGAAGGGATATAAAATCCACTGGAAATGAAGAGATAAAAATCTAATTCAATTACAAAAAGGTATTTTGTTATTATGATTATGATGATGACGATGATTATTATTATTATTGTGAGCCACTTGAGGAATTTCTGTTAAAAAATTTCTTCTCTCCATTGCCTGGGAAAAGCCAGAAGGGAGGAGCTGACAATGTAATTGCTTCTGTTAGATCTCCAATCTTTTGTGAGCACTGATATGTTCATTTGTTATACAGCTGTTCAGCTACAGAAAGGATGTCAGAGCACCCATAATTCAAAGCAATCAATCAAAAATTAATGATTTGTCATGGTTACACAATGGGAAAAAAAGGGAAAAAAAAAAAAGCTTTATGGGTTCCTGCAACTGGTAGATTGCTCAAACCTTTGGGGCATTTTCTAGAAGATTAGATCTGTGTACAAGGAAAAGGGGGGAAAGGGGAAAAAAGAGATTTAATATAGAACCAGGGCAGAAACCCTGTTGGGGTGCTGGGGATCCCAGAGATGGGAATCTCATAATTCCTGCCTGTACAAAGGGGTTTGTGCACAACCCAAGATCACACATGCCAAGAGCCACATCTTGGATCACAGGGAACTTTTGAGGCTCCTGCCATGAGAATTCCATGGGAAAAGCACCTGCTGAATCATGGAACCATGGAATATCCAGAGCTGGAAGGATATTCTGAGCCATGACGATGATGGAACCCAGCCCTGGCCCTGCAGACACCCCAACAATCCCCAGTGCTGGGGAGTTTCCTTATTTTGAAAGAAAAAAATGAGGAAAAAGGGAACCACAGCAGGTAACCACATCTCAATGGCTTCACCCAGGCAGGGTGCTGCTGGAGATGATCCATTAGACAAAACCACCAAGCTAAGACTGAATGAGATCAGATCAAGCTGCCTTAAATGTTTCTGGATGCTGAAACAAACAAATCCACAGAATCCCAGATTGCTTTGGGATGCGAGGGACCTTAAATCCCACCCAGTGCCACCCCTGCCATGGCAGGGACACCTCCCACTGTGCCAGGCTGCTCCCAGCCCTGCCCAGCCTGGCCTGGGGCACTGCCAGGGATCCAGGGGCAGCCACAGCTGCTCTGGGCACCCTGTGCCAGGGCCTGCCCACCCTCACAGGGAACAATTCCCAGTTCCCAATATCCCATCCATCCCTTCCCTCTGGCAGTGGGAGCCATTCCCTGTGTCCTGTCCCTCCATCCCCTGTCCCCAGTCCCTCCCCAGCTCTCCTGGAGCCCCTTCAGGCCCTGGCAGGGGCTCTGAGCTCTCCCTGGAGCTTCTCCTCTGCAGGTGAGCACCCCCAGCTCTCCCAGCCTGTTCCTTCAAAAATAAAATCCATTTAAACTAAAATATTCCACCTAAATTCTAAGAAGTGGCATTTGAGGACTAAAATACCAGAGGAATTGGAAGAGTGAAAGGCTGGAAATCACTGTTTAACCAGAATGTGCCAAAATGGGTCAGAGCAGCCCCAACAAAGTAACACCTTTGTGGAGGGGAACAGAAATCTCCTGTGCTCCTTTAGAATCTCCTGCACTCCCATTTACCCAAAGAACTGGTTTTGGTGATTTCCTAATTTCTGATTAAAAAAGGAGAGGAGCAGAATTTTCATCTGCTGATGCCAGGGAGGCCGGATATGGGGTGCTGGAACAGGCTGGGGAATGTCACACAATCTGCCCCATAAAATCATTTACAATTCAAAGTGTTACTCCCTGAAGTTGCTTTTCTACATATTGGGTGATTTTAGGGGAGTTTTGTTTAACTAATGCTAATAAATATCCTTTAAATGAAAATGCACACAAGCAGAATGTGGTTTCAGGCCATATGCTCCTCAGCTCAAGTTGTAAGCAAAAAGTAAATCATGTGATAATTAAGAAATGTATCAGTCAACATCTCCTAACAGGATAACATGTAAAAAAATAGGAGTCCAAGCAGATGTAAAACTGACCTGAGAAATCCATGTTTATCGACAGGGCTACACTATATTGGGAAAAAAACCCAACATTTTAACAGTTACAGCAAAACTAAAAAATAACTTAAAGCAATAAAAATGTGCGATGAGATTTCAGACAATTTAAGCACAGGCTTTTTGCCTGATCACTTAAATTCTGATTAGAAACAATTATTCCAATCACTTGGATTTGCATCCATGCTTGGATCAGCTCCCATGGATGGGATGGGGGCACTGGGACACTCCCAAGCACTGCCACAGCCCTTCCAGGGGGAAAAGGGGCTCAATCCATGTATTTATTTATTTATTCAGACACAGCCACCCCCTGTGATTTGCCTCTGAACCCCATCCCAAAGGGAGAGGTCTCTGATTCTGCCTGGGGGTTGCAGGAAGAGCAGACCCCACTCACCCCTCTCCCACAGCACCTTCCCTCTGCAGAGGGAAAAGGGCAGAGTTGTTTGTTTACCTGAGGAAAAAAAAAAAAGGAAAAAAAACCAAGACCCCCACTCTGCTTCCCCCAAACGCCTTCCCAGGGACAGCTGAGTAATTTTTGTCCAAACACAAACCACAGATTCAATTTTGGAAGGAGCCACCAGCACCCATCATGGAAAATGTCACCCCAAATAATTAAAATTTGGCAAAGGAGAAGCAACTGAAAACAGGTCTGACACAGGAATGTGCCATAAAAATAACTGCAGGCCTGCTACCTGTGCTGTCTGGGATTATTAACTTCAGAGCCACAGAAAATGCAGGAAGTGCTTTTTTTTTTTTTTTCCCTTTTTTCTCTTCTTTAAACAAAGGGCAAGACACCGGCAGTTTCCCATTTAATTTTTATTAAATAGGAGGGGGAAAAACAGCAGAGCAGCTCCACATCACACCAAAACATCTGCAGAGCACAAGGGCTCATAAATGTGCCCGTGCCCCTTTTTAATGTGGATTTCTGCTCCCTCCTGCAGCACAGAGGATGCTGAGGAACCCCAAAGAGGGAAACAAGGCTGAGCCAGGGCTGGTCCAGGCTGAGCTGTGCTCCCAGAACCACGGGACCCTTGAGGCTGGAAAAGCCCTCTGAGATCAGAGTGCAGCTACTCCCCAGCACTGCCAAGGGCAGCACTAACCCCACATCCACACTGGGACCTTCCCTGTCCCCAACCAAGTGCCACATCCACACTGGAACCTTCCCTGTCCCCATGTGCCACATCCACACTGGGACCTTCCCTGTCCCCAACCAAGTGCCACATCCACACTGGAACCTTCCCTGTCCCCAAGTGCCACATCCACACTGGAACCTTCCCTGTCCCCAAGTGCCACATCCACACTGGGACCTTCCCTGTCCCCACGTGCCACATCCACACTGGAACCTTTCCCTGTCCCCATGTGCCACATCCACACTGGAACCTTCCCTGTCCCCATGTGCCACATCCACACTGGGACCTTCCCTGTCCCCAACCAAGTGCCACATCCACACTGGGACCTTCCCTGTCCCCAACCAAGTGCCACATCCACACTGGAACCTTCCCTGTCCCCATGTGCCACATCCACACTGGAACCTTCCCTGTCCCCATGTGCCACATCCACACTGGGACCTTCCCTGTCCCCAACCAAGTGCCACATCCACACTGGGACCTTCCCTGTCCCCAACCAAGTGCCACATCCACACTGGAACCTTCCCTGTCCCCAAGTGCCACATCCACACAGGGACCTTCCCTGTCCCCATGTGCCACATCCACAGTGGGACATTTCCCTGTCCCCATGTGCCACACCCACAGTGGGACATTTCCCTGTCCCCAAGTGCCACATCCACACTGGAACCTTTCCAGGGAAGGTGACTCCACCACTGCCCCACACAGCTGTTCCCATGCCTGACCACCTTCTTCATGAGGAAATTCTTCCTAATATCAAACCTTCCCTGGAGCAATTTAAGGCTGTTTCTTCTGGTTCCCAGAGCCAGGGCAGCCCCTGCCTGAAGGACAAAGATCTCCTCAGCCTTAGGCTGCTGTGGCTCATCCCCTCCTCATCCTTTGCCTTTGCCAATCCATCAGGGCAGCCTCCAAAAGGGATGAATTTTCCACTCAGGAACAAGACAGTTCTTGGGGCTGGAGGAATGTGCTGCCTATTTCCTCAGCTGCAGCTTCCCCTCAAGAAACAACCAAAATAATAATAATAAAAAATAAAATGCAAGGAGGAAATGGAGCTCTCCCTGAGGCATTTGCCTGGTCCCACAGCTGAGCCAAGCCCTGAGTGAGGGTTCCCCAACCCCCAGAATCCTCTGTGGGGTCTGCAACCCCCCATGCTGGCCATGGGGCAACACCTGGGGTGGGGACGCTGGTGGCAGCCTCAGATTCACAATTCCTTGGGAGCAGCCAGGGGAATCTCACCCTTGTGCTGCAGCCTTGTCCTGGGAAAAGCCAGTGCTTGTTGCCTGTTCCAACATGAGAGCCCAGCAGGAAACAGCAACACCTGAGAGGTCTGACCCCTCTGAGATGAGCCCATGGAGGGTTTGCTGCTTGAGGGCAGCAGAAGGCAAAGGCTGAGACTCCCATGGCAGGCACAGAGGCTCTGCTGCCAGAGCCAGGGGACATCTGGGACAGGATGGTCCCAAACAGCCAGGGACATCCCTATGTGACTGGTGCCCACACCTGGGCTCCAGGGACCATCCCTGTGTGACTGGTGCCCACACCTGGGCTGTAGAACAGCTCCAGGGACCATCCCTGTGTGACTGGTGCCCACACCTGGGCTCCAGGGACCATCCCTGTGTGACTGCTGCCCACACCTGGGCCCCAGAACAGCTCCAGGGACCATCCCTGTGTGACTGCTGCCCACACCTGAACTCCAGCACAGCTCCAGGGACCATCCCTGTGTGACTGGTGCCCACACCTGGGCCCCAGAACAGCTCCAGGAGGGTCTGCAGTGCCAGAGGAAGGTGCTCATTACTCCTGGCCATGCCTGTCACTTAGACTAAGCTTCAGGAAGGGTAAAAATTCCAGGGGATGCTACAGAAGAGTTGCTGTGAGACCTCCAGGCAAGCCCATCCATGGAAGGCACCAAGGTGACTGTGACCTACAGGGGCACAGTCTGTCCCCAGCACCCCGGTGGTGACACAGAGCATCCCAGTGCTGGAGCCTGGGGACACAGGGAGCCCAGCACGTCCCACGTGGTGCCTCTGACATTTTGTGGCTGGGGAGTGTCTGAGCAGACCAAAATCCAGGTTTGGATTGAGGTTACTGAGCATCCACCTCACCCCTATGAGCACCTCCACCACATGCAAATAAACAGTTGCTGGAGGTGGTGGCTGAGCCTGAAACAAATCAGAGCAGGTTCTGGCTGGGAGCACAGCTCAGCCCAGCCTGGCAGGGCCCTGGCCACATCCTCCTCCTGTGGGTGGCCACCACCCCGAGGGGGACACCTGTCCAGGGGGACCCAAAGCCAGGGAACGCCACAGAGCTGTGGCACTGCAGGATCAGCACTGGGCAGGGCCACCCAGCACCTGTCCAGCCACCCCAGGGTCGGCAGGGCTGGCCTCAGTCCCAGCTGGGCTGTGCAGTGCCACTGCTGCAGTGCCATCCCCGTGGTAATTATCTCTGGGGATCATTAACAGCTGCTCCTGAAGCCACAAGGTGCCCCCAATTACTAATTAAAAAGAAACACTAATGACAAAGCCAGTGAGAGGGTGGATCAGCCCAACACAAAGGTCAGCTGCGAGCACTGGGTCCCACTGGGGAAGCCAGGATGGGAATGATCCCCTCTGCTCTGGCTGTGACACTTCAGACCCAGCCCAGGGGCCCTTGCTCTGCTGATTTCAATTCTCTTTGTATTGGCAAGAGAATTATTTTTCTTTTAAATAGTTCTTTTTGTTTTGTTTGGTTTTCTGTTTTTGTTTTGGGTTTTGTTTTGTTTTGGTTTTGGTTGGGTTTTTTTTTGTTTGGTCTTGCAAACTGGGTTCCCTCAGGCTTCTCCCCACATTCTGCTCCGGGACAGAACAAGTTGTACCGTGGATGTTAAAACTATAGGTAGGCAAACAATACTAATAAAAAATCACAAAGTCTAGAAATTCTTCTCATTCAGCTTCACTGGATTTGCTTCTTGTCTACTGTTTATTATCTCCCCATTTTATAACCTTCATTTCCTACCCTGGGTGTGCTCCCTGCATCCACCTCATTTCTGAGCTGCCTCTGTAACCCAGAATTAAAAGTTCTTCTGGAGAGTTTTTAACAGAAAAGGTCGAATTTCTGCTGGAAAAGGCACACGTGGGGCTGGAACTTGGGTGGAACAGCAAAATCAGCAAGGCAGGGAAGAATCCCAGCATGATGGCCTGGCCTGGGTGGGTGCTGAGCCCCAGTGAATGGCACAGTCCCACCCCAAAACACCCAGGTGTCCCTGTCACACACTCCCACACTCCAGAGAGCCCCAGAAAGGTTTAAGGGCTGTGAGCAGTCACCTCTGAGTAAAGGGAATATTCATATGAGTAATTTTATGAACTTGTTGAAAGTACTGGCAGAATTTGTGCTTTGAATTTCAGTTTTTCTCCCCTGGCAGCCTGGGGAGATTTAAGCAGCACATGCCAGCAGAAGTAACCGAAGAAAGGGAACATTAAATAAATTTTAACCTAAAACTACAAATGTTTAAACCAGTATTAAAAAGCTTCAACCTCGTGTACTTTTGTTTTTCCCTGAAACAGTCATGAAATTAAAATTATGAATAAATCAATGCAGCAAATTGGTCTGGATTTAAAGAGTTACTCCTTGATTATAAGCAACTGAAAAGTAATCAAAATATTTTTTCCATCTCCTGTTGCTCAGTGCTCTCCTTACTCTGTTCTTTATGAGAAAAATAATCAAATTGAGGGTGAAGAGGAGAAAAGGCATTACTGATTACTCTGAACTCTCATATTATAAAAGCTGGAAAATAAGAGTGACCGGGCAAAACAACAGAATTATGTGCATTGAGCAGTTGTTTACAGATGGTATGAGTTTCCCAGCAAAAGAAACAGCTGGAAATATTTTTAAAGAATAAATGTATATGGAATGAAACCTTGGGGGGGAGGAAGGTATTGTTGTTTTTTACTTGGGGGGAGAAAAAAGAGGCAAAAGAGCCATGAGATAGCATTTCAGAAATCCACCCGTTTTTCCAGGCTTCCAATTTCACAGGAAACTCTCAGGAAATCAATTTTTTAAAAAATCCTGGGCACTTTTCCAAGTTGATAAAACAAACATATCTAGCAAGCTATGAATGCACACGGGGGGAAAAAAATTAAAATAGGACTTATCTATCCAGGGAATCCCAGTCTTGTTCAACACATTCTGTTTGGGAGTTCTGCACCTCTGGCCTCTGCCGTGGAACATCTGACAGGGCTGTGAAGGGCTCCACTGCACACAGGGACTGCCAGGAACCTTCCCCTGGCAGCTCCAGCCCTTCCCAGCTCCAGGATGGAGGGATGGGTGGGAAAGGGCTGGAAATTGGGTTTGGGGGAGCCACATCCCCAGCAGAGTGGGCTGGGAGCACAGGCACAGGCTCTGCTGTCCTGGGCTCATCCCAGCAATGTGGCCAAGGCAGGGATTAAATTCTCCTCATTCCTCCCACCCTCCTGAGACCCCACCTGGAGCTCTGTGCCGATCTCTGGGGTCCCTGCCACAGGGAAGTCCTGAATCCAGTCCTGAGGAGGCCATGGAGCTGCTCCAGGGCTGGAGCCAGGCTGGCAGAGCTGGGGGTGCTCACCTGGAGAGGAGAAGCTCCAGGGAGAGCTCAGAGCCCCTGCCGGGGCCTGAAGGGGCTCCAGGAGAGCTGGAGAGGAACTGGGGACAAAGGATGGAGGGACAGGACGCAGGGAATGGCTCCCACTGCCAGAGGGCAGGGCTGGATGGGATATTGGGAATTGGGAATTGTTCCCTGTGAGGGTGGGCAGGCCCTGGCACAGGGTGCCCAGAGCAGCTGTGCTGGATAGTGAGGGTGTCCCCACATGAGGTTGGAAGGAGGTGATCCCTAAGGTCCCTCCCAATCCAAAGCACTCTGGGATTCATTTATTCCCTCAGGTGAGGGGAGGCAGGCCAAGGAGACCCCTTCTCTTCATGACCAGTTCCATGTACCCAGAGTGAGTCTGTGCCGGGCAGGGCTGGGGACGGGCAGGGCCCCCTCAGGCAGGGCTGGGGACGGGCAGAGTCCCCTCAGGCAGGGCTGGGGATGGGCAGGGCCCCCTCAGGCAGGGCTGGGGACAGGCAGAGGCCTCAGGGAGGGCTGGGGATGGGCAGGGCCCCCTCAGGCAGGGCTGGGGATGGGCAGAGCCCCCTCAGGCAGGGCTGGGGATGGGCAGAGCCCTCAGGGAGGGCTGGGGATGGGCACGGCCCTCAGGCAGGGCTGGAGACGGGCAGGGCCCCCTCAGGCAGGGCTGGGGCCGGGCAGAGCCCTCAGGCAGGGCTGGAGACGGGCAGGGCCCCCTCAGACAGGGCTGGGGATGGGCAGAGCCCCCTCAGACAGGGCTGGGGACGGGCAGAGTCCTCAGGCAGGGCTGGGGACAAACAGGGCCCTCAGGCAGGGCTGGGACGGGCAGAGCCCTCAGGGAGGGCTGGGGATGGGCAGAGCCCCCTCAGGCAGGGCTGGGACGGGCAGGACCCCCTCAGGCAGGGCTGGGACGGGCAGAGCCCTCAGGGAGGGCTGGGGACGGGCAGGACCCCCTCAGGCAGGGCTGGGACAGGCAGAGCGCTCAGGCAGGGCTGGGGGAAGGGAGGTGGCAACCCTGGAACTCAGGAGCTTTGCCTGAGGTGCAGCCCAGCCAGGAGAGCCTGCAGCTCCCACAGAGGGGTGGCCAAAACCCAGCACAGGCAAGGAGGACACAACCTAGAGCAGCCATGCCCTCAGCAGCTGACACACCTGGGAGCTGGACAAGTTCTGCCAGCAGCATGGCCCAGCAGAGCCGGGCCCAGCACAGCCAGGCCCAGCTGGACCTTGAGCTCCTGCAGAGGCTCCAATCCCTCTCCCTGAGCCTTACAAAGGATCCTGGGATAAAGCCAGGCAAGCCTGTGTGTAGAAAATGCAGAGGCACCTCCCCTCTGCTCAGGGAAGTGCCCTGGGTGCTCCTAGCAGCACAGACACAGACACAGACACAAGGATGGGTCTCTGGGAACAGATCCAGCACAGGAGAAAAACTGAGACCCACCCCCAGGTGGTGCCCAGCTCATGCTCAGAGGGCGGGCACTGGGGACATGCCCATGGTGGATCTCAGAGCCACGAGGGGCTGCTGGGGAAGAAGCTTTGATGAGGTTGAGACAATGCCCCTCAAACCTGCAGAGGCTGTGGAGTGTCCCCCACGGAGCTGCTCCAGCTCCCAGCTCAGCCATTTGGGTGTCAGTGGGAGCCATGCACCCCTGGGCACCCCTGGGCACCCCTGGGCAGAATTGCACCTTTTGAGGTTGGTTTTATCTCTTTTTTTGGTCAATTTTGAAGAACGCTTTAGGTCCCTCTGTAGCAAACAGCACTGCAGAGATGCAACGTGCTGCAAATGTTCAGCTTCAGTCTGAGGTAAGCAATGAAAATTTAAACACTTGAAAATTACAATTCAAGGCAGAAAATCTGATCTAGAATAGAAAAAGAAATGCCTAATTTGATAAATATTGCAGTGAGAAGGTGTCAGGAACAGCACCATGAGGAGGTCCAGCTTCAGCCAAGGATCCCCTCCAGGGCTGGCACAGATCTCCTTTCAATGCTTGTGGGAAAGGCTTTGCATTTGCAAAACATCAATTTTAACCTTGTAAAATATAAATTTTATCCTAATTAAAAGAAAATTCCTATGTAGCATTTATAGACAGCTGTGAGGTTGAAACTAAAACATTCTCCATTGGATGGGTAACTGTGGGACTTCACCTTCTCTCCCCGTTTTGTATGACTGGTTTGTTCAAATAGCATGAAATGGTGGTAATTTTACTTTGGAAAGGGAAAAAAAAAAGTCAAACCACATTGGTCTAAAAGTAAAAAAGGGGGAAGGCACACAAAGCTGGGTAATTTCTTCAAACTTAAAAAAGAGCAGTAATTACAGGGGGGAAATTCAGAAAGGGTTTAGTCTGCCTGGCTCCCTCAAAAACCAAAGAAATAAGAAAAAAAACAAGTAAAAAATAGTAAAAAGAGAAAAAGGAGATGGAAGGGGAGGAAATGAAGTTGGAGAAAAAGCAGGCTGAAAGTAGAATTCTTAGAAATTCTGCTTGCAAAATAACTCCCATCAGCCAACCACAAATCCTATAAATATCACCAGATCCACTTCCCAAGCAGATCTAAATCAACAAATCAACAAACAAACCTCCAAGATTTAAAAAAAGTTTGGAAAAAAAAAAAAAAAGAAATCTAAATAAAAACTACGAAAAACCCCAGTAAGGCCAAGCTGGTGTCTCCAGGGGAGGGTGGCTTTGCTGGCTTCCCAAGAATGATGGTGGTTTGGAAAGTAAAGAAGGAAAACAACATTTCCTGGTCCATTTGAGGTGTGAAAGCTGCAGCATCATCTCCACTGCCCAGACACCCCAAACACTGCCCCAGGCACAGCGATGGGACCCTCAGCCCTCCCCCAGGACCCTCCACCCAGGCATGGCACTGGGAAGAGCAGGAGGTCACCAGGGACCATCTACCTGCACTTTCTCACTCCCAAATCTCCACCTCTGAGCAATTGTTTGGGCTAAGTAAAGGGATTTTCAAGCAGTTTGTGGGGGACAAACATCAGTGGGACCAACCAGGGTGACCTTCCACTCTCCATCATTCCTGGAGCTGAAACAAATGAGGGCACAGAGCTGCTGGGAAATTATTTCCAGCCCAAAGTGGAGCTGCAGTGAGATCATGGCATGGGTTGGTAGAATTTCTGCTGCACCATTCACACAGCAGAGTAAGACACTGATTTAAAAAAACTGGAAGTGACACAGTCCCTGACATTTAAAATTTTCTGATTCATACAGGCAAAATACATCCTATATGTATTTTTAAAGCAAGAACTGTAAGATGTGCTCAAAATCTAAATGAAGCACTTACAAGCCCCAGATTCTGTTTGACTCGAGCCTATGAAACCCAAATAGATATTCTTTATTTCCTGGGCAATAAAAAAAAATTCAAATCAATCTATTTTTCTTCCGGCTCAGTCTGAAAAAGAATTTTTCAATTTTTCAGAGCTTCAGGAAAACCAAGAATATCAATTATTTGCACAGCCCTGCAGAGTGGACAGATTTGTCTTGGAAAACCTCCAATGAGATGCAAAAAAAGGTACAAATATTTCTACAGGATCCCTTTTGGGGCTGAATTTTGCAGGCAGCACCATGAGCCCTCTGCCCATCTGTGGGCCAGCAGCTGCTGCAAACCCTGAGGAAGAAAACCAGAAAGTGAAATTGGCTCTCCAGAATTCTGGTGCAGCCCAAAGTCAGGTCAAAGAATGAGAGAGAAATCCCCAAGGCCACCATTAATGCCCAACTCTCAAATGGAATCTGGGGTTAGGCAGCACAGGCTGGTGCTGCCAGAGCTGGGCAGGGCTGGTTGGGTTTCCAAGCTAAGAAAGGAGCAATGAACTCATGAATCTGTGACCCTTTGGATGAACAAATATCAGGCCAAGGGCTGTTCCATCCTTCAGACGCCCCCAGAGAGCCTCTGGGCACCAGCCTGCCCCAGTGCCCGGGGAGCACCACCTGCAGCAGGGCTAGCAAAAGATAAATGTGTGCCACATTCCACAGGCTCTTCTCAGAAAAGAAAAACTGATGCTCACCTAGACTTCATTGCAGACACCTTGGTGCTTTATCTGCCACCCAGCTCATGGATAACCTCAGCAGCCATGGATATTTTCTAATGCATGTTTGTACCCAAGGACCATGGTGTGTCACTGATTGTGGGACTGGCTGAGAGCACCTCCACTGAATTACTCAAACGTGTGAGAATTTCACCTAAGAATTGTGGGAAGCTGTGACAGTTCAAAGCATCTGTATAAAACAGGGGAATACTGGGAATACTCCAATCCCCAAATTCCACCCTGGGTAAGGGACCTCTGCTTTGATGCACTTTGCCTCCACATGGCCCTAAACACAAAGGAGGGCACAGGATGTTCTTGAGTTATGGGGAAAGCCTTGGAGCACAGGAAAGCCTGAAGCACAGCCCCAGGCCCAGGGAGAATGGGGAGCCTGGGAGAGCTGCACCATTGCAAACCTCCAATGCATCTGCTTGTGTTGAAATAAAAACTGAACTGGGGCATCTCCAGCTCCTCACAAATGCCATACATCACCTCACCCACTGTGCACACCTCTGTGGGGTGAGCTGGGGCCAGGCTGGAGCCAGGACAGCGTTTAGAGCTGCTCTGAGGTCCTGGCAAAGCACCACAGTACAGGGCTTTGGTGGAGAGAGAAGAACCAGGAAATCTATGACCAAGCTGCACAGGTCAGATTGCTCCAGCCTGTTTGGGCACAGGCTCAAGAGCCCAGCAGTGTCCCATGGACAAGCTTTACCCTGCCAGGACACACTGAACACCTCCAGGACCCTGACTGAGCTGGGACTGGGGATAACTCAGGGTGTGACACTGGAAACAGTCCTTGCTCTCCCACCATGGGGCAGTGTTGGCTGAGCAGTGCTGGCTCCATAGCTGGACCTGAAGATCTTAGGGGGGCTTTTCCAACCAAAATTATTCCATGGTTCTGTGGTGATTAACAGACATGCAGTAGATGCTGCTCAAACAAGAGCAACATCCATGCATCCATCCATCCATCCATCCATCATCCATCCATCATCCATCATCCTTCCATCCATCATCCATCCATACATCCATCATCCATCCATCCATCCATCCATCCATCCATCCATCCATCCATCCATCCATCCCTCATCCATCCATCCATCCATCCATCCATCCATCCATCCATCCATCCATCCATCCCTCATCCATCCATCCATCCATCCATCCATCCATCCATCCATCCATCCATCCATCATCCCTCCATCATCCATCCATCCATCCATCCATCCATCCATCCATCCATCCATCCATCCATCCATCATCCATCCATCCATCCATCCATCTATCATCCCTCCATCATCCATCCATCCATCCATCCATCCATCCATCCATCCATCCATCCATCCATCCATCCATCATCCATCCATCATCCATCCATCCATCCATCCATCCATCCATCCATCCATCCATCCATCCATCCATCCATCCATCCATCCATCCATCCATTTCCTTATCTAGCAGTTATTCCACAGATAAAAGGCCAGTAGCCAATGAATCACATGGGACACTTCTGCCAACTGCAACCCTCCAAGCCCATTCCTGGGAGGGACCATGATGAAGCTGCTGCTCCTCACCAGAGCCAGGTGGGTTCTGTCACAGGGGACAGGAGCCCCCAGCTCTGAGCCCCCTGTCCCAGGAGCCCCAAACTCAGGCCAGGCTGCTTGGAGGCTCCTGCACTGCGAGGGAACAAAGGACACGGAATGTGAACACCCAGCCCAGAAGCAAAACACACCCTGGGCTGATCCCCCAGCACTGTGGGCAGCAGGGCAGGGGGGTTCTGCCCCTGTGCCCCGTGCTCAGGTGAGACCCCACCTGCAGAGCTGCCCCAGCCCTGGCCCAGCACAGGGAGGAGCTGGAGCTGCTGCAGAGATCCAGAGGAGCTGCTCCAAGAGCTGGAGCCCCTCTGCTCTGGAGCCACACTGGGGGAGCTGGAGGTGCCCACCTGGAGAGGAGGAGGCTCCAGGGACATCTTACTGTGGCTTTTCAGTACTTAATGGGGGTTCATAAGGAAAAATGGGGACAGAGTTTTTAGCAATGCAGTAGTGATAGGACAAGAGGAGGTGGTTTAAAACCAAAAGAGTGGAGATTTAGATTAGATATAAGGGAGATGTTTTTTACAACGTGGGTGGTAAAACACTGGCAGAGGCTGCCCAGAGAAGCTGTGGCTGACCCTGGATCCTTGGAAGTGTCCAAAGCCAGGCTGGACAGAGCTTGAAGCACCCTGGGATAGTGGAACATTGGAATGAGATGGGCTTTAAAGGCTCCTTCCCAAACTATTCTATTCTATTCTATTCTATTCTATTCTATTCTATTCTATTCTATTCTATTCTATTCTATTCTATTCTATTCTATTCTATTCTATTCTATTCTATTCTATTCTATTCTATACCATTCCATTCCATTCCATTCCATTCCACTCCACTCCACAAAGGACAGCAGAGTCCACAGTTTCTGGGCCCGTGCTGCATCCTCAGCCTTTCACCAGCTCACCTCAGAATGCCAGGCTCCAGCCAAGCACTTGGCTGCCCCAGCAAGATGCCAAAGCAGCTCCTTGACTCCAAGCTCTGAGGGGCTTCACAAAACTTTGTGACTTGCAGACATTCTTGTGGATGTTGTGTGCTCTGCACAAAACCGCAGCAGTTACCCAGCCCCACAGCAGTTACCCAGCCCCACATCAGTTACCCAGCCCCACAGCAGTTACCCAGCCCCACAGGAGTCACCCAGCCCCACAGCAGTTACCCAGTCCCACAGCAGTCACCCAGCCCCACAGCAGTTACCCAGCCCCACAGCAGTTACCCAGCCTCACAGCAGTCACCCAGCCCCACAGCAGTTACCCAGCCTCACAGCAGTCACCCAGCCCCACAGCAGTTACCCAGCCTCACAGCAGTTACCCAGCCCCACAGCAGTTACCCAGTCTCACAGCAGTTACCCAGCCCCACAGCAGTCACCCAGCCCCACAGGAGTCACCCAGCCCCACAGCAGTTACCCAGTCCCACAGCAGTCACCCAGCCCCACAGCAGTTACCCAGCCCCACAGCAGTCACCCAGCCCCACAGCAGTTTCTCTGCTTTACAGCAGTTTCCCTGCTTTACAGCAGTTCTCCTGCTCGCTGCCACGAGGGCACAGCCACCCTTGAGCTCCTGGAGGAGCCTGGCAGCCTTGGCACAGCCCCACTGCAATAATTCCCAGCGCTCGCGGTGAGTGGCGCCGTGCAGCCTCAAGCTGGGCCTCTGTGAGTAATTGCAGAGGGAATAAAAAAGAGAAAACCCTGTCAGGCCACAGCTACACAGTCAAAAATGAAGTGGACACATTCTGGAGTCTCCTGGGATGCCCCAAAATTTGTAGGGTTCAGAAAAAGGACATTCAGAAGGTAAAAGCCCACAGTGCCTGTGAGGCTCTTAAATGTGACCTCCAGGCTTCCCCACAGCCTCTAATGGGCCAACTCTGCACTCTGCACAAATTATCACGAGTATCAAAAATATCTTTACAACAGAGCTTTTATTTCCCTATATTTGAAGCTGCTTTCCCCTTTTGTTTCTTCTCTAAACCGGTTAAAATGAGCATTAAGGGATATAATTATGTTGTTAGCTTAATTGCCTACTTAAAGCAGAATCTACAGGGGTTTAATGCAAGATTTGAAAAGGGGGAGAAAAGGAAATTGGGATATTAATGGATACAATTTTTAAAAGGAACCTCTTCTGGGGAAAAGTGAGTTTGGGACATGGGACAAAGTGTGAGGAGGGAGGAGGTGGAATCAGGCCCCATCAGTTTCTGCCACAAGGCTTTGTCAAAATGCAAAGTGCTGGCTCATTCCTTCTCCAGCAGTCTCATTTTGGAGAATTTGACCTAATTAATCATTAACCACCACACACAAAAAAAGTATCCCTCCTTCAGTTTGAAACCTTAATGCTATTCCTGGAGTGACACACTTAAGGCCAGGACAGGGGTTGGCATCTGGAACGTGCCCCACACTGAAGGACCAGTCCAGCTGGGAAAACTCTTGCTCCCAAATCACCCAGCAGAAAAACAACCACTCCCACAGGCAGAGGAGCACAGATGGGAGAAAACAATTAGTGCCCAAGCCTTGCTGAGGTAACTGCTGTCTGGAAAAGCCATGGGTGTCCGTAGGGATGCTCATTGTCCCTATGAGCCACGGCTCCTGCACACCCCTGCTTTTGGATCTGTGCAGAAACCACAGCTTGTATGCCAGAAACAAGCACAGGGCAAAGCCTGCAGAGCAGTGCCGAGCAGTGCAGGGCACTCTCAGAGGCTGCAGCACCACCCCATGTTTGTCAGTGGTGCCACCACTTCCCCACTGTTCCCAATGGCATCACATGGCTCTGGATGTGGAGAGACTGGAGGCATCAGCCAAAGTCTGTTTGGTGCCCTAAATGCCTCCAATTTCCACAGCTTCTCTTGTATTCCCACAGAGTCACCGTGGCTGGTGCTGTCTCTGGTGTCCCAGCATCCTTTGGTCTCCTCTAACCAAACCCCAGAGATTTATCCTCAGCAGCAACAGGGTTTGTCAGACCTGTAATTAACTCAGTGCCACCCTCCTGTCCCTGGTTCTGCTGCTCTGAATCATGTACAGATCCAACCAGAGCTACATCCCACACCTAAAAACTCCAGTTTGACTCACAAATTTGCTTTCTGCAGGTTTTTGATGACCTTCCCCCTGTCCAGTGTTCACCACAGAACTGAGGTGTACAGGGAACACAAAATTTGGGGGAAACCCCCACTATCACCTCTTTCCAAGGTTTCACTGCCTGTATGACCCAGCAAGGGAAAACAGACACAAAAATCGAATAAATACAGGTGGGAAACACTTTTCTGTTCCTGCAGAGATGGAGCAAAGCTTCATCCACAGTGTTTGCTCCAATACACCCATGCAGCAAAACCCAGCACCACCAAGGTCTCATTTCTCCAGGAGGAGAAACAAAATGCTGATCACAAAAGAGATGCTTCCCACCCAAAACAAGAGCCCTCCCAGGCTCCTCTCCCTTACCTGCATCCTAAAACCTGATTTAAATAAAATTTTAAATCTCTAAGAATTTTTTTTCTGTATTTATTATATTATCCAAATATTAAATATCCAGTGTGCTATTTCAACTATATTATATATTGTATTATATAATACATAACACATACAATAAAAATATTTCTATAAAATGTATGTATTTGAAATCTTTAAGAGAACTAGTTCCTGTGAAAAGCAGCTGTTTGCCTCCAGCCCTTCTGCCAGCCCTGCACAAAGACCATGGCTGGGATTTCGGAGGCTGCTGGTGTTTGATGTGTCCACACAAGGGAACATCTCACAATCCCTGATAAATTATTGGTGTACTTGAAAAAAATCAGAGAATTAATGTATTTCGGGGTCTCCTTGGAAACCCAGAGGAAACGTGCATTGTTACAAAGTTGGATGTTATTAGCAGGAATATGTATGGCACAAATTAAGGACTTCAGAGGAGAAGCCACCTTGGATCGTTTGATTAATACAGTAAGTACTTCCTATACCAACATAAGTGGATTTCAAACAACTTGAACTCAACATAATTAGATAGATTAATAAAGCACCAGAATTAAGGCATTAGGTTGAAAGGAAAAACGTGAAAGAATCTGGAAATTAGCAGATAAAGTGAGAGAAAGTAAACAAGAGAAGGCATCAGCCCACAGCTCATAAATCCCGGGGAGTCTGACAGACCATGGTCAGCACCATCAGGTGAGCCAGGATTAAAACC
Organism: Melospiza melodia melodia; assembly: GCF_035770615.1. Taxonomy (NCBI): domain Eukaryota; kingdom Metazoa; phylum Chordata; class Aves; order Passeriformes; family Passerellidae; genus Melospiza; species Melospiza melodia. The sequence goes on from NC_086215.1 coordinate 2,976,582, forward strand.
CATCTTGGAAACAGAACCTTATGCAGGGGTTACATTAAAACCAACACTGAAAAAATAACACTATTGCAAAATCAGAAAGTCAGAAACTGCAAAAAAATTTGTGTGGAATGTTCCTTGTGTGACATGCCAGCAGCCCTGAGGTGCCACCAGCCTGCCCCATGCTCTGACCCAGTGTGGTGAACACACATCACTCCTTCCATGGGACCCTCAATGTGTCAAGCATTCCATCTGATTTAGATAAAAATTAAAATAAGGAGGGAAAAAATAAAATTTCTAGCAGCCAGACTGACTTGGCTGGGCTCTGTCAGGCCCCCAGTTTTTTTTTCCTTAGAGTTAGAATTTTTAGAATATTTTCTAGAAATTATTATTATTTTCTCTTTTTTTTTTTTTTCTGGTTGGGTTTCTTCCCCTCCCATATTTGTACTTTCCTTGCTCCCTGTGTTTGGACAGGGATGCTCAATACCTCAGCCAACACCTCCTGGGGCTCAGTGAGCATTCACACCACAGGTACTTCCCCAGGTGAATACCTCAGCTGGATCAGGGTGTTTTTCCTCAGTGCCACATCCCTGAAATATAAAAAGTTCCCCCAGTTTCCTACTTGACACCAACTGTGGTTCTCCTCCATCCCTAAAGCAAAGAGCTCGGTGATGGTGCCAGCCCCAAACCCCTGGGACATTTAACCACATTTAGGAGGGAAGGACTCAAACCCACAACAATTCCTAAAGATCAGGAAAATGCAGGAAATCCCCTCTAAGGGCTCACAAAAGCTGGGTTCCTCCCCATCCCCATCAATTTTGGGGCTCACCGTGGGCAAACCCTCCTTCCTCTGAGCCCATTCAGCAGCCAGACCAGTGAGAGGTTTTGTGCAGCTTCTTCAAACAATTTCTTCCTTGGGCAGACACCTGGTTTGGAAAATTTCAGTCCAAACACTTTAAAAAGTTTTGGCGGAGATAGAAAGAGTCAGAGGCAGGGGCTGGCTGGAGCTGGGCAATCCTCACTGCTGCCAGCACCACCCCACTGAGGCACAGGCCAAAATGAAAATAAATTTAAAAAACAGTAAAAAAAAAAAAAAAAGGAAAAAACCCCATCTGAATGAGTCATTGTTCGTCAGAGGAGAGGAGGAATTGGGATTTTTTGTGTTTGTTTGGGAGGGGGTGGTGCAATGGAGATACTGAAGGAAGAAAGGTTGTTTTGTTTTGCTTTGTTTTACAGCAATATCACAGGAAAAGTCTTGTTGGGAGATTAAGTTGTGCTATTAATGACAAGTAAAATGGCTGTCAGCTCCTGCTTGGGGTGGGAACACACCAGGAGCTTTATTATCCACAAAAATAGAGCAGGGCCTCCCACCAGAGCCAGCCCAGGGCTCTCTGCAGCCTCACTGAGCAGGACACAGGGCTGGAGAGGGCACCCAGGGCTGGAGAGGGCACCCAGGGCAGGAGAGGGCACCCAGGGCTGGAGAGGGCACCCAGGGCTGGAACAGGAACCCAGGAATGGAACAGGAACCCAGGGATGGAGAGGGCACCCAGGGATGGAGAGGGCACCCAAGGCTGGAACAGGAGCCCAGGGCTGGCACATCCCTGAGCCCTGGAGCAGGTGCCCAGCACAGAGGGGGCACCCAGCAGCACAGCAGCACCCAGCACTGGGTCAGACCCCTGCCCCCCTGTCCTGCCCCTGCCATGCCCTCAGCCAAAGGGGCTACACAGGTGAGGGGTTAATCCAGCTGAGGTGCTGAGGATGGCACAGCCAGTGCTGCTGGCACAGATGGCACAAACCAACTCCAAATGGGCCTTTATCCTGCTGTTCATAGGAAGTTTCATCCTTTTTTGATGAAATGAAGAAGAAATAACATCAATGAATCCTGCCCATATCACGAGCCTGGTGGCCTTGTGGAGTCACAGCAACTCCCACTCATTTCTTTTCAAACAGAACTAGGAAATAAATATAAAGCAGCACTGAGCCATGTCCTCCTCAACGCTGCTGTCAGCAGGACACAAAGCAAAGGCTTTGGGACAATGAGGAAGTTGGGAACAATTTTAACAACCAGCCCCAGTCAAACCCATGTCCCAGCAAGCTCCAGCCCCAGGCAGCCACCACACAGTGCTGCCAAATCCCATCCCAAGGCCAGCACATCTGAATTTTGGGAAAGCCATCAATACCTCATGCTCATAAAGACTTGCACTAAAAAAGGCTAAAGAAAACACTTAGGAGCTCTTTTAGGGCTTTTTTGGGTAGCTCCTATTAATGTTTTAGCAAATACACTAAAATAGGTGACCTGGGAGCCTCAGCACTGTGGAATCTCCATGCATGGATCCAGGGATGTGTGCATTCCCTGACTGACACCTGAGCAGGAGTGCAGGGCTGCTTGAGGAGAGCTCCTGCCCTGCCTGATGGAGAGGGGAGAGCCCTGTCCCTGCCCAGGGCCCTGCACGCCCCATCCTGTCCAGGCCAGCTTTGGGACCCCTGAGCATGCCAAGAGTGGATCATTTTCCAGCAGCTCTTGCCAGTACCACAGGAATGCCAATGTCATGAATCGTGCCCTTCCTTATAATAAAAGAATTAAACATAAAATTTTAACAGTGAATTTCTTGACCTACACAAGGAGAACTCCCCATGGCAGACAATGCTGTTAAAAATTCTATGGAGCCAGCACCACTCATCCTTATATTATTTTAAATTTCCTCTTGCATTGCCACCAATAACCTGAACATTAAGGTGACCTTCCAGCAGTTTTTGAATCAAAATGGCACAGAAATGGCATCAAAATTATTTTCCTTTTTTTTTTATTTTTCACAAAACATTTTCGTGGTGCATCATGGGCCTGATTTTGTTTTGTTTGTTTTTTTTTTTTTGTTTTCAAGAGGAACTAATCCATGAAGCCTCCCTCCCAAGGCAGCAATAGTTAAGCCCGTGCTAATAGAAGTGCAAATCAAGACTGGGCCAAGCAACATAATTGCTTTCCAGACGGGTGAGCTGCCTCCGATGGAGCAGCCCATCTGCTGAGAAAACGACTGCAACAACTGCTCCAATTTTTTTTTTTTTTTTTTTTTTTTTTTCCCAAGCAAAGGTGCAGCAACAAACCCACAAAATAGGTTTTACTTCCAGCAGCCAGCACCTCGGAGCCATTTTTATAATCCTTGTTTTTCTTAGATTATCCCAGTGTGGTTTTGCCCGTTTCCTTGTTGAGCACTATTTAACCAGCACTGAAGTCTGCAATCATTAAACCACGACACGGAGCCGGCTGGGCAGCAGGAAGGGCCAGAGCAGCAGCCAGGCAGTGCTGCAATAACTGAATTCTTGGCAAATCCACACAAATAAAGGGCCTTCGGGGTGTCAGCTGAAGGTGCTGCTGGGTGGGTGCCCCAGGGCTGGCTCCTGCGTGGGAAGGTGGCTGAGCTGCCCTGGGTCCCCACCTCAGGGTCCTGCAGCCTCCAAGAGCATTGAGAAGAAATAAATACTTATAAGCATCTTTTAGCAACAATCAATTTATTTAATAAATAAAAAAACATCTGCTTGGAGGCCTGGGCCTCTGAGCTGAGGTTTCTCTCCCTTGTGAAAAGCAGACATGCAAGGAGCAAAGCCTGGCTTTAAATAAAATCCTACAAGTGGAGGCACCCAGGCCTTGCCCTCCATCCACCTGCTGCTGTGCCACCCCAGGTGCCACCACGTGGGCTCAGCTCCCAGTTCCTCCAATTGCTGTCCCAGTCAGACTCTGTGAATCTGCACAGAGGACCAGGGCCCACCCTGCTGCTTTGGGGAGCAAGGTGGGTCAGCCCAAGGCCTGGAGCTGCCCCAGGGCTGCTCCCTGTGCTGGGATGTGGGATGAGCTCCAGGACAGGGTCCCTTGCCCAGGTTCAGCTCTGTGCTCACTCAGGCATCCACTGAGCCCAGCCAGGAGCAGTCCCAGGCAATCATTAACCAGCACCCACCTGCCTCGCCAAAATCAGGTGAAAAAACACCCTTGAGGAGCCTGCACCAGCCCAGAGAGGCTCTGATTTACTGATAAAGGGCCCATTCCCATGGAAAAACCCAAGCACAAACATTGCCTGCTCCTGAATTTAAAAGATGTGCTGGAGGCAAGAGGTGAGAGCTGCCACAGCCAGGATTGCTCCCTGGTGACTGTCCCTGTGCCACCCCTGCCATGGGGACTGTCCCTGTGCCACTCCTGCCATGACTGTCCCTGTGCCACCCCTGCCACGGTGACTGTCCCTGTGCCAGCCTGCCCTGGTGACTGTCCCTGTGCCACCCCTGCCATGGGGACTGTCCCTGTGCCACCCTGCCCTGACTGTCCCTGTGCCACCCCTGCCATGGGGACTGTCCCTGTGCCACCCTGCCACAGTGACTGTCCCTGTGCCACCCTGCCCTGACTGTCCCTGTGCCACTCTGCCCTGGTGACTGTCCCTGTGCCACCCCTGCCATGGGGACTACCCCTGTGCCACCCCTGCCATGACTGTCCCTGTGCCACCCTGCCACAGTGACTGTCCCTGTGCCACCCCTGCCCTGGTGATTGTCCCTGTGCCACCCCTGCCCTGGTGATTGTCCCTGTGCCACCCTGCCACGGCGACTGTCCCTGTGCTGCCCTGCCCTGGTGACTGTCCCTGTGCCACCCTGCCCTGACTGTCCCTGTGCCATGGCTCACCCACAGGGAGCAGAGCATTCCCCAGCCATGGGTTCCTGGGCACCTCCCCTTTCATCAACTCATCCTTGCTCTGCACTGGTATTTGCACCCCACAGCTCCAAGACTGGAAGGTCAGAAACCCCTTGGCTTTTACTAAAGAAAGAAACATGGAATCACAGACTGCTTTGGTTTGGAAGGGGCATTAAACATCATCCAGTGCCACCCCTGCCATGGCAGGGACACCTCCCACTGTCCCAGGCTGCTCCAGCCCTGCCCAGCCTGGCCTTGGGCACTGCCAGGGATCCAGGGGCAGCCACAGCTGCTCTGGGCACCCTGTGCCAGGGCCTGCCCACCCTCACAGGGAACAATTCCCAATTCCCAATATCCCATCCAGCCCTGCCCTCTGGCAGTGGGAGCCATTCCCTGTGTCCTGTCCCTCCATCCCTTGTCCCCAGTCCCTCCCCAGCTCTCCTGGAGCCCCTTCAGGCCCTGGCAGGGGCTCTGAGCTCTCCCTGGAGCTTCTCCTCTCCAGGGGAGCACCCCCAGCTCTCCCAGCCTGGCTCCAGCCCTGCACTCAGGTACTTCACTTTTAGAGCTTTTCATCATCACTCTGCATGCCTGCACAGAAACCAGTTTTGAAATGCAGTGGAAAATACAACCACCATGAAATCACCAATTTTGTTGCCTTGCTTTCAGTGGAACAACGCCCAAAATGGAGGCTTTGCAATTTCTCAAATACAGAATTTCAGTTCCCAAGAGATTTTTAATTTTTGTTATTAAAAATAAAAATGTATCAGAGTTATTTTGTAATGAAAATATTGAACATCCAAACTAAGTCAAAAGTTAAACATGCCACTGCCAAACTGCTGCAAGGCTCAAGTGCTATTTAAAGAAAAGAGTTCATAAACCAAACAAAACTCCAAACAACCTAAGGGCCATGATAACCAACATCCAACAGCAAGACTTCTTTTGCTATGTGTAAATTTCTAATTATAACCACACACAAAAAAATTCCTTCCAAATCCAGTCAGAATCTTTCCCACCTTGTCCCTAGAGACCAGATTTACCCAATCCAGTTTTTAAGAATTGTTTCCATATGTTAATTATTTCCTGTAAAAGATTAACTCCTTTCTCTTTTGTGTTAAATCTGTATGGAGGCCTCAAGTTCAGCCTCAGCTGAACACCAAATTATGGGACTTCTCCACGTTTCAGGCCCAAAATAGAGGCTCAAAAAGCAAAACATAACCTTGAGCAAACTCCTACCCAGGCAGGGCTGTCCCCATCAGCCACTGCACATTGGAGCCAAAGTCTGTTTAAATGTTCAGCTGGGACAAGGAGGAACATTTAAGTGTTCATTGATGCTCACAAAGAGGAGGATGTGAGAACCTTACTCCAAAAAGCAAATAGTCTCTTTAATTTAGTTCCAATTGCAGCCCAGGCTGTTCAGGCACTTTCTGGAGGATTCATCTCATTCCCCACCTCTCGTGCCTTGTCCTTCACTCCATGGAAGCTGCTCTGCAAACCCAAGCACTCCCTCCAAGCTGGTGTTGCTCTTTGAAACGTGTCCTTCAGCACCCTGACCAAACCAGCTGGGTTTTCCTCACCCACCCAACTGGGTATTCATGTCTTTCTTTCATTTCCTTTTTTTTGGTGGTCTTTTGTCTCCATCCTGAAGAGTAAAAGTGACCCCAAGTCCTCCTGCCTGCTGAGAGGACTTGGGGTCACTTTTGGAGAGGGGCATGGCTGGATTCTGCTCCCAGCAGTGGGGAAGGGCTCAGCTGCCCCCATAAACTCAAAGCAATCCATAAGAGTGTTTGCTTTGTCAGTATGAAAGTGCAGCATAAAGCCTTCAGGCACCAGTTAAATCTCGACATCGCTGTATTTATAGTTATGAATAATAAGAGCTTTTCCCCAGCACTACAGCAGCAAGGCATAATTCAACAGAAATTCAATTTTTAAAGGATGATGAATTGTGATACACTGAGATTTTTATGCTCCTATGACTATTAAGAAGTCCATGATATTCATTTTAGTAAAGTAAAAATTGAATAGGGCAAAGTATTGTTCACGACTCAGGTAAGAGCACCAGTCCCAGCATCTGTGCTGATCTCCAGCAGCACTGCAGGGGATGGGGCAGCTCAGATCCCTCCTGGGCTCCTCCATCCTTGGTGTTGAGCTCCTTCAGAGCCTGGGAATGCCAGAGCAGCAGCACCTTCCTGAGAGCTCCCATGGGAGGCCCCCGCCGCTCTCCTGCGTCACTCCACACCACACTGATGTTGCAACTCTCCTTTTCCTGAATTCTTCTGCATTTCTCCCTCTGATTCATCCCAAAAACGCTCAAAGCCTGGTTTTGAAGCCTTCTCCAAGCTCCTCATCACCTATCCCATCTTGCTGGCAATGTCCCAAGGAGCCTGACAGTAACTCCCACACAGGCTGAGCTGCTGGACACAGATCTGAGCTCTGACCTGCTGTTCCTGGAGAGCCACACCCAAGTTCTGCCCATGAGGATTTTGTGTTTGCTCACTCTGGGTGCCTGATGTGCCTCTTCTCAAACCAAGCACTGCTGCTCCTCTGCAGCCTCAAACGTCCCCCTTTCGTTCTGCCTCTCCAGCCCACGAGCCAACCATCTCCTCCTTTACAGCATCACCAGAATCCACTGGTGACACTTGGTCCCCTGGGCACAGAGGGACAATGGGGACACCTGGCAGCAGCAGACATGATGCCCTGACTGTGGCATGCCCTGTCCTGAAAGGCAGAGGGAGGCAGAGAAATTCTGAAGTGAGCGATTACAGCCCATCCTGTGCGTGAGGATGCTTCTGCTTAATTCGATCAGCTGGGGCCTGGCTTTTCCCCTAAACTACAGGGGTTTCTCTCTAATAAAAACCTTCTACCCAAGCTCTATTAACCACAGAGGCTTTCAGCATCCAAATAAAGATGTTCTAAATTTCTGATGCTCTTAGCATCACTGATCTTGAGCAGCAGGCTCCAGATCTACAGCACTGTATGTGATTTTAAAGGGGCTGATTCACCAAGTTTCATCTTACCCATAAAGGCAACAAAAGATTTCAGCCCAATGCAGGGAAAACCAATGCTTATTCACAGACCCTCACACACAGTGGCTTGTACTTCAGCCTGGCCCCCCACTGCAAGCTCTTTGGTGCCTTGGGTCTGACTTAAATCTAGAATCAGGCCCTGGACTGACTCCTGGCACATTCACAGCCTGGCTTAGGGGCAGCTGCTCACTAGGGACCTACAAGGACACACACACCCCTGCAGGACCTGGACCCCAGCACAGGAACCGTCACACCTCACTCTGCAGCCCCCAGCACACCCAGCCCTCCGGCCCCTCCACCACAGCTCTGGATTTGCCAGGGGCAGCAAACACGGACAGGACACACCCCAAACACCCTCAGGGCAACACTAAACAGGCTACATGAGAAGCCTGATGAGATATGGCCCCTCCACTCTCCAGCTTCTCATCTTCCTCCCAACCACAGCCATGGGGTCTCCCCTGGCACCCGCTCCTCCTCCTGCCCCAGAGCTCAGGGCACACACAGGTGTCTCTGCCTCCAGCACTCCCTGACCCCCAAACCCATTCAGACACACTCTGAGTCTCCTATTCCCCTCTAAATCTCATCTTGAGGCTTTTCAGTTTATCAAGTTTGCCATTTGACTTCAGTGGTCTTTGGAAAAGGCTCCTGGGCCCCTTACGGATGCTCCAAGGCAGAGGCAGCTCTGGGCTAACACAGCCTTTTGTAGCATCTGCTGGTGTGACCACAGCATGCTCTGGGACCAGTGACACTCAGGGGGTGTGGGACTGTCCCTGTGGGTCAGACGTCAGCCAGGAGCTCCCCAGGAAAGCACTGCAAGGGCTGCAAGAGAGGCCCCTGACTCCTGAATGCCAGAGCCAGAGGGGAAATCCACTGAGGAGGGATGATCCATGACTGCCAGGCACCCACTGATGGGCGCTGCCAGCACGGCTGCAGGGGGGCCTCATTCCTGGGCACCCCAGCCTGAGACACCAGAGACACCACAGTGACACCGCAGTGACACCACAGTGACACCACGGTGACACCACAGTAACACCACAGTGACACCACAGTGACACCACAGTGACGCCACGGTGACAGCGCAGCGACATTGCAGTGACAACACAATGACATGACAGTGACATTGCAATGACACCACAGTGACATCATAGTGACATCACAGCGACACCACGGTGACAGCGCAGTGACACCGCAGTGACATTGCAGTGACAACACAGTGACATCACAGTGACATTGCAAGGACACCACAGTGACATCGTAGTGACAACACAATGACATCACAGTGACATCGTAATGACACCACAGCGATATTATAGTGACTCACAGTGACGTCGTAGTGACATCACAGTGACTCGCAATGACTTGCAGTGACATCACAGTGACACCACAGTGACATTGCAGTGACACCACGGTGACACCGCGGTGCCACCACAGTGACATTGCAGTGACACCGCGATGACATCGCTGCGACATTGCAGTGACAACACAATGACATCACAATGACATTGCAATGACACCACAGTGACATCGCACTGACACCACAGTGACACCATGGTGACAGCGCAGTGACATCGCAGTGACAACACAGTGACATCGCAGTGACATTGCAATGACACCACAGTGACATCACAGTGACACCGCAGTGACACCACAGTGACAACATGGCGACATCGCAGTGACACCACAGTGACATTGCAGTGACATTGCAGCGACACCTCGGTGACATCATGGTGACATCACAGTGACACCGCAGTGACACCGCAGTGACACCATCACAGTGACACCATCACAGTGATGCTGCAGTGATGCCACAGTGACATTGCAGTGACACCACGGTGACACCACAGCGACACCACAGTGACTCCATGGTGACAGTGCGATGATACCACAGTGATACCACAGTGCCATCGTAGTGACACCACAGTGACACCATGGTATAATGCTGCAGTGACACCGCAGTGCCACCACAGTGACATCGCAGTGACACCGCAGTGACACCGCAGTGACACCATGGTAATGCTGCAGTGCCACCACAGTGACAGCGAAGTGACACCACAGTGACATCACAGTGACATTGCAATGACCCCACACTGACATCGTAGTGACATCACAGTGACACCACAGTGACAGCGCAGTGACATCGCAGTGACAACACAGTGACACCTCGGTGACGTCATGGTGACATCACAGTGACACCACAGTGACACCATCACAGTGATGCTGCAGTGATGCCACAGTGACATTGCAGTGACACCACGGTGACACCACAGTGACATTGTAGTAACAACGCAATGACTCGCAGTGACATCGCAATGACACCACAGCGACATTATAGTGACTCACAATGACGTCATAGTGACATCACGGTGACTCGCAATGACACAGCAGTGATATCATACTGACATCACAGTGACACCACAGTGACACCACGGTGACACCACAGTGACATCGCAGTGACACCACAGTGACAACATGGTGACATCAGAGTGCCACCACAGTGACATCGCAGTGACACCACAGTGCCATCACAGTGACATCGCAGTGACATCACAGTGACACGATGGTGGCACCACGGTGACAGCACATTGACACCACAGTGCCATCACAGCAACGCCACAGTGCCATCACACTGACACCATTGCAGTGACATCACAATGACACCACAGTGACATTGTAGTGACACCACAGTGCCACCACAGTGCCACCATCACACACGCCCATCCCATGGCCATGGAGCAGGGGCCGATCCCTCTGTGGCACAGGCCCAGCCTGGAGCACCTGGGGCACCCCACCCCTGCCCCTGAAGCATTCCCAGCCCAAGTCCCTCTGCCCAAGGCCCTGTGACACCCCCACACCAGGACTGGCCTCCGGATAATGTCCCTGCCGTGTCCTGCCCCACCAGGGGCCAGCAGGCCAGGCCACAGGGAACAGCAGGGTGGATTTGAACAGAGCTCCCAACACCTCCCAGCCCAGCCTCTCTGTGCCAGCACCCTGTGACACTGTCCTCCCTAACAACAAACACAGCCATGAGGAGATGGCACTGACTGGGTGACACTGCCAGACAAAACAGAGACGCTCCCATGCTCATGGCAGACACAACCACTCACCTCACACACAGAAACATGGGGAAAAGTTTCAAATGAATTTTCCTGCAGGTGGGAACACCTAAGCAAACCTGGATGAAAATGGTGTGTGGCAAGAAATTCAGCCTGGATGTCTTTATATGGGAAAGAAGAAAGAAAACCGGCCTTGTCAAACAGACTTTGAGTTACTTCCTGATAAGATTTATGGGTTTGGTTGAGAAAGATAACTGCTTTAGCATAAGAGACTTAGATTTCTGCACGGCTTACTATTGCACAAGATGTTGAGTCAAAAAAATAAATTAAAAAAATAAAACAGCCCCAAAAAAGAAATCAATGTAAACACATACTAAGTGGATTAAAAAACAGCTATCTGATAAATTTTGAAAACCAGCTGTAATGAGAGAATCCTCATTTCTTCCAAGAGAAAGCAGTCTCTGAAAGGATTCAATATCTATCACTGATTTACAAGCAGCTAGAAAATCATTTGCAGTCATGTTTGTAGAGAACATAAAATTAAAAATTAGTTGCCCATAATTAAAGAGGACAGGTCACTAATACAATGCCATCTGGATCGATGGGTGTGCTGCAGTCATTTAAACAAGATGCATTTGTAAGCAGCCAAACTGTGCAAGTAGGAAATAACCAAACCCCAAACTAACGAGCAGCAGAAGGACATTATCCTGGAGAAAGGACTGGAAAACACTTGTGCCACTGAGGAGGAGCACTTCTGCTGCACCTGAGGGGCCACAGAGGAGGCCAGGGGGGTTCCCTGAGGATGAGGAGGCTGTTCAGTGTGCTGACACCAGCAGTGACATCTTCATTTTGTGCTGGTTCCATTTCATGTGCAATAAATGCACCCAGGATGCTGAAGGAAGAGGCTCCTCACGTCCCACAGCAGGAATGTGAGATGTGCCCATCCCTCCTCACAGGCTGTGCCAGACCTGGGCGATGAGGAGCCCTTCCAGGCTGGACAGGTGGACAGAGCATGGTCAGGACCCCCTGGTGCTGCTCAGGCTCTGAAATCAGCCCCAATTTCCTGCCAGCCTGGCCTGGGTGACTGCACCAAGAGCCTCTGTTTATTTTTGCTGAATTAGTCAGATGGGTTCCTGTCAAAAACAAAGCTCACTCTCCAGCAAATCTGATCACATCTAACAAAAATCTGCATAGCTTGGACCCAGAGATCCTGACTTACAGCTGCAAAACCCAAAGAAAGAAACAAGCAATGAGGCAGCAATTATTTTCTTCCCACTTTACGTCTTATAAACCCCTTTTCCTCCTTGGCTGCCCAATTTATTTTTGATGACTGCCCTCGATGGCAGCTCCAGAAATCAAACACTTAACCTCTGCAAGTTGCTTCCCTTAATGAATACACAGCAGTTTGCTATTCATTACAGGCAGAAGGAAAAGCCAAATGTGTTTGTGCTGCATTAGCCAGCAGGGCTGTTAAAGCCAGCATGGACAGTAGCCATGGCGACCCCCTCGGCAAGGAACACCCCACTTTCCAAAGGCTATTGTCAGGGCTCAAAACATTAAACAGAAGCAACTTTTTATTATTACTGTTAGTATTATTTATTGCTAGTTTGGAAGAGAATTCACCATCTGTGATAGATGGCAGCCTGGCAGCACTACAGGAGTTCACCCACAGACTGAGGATAAAATACTCAAGGGTTTAGAGTTTATGTAGGGTACCTGAGCTCTGACCTGCAAATGGGCACCTTTATAATGGCACAGCAACTGATCTCCAGGCACACCAAACCCCTGGCACTCTGCTAAGGGCACTGCCTGATGCTCCACTGCTTATCTCCAGCACACAAAACCCCACTCAGGTCTGCCAGGACAAAGCCATCCTGGCGCTGACATGGTGATGTATTTCTGTCTCTAAAGAGGAGAAGGACAAGGCAAAGGATGAGAGCTTCTATGGCAAGACAGCTCCAAAGGCTCAAGTAAACCTCCCTCAGTCACTGTAAATACTCAAAGCTATGAGAAACACCATCCAAAATGTATAAAACATCATGCTGTGTCCCAAACACCAGTTAGCATTGACAATTTTCATGTGAGCTGATAAGTAATTTCTGTTCATTTATTGAGCTGGAAAATCTGAGACAGATCATATAACCTGCCCAGAGCCACAGGAGAAGATTTTGTGAGAACCAGGCACTTATGTATTGAATTTCAGTCTTGTTTTTTATTCAGAAAATCATTCCTTTGTTTTGGAGAGGATATCCAAGTGCCAAGGGTCATCCCCAGACTCTTCTGGATAGTCAAAACATCAAAAAGCAGATAGAGACAACCTGGCCAGTGAAAGGAACAATGTTAAGGGCTCTTCAGACCACTTACTGCCAGTGCACTTATGATTAAAGGAAAGCAGGGTCATTTGATTGCTTTTCAAAGCTAACAAGGTTATTCCAGCATGGAGGGACGCAGGCAGTGAGCTCCCACTATCCAGGGAGTGTTTATACAGACTGGCACACAAATAACCAGGGACTGCAGCAATAACCAGGGACTGCTCTCTGGGGTCTGTTCAGTGCTGTCCCTGAAAACGCTGCAGCTCCCATGGGCAGGGGACACTCTGGGACACGGATCTGCTGTGAGCAGAAACACAAACCCAACAGCAAACCCTCCATCAGAAAGCTGCCACAGCTGCCTGCTCCTGCCAAAGGGGATCTGGTGAAAATCCACCCAAGACCCAGCAGCCTCTTATGGCCTCTCTCTGCCAAGGATGAGAGCCCAGAGCTGGCCCTGTCCCCCAGCCCAGCCCAGCCCCTGTGCTCCCACTGAGCTCTGCTCTGCCAACAGCCCCAGACCAGGCTCCAGGGCACTGCCAGCCCTGGCACAGCAGCCTCTGGGGACACAGGGACACTGCCCACCCCACTCCAGCATCACTCAGGTGCCTTTGCTGTGCAGGCACTCCCTGTGAGGGATTCCCCAGCTCCAGCCCAGCCACACAGAGCAGCTCTGAGCCCTTGTGGCCACAGTGCCAGCAGGCAGTGGCACTGGCAGAGGTGGCTGGGCAGACCAGCACATGCCAGGCACCAGTGCTGGCCACCACACACAGTCTGGCCTCTGAACTGCCAGATCTGCTTCTAAGCTATGTCCTTGCAAAGCCAGTGCAACTACTGCCCCCCTCCAGCAATAAAACCTGGGCTCAGCTGAAGTCTCAACCCCACCTGTGCTTGGTGGATACAAGATTTGCTTTTCTCCAACCATCTTCCACAGCTTTGAGCTAGATGGACACTGCTGAAGGCTCTAACAGTTCCCATTCTCTATGGCTAAATACAATTTTGAGGGGCTACAACTCTGGGAGTCACTTGTTAAGGTCAGTCTGAATGAGCATTAATTGGTTTTAATGAAGTGTAGAACACACCAAACAGAATAAACTCATTCAAAAGGCAACTAAAAATGTCCCAAGACCTTCACTCTTCAACATCTTACCCACACACTGATTTTCAGAGTCAAGCACTTACTCCATGCTGCATTTTTATGTATTTAAATCAGAATATAGAACACCATCAGCAAGGTTGGACCTGTAAGATCACCTGGGATAATGAAAGGTGTCCCTGCCCCTGGCAGAGGAATGGGATGAACTTTAAGGTCTCTTCCAACTCAAACCCATCTAGGATTCTATGACTGAATCCATAATCAACCTCTCTCTCCTGACTGAGGTGATTGGAGACATTGCTGGGTCCAGCTGTGGACACAACATCAGCCCCTGTTACTCCTCCTGGACACAGAGGGAGGCTTGGCCTCTTCACCTGACCCCAGCAATGCTCTCCAGGGGCTGTGAGCAGAGCAAGGGAAGGCATGAGGAGCTGCACAGCCCAGCACAGTGGAATGGCAAACACCTCCCTGGCTGTTCCAGCAGTCCTTAGAGGAAAAGAGCCCTTCTCAGAACAAGGAGCACCATCACTGCTCCATGGCACAGGTAGAAGGCTGGTTCAGGCTGTCTGGCAGCAGTCCTGGCCTGGCTCCAGACCCATCAGTCCTCACCCACTGAGTGTGAAACGCTCTGGCTCCTGCATCCTGTGTTTATCACTCAGCTTCATGCAGGATCAAGCCCTTGCAAAAATGGAAAGCAGCTGGTCCACTCCTGTCTGAGAGTGCCTGCATGAGGAAAGCTGAGCAGGCTCAGACCATGGGTCCATAGAAGGGTTAGAAAAGTGTACAAAACCAGGAAAAGCCTAAGTGCAACATCATCATCCTAAGTGCAACACCTCCAGAATCATTCCCCATCCTTCACTGAGCCACTGAGGGGCTTCACAGGACAGAGGGGTTGTCTTTGTGCTCGGTTGCTCTTGGCAGAAAGTTCTTTCATTAATTTATCCAGTTGCTGTTTTTTTACTATTCTATAAATGTAAAAGATAAGACCAGGCTCTCACACCAGCCAGGATGGAAGACACCAAGCATTCCTACCAAACCCAAGCCAAATGCTGAAGTGTCTCACATCACACTCAAAAACAAAAAGAGCAGCTACTGGAAGGCAACTTGGAGGGAGCACAGAACCAGATTCAGAGTCACAGAATCATTAAGGTTGGGAAAGACCTCCAAGATCATCAAGTCCAACCTTCAATGAAACACCAGGTCTCAGGCTGCAAGGTGCAGCTGGGTGTGTTGTTCTATCCCCACCTGTCAGAGCTGGGGCAGCTCTCTGCTGTCCATGGGGCAGTTGTTTCTTTCTCTCTCCCACAGCCAACCCTCCCTCCAGGAGATCTCTGCTGTCCATGGCCACTGAGTGTCCCTGCAGGGCTGATCCAACCCCAGCATCCCATGGGGAGATGCTGCGCCCAGGGCAGGAGCCAAGCATTCCTGCCTGGATCCAATCTGAGCCTGGCACAGCACAGCAGCCTTTGCCCCCTGCACTGCCAGAGGAGCAGCTTTCTGCTGCCCTGCATGGCCAGAGGGAGCCCAGGCCCATCTGCAGCAGCCCTGGAGCTGCAGAGGAAAACTCCCCCCTTGTGCAGGATCCCTGCTGCAGCAGAGCCACAGCTGGCACTGCAGGAGGGCTGAGCCCCCCTGGGATGGGGCTGGGACACCCCCTGACACACAGGGGACAGGGACTGGTCTGATTCTGGCAGTGCATTGTTTTCTTTATTTGTACTATTGCATTTGTATTTTTAATTTCCCTTGTAAAGAACTGTTATTCCTGCTTCCATGTCTTTACCTGAGAGCCCCTTAACTTCAAAATTATAATAATTCAGAGGGAGAGGGTTTACATTTTCCATTTCAGTGGAGGCTCCTGCCGTCCTTAGCAGACACCTGTGTTCAAACCAAGACACACCACCATTCCCACTAAACCCTACCACAAAGTGGATCTCAGAGCAGAGCCCACACAACACATTTCTGAGCACATAAATGATAAATCCTGCCCACACCCAACGCCCAGGCCCCTGGCTGGGGGCATCATCAGGAGCATGAACTGATTCTCCAGGAGCAGCTCTAGGAGGAGGCCCTTGGGTGGCTGTGGGTGAGCAGCCCTGGGCAGTGCTGCTGCAGGGATGATGTGCAGCCCTTCCCTGCCTGCTAAAGTCACCCTCAGCCCACAGCCAGGCACATTTTCCCCCTGCCTTCTGCACTGCTCCCAAGCCACACTGCTCTGCCACCTCCCTGCACAGCTGGGGATTCCTCAGTGTGCCCCACTGTGTGAGGGGCGTGGATTTTGAAAAACAAACCCAAAACTTTGTGGCACCCTCGACTGTTCCCAGATCCTGGAGACGTGTGGGAAGTGTGCTGAGCAATGTTTCTGAAGCAAAGGTTCAGCTTCCAGAGACCATTCTCAGCTGGATGGGAGCCACCAGCACAAGCCAAGGCGTGGAGCAGCCTCAGCCTGGAGTGTGCTGGTAAACACCACAACTACAGTAGGCTCTAAAAGCCAAAAATTAGAAATTTTAAATTTTTTTGAGTTTTAAATTAACAATACAAACTTCAAGACAGTAAACTTTCTGCCCTTTATTTATTTATTTACTATTATTTTTTAAGGCTCAGTGTGATAGCACTGCACTGAGCAAAACATCTCATGGTCTGATTGTCTGACAGAAGAGCTGAAAACACAACAGGAGAGCAGGGTTTAACCCACTATCCAGCATTTGGGCATTTCAGAAACAGTGCCAAAGAATTTAACACTGCACATTTATTATTTTAGAGTAGCTGGCGGTGCAATTTGCAAAATCTATTTCAAAATCTATTTCTCCTAGAAATATTTTCATAATTTAATAAAATTAAAAGGAAAACTGGGTATAAGTTTAAGTATTGCTTTCACATTGCAGCCTCCAAAATTTTACTGTGCTGCGGTGTGGAGGAGAACCAGACAATGAAAAGGAGAAGTGATCTCACCCTGGTTTCATTTGTGAAAGAGCCACAAGTGAGATGTTTATAGGATGGATGTGTTGTATCATTTGGTTTTAGGAACCTCTGTCTCTGCCAGCAAGGTAAGGAAGGAGCCCAGAGCACTTGAGAGTTGGCTTTTCTTCAAATAAATCTGCATCTCTGAAAGGGTCAGTGATGGCCAACCATGACTGTCCCTGTCCCATGTTCCAGCTGCTCCCCATGGCCTGGAGGGCTCGGGGTGCCCGGGAAGGGCCTGGAGGGCTCAGGGTGTCACGAAGGGCTTAGGGTGCCATGAAGGGCCCAGAGGCCTCGGGGTGCCCAGGAAGGGCTTGGGGTGCCAGGGAAGGGCCTGGAGGGCTCGGGGTATCAGAAAGACTTGGGGTGCCAGGAAGGGCCTGGAGGGCTTGAGGTGCCCAGGAAGGGCTCAGGGTGCCTGAGAAAGGCCTGGAGGGCTCGGGGTGCCCAGGAAGGGCTCAGGGTGCCTGAGAAAGGCCCGGAGGGCTCGGGGTGCCCAGGAAGGGCCTGGAGGGTTTGGGGTGCCCAGGAAGGGCTCAGGGTGCCAGGAAGGGAGGGCCTGGAGGGCTCGGGGTGCCCAGGAAGGGCTCGGGGTGCCCAGGGAGGGCCTGGAGGGCTCAGGGTGCCCAGGAAGGGCCCAGGGCCCCAGCGCTGCCCGGCCCCGCCCGGCCCTGCAGGGTTTGGTGCTGAAATGCAGGGCCCGGTGCCAGCAGGGCTGGGCCTTTCACAACAGCAGGGACTTTCATGAAACTTCTCTCCAGAATTTGTCCACTCATTATCTATTACAAAATATGTTCCTGTAGCTAAAGGGAACCCCCCTTTAGGGGCACAGACAGAGGAACAAGCTATGGAGGCCAAGCATGTGTGATTCCTTGTCTGTTCACCATGGAAGCCCAGGCTGGACTGGCTGGGAGGGACATCCAAGCCCATCCAGTGCCACCCCTGCCATGGCAGGGACACCTCCCACTGGCCCAGGTGCTCCCAGCCCTGCCCAGCTGCTGCCAGGAGCTGCCCAGGCCCCTCGGGCTGTTTGCTCAGGGACACAAAGGGAGGATCTGGCTCACACAGGGGAGGGGGGGTCTGGATGCCCCTGGTGAGGACAGGGCAAGGTGACAGATCACCTGGATGATGGAAACCCCACAAAGAGAAATAAATGCAGAACATGCACAGAGAGTGGGAAGATGCCATAAAATGAAATCAGGGGGTGCTGGGGTAATGGAGGATCTGAGCAGGCCCAGGGTGTTCAGAGAATCCCAGACTGGTTTAGGTTGGAAGGGACCTTAAATCCCACCCAGTGCCACCCCTGCCATGGCAGGGACACCTCCCACTGTGCCAGGTGCTCCCAGCCCTGCCCAGCCTGGCCTTGGGCACTGCCAGGGATCCAGGGGCAGCCACAGCTGCTCTGGGCACCCTGTGCCAGGGCCTGCCCACCCTCACAGGGAACAATTCTTAATTCCAAAGATCCCATCCAGCCCTGCCCTCTGGCAGCTTAAAAATATTCCTCCTTGTTCTGTCACTGTCTGCCCATATGAAAAGTCCCTCTCCCTCCTTTTTACAAACCCCTTGAGGCTTTGGCAGGGGCTCTGAGCTCTCCTGGAGCTTCTCCTCTCCAGGTGAGCACCCCCAGCTCTCCCAGCCTGGCTCCAGAGCAGAGGCTCCAGCCCTGGAGCAGCTCCATGGCCTCATTCCAAAAGCAACAGATCTTGTGCTGAGGACCCCAGAGCTAGAGGCAGAATCATTCTATGATTCTATGAAAAAATCCCATAACAAGAAGCAATTAAACCCTCACGTGCTGACCCTGTGCTAATCCACATCAGATAAACACCTTTTCCAATCTCAGACCTCTGTCCAGCAGCTCCTGAGCAAAATCACATTCACATCATTGGCAGTATCTTGTGGGGAGCACAGATTTATTGCTCCTTGTACACCTCCAAGTCCTGTGGACCTTCCTGCACGTCCCAACATCACCAAAACTGCAGCAGGGCCTCAGAGCAGCCAAGGAAATGTAGGAGATGACAAATAATCAATTCCCCCTGGAGCAGGAGGGAAATCATTTATTTCACAGCTGCTTTGTACCTGTAGAGAAGTCTTGGCACAGCATCTTAACTACACCTTGAATGCTCCTTTGAGGCACTGAAGGTGCTCTGGGGGATCATGCAGTGTTAATATAAATATATTAAGGAAATAAATGAGGAGCTGCTCCTGCAAGCTGCAGTAACATCTCATGCAGTCCATTACAGACTGCTAAATTCAGGAAAAATCTTGAATTTTCATCAGAGACAACCAAAAGGTCAGTCTTTCTTATGGGATTTCAGCCATTTGAGTGCCCTTTTGAGCTACAATCTTGAAATTAGGAATAATTCATTCATTACAGACTGCTGATTACAGGAGGGGGGGAAGGAAACAGAAATTTGACATTTCTTTCCAGTTCACCAAAAGGTCAGTCTACTGATTTACAAAATTTATATTAATTTTAACTCTGAGTCTGTCACACTGGGCACGAAGCATCCAATTTGGGGAAATTAAGGTCATTTAAGGTCTCCAGTTGCATTTATCATTTAGAATGCAGAAGAAGTTATCAAAGGCAAAGCTGAGGGAGGCATTGGCCAAAGTCACCCAAATTTGGAACAGCTGCCAATTTCAAAACACTAAAATGCATTTCAAAGAAGAATTAAAAAGAAATTTAAAAGATTTTAAGTCTCTTCTTGCCACATACTGCCAGACACCAGCTGCCATTGCTTCACAGGACAGAAAGAAGCTAAAATTTGGGGTGGAACCATCTCTCATGGCAAACCCATCTGTCCTCAAGCCACACTGGACTCATCTGGGCTCACACCATCACCAGCACTAAGGCCAGCAGGGTCCCTTGCCACCAGCAGCCTGCTCACATCCTGGAAATCCTCCTCTGAGAGCTTGGAAACACCGAGAGAGGAGGAGGAGGAGGAGGAGGAGGAGGAGGAGGCAGCATGGATGTCGTCTCCTGGAGCGGCTGGAGCAGAGGAAGGAATGCTTCCCAACTGACTCAAAGGTCATGGGGAGGAGGGTGGGAGGGGTCTCCCACAAATTTGGAAAATGTTGCCAAGCTGCAGAGCAGGACCCAGCCTGGGAGGGCCCTGCTGGGGCTCCCCAGCCCTCAGGAAGCCCCTGCACAGAGCTCTGCCATAGCAAAACCAGAGAAAAGCCACAGTCAAGAGACCCCTGCTCAAACCCCTGAATGCTGTGAGCCCCTTGCTGAGCTCCAGGAGTGCTGTTATTGGGAAATAAGTCACTGGGGAGACCCCCAGCCCTGTGCAATGGCAAGGCTCAGGCTCCTTCCCTGCCTCCCAGGGAAGTCCTGCTCAGCAGCTCTGCATCCCAGGGCATGGAAAAGCATCCCAAGGTTTGTGAGGAGCAGCAAGGAGACAGAGCAATCACAATGCCTGCTTTCCTGCCCTGACCAGCCCAGCCCTTCCCTCAGCACCAGGGAATGGCTCCCAAGGCAGGGCTGAACCCTCAGCTGCTCTAAACCAGCCAGCACTGCTGCCCTCCATTCTTTTTTTCATGAAAATGTCACTCTTTTTAACAATTCTTGATAAAAATTGCAAGGAGGTCTGTCCAGGCAGGAGGGTGTTCCTGCTGCCACAAACAGGACCTGTGTGCACTCAGGCTCTGCCACTCCACACTGACTGTCTATGCAGCAGCCTGACAGGACCTTCTTCTTCAGACACGAAAAATTAAGGAAACCATCTTGGCATTGAGGTAATTTTGTGCTCCAGCTATAACCTCTGCCCATCAAGCTTTTGTTCACTCTACCCATGTTTATGCTGTAAGGGGATTTACCTTTTCGAGCTTCTTAGACACAGAAAGTTGGATTTGACCACTTTCCCTTTGGAAAAAAAAAACAGTTCAGCGCTTGATTCTGTTTTAAAAATTGGCCTTGGTACAAGATTTTAAAATAAATCGCTACTTTCTAAACTATTTGCAAACACTAGTTCCTCTTTGTGTTTCATTTCTTCAGGGAAAAAAAAATCTAAATCTAATCCACAATCAGACATTTTCCTTTTTTTCCCCTCCTTTTTAATTTAGTAACTTGTGAATTCATGCATTGACCCAGCTGAACAAAGGGCAAAGACTGTTAAATTCCAGAGCCCAGGAGATATTCGGTTACTCATTCAAGGCCTTCCACAGAGTTTAAAAATAAATAAAAATGAGCCTTAGCGAGGAGGAGTGGCATATTTGGAAATGACACTTTTAAATTAACAACTGAAAAGGGGAGAAAGGTAAACTGGAAAGAGATTAGCTGCTCGCTGTGCTGTGAGGGAAAGATGGAGTGGGTTGGAACTCATTAGCCCAATTACATAATAGATTGTTTTGGCCAAATTCAAAGGCAATAAAAGCAGAGAGAAATGAACATTAGGTACCAGCAAAGATGGAGGAGGTGGGGGAAAGAACAAGAGAAGGCTTTTTATGATTTTATTCGTGAAGCTTCTTTCAAAGGTTCCATTTCAGCAGGGAAGCACCAAGCAGAGGCAGGAATTTGGTAAATAACCAAAATCAGGCTGGGGGTGCCCAACGCCAACGCCACAGTGGTGGGGAGGGAGTGCTGGAACACCAACCAAGGGAGAAAACAGAACTTGAAATCTCCCCGTCTTCCCTTCCTCCTGGCCCTGAAAAATCACATTTCATTGAATTCAAAAGCATTCTGAAATTTTACTAGTTTAGGAAAGATTGAATAAGCATGTAATTAAATTAATTACAGAATCACTGCTCTGCATCCTACTGCAGGAATAGCAGTGAATCAACCAAATGGATTCAAAATCACTTCCTAAATGCTTTCCAGTCAAATAAAACTTCAAGTGCAGCTTCAAACCACTCACAGCACAGTCCACAAAAGCCCAACCTCTCCATCAGTTTGCTCCAGCCATACAGGAAACGCTCCTAAAGAGCACGACCCGAGCTGGAGGATTTCCTTTCCCAAATAAACAGCAGCTGCTCAGAGCTGGATGCCTCCTGTCATGCCTGCATTCCCTGCCTGCATCATATTCCCTGCCTGCATCCCCTGCCCCACAGGGCACTGTTCAGCTCCTGTCCAGGCCAGTTCCCATGGACAGCCACCACACCCTGCACCCTGTGCAGGATCACAGAATCCTTTAGGTTGGAAAAGATCTCCAAGATCAAGTCCAGCCTTTGATTGATGCCCACCTCATCAACCAAACCAACTTCTTTTTCCAGCTTCTCACTTATCAGCCCTGAGCACAAGGAGGAGATGGGGAAAATCCCTCTACATGTTCATGGCTAAGGATGCACACAAAGTGTGTGCTCTAATTGAGGATGAGAGCCTGGTTCCCACCAGGAAAGTGCCACCACCACCCCCACAGCCTCTGCAGGCCCAGAGCTGAGACTCCGGGGCCTCAAATGAGGGTTCTGTGTGGCTCACACAGTGAGCTGTGCTCCTGGATGGAGTAAGACATCCAGTGCTGGCCTACAGGAGAGCATCATTCCCCTTGCTGGGGCTGTCTGAGATCAGAAGGGCCCCTTTCCCCCTGTGGGAGAGCAGAGGAGCACAGCCAGAGGTGGATTAGCTGCAACAAGCACGAGCTGCACCCCAGCTCTGGCAAACAGGAGCCCAAGAGCAGCAGCACGAGCACAGCAGTGCAGGAGCAGGCACAGGCTCCAGGAACACGGGCACAGCCTCAGCCATCACCCACACAGCTGTGGGCAAGGCTGTTAATGCTTAATGGGCAGGAGGGTCACAGGCAGCCTGGGCCAGCAGGGCTGGAAGCTGCCAGCAGCCCTGGCTGCAGAGGGACCGTGCTGGTGCACCACAGGGATCACAGAATCACACAGAATCACAGAATCGTGAGCTTGGAAAAGACCTCTAAGATCATCAAGTTCAACCTATGCCCTAACACCTTAATTAGACTATAGCACCAAGTGCCATGTCCAGTCTTTTTTTAAACACCAAGATGGTGGCTCTACCACCTCCCTGGGAAGAGCATAAAAAAAGGAGGGGAGAGCACAAACACAGTCCCCCAGTAGCACAAATGATGCAGTTGAGTTTCCCACATTTGGGGAAATCACAGGGGTCAGCACACCCAGAGTGCCAGGGATGAGCCTGGCCCTGGGAAACTCACCTGCCTGATTGTGGTGTCTCCCTGCCAGGTAAGTATGGGGCTGCCTTCCCCCAGCAGGGAGGAGGCCCATGGGTTTCTGGGGGAGCAGTTTGATGGCCTGGGGGAAGCTCTCTCTCTCTGGATACTCCTCCCCTTTCACACAGGAGAATCCCGCAGCTCCTGCTCCCACAGCACCAGCACCGACCCTGCCAGCTCAGCCCTACATGACACACACACAGTGTCCCCCTCCAGGAGGGCCTTCCAAAGGCACACCCAGCTATTACAGGGGGCCTGTCACACTGCCCTGAGCACAGCAGCACACACACTGCTCCAGGGAAACCGAGTGCAACTGCTGACACAGCAAGCAAACACCAACGCTGACCTGGGGGACTTGGCACAAATGAAATGAAGGAAGTTCCTCCACCAGCAGTGCTGCTTCCAAAGACATGTTCATCCACACTCTGCATGGCTCCAGCAGCAAAGGCAGCAGCCAAAGGCAGCTTGCATTCCCCACCCTATGGGAGACACAGCCCAAAATCCCTCAAGTGGTGCCAAAAGTGGAAACAGCCAAGCAGGAAACCCATGGGATGGGTGCTCAGGTAGCAGGACACCAACACCACCTCCTGCTTGCCCAGACAGAAACACTTATTAAAAAATCCAAAAGAGAACTCCAGGCCCCACACTGTGTTCAACAAGCTGCTGGTCCTTTTGTCCAGAGAAAATCTCACCAGGTTCTCCCAGGCCTGATGGGATCATACAGGATCCTCACCCCAAAGCAGAGTGGCCAGCTGGGAAAGCCAGCTCCAGCTTGCTGTGTATGCAGGAGCAAATACAGGCAGGGGGTTTCTCAAACTCTTGTCACTGCAGGAGGACCTGCAATGTCCCCAAAAATGCTTTAATGCAGACTTTCTCAGAGTTTCTCACACTCTTGTCACTCTGGAGGACCTGTTATGTGTCCCAGCTGCTCTTGTGCCTCAGACATCTTTTTGTAAAAATCTTTTCTTTAAGATTTTCCTGCTGAAGCTGAGAAGTTTCAGCAACAAATGTAAACAATGGTTATCTGCTGCTGTGGAATGCAACAGGTGCACCTGTGATTGGCCCATCTTGGATGTGTATAATTAATGGCCAATCAAGGACTGAGCTATCTCAGACAGTCTGAGAAAGCTCCTTTGTTATCATTCTTGCTATTCTATTCTTAGCATAGCTAGCCTTCTGAGAACTTTCTATTCCTTTTAGTGTAGTTATAATGTAATGTATATATCATAAAATAATAAATCAAGCCTTCTAATCATAGAGTCAACATTCTCATCTCTTGCTTCACCTGAAAACCCCTGTGACCACTGTCACAATAATGTCCCCAAAAACTGCTTTAGCTGCTGTAGTACCTGCCAGCATGTGCAGCCACACGTGCTGCCTGACCTGGTCATGGCCAGCCCAGAACCAAGAGCTCAGTGATGGGATGGGTTCCAACTCCTCAGCTGACGTTCCCTGACCCAGCCAGGGCTGCAGGAGCAGCAGGAGCTCCAGCAGCACCCTGGACAGGCTCAGAGCTGGTGCTCTCCCAGCTGGCAGGGGCGTGGGGCACCCAGCGGGCACCGAGCTGTGCCCTGACACTGTGCATGGACACCTCAGCCCCCAAAGGCATTTCAATTACTACATTAAAAGGTGTGAAACGCTTCCTTCCCACACACTCTTGGCCATCTCCAGGGGCTGGGAGCCAAACCTCTCCTTGGCAGAACTAAAGCAGGCTCCAGAGCTCCCTGGGCAGTGACGGTCCGGGGCTCTTTGGGACTGGTGCTCCCCTGGCTCATCCCTGCTCTGCCCCCTCACACCCACACACATCAACCACGAAAACATCACCACAGATCTCTGCAACACAGCCGAGCTTCAGGGGGACTTGGATAAACTGAGCAGTAAAAACCTGCCAAGAGCAAATGGGACTGAAGAAAACCTCCCAGAGAAAGCAAAGCTGAAATGGGTGAGGATATCCCATGCTCTGAGGAGGGGCTGGGGGTGCAACCCCTCCCAAGGAGCCTCTCACAGCTCTGCATGGGGAGATGTGCAGCACCGAGGGGGAGAAGGGGCAGAAACCACTAAAATCAGAGTAGAATTATAAAAAAGATCCAATAGATCCATGCTCTGTGTAAGGAAGGGGTTGAACCTGATCTCAGCTGCCCTTTACATGCAGGGAAAACATCAGCTCAGTGCAAGTTACCAGCAGGAGAAGAAAGGGAAGGGAAGGAATTGTTTAAAAAGGCAAAATAAACAGAAATCACAACTGTGCCATGAACCCATCCCTACCACAGCCTGCAGGCTTGGCCATCCTGTCCCAAAACTACTCTGGGAGTAGTGAGGAAGGAATGGAAATCCACAAGTTTCATTTCACTACTCCTTCATTCCAGCAGCACCAGATGTGGTGCCAAGATTTGTGCCAGGACTGGGGCAGAGGCAGGGAAGCACATGGCAGTGGCATTTCAGGCAGAAGCTTAAAGTAACTTGGGAAATGGGGTCCAGAGGTACCAAATGTGTTTTCTTAAATATTCATATTGTTTATTTAACTTTTTTATTATTTAACTTTTTAAAAAATTATTTAACTTTCAAAAATGCAATCTTTACACAGTAGCACTTTAAGCCACTAATATCAACTTACTTATTTTTCAGTTGAGCTCCAAAGAATCCCAGTAACAGGGTAAACTCCTCATGGAAATTTAAATTGCCCAAATTGTGTCAATAAACCATCAGACATAATAGCAATGGAGCAGCCACATGTAACTCCAGGCACCAACATTTTATGAGGAAAAACCCCTAAGATATGAAAGTTGAGTGTGCTTTATTTCAGAATTCAAGGAGACCAAAGGTCCTTTACCTCCACATCCAGTGCTCAGGACCAGCAGTCCCTGTTCCATGGACCAGGGAGAAGGAAAGGCAGAGCAGACTCTGCCAGGCTGAGAACACACTGCCATAAATTCTGACTGTAACAGAAAACCCAGCTGGTTCATTCACAGCCATCCCCACGGCAAACAGAGCAGAGTTTGCTCACAAATGTGGTCCCTGGTGGAATGAGGTGCTGCCCTCCATTGCCACTCTGATGATCAAGGAGTTTCACATAAAGAAAAACAATCACAGGGAAGCTGCACATTTGCCTAATTCTGGGATTTTACCCTTTTTCCTGAGGTGGTGCGCTGACCAATTTCCTGTCACCAACCCTTTGTACCCCATGGTGAGCTGCACTTTGGGAAACCTCTGCAAATTTTGGAAGAAATGGAGCACAAGAGGGGGAGCTGCCCAGTGCATCCCTTGTTCCAGCCCCCTGGGACAGGACAGGTCAGACCACAGGACATCAGTGCCCCCTCATGCCACAGCTCTGGATTCCTGCTGGCACTGCAGGACCCTCCTGCCTGTGGGGTCAGGCTGCCCAACAGGAGCCCTGCTGGACCCCAGAGCTCTGTGTGAGCCACGCTGGCCAGGCACTCAGGGAGCTGCTCAGGAACCACACCTGTGAGCAAACAATCACTCAAAGCCAACATCCAAGGGGTGCAGCAGGGCTGCAAGGCCCCTGGAGAGGGCAGAAGGCTGGAAAGGGCTAAGGGAGGGAGCCTGAGGGCTTCCAGGTGTCTTCTCAGGAACATTCTAGGACTGCCCTGGAGCTGAGACTGGCACAAGAGCCCTGCACACACTGCAGGGGGAAGCACTAAGGTGGGACACAAGTATTTTTATATAGTGTGTCCTAAAACAGAATTCTCCATTTGGCTTCATCCTAAAAGGAAGGTCCACCTGCTTCTTGGAAAGGAAGGGCTCCCATGGCCACTGCATGGCTCCAGCTGCAAGGCAGAAGCTCCCTAAGTCTTCAGGCATTAAATACAATTATTGAGATGAAAATGCAGGGGAGGCCTGGCAGCAGCTGGAAGGGTGAGAGCACTGCTCAGGGGTGTTTTTGTTCCAGGGCTCAGAGCCACGGTGGGAGCTGGTGTGGGGTCTGGTCCCAGCCCAGTGGAGACAGGGCATGGCAGGGGGGCATGGCTCTGCTCCAGGGCTCAAACCCAGCTCCTGCTCCTGTCCATGGCTCTGCCAACCCTGGGAATGGTTTATTCTTCAACTACTCAAACCAGGCTAGACATTGACTCAGAGTGCCCAGCTCCACCAGGGCTGACCTCAGCCAGCAGTGCTGAGGAGCTGATGCCACACAAGCCAGAGCCATTGCTATCAAGGCATGCAAGAAAGCCCAGTCAGACCCCAGAGTGAGCACAGAGGGATGACAGCTCCAGATCTGGTGCTGAGCTGGAATCACACCATGCCTTAAAGCATGAGGGGAGCAGAGCTGAGCCCTGAACGGAGCTGATGCTGCAGCGACATCCCCACCCAGGTCACAGCAAACCCACTGCAGTTCAGCCACGTCCCTGTGAGCTGCTGACCACACTGCAGGGAGAGCTGCTGAAGGGAACTTCTCCCTTCACACCCACACCATTGCTGAACTCCAGTGCTCTGGTTTTAGTGCCACAGTCCCCATCCCCTTACACCACCAGAGAGGTGAGCCCCTGAGTGGCTGCAGTGGTGTGATGGCACCGTGTGCTGCCTTCCTCCTCACAGCCATCCAGCTCCTCTTTCTGTTTCCTGCTCCCCACTCACTGCTCCCCTCCACAAGCCAAGTTACTCACCAACCTGGCACAAAGCCCTGCTTTTTTTTACTTTTTTCATGTTCTTTTCCAAGGTTAGGGACATAAATCAACCCCCAGAAGGCTCCAGCTAACACGAGCCCGTGAGATCGGCAGCAGATGACCACAGACAGAAGGCAGAGGACCAGCACTTTGGTCTTTTGGCAACAGCATGTTCTTGGCCAGGCTCCCTTTCCCATCTCTTAGGCTCTGCTTGCCACCCACTCCTCCCTTCCCCAGGATGACTCTCAGTGTCGTTAACATCCAACAAACGAGGGCTGAGGGAGTTCACACCTCCAGTTATTCAGTAACGCCGCCGGCAAACCCGACACTGTAACGTGCCGCTCTGCCTCCAGCCTGCGCTCGGAAAATCCTCCTCATAAAAAGCACAGAGCTATTTTTAAAGGAAATCCTGGATGCCTCTGAACGTGCAGGCAGCAGCAGCCACAGAGGTACAACAAGCCAAGGAGTCTCTGGGCTGGGGCTGCAGTCTGACACCACATCTGCAGCGCGGCCAAGCGGGGAGCGAGGCTGCAGCGCCGGCCAAAGCCACGGCGCTGCCCTGGGTGCCAAGAGACACAAGAGTGAGCCAGGAGCATGGCAGGAGGATCTCGGGGGATGCAGCAGCTGCTGGTGGTGGTCAGTGCTCCCTGCCAGGCCCAGCACGGCGCTGGCTGCATTTACACCCCGCTCACAGCATGTCCACCTGAGTGCAGGTGTGGCTCCTGCGCTTGCTTCATCAGAGTTGATGCAACCAGGTCATTCAGTGAAGGCTCACTGGAGGGAGAATTTTACTGAAAATTGCATTACTCAGCCTTTAAAGACTCCAAATGATCCTTTCAAGAAAGTGAAGAAAAAAGTGAAGAAAAAGGATTAATTTTTCAAAGTTCAAAGGACAGAATTTATTTTTGAAAATAACGTTTCACTACAAATCCTGCAACTGAGACAAATCAAAACCAGCAACACCACAAACTAAATCTGAAGGACAGAACTGTTGGAAAATCTCTCTCCAACAAACCAGAGGAGTGACACAACAATTCATGGAGGGTACGTTAGGGAATAACTTGGTCTCATCCACCACTGCTCCTACAGGCAGCAGGTCCACACAACTACCTCTCTGCCAGGACCTGAGCTCCAGGGACACGTCATCCCAGAGCAAGGGCTCCTCAGTGCAGTGAGTCCCAACAGTGTCCTGCATCCCATTCCCACCTGCCATGCTCCCAAAGGGTCATTAAGAGACACCATTCAGCCACCCCTTTCCTTCCCCCTTCACTGACATTTGAGCTGATGCCACCCAACCACAGCATGGGGGGACAGAGAAGCTGGGATTTGAGAGCAGCTCCAGCACCAGCACAGCTCAGTGCAGTAACATCTCAGCAGCAAACCCTTCCCTCCACCAGGATTTCCTGCTTCTATCTCCTCTTTCTCTGGGCTGGTAGCTCCAGGACTCCATAAACCTCTTTTTCTTTTCCAGTACAAGATGAAACTTCTTTTGCTGCCAATTAAATTTGCTGATGGACAAAAGCTTCTCAAGATCTATGCAACTTCTGCACAAATATCTCCCACACATTGGTTTTGGACTTTAATTAAACTTTTCTCCCCTTGAATCAAATTACCATTTTCCTCTGATCATAATTTGGTTGGATGAGATACAAAGTTGGAGAATATCAGATTTGAGGGAAGAGGAAAGCAGAGCACAACACAGATGGGGTGTGCTCGTCTTGCTTTATCTATTTCCCATTCAGCCCCACAGACACCCTGCTCTCATTAGCACTTAATGCAGGTGAAAATAAAGAGGTTTACTGTTCAAACAGCATGGGCACATGGAAAAACATCCACCTGGACCTGTTGGAACTTGCCCAATATCACTCCCAAGCTCTTTCTCTATACAAGGAGCTTTTTCACTCCTACGACTGTAACTCCTTATGTGGGCTAATAACATTTAGTATGAAACCTCTCAAATCCCATTTGAAAAAGAGAAAACTTAACTATTCAATAATTAAGACATTTCTCCACTCCATCAGAAACGTAACAGCTCAAAGACCATCCTGCTGCCATCATGGAACCAAGCTAACCAGGTCTGCTGCTTCCACCTGAGCCCCAAGGTGTGAATCCAGGGGCTGCTGCTCTGCCACCCTTTGATCTCATTTATGCCAAGGAAGGGTCTTGCTACCTCAGTGCCTGCAAAGAAAGGAAGGGCTGTGCAACAACAACAACCAGGAGGCCCTCCTGGACACAGTCTGTGGGGCTGTGCAGAGAGTGGCACCAACGCTGGGCACAGCTGGGCACCTCATTCAAGCTGATGGAGTTGGCAGCCCCCAGCTGAGCACACAGGCAGGGCTGTGGATCTGAAACGCTCTGTGCAACTGGTGTGATGCTTCAAGGGACAAGTCCTAATCCAGGAACAATGGCTCTGGTGGCATTCCCAGCAGGCGAATTCCAGCCTGCAGTGAGGATGTGACACCAGGCACGCGGCGCTCGCTGACACAGAACCGGCCCTTGGCGCGGCACTGCCCGTGCAACCACAGCTCCCCGGGAGCAGCCTGCACAGCCACACTGCAGCCCCCGGGTCACTGCTCATTCCCTCCCAAACTTGTTGAAATCCTCGCTGTGGTGGTGGCTGGGTGAAGAGCAGGGAGGGATCCAAGCTCCAGAAATGTCTGTGAGCAGACAGCGATGAGGCGTTGGTGGAACCAGGAGGAAGTGCCCACTGCTGGGAAAGCCTCCCTGCTCCAGGCTGTGACAGCTGATCTGGTGTGGGAACACACAGAATCCAACCTTACAAACACAAAATCCAGAACCAAACAAGATCTCCTGGCATTGCTGATCCTCCCCTCTAAACCAGGGTAAGCAGGTGGAGAGGAGTCCATCTGCCCCTGCATCAGCCACCAGAAGAATCCCCAGTTTTCCCAGCCTGTTAAAATCAACCCATTTTTCTAAAGGAAACATTAACCACAGTGGGATATCAAGATACAAGACTGCTTTTAATTACATATACAAAGGAGTCCCTAACACTCCAGCTCTCCACAAGGGCAGCTTGCTGAGAAAAGCAACTCTGATCAAAGCAGGAAAATCTAAATCGGGTGAGCTTAGCAAGAAACTGCATAAATTGTCCCCAGGTTTTTACGCACAAGACTCATGGACTTCCAGCCAGAATGTGTTTCAGTTGTGGCATTATCTTTCCTTCTGATTTAGTGCCTGCTGAACATAGAGAGGGATTTGTCCCTCTGTGTTCTGCACTCGTGAGGCCACAGCACAAGTCCTGTGTCCTGTTCTGGGTTCCTCACATCAAGAAGGACTTTGAGGGGCTGGTGTGTGTCCAGGGAAGGGAATGGAGCTGGGGAAGGGGCTGGAGCCCCAGGAGAGGCTGAGGGAGCTGGGCAGGGGCTCAGCCTGGAGCAAAGGAGGCTCAGGGGGCCCTTGTGGCTCTGCACAGCTCCTGACAGGAGGGCACAGCCAGGGGTTGGGCTGTGCTCCAGGGAACAGGGACAGGAGCAGAGGGAACGGCCTCAGGCTGGGCCAGGGGGGCTCAGGATGGACACCAGGACGAATGTCCTCAGGGAAAGGGTGGTCAAGCATAGGGACAGGCAGCCCAGGCAAGGGGTAGAGTCCCCATCCCTGGAGGTATTCAAGAAATGACTGGGCATGGCACTCAGCGCTCTGCTCTGGTTGAAATCAGTGACTGGTCAATGATCTTCTTCTGGAAAAGGTATCTTCAACTGAGAGGTCTTCTCCAACCTGACAGTCATGAAGGTCCTCAGAGAAATCTTCAGGCCTGGCTGTGGCACAGGGTCACCCCTACATTCACAGGCTTTTAGCTGTGCAGCCAAAGACCTCAAGACTTTGTTTAAAAACAGCATCCCCACAAGGTGAAGGTGCCCAGGGGTTCTGCAGCTCCCTGTGCTCCTCAGGGCTCTCAGCACAGGACACAAGCTGGGTCTGACACAGGTGTGCCAGGCACCCCCTGTGGGCACAGCCCCAGCCAGGGGCACCCCACAGCTCATTCACAGACACTCTTCTCACATCTCCTGCTCCAATCCCTGGCATCTCTTCAATGGACAAGTTTCCTCTGCTAGCTTCTGTCTGCTCTGAATATATCTAAAGAACTCTTTGAAGTCAAAATATTCTTAGCAATTAGATCTTCTCTACTTCTTTTTGCCTTCCTAATTATCCTTTTAACTGCCTTCTGCTTATTTTAATAGATCTTCCTATCCTCCTCCTTACCAGACTGTTTATACTTTTTAAAAGCCTGCTGCTTACTGCTCCTAATACTGTTTACATCTTCACTCAGCCACCTCAGCTCAGTTGCTGCTTTTTTTGCCTGATTTCAGAGTCAACCAGGGGAAATTTCCTCTCTGATCTCTGCAGCAGTTTGTAAATATCTCCCATTTTGTCTACAAGAGCTTTTCTACAATAGGTTCTCTTTTCAACAACAGGTTTCCTCTTGGGAGAGGGAATGGAGTCTCCTCTAGACCACAAGTGCTTCCATAAAAATCTGTATTCTTCTATATTGCTCTAAGCACTCTTCTCTCTGCTCTCAGCCCATTCCTTTTGCATTAGGAATATAAAGCAGATTGTTTAATGACTGAGCCCCATGTGTTCCCTAACTACCTTATTCATTATCATTTCCTGCCTCAAAAAGTAAACAAATATCCTTTTGTGCTCAGTGTTACAGGAGATTACATACGAATTTCTTAAGTTATATCTCTTCTAGGGGGAAAAAAGCCACCTGGAAATACTTTGACTTCATGCAAGGGCTTGCACCAGTGTGTGGGTGATGGTCTGGAGGGTTTGAAGCATCCTGTAGGGTTTGGAAGTGAGAATAATTTAGGGTCCATTTGGTGGAACCTAGAGAGTAAATTAAAGGGAAGCTGACTCAATATTTCCTCTGTTCCTTACAATCCTTCCCCAACCATCTGCTTTCAGACACTGGGAAACAGGACACCAAGGCAGAGGCAGAAAGTGGCATCTTTTGTGAGGCACAGAATGGCCATTCTGTACAGCACAGCACAGCTCTGCCCTGGCTCTCTGCTCTGAGCCCTATTC
Organism: Melospiza melodia melodia; assembly: GCF_035770615.1. Taxonomy (NCBI): domain Eukaryota; kingdom Metazoa; phylum Chordata; class Aves; order Passeriformes; family Passerellidae; genus Melospiza; species Melospiza melodia. The sequence continues at coordinate 3,009,456 of NC_086215.1, forward strand.
CACAGACAGAGAACAAGCACCAGCACCCAGCATGCTGCACCCACAGCTCCCCTTGGCAGCTTGTTCTGACAGCCAATTTGCCCTGCTGCTCAAAACTTCCACCTCCTACTTTTAGAAACGTTTTTTGCGTCTTCATTTTGTCATCTCACTGTTTGGATCCTGCTTCCAGGTATTGTTTCTTGCTATGCACTTTGCTAAAACCAAGGGCTCTGCTACCTGCTTTTTTAATTTTCTGCTTTTTAAACCCACGGAGAACTGGCTCCATGAAGATAAAAATCAACAAGTGAGTTTTTTTTTGGCAGAGAGCTTCCCAAAATACAGTGCACGTCCCCAAATGTTTAACAACAAACACTAAGGAGTATTTGACTCCTCAAACTGCTTCACTCCACTCACATGTTCGGTGTCTTCTCCAACTTTTCAACATCTCTGAAGGAAATGAGGGAGCTGAAAATGGGGATGCTGTATTAAAGCACAGGAGCTGTTCACACACAGCTCCCTCACTCTGCACACCATGTTTGGCATCCCCCACTCCCACACTCAGTGCCACTGCTCACCCTGCAGCAATTGTCCCTTTCCCACCCCACAGCCTGGTTTGGCACCTCTGCTCCTCTCTGCCCTCCCCACACCAAAAGCAGATGCAGCCCCATCCCTCCAGGTGCCTAATCTCAAGATCCAAATCAAAATTCACTTGATGGAGATGAGTCCATCACCCAAATCCCTGTGGGCAGCTGCAGTCCCTCCTTCCTCTCTCCCTCTCTTCCTCACCACCACTGTCAATGCCTGTGGCCATGCCTGACCTTGTTTGCAGCCTGCTTCTCACCAGTTCTCATTTTGGGGAATGACACAAAACCAGCCCTTTGGCCAGCTCAGGACACACTCCCTACATTTCTTCTGCTGGAGAACAAACCCAGGCTGACATTGCCACCAGCTCCTCCCCTGTGCTCCCTCCCCACCGTGACCAGGCCAAGGCAGCACAACAGCAGCACCACCAAACCTTCTGCAATATCCTCACTGTATCCAAAGCCTACAGGAGCCCAATATCTCAATATCCAGACCCTACAGGAGCCCAATATCTCAATATCCAGACCCTACAGGAGCCCAATATCTCAATATCCAGACCCTACAGGAGCCCAATATCTCAATATCCAGACCCTACAGGAGCCCAATATCTCAACATCCAAATCCTACAGGAGCCCAATACCTCAATATCCAAATCCTACAGGAGCCCAATATCTCAATATCCAAATCCTACAGGAGCCCAATATCTCAATATCCAAATCCTACAGGAGCCCAATATCTCAATATCCAAATCCTACAGCCCAATATCCTCACTGTATCCAAACCTTACAGGAGCCAAATATCTCAATATCCAAATGCTATAGGAGCCCAATATCTTAATATCCAAACAGGAGCCCAATATCTCAATATCCAAACCCTCCAGGAGCCCAATATCCTCACTGTATCCAAATCCTACAGGAGCCCAATATGCCCAATATTCTCACTGTATCCAAATCCTACCAGGAGCACAGTATCTCAATATCCAAACAGGAGCCAAATATCTCAATATCCAAATCCTACAGGAGCCCAATATTCTCACTGTATCCAAATCCTACAGGAGCCCAATATCTCAATATCCAAATCCTACAGGAGCCCAATATCTCAATATCCAAACAGGAGCCCAATATCTCAATATCCAGACCCTACAGGAGCCCAATATGCCCAATATTCTCACTGTATCCAAATCCTACAGGAGCCCAATATGCCCAATATTCTCACTGTATCCAAACCCTACAGGAGCCCAATATTCTCACTATATCCAAACCCTACAGGAGCCCAATATCTCCCTATCCAAACCCTACAGGAGCCCAATATCTCCCTATCCAAATCCTACAGGAGCCCAGTATCTCAATATCCAAATCCTACAGGAGCCCAATATTCTCACTGTATCCAAACCCTACAGGAGCCCAATATCTCAATATCCAGACCCTACAGGAGCCCAATATCTCAATATCCAAACCCTACAGGAGCCCAATATTCTCACTGTATCCAAATCCTACAGGAACCCAATATCTCAATATCCAGACCCTACAGGAGCCCAAGGGCAGAGCCAGCAGGAGTGCCCAGGGAACATCACCCCAAGGAGCAGGGGGAAAGCCCTGCCCTGCTCAGCCCCTGTGCACTTGGGCTGAGAGTGGATCATTCCTCCTCCTTACAAATAGGGAACAGCAATATTTATTAAACATGTCTAGTTATTCTGCTTTATTATGCATTTTACCTCTCCTCAGCCGTGATAAGTCTACACAAACCATTATTAGAATTTCTTTTGTTCCTAATACAAATACTTTCTTACTGTTCCTTGCACTGACAGTCACAGATTTTTTTCCCCTTGTGTTTTTAACTTCCTTTATCCATTTTCTGCACTTGATAACTTCTAACTCAAGGATAACTGTCATCTCTTCCTCTTAATATTCCTTTTTTTCCCTTTTATTCTGTTTTATTTCTACCCTGCTCACAGGAGCTCAGGCTGCAAGGAAGGGAGGGGAAGCAGGGGAGGGGGCTCAGGTCCTGCCCCACACCAGCTGCACCCTACATGGAGACCAATTTTAAGCCCAGACTATGGGGCAGTGACCACACTTTGGTAAAAATGCCTGCAAATGGCACAGAGGACAGTAGAGACCCAAAAAGTGAAACTGAGGACCTTCCTGTAAAATCCCACCTGTAACCAGGCTGCAGGGTGGGAGCTGAGGAGGGCCTGAGCCAAAGGGAGCCCCTCTGAGTAAGCCAGACACCATCAAAACCAAAGTGAAAACAGATGCCAGCATATAAAACCTATTTAAACTAAAGCCTGAGAAAATCAAAGTTACGGAACATCCAGTGTAAGTGAAGCATTTTCTATTGATGAGGTCATAAATGTTCTGTATCCCTGAAGAGCTTCATAAAATTTCAGGTAGGAGACAAAGACTCAAGGCATTGCAATCCAGATCCAAATTACATGGGAATGATGGAGCTGTGTTGACAGAGAAGCAAAGCGCAGCCCAAGAAATGAAACAAGATTATTATGACAGAAGGTAGCAGAGAACCCTGAAGGACTGGGAGCCCATCCCAGAAAAGCAGAGCACAGAGGGATGCTCAAAATGCCAAGGAACACCAGAGAGGCTGCAGCTCTCTGCCAAGGCAGGAAACACAATTTCAGTCAGAGGAGAATTCAGACAATTCCACAGAGACTTGCATATGTGAAAGGCAGTTTGATGCAAAATGGTGCTCAAGGTCCCACACACAGCACTTCTGTCCCCAGACATGGCACATCAGGGAATCCCAGGCTAGATTGAGTTGGGAAGGACCTTAATGCCCACCCAGTGCCACCCCTGCCATGGCAGGGACACCTCCCACTGTCCCAGGCTGCTCCCAGCCCTGCCCAGCCTGGCCTTGGGCACTGCCAGGGATCCAGGGGCAGCCACAGCTGCTCTGGGCACCCTGTGCCAGGGCCTGCCCACCCTCACAGGGAACAATTCCCAATTCCCAATATCCCATCCAGCCCTGCCCTCTGGCAGTGGGAGCCATTCCCTGTGTCCTGTCCCTCCATCCCTTGTGAAGAATCTCTCTCCATGTTTCTTGCAGGCTCCCACAGTGAGGTCACCCCAAAGCCTTCTCTGAACAATCCCAATTCTCTCAGCTTTTCCTCACAGAAGGAACCATTCTGTGATTCTATAAACAGGAAAATTTGTTAAGAGTGTCAGTGGAGCAGCTAAAAGGCCTTGCAGGTGAGGTGGAAAACTTGGAGATGATTATCACCTTCCAAAGGGGGTTTGTTAAACAAGAATCGTACTTTAACAGCAGAGGGGAAAAGGCCGTTAGAAATAAAAAGTCGCCCTCAGAAAGAAATCCAAATTAGGAGAATATAAACTCAAGGAAGCTACACTTTAAGCCATAAAAAAGTCAATCCAGAAAAAGATTTTGAGAAACAGGTCACTGAAGAAAAAAAAAATTAATAATCAAACACACAAGCAGCAGAAATCTGCCAGATTCTGATATAAATCAAGTACTGAAGAAAGATAAAACCACAGGATAAAAATTCAACTTCTTTGCACCAGAGCTCATTTGTGATAGAATTCCCAGACTCTTCCTTCATGAGGAATGAGGGGAGCATCTGCCTCAAACTGCAGGAAAAGCTCCAGACCTGCCTAGCAAAATTAACAGCAAAAACTTAAAAATCTCCAGGGCCCAACAGCATCCAGCCAAAAGTCTGAAAGGCATTAAGCTATGAAAATCACCCAGCACCCCCAAAATCACTGCTGTCCACCTATGACCCAGCCAGCACTGAATGTGACCCCACTGTTTCAAAAGGCTCCAAGGAACTGCAGAACTTCATATTCGTGGCAGAAAAATTACTATAAAAAGTAACTAAAAAAAAAAAAAAAAACCAAAAAAAAAACCAAAAAAAAAAAAAAACCCAAAACAGAATAATTCAAAGTGTTCCCATGGATTAGAAAGGAACACCAGGAGTCACTCTGGTTCCTGCAGCCATCAGAGGCAGCTGCAGGTAGAACAGGGCGTGGTGCACCCAGACTTCCAAAAAAGTTTGCTCTGCAAAGGCTCTCGTGGCAAGTGCACTCACAGCACTTTCACATGCACAGGATGAAGTAAGAAGTCACCTCATTGATTAACCACTGATTAAGAGAGGGAAAATAAAGGGCAGGAACAGTTCATTATCACAGTGGGGTCCCACAGCCATCTGCTCCGAGTGCCGGGTGAGGTTGGGGAGGGAACAGAGCAGGGAAAGCAGCCCTGGAGCACACAGAGGTGTCCAAATGAGCCACCAGCACCCACCAAGGTGCCCAGATGAGCCACCAGCACTCACCAGGGCAAGGCAGGGGCTCATGGGCACCTCTGCAGCAGCTGAGAGCCTCTGATGGAACCTTGGGAGGGAGCAGAGCAGGGAAAGCAGCTCCTGGAGCACACCAAGGTGCCCAAATGAGCCACCAGCAGCCACCAAGGCAAGGCAGGAGGCTCAGGGGCACCACAGGGGCACCTCTGCAGCAGCTGGGAGCCTCTGATGGAACCAGCAACTCATTTTGGGCCTGGGGACAGAAATGTGCCTGTGAATACAGCCTGACCCACAGCCCCGGTGATCCACCTGCACAGAGACTGCAAAACAAAACCAGGGAGCAGACAAGGGCAAGAAGGGTGATCCAGCCAGGCAAACTCTCCTGTGCCATGGACAAGGTGGCCAGAACAGCCCCAAAGAGCACCTCAGGGAAAAGGGACACCAGGATGGCTCAGCTTTGCTTCCCAAAGCACAAAGCTAAACCCTAAAAATAAATCCCACAAGCAAGCGAAAGCAAATATTTTTCAGTCCCCTATTTGCCTAAATAAATTGCAGATGCTGCAATTATCCAAATGATTGCCTTGGTGGTGGGTAATGCCAGGCTATGGAAAATCCACATCCCAAGGGGCTGCAGCACATCCTGGGACAAGATCTGAGGAGCCTCCAAAGTGGGCACAGCACTGAGGTGAGCAAGAAACTCACCTGAAGCAGTGGAAAATACAGCTCTGACAGTGAATCATAGCTGGAGCTATGACAGTAAATCATAGCTGTGACAGTAAATCATAGCTGGAGCTACAAAGGACCTGAGTATGGGACAGCTGGCAAGGCTGTAGGCTCACAAGGAAACCCCAAAACCATCCTGCATCAGCCTTTTCTTCTTCTGATTTATGGGGTTGGTCACCCCACAACACCTGGTGATGGAGAATTGGGAATGAGAGCTGCTGATGGCCTTTGAAAAGGCATCCCTGTGATGGAGAGGGCGCAGAAACACCCAGGGAGGGCAGGAGACACCAAGGAGCTCAAGCTGGGAGAGCAGAGAGCCCCTGAAAAGGGACAGAGCTGAGAGCAAAACTCCCTGTGCCCTGAAACAGAGATGGGAAACACAGCAGCGCAGCAAAGTCAAAGGAAAATACAGGAGGAGAGACTTGTGGAGGTGTCCAAGGGGGGAAAATGGTTATGATCCAACATCTCACCTTGCCCATGCAGAATTATCAACTGATCTTTCACAGAATTATCAAAAGATCTTGCACAGAAATTAGGAATGAAGGCAGCATGCTTGCTGAGCCCTCAGCTCTTCCACCCAGCACTGGGCCACCTCTGACACCCCTAAATAATCTCCAGGAAGAAAGAACAGTTCCAAATTCTTTGAGTTTACAGCCTGAAGCTTGGAAAAATGTAACAAAAATAATTGGACAAAAAGTTGAAGACTTCTGGTGTCCCAAAAAGAAAAGAAAAAAAAAGTTTCTGCTTCTGAAAAATTTCCTACTGCTCTTTTGGGTTTGTGGGATCATTAAAATAGCTGAGCTGGGAACGTTATGACTTGGTTGGTTTGGCTAATAAAGAGTACCTTCTGGGCTGGAACAGTGGGGATGTTTATGGGGAAAAAAAGGCTTTTTGTGAAGAAAATGGAGTCAACTATTGATATGCAAAATAGTCCAAATTATTATTTATATAGGAAACTATCCTAACGTGATCAAACTTTAAATATGAAAAAAAAAACTAACCCAACACTTTGGCAGAAAAGGAACTAAAAGTAGTATTGCTGGTGCCAGAGTATTACTTAATGAGAGGTTGTAATAATGGATTTGTACTCCTTGTGTGAGGCCCTCCTGCCATAGAGACAGCTCAGGTAGAGGGATGGGGTGTTTTGGAAACAACATTGGCCAAACACTTGAAAATTCCATAAATCAAGCAAAGACAGATTTTTTTTTTCTATTTTTGGGTGGAAGGAAGGAAGAGCCTTGAAAAATGTAAATATTCAAATGCAATTTTTTCCTCCAGAATGCTGTTTTGCTCATGATATTCTCCTAACAAAACAAACTCCTCCTGTCCTGCAGAGGCAAAGGGACAGGCTGGAGCCCAGGAATTAGGGAATGTTTCACTGACTTCAGTCAGAGCTGCTTGTAGGGAAATTCAACCACAAGCCTAAATCCCCACAGGACTCGTCCCTAAGTGAATTCCAAAGCAGAACAAAAATTAGAGATTGAAGATTAAAAATAAAAAAAAAAAATTTCAAAAACCCCAAACCACATCTCCTATGAGGAAAAGTCAAGACAGAAATGGAAAATTCCTTGCTGGCAAGGATGCTAATTGCATACCTTGTGCTAAGAGCTGAATATCATAAATTTCTACATATATATTTAATTAGGTTAATTTGCAAACCGTAGACATATGTCTGCTTAAAGCAGACAGGAACATTTCATTTTATACATTTTAAATCTCACATAATGAACTCCAATCACAAGCAGTGTTTATGCTGCAGGAGGACGGCCAGGAGCTCCCTGTCAAAGGAGGGAAGCACAAACATTTCCCACTCACACAAACAAACAGCCACAACGTGGGACTTATCTCCTCCACCTTATCAGGAACCAAAAGCAAACGCAGCAGCACTCTCAGCAAATCTACTTGCTGGCAACTAAACCAAATCAGATTACATGGGGGGGAAAAAAAAAAGAAAAAACAACAACAAAAAAACAAACAAACAAGGGAAAAAAACACCAAAAATTTAAATATGTGCAAGATTTCAGGAAAAGGGACCTCACTGAATTTTGAGGTTTTTTCTCATTTATGAAGGTCACTGCTATTCCCTCCATGTGGATCACAGAATATCCAGAGATGGAAGAAATCCACCAGGATCCCCCAGCCCAGCCCCCCCAGCAGCCCCAGCCTGGGCACCCCTGGCAGCGCTGCCCAAAGGCTCCTGGAGCTCTGGCAGCCTCGGGGCCGTGCCCATTCCCTGGGCAGCCTGGGCAGTGCCAGCACCCTCTGGGGTGCTGTTCTCCAATAAATGTTCCAGGGGACTCCCACATCCCCTGGCATCTGCCAGCAGCCCCAGGAGCAGCACACAGCAGGGCTCCCAGGCCCCTGGGGATGCACTGTGGCTCTCTGGGTACATTTACATTTTTTAATCTCTCTTTTACATTTACATTTTTTATTTCTCACCCAGTGCCCTCCCCAGCTCCAGGCACAGCGGTTCCCCTGCCAGGCTGAGTCGCTGGCACGTCCTAACAAACCCCATGGAGCAGAAATGCCAATTCCAACTGCTGTTATCACCAACCAGGCAAATTTAAAGGCCTCTAAAATAAAGGCATGTAAGAAAGTAAAAGTATGCCTCCCTTGGAGTTAATGTGCAGTAACCCCTAACCATAAACAGAGAGATGCCCTGAAGCCAAGTCAAAACACACCCCAGGGCACCTTCCTGGTGGTCATTCATTAATTCCTTCCCTGGTGAAGTCCAACTCCAGCCCTGCCAGTCCAACCCCAGGCCAGGCCCCAGCCTGTTCCCTGGTGTCACTGCCACTGCCATTGCCCCCCAGCATCTTCAACAGCATCCCCTGACTGCAAAAAGAAATCCCAGTGACTCCCAAGGGGATTTTCAGAACCCCCTGCCACCAGCCTGATCCAAATCCAGCCCCAGCCCTCCCTCCCTACAGAGGTTTCCAAAATACATGCACAAATTCAAAAAGGTGTTTTATTCCCAGCCAATAATTATCCTGCCTTCTTACAACTCTCTTCCCACCCTCAAAATCACAAATATCTCACAAATGCCAGTGAAAGCTCAGGATTTGCAGCCCACAGAGTAAGGCACATCAGACCTCAAGTGACAGATTTACACCCAGAAAAGCAGGAGCTATTCTTGGGTTTGGAGCCAGAGCCCTACTGGGGCTGCCTGCATGCTGTTCTCTGGATGCTCCCAGCTCCATCCACCAGCCTGCAGACTTAATCAAGAAATTGTACAAATCTGCTGGAAACTGGTTTCATTCATTCATCCTCTCCTCGTGTAACCAAGTAAATAGAATAGTAGTAAAAAAAAAAAATCTCACCAAAACACAGACAACTCGATTTCCAGGGTGCAGCACCCACACCCTGCCCTGCTCCCAGCCCACGTCGCTCCAGGTTCTCCTCCAGGTTCCCCTCCTGGCTCTCCCACACCAGCAGAGCTGCTGGCTTTGGATGCAGTTCTGAAAACTGAGGTTTAATATTTCTAAAAATAGGTCTGAAGCAATTAAATACTTGCACTAAAATTGTTCTCAACATACTGGAAGCAGTAAATGACGGCCCTTCAACGCAAGCACACCCAACTCCTGCAAACTGACTTGTGCTGCTATTTTCAGGCAGGAAAGGATACCTACACCCACACAGAGCAAAAAATCAACTTCCATAAGATTACTGCTGCCTGTGTGTATCTAGTAAAATGAAATCACAACAAATATTAAATCCTGAAGAGCCTGGAGACACAGTGGTGCCATTGGGACACCAGCACTGGCGTGTGAGCACATTTGGCCACCCAGCCTGGCTCAGCTCACTGCCAGTGGGAAGGTCTGACATACCTGGCTGCTCTCACTTCTGTCAGTTGCTGAGATATCAAACCTTGTGTGATAACACCCCTGATTTCTAAACCAGGGCAGGAAACACCACAGAGCTCCTGTGTTCCTGGCCTAGGCACAGCATGGACCCAACATCCCTCACAGCATCCCAGACCCACCCAAGAGCCTCCCTGCATCCAGGAGTGTCCAAGGCACATCCACATGCACCAACACAGCATTCTGATCCCTCAAATACCTATGGCAGCTCCTCCAGGCTCCAGCAGCTCCTCTCTGCTCCACACTCTGACATTCATGTTTCCCTTTGTCAGCCCCTTATCAGTGCAGGCAAATTCTCCAGTCTCTACTTCTCCACTTCCAGCCTTATTTTCCACATTTCACCGGCCAAATATAGACATGAAACAAGCAGGAGTGCTGGGAATCACAAGCAAGGAAAGCCTTGCCTATATAATTAAATCTTTGCAGGTACAGTACAGCAGAGAAACCTTTCTAAGCACACACTGGAGTGCCTTGGAAATACAGGTGAGGGAGATCAAGGGAGGGACACTGGAGTGCCTTGGAAATACAGGCGAGGGAGATCAAGGGAGGGACTCCCTAGGAAAGCTGCTCTAGCAGAGGAACTGGTGTGGTGACACTGCTCCCACCACCAAAAAGCACAAAGCTTGGCCACCCTTGGCCCTTGCCATGGGGACAGCCCCATGTCAGGCTGACCCAGGGCTCTGCAGTTTCACCCCAGAAGAGCCACATGGTCTCCAGCTTCTCCAGAGGCAGCACAGCTCCATAAAGGCCATCACCTGCCAGGGTGGGACTCTGCCCTGGCCTGGGCCAAGAGTCAGCTGGGCACAGCCAGGGAGGCACAGGCAGGGGCGCAGCTGCTCTGAGCCCATCCAGGGCAGGCAGAACACGCCCTGAGCCCCTCAGGCTGCCCCAGGCAGGATCCCAGCTGGAGCAGGAGCTCCCAGCGTGCTGGCACAAGCCCTCGCAGCCCGGTCAGTGAACCAGAGCTAACTGCCACTCAAGTGCCAAAAATCTGGAAAACACACAGCACAAGAACTCTTCTCCGTGGGTACAGAGGGGGGTTAATTAAGGGGATGGATTCTAATCTACCTGTGTCACTGCCATGCTGCTCGTGCCCTCATGCTGCCTCCTTGCCCAAATGCACCACTGAGAATACAAAGCTTCTCTGCACTTTCAATGAGCACAGGGGAGAATTTGCTTGATTTAATCTCTTTTTTCTGCCACTGCTCACTTTGGGACAATCCAACAAGTGAAACCCAAGCAGCTTGGCCAGCACCTCCCTGTGCATTTCCACTCTCAGCAGTGCTGGAGTACAAACCCCACATTTCAGGAGATGACCTGTGTCCATCATCTGGGCTCTGACACGCATGTTCCAGCATGAGCAAAGCAATTTCAGTGTGGAAAGAAATTTACTGCTGAGCCTAGCCCAAGGGATGACCAACACTGACAGTGAGCATCCTGCCCCACCAGCAGCAGGGGACAGAAAGGTCCAGGGATGAGAGGATCCAATGGACTCAAGGTCTGACCATCAAAGCTCAACCAAGGGACCGCTGTGACTGTACCCTGGAACACCAAGGAGAGAGTGCAAGGCAGCTTTGATGTCTTTGGCACATCTTGGGAAGAGACCTCCTGTGCAGAGAGAGCATCTGCCCAGCCTTTCCCCTCCTCCAGAGGAGACACAAGTGAGCAGCAAGGCCTGCCACATCCCAGGGTCACCTGAACAGCCACAGCCACATCCCAGGGTCACCTGAACAGCCACAGCCACATCCCAGCTTCCCTACACCCAGCAGGGACAGCAGGCACCAAACCCTGCTCCACCCAGAGCCCTCCACACAGCTGCAACCACGGCTTTGGGGAGAAACAGCTGCTGCTGAAGCCACCATCAACTCAACCTTCTGCTTATTATTTTTGATTATTAAATTCTGCATCCTCTTGGTTCTGTTCCCATGCTACAAGCTCTATACATGTGGTGTATATTATATATCACACATTGTGTACTACACAGACTCGTGTTTTTCCACTCCCTCTCCGTTCCAACTTTACCCCACTGTCACCAGAGCTAACCAAAGCCACCAGCAGCTGCTCCTACACAGGGCACCTTCCCCACACAGCAGGAGCCCCTGCCTTCCCCATCCCTTTTCCTGGTGCCATGGTTTCAAAATTCAGCTCTCATGTGATGAGGCAGAGCCACTGTGACAAGCTGCACCAGAGCCCTGTGCCCCTGATGAAAGGCACATTGCAAATGGTTATTTTTCATATACTATCCATGGTAAACAGCAGCATTCATTTCTATTCCCTTGCTCCAGACAAATCAATGATTGTTAATGCAAAGTCAACACGTCCAGATGTAGTTTGCATACTAGTTAACCACTAAATTGGCATCACATAGTACAAAATAATCAAGAGACATTCAAGGAACCAAACAAAAGCAAAAAGGAGGCAGATGACTAGCAATTAATCCATAAAAGACCTTTAAAAATTAGAAACTTCTTCCCCAGAAAACACGGTATGGCCAAATGGAATCCGTAAATGTGAAATTCCAAATATGCACAGTGCTGGATGCACAGAAACATGGAAATTGCAAGAAATAAATATCTCCTGGGGCCATTTCCCCACATCCCTTACCAAGAACACACACGGCCTCCAGCAGCACTGGCAGCCCCTGCCCAGGCACCTCTTCCCCTCACCCCCCTTGGTACATGATGTACAAACAGTGCCTGACCTGGCAAATCTCTGACAAAACTCACATTATGGGGTGGCTCCCCACACCTGCAGGAGCACCCGTGTCTGTTTGACAGCTCCCAGCACACAAACAAGCACCTGCAGGGACCCAAGCATGGACTGGAGCAAGCCCAGAGTAGCACCCCCAGGGAATGGGGCATGCCACCCTTGTGCACACCCTCACCCCACAGCACCCCGGGCAGGCTGGCACACTGCCCTGTGCCAATCTCAAATCTGAGCCACGCTCAAGCTGAGGATGCTCAAGTAGAGCCCACCAGGGACTCCATGGGCAGTGCCAGGGACCCAACAGTGCCACACACCCGGAGCCAGCGGCGCCCTGCAGGACCTGCACATGGGGGCTGTGCCAGGGGGCTGTGCCATGGGGACCTGTCCATGGGGCTGTGCCAGGGGGCTGTGCCATGGGGACCTGTCCATGGGGCTGTGCTATGGGGGCTGTGCCATGGGGGGCTGTGCCCTGGGGACCTGTCCATGGGGGCTGTGCCATGGGGGGCTGTGCCATGGGGGGCTGTGCCATGAGGACTTGTCCATGGGGGCTGTGCCATGGGGACTGTGCCATGGGGGGCTGTGCCATGGGGGCCTGTGCCCTGGGGACCTGTCCATGGGGGCTGTGCCATGGGGGGCTGTGCCATGGGGGCTGTGCCATGAGGACCTGTCCATGGGGGCTGTGCCATGGGGACTGTGCCAGGGGGGGCTGTGCCAGGGGGCTGTGCCCTGGGGACCTGTCCATGGGGGCTGTGCCATGGGGGCTGTGCCAGGGGGACCTGTCCATGGGGGACTGTGCCATGGGGGCCTGTGCCATGAGGACCTGTCCATGGGGGCTGTGCCATGGGGACAGTGCCTGTCCATGGGGGCTGTGCCATGGGGGCAGTGCCTGTCCATGGGGGCTGTGTCAGGGGGCTGTGCCATGGGCACCACATCCAGGAGCAGCATCCAGGACCTCGTACCAAGTCCTGCCATGCCATGGTGGGAAAGTCGAAATCCTTGAATGGGCACAGCATCCAAAGAATTATTGACCCACAGAATATCCTGAGCTGGAGAGACCCCCCAGGATCCCCCAGCCCAGCCCCTGCCCTGCCCAGACCTCCCAGCAGCCCCAGCCTGGGCACCCCTGGCAGCGCTGCCCAAAGGCTCCTGGAGCTCTGGCAGCCTCGGGGCCGTGCCCATTCCCTGGGCAGCCTGGGCAGTGCCAGCACCCTCTGGGGGCAGAGCCTTGCCCTGAGCTCCAGCCTGAGCTGCCCTGGCACAGTAGGCACAAATCCTGACTCTGTATCAGCATGACTCTTAGAGCAGGTTTCAACCCTCCCCCCTGCAAAATAAAATTAAAATTAAATTAATCTAATTTTTAGAACACTAATTCCACTCTAATTTCACTCCTGCACTTGCATAATTGCAAACTTGACTGTGCCACGTGACTGCACCCGTGAACTGAACTATTCCCAGCGTTGCATTATGGCAGTGATATATATTTAAATTATCCTGGAGTCATGCAATAACCTCCCAAGGTTTTATATGGCATTTGTATAAATATTATCTACTACTTTAATAATATTATGTCTGTTTTCATTCTGGGATGAAAATATGTCACTGAAAATGAGGTCCTGGAAATTTTTCTTTTTTAAAAAATACATTTCAGTTATGTCACAAGAAATCTGTTGGTATCACTCAGCTGAGCTCCCTCCCTCCCCTTCCCCTTCCAGGCTGCCAACAGCAATTTTGAAAAGGATAAAATATTGATCAACTTTCCAGAAGAAAAAAAAAAAGGGGGGAAAAAAAAATCCCCCTGAAGGCAGACTGCAATGAAAAATTATGAAATCTTTTCCAGGCAGGAGCAGGTTTGTGCTGGAAGGAGAGGCAGAAAGGTGAGATTCAGACCCATTAGAAGGAGCTGGTGCTGGAAAGCTGCAGCTCCCCAGGGAGTTGAGGATGGGAAGGGTTGCAGCTCCCAGAGCATCCCCGAGCAGAGCACACGGGCTCGCCCCCGGCGCCGCAGAGCTCACACAGCACCCCCAGCACGGCTGGGAATCCTCCAGCCAGGCCTGCCCTGCTCTGCTGCACCAGAAACTCAAAAGGCATCACTGCCACACTGGGCACCGCGACCCCAGAAATGAGGCTTGCTCATTAATTTAATTAAAACGCAGCACCCATTGGTGCATCCCCCCCAAATCCCAAATCCCAAATCCACGGGGATGCTCCCCACATCTCCGGGAGTGTGGCAGGGCTAAGGAAAAGCAGCATCAAAAGGTCTGGTTCACAAGAGAAAAAAAATGTATGAAATCTTAAAATTAAAAAAAAAAAAAAAAAAATTTACAGCTAAACAGTTTGTTGGGGTACAATGATATTGTAGTAAAAGTTCTGGGGTGCAGCTCAAGGAAGGGAAATCTTGGAGGGTAAGAATATGGAAAAGCCACCAGGCTACAGCTTCCTGGATGAAACCATGAATAAAATATTCTCTGGGATTGTTTAATCCAATTTGGAGCATTGTGTGTAATTTTTACCCAGATGTGGCACCCGGCTCTAAGTGCTCCACTGCCGGGCTGGCACCGGCCTCCCGCTCCATTGCATTTCCATTATTTGCTAAAAAAGGGATTCAGGAAGAGGGTGGGTCCCCTTCGGGGGGGCTGGGGGCAAATAAATGCAAAAATAAAAATATGGAGTTGACATTTCAGAGTATTTCTTCCTCCACCCAAGAGTTATCCTGCTTTGCAAATTTTTTCCATTTCCCCCCCCCCTTTGAAAAACTCAAAACATGAAACAAATAAAGGGGAGAAAAGTGAAAACAGCCCCCAAGCCCTGAATTCACCAGCCATTCCATTCTGATTTCCATCAAATATCAAATTACACGGAAGAGAAAATCAAAACCAAACAAAAAACCAAAATTAAAAAAAAAAAACTTTTCAGGGTTTTGAGATTCAAAATTAAAAATTCATTCTGGTTTGAAATTTAATTTTATTTTGTGCAGCACCCAGATTTCAGCCTTTACTAGTGGGTGCCCGGCAGCTCCAGAAATTCACTTTGGAGTTTAAAAATTTAAAAATGCTTTTTTTAAAAAAGAAAAAAAAAAAAAAAAATCCAAACTGCTGCAGCTGTGGAGCCAGCCATCTTGCTATTTTGTCCCCATTTTAGAGAGGATACTGTGTCAAGGTTGGTAAAACTCAATGTTGACCTAATCTTTCCTTTCCTCTCCCTCCCCCACTTTTGGGTGGAAAGGCCATGTAGCTCTCCTAGATTGCTTTTTTCTTGAAACAATGCATGTTTCAGTGCTCTTTTGTTATTTATTTTTAAAAAGATCAATACCAAGACCCCAGTATTCAAGGGCAACCCTACAATAATAAACCAGTG
This sequence comes from Melospiza melodia melodia, assembly GCF_035770615.1. Classification (NCBI taxonomy): domain Eukaryota; kingdom Metazoa; phylum Chordata; class Aves; order Passeriformes; family Passerellidae; genus Melospiza; species Melospiza melodia. Next base: position 3,024,924 of record NC_086215.1, read on the forward strand.
TGTGCACAGTCCAGAACTCGCAGGCACTCTGTAACAGCAAAATAATAGGGATAGGACAGCATTTAAAACAAACAAACAAACAAAACAATTAAGAAAAACCCCACCAAAAATAATAATGAAAAAAAAAAATTTCAATTCAAACTCCAGCAAGGCTTTAACAGTCAAGGAGAAAAAGGATTTTGAAATTGTGAAAAATATCATGGCTGAGCCCTTTAAAGGCACTTCAATTTGAAAAAAAATGAAAATCACAAAATCTGCAATTATTTTTTCACAATATTGTTAATTATGCATATTCATAATATCATGGCGGACCTTATAATAAACCTGTGTAAATATTAGATTTATGTGAGCCATAGGACATGGAGTTATTACAGTGTGTTTAAAAAAAGAAGGGGGAAAAAAAACCTAAAAACCATAGTATGGAAATTTTCTTCTCTACAAAAGAAGTAGGAAATTAAATGCTGGAAACTGTTTTAATTATGCCAGGAGAAACCATCCAAAAAGCCAAGAAATTCTAAAATAAAACTGACATTCGACTCTTAATTTTGCTTGTCCTCGTGTTTTCTTGGACTGTGTTTAGAACCTCATTGTTTAACAGCAGTTTTGCATGAAATCCAAAATCACAAAAAAAAAAAAAAAAATTTTGGGTGTGTCCACAGCAAATTTTCTGGGTTCTTCATTTTCCTGCAAAACTCCTCATTTCAAACAAAATAACTTTATAAGCACTGCAGCAAAAAGGAAAAAAAAATGAACCCTGAGTTTTGGCAGAGCTTGCTGCACAAGTTCAAAATTACAATGAAGCCCAATTCCTAATTGCTCCGGAACAGCAATTCTCCCACTTTCCCAAACTAATCCCTCCCTGCAGCTCACCCGGGGGGGCCCACCAAAAACTTGACTCACTTTCCTTTCCCAGCACTCTGCTGCTCCCAGGCTCCGTTTTTCTCCAGAAAATGGGGGTGGAGGGAGAAAAACCTGAATTCATTCAAATTCCTGTTTAATTTTCATTTCCATGAGCTGGGCTTTGGCTCCAAAAGGACAAACACGAAATTTACGGGGGGCTGCGGAAGCTGCCGGAGGAACCCCAGCATAGGGGATCCAGCCCCAACTTTCTGGGAAAAAAATTTAGAAATAGCAGAATATTTCCTTTTTTTTTTTTTTTTCAATTTTAATTTTTTTTTTATTTACGAAATAGTCTCCTCTAGGTGGCGTCGTTTTAATGGAAAAAAAAATGGGGGGGAAAAAAAAAAACAAAACGTTCCGGAGGAAAAATTAGGAGAAGGAGGAAAAAAAAAATTTAAAACAAAAAAAAAAAAAAAAAAAAAAGAAAGAAGGAAAAGAAAAAGAAAAAGGGCCGGGAAGGGGCGCGGGGTGCGGAGCGCGGCGGGGCCGGGCCGGGCCGGGCCGGGGTGCGGGGCCGGGCCGGGCCGAGGGGCGGCTCGTCCCCGACATGGCTGCTGAGCTCCGCTTTGTTTTCCGCCGGTCCGAGCGGCCGCGGGCTCCGGCACCGCGGGGTCCGAGGAGCCGCGGCCGGCGCTGCCCCCGCGCACTGCGCCAAAGCGCCGCCGGGGCTCCGCGACGGGGCGGCTGCGGCTGCCGCCCTCCCTCCTTCCCTTCCCTTCCGTTCCCTTCCTCCCCGCTCCCTCCGCCTCCCCCCGGGGACACGCCGCCCGGCCGCCGCGTACCTGCGCTGCCGCCGCCGCCGCCGGAGCGGAGCCGTCCGGCTGGTTCATGGGGCTGGGGCGGGAGCAGGCGAGCCCCGCGCCGCCGCGGCCTGCGATCCGCCCGCCGCGCACAAAGCCGCCGCCGCCGCCGCCGCTGCCTCCTTTCCGCCCTCCCAGGAGCGGCGAGTGGGGGCGATGCCCCCGCTGCGCGGGTGGGCGGCTCGCCGGGCTGCTGCAGCCCCCCTTCCCCCCGGGGCATGGGCCGGGGCGGCCGCCGCGGGCACGGGCGCTGCCGCTAGCGGCGCGGCGCGCAGGGCTGGGCGGGCGCCTCCCGCTGCCGAGCCCGCGCCGCCGCCATCACGAGCCGCTCTGGGGGCAGCTCCAGCCGCAGCGCGCTCGCAGCCGGCGGCGCCGGGAGAAAGGGGCTGAGTCTGGCCCGGCGCGGGAGCCCCGCCGCCCGCCCGGCCGGCCCCGCGCTGCCCTCCGCCCCCGCGCCGGGCACCGCGCAGCCCGGCCCGGCCCGGCCCGGCCGCCGCCCGGCGGGCGCGGGGCCGCTCGGCGCCGTGGGGCCGCTCCGCGCTGCGGCGCCCCCCGGGAGGTGTCCCGCGGTGGGTGGGTGTGCGGCGGGATGCGGGCTGCGGACCCGGGCCCCGCGGAACCCGGCCCCAACCCGGGCTGGGCAGGGGGCGAGAGCCCGGCCGCTGGGAGCTGCGGGCACAGCCCGGGTCCCGCACGGCTTCCCCAGGCCTCGCACCCCTCATACACCTCACTGAGCACGTGGGGAAGGGTCCAGGGACGAAGCGGCATCCGAGGGGACGCGGGGTGAGAGGGGACAGAGGGCCCGCCAGAAGGGACACGAGAGGACCGCTGGAGCTGGGTCAGGGAGGGTCAGGTTGGAGAACAGGGCAAGGCTCTGCCCCCAGAGGGTGCTGGCACTGCCCAGGCTGCCCAGGGAATGGGCACGGCCCCGAGGCTGCCAGAGCTCCAGGAGCCTTTGGGCAGCGCTGCCAGGGGTGCCCAGGCTGGGGCTGCTGGGGTGGCTGGGCAGGGACAGGGGCTGCACTCGGTGATCCTTGTTGGTTTCTTCCATCTCAGGAAAGTCTGTGATTCCATGATTATCCGAATGGCTTGGGCAGCATCACCCCCTGCCTCCTGTCCCCCAACTCTTTCTTTCCCCCACAGCACACCCAGGGCTGAAATCACCCCCTGCCCTTCTAGCCTTGAAGCTCCCAGCTCTTGGTCCTCTCATGTTTGAGAGTTCTTTTGCCACAACACAAAACAGGGGAAAGCCTTTCTCTACCCTCACACAAAACTCATCCCGACACCCTCCACAAAGAGCTTCTCCTCACCACGTGCTCACAACACTCATTGCTGCTCAGCAAACTTTCTTAATTTCGTCAGCAAACTTTGTTAATTTCCTCCAAAAAGAAAGGCAAAAAAATCAGTGCTTTTCTTCCCCTGGAAAGCACACAGCATTAACTATAAACATAATTACATCTCATACATACCTGGTGTTTTCTTCCTTGTGAAGCAGTGCCAAAAATAGTTATTAATAGTATTAATAAAATAATCTGAACTTGTGAATTTTCCTGTCCCAGCCCATGAAACCGTCTTTCCCAAGAGCTCCACAAAACCAAGGATTTGTAGAAAGCCAAATGCTGATTTTGCTCTTGTTGCCCAGCCTAAAGATATCTTCAAAGATATTGCAAAACACAGATTTATTTTTCTTAATATCTTTTATGCAGATTTCATTCCAAATTGCTGTACGGTCAGATAATGTAATTAGAGAGCTAAATAAAAACAAAGGGGCAGGGGAATTGGTGGAGACGTTGGGCAAGGGAAGATGTTTTCTGAATGAGCTTAGAAGGGATGTGGGAAGTCAAGAGCAGAAACCACTCACGAGGTTTCAGCCCCAGAGCTGGCATGAAGCACAGCCAGAAGGAATCCCCCGTGGAGCAGACTAAAGCAAAATTTGGTGTTTAACAAATGTTTGAGGAGGGTTTGGGGGAAAATGCTGTTTTGACACGGAGTTTGCAGGATGGGGAGAAGCTTGGAGATATCCTCAACATCACTGTGTCTTTGGAAACCTGTCACTGACCTCCAAAAGCCTGAAGATAAAAGATGCCTGCCCCGCTGTGTCCCTGGTGGCTGAGGGCACATTTCAAGCCATCCCTGGGTGCTTTGGAGCATCTTCAGCACTGGAGAACCCATCACAGCTCATGGTGACTTGGCCAACCATTCGTCACCTTCTCACTTTGAGCCTGACCCTGTTTTGCTTCCATTTGATCCATTTTTAACATGGAAAAGCCTCCTGCCTCCCATGTCCACGATAAATCAAACCTTCACCTTCCTTGGGGACCCTCTTCCCTCTGGAAGGACAAGGTTTGAGCTGTCCAAGCTTCCTCAGGCCAAACCTTGCATTTCTTCAGGCGTTGGAGACAGAATAGATGCAGAAAAGGAGTGCCAACTGTGAAACTCACAGAGACCCCAAGCAGATCTTCTCTGCCATGTGTGTTTTTGCAATGGCTTTGCAGTCTGCTTTGACTGCTCAGCAAACACAGGTGTCACTCTGGGTGGAGGGGTTGAGGGTCCACAGGGAAGAGTTCCCAGTTCTGGTCAGATCTCAGAGTTCAAAGCCTCCCTCCTGAGGGATTTGGCTGCTGGTTGGTCCTGGCTTTGTGAAACCACCTCAGAATCCTCCTGTGTTCCTGCTGCCAATCTCGTGCTGTTTAGACACAACAAACACCATAACTGGTGACCTCTCCTGCCTGAGGGACAGCCCCTTCTCCTCTGATGGGGTGAGGTCCGATGCAGAAATTCTGCAAGTCAAGAAATTCTTGATTAGGAAACTTCTATGGATTAGGTCTGGGAAATTCCAAGTGTGTTTTATTCCTGGCAGAGTGAGATCACTCAGGCTGAAGTCCCTTCTGATGAGGTGACCTGTTTGGGACAGATTTTTTAGTCTTGCCACTCCAATAGCATCCAATGGGCTCCTCTGTACTGACTGGTACCAAATTTTGCCTTTGTCTCTCAGAACTTCCTCATGATTAGTGACCAAAGCCTGAAAACCCACATCCTTATTCTGAAGTGCCCTCAGACCTTTCCTGGGTAACAGCAACTGACAGGCTCATTGCAGCCAGGAGCTCTCCAGACCACATTTCAGAACACGCTTTCCAAGAAAGGTCAATCACTTTTCTTACTCCAGTTTCAGGTGTCTGCAGGCAGAGAGGACAGCTCACACCTCTGTGGGATTCCCAGCCCAGAAAGGTTGAATTCCTCCTGGGACATCTGTGTGGCACTGGGCTTGCCAGAGGTAACTCAGTGACTTCTCCCTCCTTTCTTACCCTTAAGATGAAGCAGCAGCAATGCTTTCACCTTTCCAGGGAAGCTCTGTAGTCATCTCAAACTGGGAATGCCATCCTGGTAGGACATCCACCTCCCATGAGCTGGTAAAGGTGTCCTGGCTGCAATAATCCCAAGTGATAATATGATCAAAGATTATGACAATGCCCATACATGCAAGGGCTGGTTTTGCAGGCTTGAGAATCTTTTACTGTGCTGTATTCTCCTGTATTCCCCACAGGCTGTTTGTAAGGCAGGCAGCACTAACAGTTGCTACTCTGTGTGAGTGTCAGAGCCTGCACAGCATCCATCCCAAGGTGATGGAGTGTCCTGGACTTTGCTCTCTGCAGCCTGGACTTCTGCTTGAGCTGTGGGGTCAGGGATGGTGGTAGCGGGGACAGCTGCTGGGCAAACGAGTCAGGGGCAGATGTCAGCCCCTGGAAGGTCATTGCAGTCCACAGCTAACTCCATTTTGGAAAAGTTGGGAGGTTTAGGTTGGGTATTAGGAAAAGGTTCTGCCCCCAGAGGGTGCTGGCACTGCCCAGGCTGCCCAGGGAATGGGCACGGCCCCGAGGCTGCCAGAGCTCCAGGAGCCTTTGGGCAGCGCTGCCAGGGGTGCCCAGGCTGGGGCTGCTGCGGGGGCTGGGCAGGGACAGGGGCTGTATTGATGATCCTTGATCCCTTTCCATCTTAGGATATTCTGTGATTCTATGAAAGCTCACCTGAGAACAAAGATACAACACAGTGGAGACAAAGCCCAGCGAGGTGATGGGGATCCTGCATAAGGTACTCGTGCTGATTCCAGCGAGGAGCCTCTCTGTGGGCTGTGTGCTCAGTAGTCTGGAGGAGGAAATTATTGGTAGCAGTCTCCCTAAGTAAATCTAGAGCTCACAATCCCCTTCATCCATCACAGCATTCAGACATCTGGGCCAAAGGTTATCCCTGAGGGATGTGGGGTTCCCTCTGATCCAATGCCCACTCTGAAGTTTGGAATCTGTGCCCAAAACGCTGAGGTTGAACCCCGTGCTGGGGCAAAACGCTGAACACTCCTCATCACTGCTATAAATAAGGAAGAGTCGGCAAACCACAGTCAGGAAATGGCCAAAGGACTATTTATAATCACTGCTATCTGCAAAGATATTTGTGAGACCAGCAGAAAAAAATAAATCCCCACTTCACTCTTCCTGACCCCGTCGCCGTCTGTTTGCTTCGCTCTGAGGCATTAAAGCTCATCAGAAGTGTTTGCCAATGGTTGTACAGAAAGGAAGTGTTGGATTGTATTTGTTCTTGTCAGCACTGGGCTGCTCCTTCCTTTTCCAGCTGTGGTCACTCTCATCCCCTCCTTTGCCAGGACCATGTGCACCCTGAGCACTCGAAAGATCTGCACCAGTGTGAGCTGCAGCACAGACCGGGGATCTCTGCAATGGGCTGAATGCACTGAAAACCAACTGTGGGCAACAGGAGCTCCAAAAGCATTCAGATTCAGGTACAAAATCTTTCCCTCAACAATTAATAAGTCCTTCAAGTGCATCAAAGCCTTGTCAGAAATCGGCTGAGTGGTTGGGATGGGCTCTGTTTGGATGATGCCAATAAAGCCATGTCCTGGGGAAACTCCAGGGAGAGCCCCTGCCTCTGATTGTGGAGCTGATGGTGAGAGCTGGGATGCAGGTGGGGCTTTGCTCCTCCTGAGCAAAGAGGCTGGAGCTGTGCAGGGCTCAGTACGCAGCTGAATTTCAGGAGCAAATGCCAGGGTGTGGGAGCATTTACAAGCATGTGAGCGTGTATTTTACCTATATAAAACAAGAAACCTTTGGTTTTAAAAGCATTAGGGTTGTATAAACATGACACTCTCCAGAGCAAACTACAAAGCAATAAAATCCCAAACCATGGGACACCTGTTCCCCACTATTTAATGACCACACAACACATTTCTGCTGACAGGGAGAGGTTTATTGCAACAACAAAGAGCTTCCTTCTACCTCCAGCAAATAATGAAATGGTCACCTCCTAGTGTTGGAATTTACCCTGCTTTTACCTTGGAGCATCTTCCAGTGCCTGAAGGGGCTCCAGGAGAGCTGGAGAGGGTCTGGGGACAGGGGATGGAGGGACAGGACACAGGGAATGGCTCCCACTGCCAGAGGGCAGGGCTGGGTGGGATATTGGGAATTGGGAATTGTTCCCTGTGAGGGTGGGCAGGCCCTGGCACAGGGTGCCCAGAGCAGCTGTGGCTGCCCCTGGATCCCTGGCAGTGCCCAAGGCCAGGCTGGGCAGGGCTGGGAGCACCTGGGACAGTGGGAGGTGTCCCTGCCATGGCAGGGGTGGCACTGGATGGGCTTTAAGGCCCTTGGAGCCCAAACCAGTCTGGGACTCTGCCTGGAGGTGCAGGACAGCAGATCCTCACTTGTGGGTTCACCAGGGGGGGTTGCAGCTGCAATTGTTTGGCCACCTGCCCTTATGGCAGGAGGATGCTCAGAGCTCCCCTGCCCTCCCAGGGGCCACACTGGAGGTGATGTTGGGGTGCTGGAGCTGCTGGCAGAGCTTGTGCAGCTCTGCTTTCCTGTGTCTGAGAAATACATGCTGGACTGAGGGAGAACACTGGGAGGAAGAAGCCCCTGAGAGCTGCCCCAGCCTGGCTGAGAAGCCTCAGGGACATTCTGGGCTGGCACATGAGGCAGGGCTGTGTGCTTGGGCACAGCTCAGCCCACAGCTGTGTTTGCCAGGAAAAAGGTGTCCAAGAAAATTCCGACATGGAAGCAAAGAACCTTAATAAATGGGATTTAAATAATAGATTTAGCTGAAAATCCCCAGAAGACGGACTTTTTATCCACACATCAGGTGCTGTAAGCTTAGAAAAAGATAACAAAGCATTCCTCAGACAGAAAAGGTTGAATTTCTGCTTTAATTGAAAAATCATATGTGGTTTTGATACTCCTAGAGAGATGTTATGTTAAGAAGTAGTTTATACTGAGAGATGTATCATCACTATTTTGGGGTAAATTAGATTAAAGTGATTTGCAGTTATCCCCATGCTAAGCAGTATAAAGGGAAGAAATGGGAAGTTAAAGTTGTACTTAGGAGAAGTGCTGGCAGTTTGCTGAGGAAATCCTGACTCGGCTCTGCCTTAACAGGCAACTGTCAGCTCAGTATTAGAGAGGAATTGTAGCTTTCTGGACCCATAATCAGATTCATCTGTCTCTTCTTTACAGTGGCATGGCAGAGCAGAATTAAGAATATTTGCATGCCTTAAACTGAGTCTTTCTGCTTTAATTGTGTAATTATGGAAATCACTATTTAGGGATCCATGCTGAATTCTGCACTTGAGGCAGGCACACAATCCCCTCGTTAAAGAGTGCTCCCTGCAAAATCCCAGCATCCAGCATGGAGTGTGCAACACATGTCCTGGGTATGTATTTGCAATTTCATTAATTAACTTATCAGTTCAAACTAATTAAAAATTGGTTCTTTAACAAATCTAATACATTGTGGCAGACCTGTCTTTTTTTTTTTCCTGAAGATCCTATTAGCAGAGTAATGCAGACCCTGCAACCTTCCTGTGTAATTAATACTCACGGAAATCTTACGTATGAATTTCACTGGCAGAATTTATTTGACAATGGTCTCTTACGAGATTACACTTCATAACTGGAAGTTTATTAAGCAAGGCTCGTTTGCAGGGTTTTCCTTCAGTTTCCTATAAGGATTTGCCTCCCTTCCAGCCCTTGTGGTCCGGTGTCACTGGGGCTCTCACACTGCTCTGCTGGGGTGAAGCAGAGAGCTTGGGAGGGTTGTACCAACAGGAAGCAGCCACACACATGGGAGAGTTGGTCCACAAGCCATGGGTTGACTAACAAGCATAAACTTGTCTTTTAAATTCATTATAACCTCTTTAGTTCATCTCTTGTGGGCCATGGGGCGGGAGGATGAAGAAGAGAAAAATTTCCTGGCTGTTTGTCAGCATCACAAACAGAATATACTAAATAATACATGACTGAGTGGTGTGATTAATTTTATTTGCACTCTCAAACCATGCACTCCCAGCTTCCCTGTGTGTGAGTAATGTGTCCCTGCCAGACACACGCCAGGAGAGCCCTTTGAGCCGCCCCACCGCAGACAGCATCACCCCAAAACCACCCCACAAACTTCCCTGGGCTCAGGCAAGACAAAGAGCCTGACCAGAATGTAAAGTGCTGTCATTTGTAATCCTGCCACAGCTGCTGACCCACCTCGGGTTAGTCTGAGTCGTGCCCAAGCCAGTTGTGCAAGGAAACCGTGGATCCTCACGAAGGGCACTCAGGAAAACTAAAACTGGGCATTTCTCTGGCACTGGTAATTACAAACAGTGGCTGACACAGCTCTCACTCAACATCAGCAGAGCACTGAGCTCTGCACCCCCTCAGAGATGAACTGAGAATTAAAACAAGGTAAAATTGAGTAAGCAGGAAAGGGCACGTTTAAAAATGCATTTTAAAACGGAAGGTGGCGGCGTGTGGCTGTGCTGAGCTCTGGTAAAGAGTGTCCCACTCCCTCCCCAGGAGCAGATCTGGTGGCCCCAGGACAGAGCAGCCCCTTGGGCACCCGGAGCCCCTGGCTGCCAGCCCCTCCTGCCGCGCCTCCGCTCGTAAATTAACAAACTGCAAATACAACATTAAATAATAGCAAATGCATCCTCACAAACAAACAAATAAATATTTCCAGTGCTTTATTAATAGAATTTTGACAGCTTCATTAGGTTGGTGAAATTTCAAGATACTTAATGAAATAATGCTTCATCCCTTGGCTTGTGATATAAATTCTAATGAAATGCGCAATTCCAATTCATCCCCAACAAACTGTGATGCTCTGCTCACAAGGCACTATCATACTGCCAAGGTTTTTATTTCCCTGACATTATGATCTTAACAATTTTATTGTAACAGTTGGAATGGTAGTGCCTAATAAGTTAAACAGCAGAATAAAAGTTCCCTCTAGAAGGAAAAAAAAAGAGAAGTATATGTTTAGGTGGAAGAGACTTCAGAACAGATTATGGGTTGTTTTATATTCTAAATATGACACATTAATATCTACTCATTTAATACTGTAATTTTTTAACGTTCTTTTCACTGAAAGATGATCTTTATTTCTCTGAAAATTGCCTGGTGGAATCCCCACTTGTGCAAATGATAAGTGACTGCTGCACACCACGAGCTAAATGCTCCAGAGCTCAGTGGAGCTGCCCTTAAATGAACAAAGTAAATGGAAAAAAAATTAAGTAGAATTAATATTATTAAAGATAATAATATAAATTATTAGTAGTATTCTATTAAGGTCAGATTAATCCCACTACAATTCAATTGGAATAATACGTGCAATTTATGCAATCACAAATGTTTTAACATTTAAATTACCTTTCTGGCATTCTGGAAAGCTGCATTTTGCATTCCAGAGCAAGGCGAGCCCTGCCCGGAGCGGAGCGCGGATCCCCGGCCCGGCAAACCCCGAGCGCGGAGCGGCTCCGGCCCCCTCTAGGGGCTGCAGGCCGAAGGGAGCCCAGAGCTCACCGTGCCCGGGGGAGACCGCTCCGGGAAAGCCCAGAGCCCCGCCGGGCCTGGAGGGGCTTCGGGAGAGCTCAGAGCCCCGCCGGAGCCTGGAGGGACCCCGGAGAGCCCAGAGCCCCGCCGGGCCTGGAGGGGCTTCGGGAGAGCCCAGAGCCCCGCCGGGCCTGGAGGGGCTTCGGGAGAGCCCAGAGCCCTGCCGGGGCCCGGAGGGGCTTCGGGAGAGCCCAGAGCCCCGCCGGGCCTGGAGGGGCTTCGGGAGAGCCCAGAGCCCTGCCGGGGCCTGGAGGGGCTCCGAGAGAGCCCAGAGCCCCGCCGGGCCCGGAGGGGCTTCGGGAGAGCCCAGAGCCCTGCCGGGCCTGGAGGGGCTCCGAGAGAGCCCAGAGCCCCGCCGGGCCCGGAGGGGCTTCGGGAGAGCCCAGAGCCCTGCCGGGGCCCGGAGGGGCTCCGAGAGAGCCCAGAGCCCCGCCGGGCCTGGAGGGGCTCCAGGAGAGCTCAGAGCCCTGCCGGGGCCTGGAGGGGCTTCGGGAGAGCTGGAGAGGGACTGGGGACAGGGGATGGAGGGACAGGACACAGGGAATGGCTCCCACTGCCAGAGGGCAGGGTTGGATGGGATATTGGGAATTGGGAATTGTTCCCTGGCAGGGCGGGCAGGCCCTGGCACAGGGTGCCCAGAGCAGCTGTGGCTGCCCCTGGATCCCTGGCAGTGCCCAAGGCCAGGCTGGGCAGGGCTGGGAGCAGCCTGGCACAGTGGGAGGTGTCCCTGCCATAGAACAAGATGTCTTTCGGGTCCCTTGTCACCCAAACCATTCCATGATTCTGTTGTTCAGTCACCCTGTGGATGCTGAGTTTGGCCCCCCTTGGCTCTGGGCCCAGGGCACCTGAGGGATGGGGCCTTTCCTTTCCCTTCCCTTCCCTTCCCTTCCCTTCCCTTCCCTTCCCTTCCCTTCCCTTCCCTTCCCTTCCCTTCCCTTCCCTTCCCTTCCCTTCCCTTCCCTTCCCTTCCCTTCCCTTCCCTTCCCTTCCCTTCCCTTCCCTTCCCTTCCCTTCCCTTCCCGGCTGGGAGGGATGGGGACAGGCTGGATGGATGGGATGAGACCAATTCTAGCTTGTTCAACAAAGCAAAATGCCAGATTCTGCACTTTTTGGATCACAGCAACCCCAGTGCAGGGCTCCAGGCTGGGGCAGAGGGGCCTTTCCACCTTTTCCACTTGCTGGAGACACTGGAAGCTCTTTGAGACGCAGAGCATCTAATTTGTGCCAAGGTCCCCAAGGGAACCTCCTGATACTGTAGAAATGCAAATGAATGAGTAAGACAAGTAAAGTTTTGACTCAAAGGGGATTTTGTGGCTGGCTGTGGGTGCAGGATCCACCTTCACCCATTTTGCAGCACCGTGGTGGGACAGCTGTGGGCTTAAATACCATTCCCAGCCTTTGCAAGCTCCAGGGGCTGTTGTGCCAGGTGTGTGTGGGAACAGCATTCCATCACCTGGAGGGGCTCTGAGCCCTGTCACTGTCACACCTGGTGCTGACCTGTCCTCTCCTGGGGCCTGGATCTCAGGGACAAGGCCACTGCCCATGCCTGCCTCCCTCCTGAAGGAGAGCACAGGGTGGAAAACCTCTCCCCAAGCTCAGGTGACACTTGGACATGGCCAGAGAGGTGCTGGTGACACAGCTGTGGCATCATTGGGAGTGGGACCATCCTGCTTGCAGACAAACCCTGCATCCCACCCACGTGAGCTGATCCTGTTCTCTCCTTCATCGCTGCCTGCAAGGATGAGTGTGTCACAGGCTGCCAGGGCTCCAGCTCATCTCATAATGCTGCTTATACAAATAATCTCAGGTTTCCATTCAAAATAATCATGGTTTTGATGGCTTTCCCCCAGTGTTTGCAGCAGCAGGCCATGAGCCAGCAGCTGTCCCAGATAAGATCTACAGAGTAAGGGAGGGCAATTGGCCATCATTTTTAAGGACATTATTTTTGAACACTGTGAGAGCAGTGACAGAGGAGAGGCTCAGAACAAGGGCAGTTTGTGGCCTGGGTCAGCCCTGTGCCCAAAGGGGGGAAATGCTGGGTTTCAGCAAGCCCTTGCAGGATGCAATGGACAATTTGCTGCAGTGCCCCAAAGCCCTCAGAGGAAAAAGTCTCTTGCAGATTCTCTAAATTTAAGCTTCCTCCAATGCCCCGAGGAGTTTATGAGCTGCTTGACCAAGATAATGACACTCTGACATTTTTGGATCCTCTCGGTGACACTGTTATTAATTTTACTATCTAATTTTATCATTTTTATCATCTTTTTCATGTAGAAGCAGGGACCACAATTAGGGTTCTTTTTCTTGTTGATAATAACAGCTCTTATTTCCTATAACTCATCAGCCAGATTTTTCTTTAATGCATTTGGCTTCCCTTATCAATTTCCCACCACTCAGAAATGTTAAATTATCCTGATTACTAGTTTTTCTCTTTCCCCCCCACCTATTCTTTATGCACTGCTTCTTTTTCTAATTGCTGCTTTCATTTTCACCTAGAGAGATCTCAAAATCAAACACCATTCTTCCAAGATTATGTCACAAATAGAACTTTTTCGCCAGGTTGAGAATTCTTAGTGGGAACTTTTTATTTTTCACTCATTTACGTTCATGTTTATTTTTCTTCCCAGCGAGTTTCCCTCACTCTTTATTCAGCCTCCCAGATCCAGGGAGAAGCACCAGGTATATGTTACTGGTTGGGACTGTCTTTTATTATCCCATAATTAATGCAATCAGGTCATGATCACCGGTCTCCAGGCAACCACCGATTTCTAGTTCAGTGATCAATTCATCTTTATCCATCATAATAAGATCTAAAATAGAATTACCTCACGTTAGGTGCCATCTCTTTTGTGTTAGAAAATTATCATAGATAATTTTTAGAGATGCCACTGATGTTTTATTACTGCCTGCAGGAGGTCTCCAGCATTCACCTCCCACATCAATGTCCTGCAGAAAAGGAATTTCTTTGGGCACCCCATGGGCAGAGCCCCCAGCTTGGGGTGTGGTGGCACAAATGCAGGAAATAGAGAGAATTGCCACTTCTGTGGTGGAAGGGACCTGAAAGCTCCCTTCCCTTCCCTTCCCTTCCCTTCCCTTCCCTTCCCTTCCCTTCCCTTCCCTTCCCTTCCCTTCCCTTCCCTTCCCTTCCCTTCCCTTCCCTTCCCTTCCCTTCCCTTCCCTTCCCTTCCCTTCCCTTCCCTTCCCTTCCCTTCCCTTCCCTTCCCTTCCCACCCCTGCCATGGCAGGGACACCTCCCACTGTCCCAGGCTGCTCCCAGCCCTGCCCAGCCTGGCCTTGGGCACTGCCAGGGATCCAGGGGCAGCCACAGCTGCTCTGGGCACCCTGTGCCAGGGCCTGCCCACCCTCACAGGGACAAGTTTCCTCCTAACATCTAAGTTTCTCCTCTTTTAGTTTAGAACTGCCACCCCTTTTTCTATGTGCTCATGTAATCAGTCCCTCTCCTTTTCACAAACCCCCTTTAGCCCTGGCAGGGGCTCTGAGCTCTCTCTGGAGCTTCTCCTCTCCAGGTGAGCATCCCCAGCTCTCCCAGCCTGGCTCCAGCCCTGGAGCATCTCAGGTGTCTCCTCTGGATGTCTCCAGCGGCTCCAGGTCCTTGGTGCTCTGGGACCCAGCTCTGCAGTGGGATCTCACCTGAGCACAGGGGCAGAATCTGGGGGTCAGCCCAGCACGTGTTTGGCCTTCTGGGTGCCAGCACACACGGCCAGGGCAGGTCCAGCTTCCCCCCCAGGAACCCCCAGGTGCTGCTCCAGAGCTGCTCCCAGGGAGTTCTGGCTGTGCTCATGGCTGGGGTTGCCCTGACCCAGGTGCAGCCCTTGGTCCTATCAGACCTCATCATTTTCCCATGGGCGACCTCTTGATCTTGTCCAGGTCCCTCTGTGTGGTGTCCCCTCCATCAGGAGCGTCACTGCACCCTCAGCTCGGTGCCACCTGCCAGCCTGCTCAGCCTGCCCTCCATCTCAGTGTCTGTCCTTCTGTCATTTATGGCCAGAGGAGATATCCCAGCTATTCCTCCTCTTTATGTCTCTCCCTGTCTTGCTTCACACACTCCTGAGCTCCTGAATTTTTTTTTACAAAGAAGATCCTCCAGCCCCTCCTAAGGCTGTCCAGCTCATCCATCCCCCTGCCTGTGCAATTCCAGGGGAGCAGATACTGTGTCCCCACTGGAATGATATAGGGAATCCCATCCAGCCCATATGCAATTTTTTAAAGTTATAAAGATATTTGAAATATTTTTGGTCAATTAGAGTAATTCAGAATTTTGAGGAGTGTAATGAAAACTGGTGATTTAAGAAGTCAAGTTTATTGAATATGACTGACTCTTAAATCAACATTGTCATTATATTTCTGTCCCATTTTATTTCCTCTTGGTTGGTTTTAGGCTGAAAATAGACTGAATTCAGTTTTTCAGATGGCATCTTCTATCTGTGCAGATCCTGGGAAAGAACTCCTGGTCCTGCTTGGCACATTTCAATGGCATTGCAAGGGAGATGGTGAATAAATCTGTAACACTCAGTTCCACAGGGAGCCCTTGGGTGTCAGCAGCAGGGCTGGGGCAGAGTTGGTGCCTCCTGAGGACTGGGATTCATCCAGAGCTCTCTGGGCCAGTGGACAAGGGCACAGGAACCCTGAGGAGCAGCTGAGCCCTTTTGGGCTCTCCAGACTCCAGAAGGTTCCTCCAAGGCTGGTGGAGACCAACCTGCAGAGCTGCCATGAGCTCTGGCATTGCTGACAATCTGCAGAGTGCCCTGGCAGCCCTGGGGCAGGGCTGGACATCCTGGAGGGTTCCCTGTCCCTCCCAGGGTCTTCTCCAGCCTTGTGCTGCCTCAGTTCCTCGTGTTCCAATGGAAACACTAAAAATCAGCCTCTTGTGTGGGACTCTGCAAGGAAATGCTTTCAGACTGCCTGAGGTGAGGGAAGGAAAGCTAGCTGGATTGCAATAATTAGAATAATTATTTGAAAATCAATAGCTGTCTGAAACAGCAATCAATTAACCTGAAGACATTTCAAAATGAGATCTATACTGACTGGGCAACTGAAGCCCGAATAATGACTTGGAATTTGCTCTGGATAGCCTTAAATTATCTTTTGCCTTAGGTCCACTGCAGTCACAGCCACCCCTGATCACCCCCAGCCCTGTCCCTGAGGTGGCCAGCTCTGGGATGAAGGGAGCTTCCTCTTCCTCAGGGCTCTCCCAGGCCTGTCCCTGCACACAAGGCACTGGAGACACCCCTGCATGGAGAGAAGTTCTTAAAGCAGGGTGAGGATTTGCCTCCTTGTTCAACAGAAAAAACCCTGGAAAGAGATTGTAGGGCATCTGTCTTTGAAGCCCCAAAACAGGGGCAGGCTGGATCATGTTTACTGCAAAGCAGAGTTGTTTGGGGGGCTCCTGGAGGCAGATTGCATCCCACAGAGCCCTGGAGAATCATCTGGTTTATTTTTGAACTGTAGCAGCTTTCTAGGAAGGGATGACTATTACTGGGGGCTGTTTTCTCAGATTAAAAAAAAAATAATTAAAGATTTCACAAGTGTGACTTTCTGTGAACTGCCTGCATGAAAACTTCAACCCCAGCCTTTAAGATGTTCAGCAAAGCCCTGTCCAGAGCTCTCCCCTGGATCTGACTAGCCACCAAAGGCAGTGGAGAGGCAGAAGCAGCCCAGCAACCTCAGGCAGGGCCAGTTTTGGGCTGTCCATTGTGCTGCTGAAACTCCTTTTTCCCTTTGCTCAGTCCCTCGGGTGCTCCTGCCCTGTGCTCAGGTGCAGCTGCAGACAAAGCTCCCCACAGCCCATGGGACAGGACAGCTCCAGGGGTGACACCCTGCAGGGAAGGGATTCCTGCTCTGTGCTGAGCTCCTGGGTGCTTCAGGATCAGGGGTGGGGTATTAAAGCAGGGAAGGGGCAGGAGGAGCAGGATGGTGCCAGCTGCTCTGCAAGTGCAAGGAGCCCCTCACACTCCTCACCCTTTCACATCCTTCTCTTTTTCATTTAATTCCAGGAGAGAAAACACGGGGATGGACCAAAAGGAATGTTGCAGGGAGCATAATGTCCCCTCTAATCCAGCAAGCTGAATCAAATGAAGAGTTTTAACCCATTTTTTTGTGTAGATGGTCCCTGGTTAGTCCCTCAGCGTGTCCTCACGGCGTGAGTTATGGTGCAATAATTCACACTGAGCTGCATGGACAGCCCTCAGCTCCCAGCCTTGTGCCTGACACTGCTCCAGGCATGAATTATTGTCCTATAATTCACACCTTGTCATATCTTATTGCTGGAACATCCTCAAAATGACAAAGCTGGAGTCATTAAGGAGAAATTCAGTCAAAACTTGGCCAAGGGAGTTGATGGCAGGAAGGACCACGTACTTCAGACTGATGAGGAACAGCTGAGGGAGCTTGGGGGGCTCAGCCTGGAGAAAAGGGGAACTTTCTCACCCCTCCTAACTCTCTGACAGGAGGGGGCAGCCAGGGGAAGTCAGACTCTTCCCCCAAGTAACCAGTGACAGGACAGGGGGAAACGGCCTCAGGTTGCACCAGGGGAGGCTTAGGTTGGAAATCAGGGACAATTTGTTCACTAAAGGGTGCTCAGGTGTTGGCCCAGGCTGCTCAGGGCAGTGCTGGACTCAGCATCCCTGGAGGTGTTTGGAAAATGTGTGGATGTGACACCTGGGGACATGGGTTAGGGGTGACTGTGGCAGTGCTGGGTTGACGGTTGGATTCTATGACCTTAAAGCTCCTTTCTAACCTAAATGATTCTGTGATTTACCTGTCTCATTCAGGCTACACAGGAACAGCCCAAAGAATAAACACTGGGAAAGATCTGTGTCCATTCAATGCTTCATGTGTGTGACCATCCCGGGGGGAATTTCTCCAAGCAGAGAGATGGCTTTTCCAAACAGGATACCTGTGGTTCAGAGGTAGTGACCAGCAGGTCCATGAAAGTCTTTCCAGCTGTCTGGGTTCCCACGCAGACAAATAGTTTGCTTCAAGGGGATATTTGCAGGAAGAAGGTGCTCCCCAGGTAAGCAGGAGTCGGTAAAGCCCTTCACAGACCCAGCACAGATGTGTTCCTGTGCCCTGTATATCCTCCTCCTCCTCCTTTCCCTGCCCTAGGTTCCCAGAGAAGCATTGCTGTGTGCCAGGGCACAGCCCAAGGCCATGAGAGGGGAGAGGTGCAGCTTTGCCATCACTGTGTGCTGAGCCCCCTTCCCTCCCGCCCTGCAGCCCAGCTCCTTCTCAGCTGGATGGGGACAGGTGTCTGGTGCCACACCCTGGAAGGACACACAGACAGCTCCTGCCAACCTTGGGAAGGCACAAACCAGCCTGGCCCCAGAGCAGATTGGTTTTGTGCACCCTGAGCTCGTTGGAAGGCATCCCTTGAGATAAAAATTAGATCTGGGGGGAATGGCTGGGTTTGACAAGCACTGGTGGGCAGGTGGAGCCCCAGTAGGGCCTGGGGACAGCCTGAGAAGGGGACTCTGAGCCCGGGGAAGACACTAACCCGAACCCTATCCCTAAACCTAACCCTAAACCTAACCCAAACCCTAACCCTAACCTTAACCCTAACCCTAACCCTAAACCAAACACTAGCCCTAACACTAACCCTAACCCTAACTCTGACCCTAACCCTAACCCTAACCTTAACAGTAGCCCTAACCCTAACCCTAACTCAACCCTGACCCTAACCCTCACCCTCATCCTCACCCTAACCCTAACCCTAACCATAACCATAGCCCCTAACCCTAACCCTAACCCTCACCCTAACCCTCACCCTAACCCTAACCATAACCCTCACCCTCACCCTAACCCTAACCCTAACCCTAACCCTAACCCCTAACCCTAACCCTCACCCTAACCCTAACCCTCACCCTAATCCTAACCCTTACCCTAACCCTAACCCTAACCCTAACCCTCACCCTAACCCTAACCCAACCCTAACCCTAACCCTAACCCTAACCCTAACCCTCACCCTAACCCTAACCCTAACCCTAACCCTTACCCGTGTCCCTGCAGGGGCTGTGCCAATGCAGCCCTCACAGGAGCCTGGCTGCTCTTGGGGTGCTGGGGAGGAACCCCTGCCAAACATGCAGGTGCTCAAAGCAGCACCAGGCACCTGCTGCAAGTCAAGTAATTCACACCCTGCGTGCCCAGTGAAGTTTGAATCCTTTCAGTGGAAATATTGCACTCTGCTGAGTACAATATTGCTGGGCCCCCTCCCACTGCCCCTGCAGCTCTCCCCTCCTCCTGGCACAGTGGGAGCCACTTTCAAATGGACAAAGAAGCAAAACATGTGGCCACTTCCCCAGCTATTTGCTCCTGCTTATCAGCCAGGCCTGCTGGATGCAGGGATCACCCCAAAGGCACTGCAGGGAAAGCCAGCTCACACATTTCCCTCTGTGCCACGGTGGAAGGGACAAACAGGGCTGGAGGTGGCAGGGCCTCCTCTCAGAGTCACTGCAGAAACAGGGCAGGCACTGCTCAAGAGCTCTTGTGATGACAGACAGTGCTTGAAATGTAGCAGCTGGGTTTGAGAGTGGATTTTGGGGTGCTGTGGTGGATGCCCACCCTGCAGAGCTCTGGGGCTGTGCCTGGCAGGAGTCCCTGACTGAGCCCTGGGCTGCCACTTCCAACAGGACTCAGAGAGCAGCACATTCCTTGGACTTCAGTGCCCTCCTTGGGAGTGCAGAGGGACATTTGGTGGGACAGGCTCCAGACTGTGCTGAGGCCTCAATGATTTCATCTTAAACCCAGAGGAGCAGTGCCAGTTGCCAACCTGCTGGCACTGAGCTCGAGGGGTGGAACACTGCACACAGCACAGGTGCAGATCCACCAGCCTGCCCAGGTCCCCATTTCCCAGGACACTGATCTGCCCTGAGTTGAGACAGCAGCTGGAGAAGGTCAGGACAGCCTGTCCAGGCACAGGGCAGGAGCAGGGAGGTGTTTGAACAAGTGTATCACAAATTCTATGGCAGAGGCAGCAGCCAGCTGGCTGAATCCCCCAGGGAGGCTTTTTTGGACTTGCTCAGTGAAGATATCAGCAAAATGCCTTGGGCAGTAGGGATGGCTCTGTCAGGATGTCCCAGGGGATGACACCCTGGACCAGAGTGACCCTCTGGGCCATCTCCTTGCCAAGTGCTCGTGCCAAAGGCAGCAAACTCAGTGGGAGAAGGCGGCAGCCCCACCAGCTGGCACCGTGCTGCATCCAGCTGGCAGAGGCACAGAGCCCTGCAAAGGTGATGCCAGCCAGGGAAGCCCAGAGCCCCTGTCACCCTGGCAGCTCTGGCAGTGTTTGTGCTGGCACATGGATTCACTCAGTGCTTCCCAGTGGCTGCAGCACCTCCCAGGCTTCAGTGCCCCAGTGCAGGCGGTGTTTGCTGACAGCTGGGAGCAAACATGCATTGCCATTAGTTATCCACTAATTAGTGGACTAATAACCTGCTAAACCAGCTTGTTCTTTAGCAGGTGAGTCTTTCCTGTCCTTCTGGATTATTATAATAATCACAGTCACTCTGTGTGTTCCTGCAGGGTCACTCACCCAGAAGGGACCATAGGACAGCATGCAACTGCCCAGCTGCTTCTGTCACCCCCTGCCAAAGCTGGAGGTAAAATACCATAAACTGCCATGAAACTGAGTGTTGGGGGAGGGTGTATGTGTGTGAAGTCCAGAAATCTTGCAGGACAGTTCCCTGTTCCAGCCTTGGGTCAGACCTGCCTCAGGTGTGAGATGTGGCAGAGGAGCAAAGAGCTTGGAGCAGGTGAAACAGGCCCAGCCCAACAACCCCAAGTGCAGCACACAGCCAGCTGAGCTTTCTGACCACAAGGAGCACTTTAGCTTGTTCAAATCCCCTTTGGGATGTTCTCTGGGCTTGTCACTGCAAGAAAACAGCCCCTTTCCTCCCAGATCATTGACGTAGCTTATTACTGAATACTCATCTGTTTGCAGATGTTCTATATTTTCCTGACATGAAGTTTCTTAACATCCCTTTTAAATTGTCTTTATGCTCACAATGTTGATGCATAATCTCTTTTTTCCTTGAGAAGTTCCTGTAAGTGCCTCGTGCAGTGATGAGATGAAAGCTTTCTTTGTGTTCCTGCCAATCCAGTTTGTATGCCTCTGTTTGTCACCTGCAGATAAAAGCTCAGGGATGTTGTTTGGAGCCAGGCTGTGAAGCAGAGACTCAACTGGAGGAAAGGACAGGAGGAAAATATTAGCAAAGCAACCACCTAATTCTTGACAATGGCAGCACCAGCCATTGTGAACCTCTGCCCAAGCAGGAATCCCTTCCTAAAGCCTCTCAGGGTGCTTACATGAGTACATTTGACTTCAAAGAGGGTATGCACAAGACCAGCTCAGCTGACGAGAGGGAACTCATTAAGCTGCAGTAATTTGGCAGGTCTGTGTTTACTTCTGCTGGAGCATCACATTTTGTGAACCAATTTTTTCCATCCCAGAAGGTTTTGAGCTGTGTTGAGCTGATGAAACCCAGTCACGTAAACCATTGCGTGGCTCAAAACGCTGTGAGTGATGAAAGCCTCTGAACAGATCCTTTCATTAAACAGGGGACCAAGTTTCTTTTGGTTTTAGCCAGCTAGAAATGGTTATGGCTGAGGCAAAGCTGTACCTTGTTGTGACTCTCAGAGACGAGCTCTGCTGTGTGGGCACACCAGTGACAGTTTATATCCCAATGAGGGGGGACAGCTGGAGCTGTGTTCCCTTGGAGGTTCCTCTGAATCCTTTTCCACCTCCCCACACCACAGCCCATCCCTGGGAGCTGCTCTGAACCCCTCCCTGCTCCTCCCCTCTGACCTTTGGGGTTGCTGTGTTTGTATCTGATTTGCTGGGAGAATGCTCAGCGTGGATCCAGGCACAGCCTCCAATGCTGAAACCCTCTGGACAATTCCAGGATCAGCAGGTGAGCTCACTGATGGCCCAGCTGTGGGAATGTGCACTGGAAGGAACCTGCTCGGCCTGGGAAGGTTGGTTTGTCTGCTCAACAGTTTCTTTTCTTCTCTTGATGGATCAGCTTGGTGGCCACCAAACGCTGTCACAAGGCTCAGCCCTCTCTGCTCTGCCTCCTCTCCATCCCTGCCCCTTTGCTGCTCCTCTACATGGGCTGGGTGGGATGTAGGGTCAGGATTGAGGAGCTCCTTGCATTGGGTGGAGAGTCACAGAAGCAGAGGCACTGAGGTTGGAAAGGATCTCTAATGTAGGGGTTTGGGGGCTTTTCCAAGGTAGGAAAATAGTACAATTTTCCTCTTCTCTCTTAATGCAAATGTGGCCAGATTGATTTCCCTCCAACTTTCCAGCAGATTCATTCCAAGAGGAGAATTTTGGGAAAAGGTACAAGTTTGTGAAGACAGAGTGTTCTCGTGGAGGCTGAAACAGTCACTTCAGCTGGAACATTTGTGTCACATGGCCACAAAGGCAGGGTGTAAAACTGGGGTAGGGAATATCTCTGGATGGAATCCCAGAGCAAGGGGGGTGGCAGCTGAGGCAGGGATTCAGGGGCAGATCAGCCCTGAATGGAGGAGCTCTCAGAGCTCAGTGAGACACAGAATGATGAGTGTGGGCTGAGGGGGAGAGCCAGGGTCCCAGCAGAATTCCACATTGGCTGTTTGTGCTGGGTTTGTGTCCACTGCAGGCCAAGGAGGTGCAGTCTGCAGTGGGAGTGGAGATGTCCCCACAGCCCCAGTAATGAACACAGGAGCAGTGACAATCTCAGGTAGATGCAGACCCAGCTTTGCTCCAGCTGCTGGGGTGAAGATGCTCAGGATTGGCTGATGTTGCTCCAGATCTTCTAATGAGGGCCTGACAGTTTTATTTGCTTTGAGCTTTCTGCAGCAAGGTCAATGAAGAACCATTGCAAATCAATGTAAACAATGGTGCAGGAGCAGATAACTCTGAACTCCCAAATATTTAAAATAGCTGCCACATCCATAGTGAGGAACAGACTGAGTTACTCAGCTCATCTCTGTCAGCTGATGAAACTGCCCCCATATGGAAATGTGCTCTTTTTGCTGAGAACTTGTTGAGATTAATATAGGCCAGCTCTGTCTTGTTTCAGTTTTCTTTTGGATTTTCCTGAAGATCTGTTTGTTTACAGCTGTCTGAGTATTTGAGTGCAGTCCCTTGGTGTCTCTGCAAACACCACAGGGCTGGACACTGCATGGACAGACCAAAAACTGAGAGGGGACTGTAGGAATGTGCCCCTGTTGATGGAGTGACTAAATTATTCTTTGTTTAAAAAGGCAAAAAGCCCAGAAGTTTCTCTCCCAATTTGGTACAGAGACACCTCATAGGACCTTTGGGACTTCACCTCAGACCTGGGGCTGCCCATTGGACAGAGGCCAAGAGGTCCCACCTGGGTAATTCACTAGAAAGGGAACAGAACAAAGGAAATTGCTTTTGTGGGGTGTTTTAGCAGGAGCAGGAACCTCTTGCCCCTGGCTTGGGTTTTTCTCTGTAAGAGCTTTGTTATTTTTGTCTTTTATTAAACCTTTTTCTGTTTCCAACACTGCCTCAGAAGCCACCCTGCTAATTTTGTGCCATTGGGAGCATCTCAAGTGTGATATGTTCTCTGAGAGCTCATAAGACCTGGCTTGAGGAGAAACCAATCAGGGGATCACAGGCATGGGATGGCCAAGCCCTGAGGAAGCCCTGTCTGGGAGCACAGGAGATTTTACAGTTTCCACAGCTCTGCCTAAGGGCAGCAGAGTGTCAGGGAGGTGATGATTGCTGCTTGTTGAGCCCCAGAGTTTGTGTGGGAGGCTGGAAGGACCTTACAGGGACCTTCAATCTCATCCAGCTCCATCCCCTTCCACCATCCCAGGCTGCTCAGAGCCCCATCCAGCCTGGCCTGGCACCCTGCTAGGGATCCAGGGGCAGCCCCAGCTGCTCTGGGCAGCCTGAGGAGCAGGATTTGCTGAACACCACATCCCATCTCCTCCTGCTGGGAGCACGGGGCTGGCCAGACCTCAGCCACGTCTCCAGGAGCCCTCAGCAGCTCAGGATGCTGCTGGAGCCCCCCGTGGGTGTGCCCCTGGCTGTGTGTGGGCAGGAGCAGAGCAGACTCTCCTCGGTGCCATTGCAGGGGCAGATCCACCAGGTTTGCTGCAGGTAACCTGCTTGATGGGACTTCCCAATGCGTGCTGGGGTTTTCCAGCAGGGTGGGGTTCACTCCTGCTGCTAAAATGTTCCCCCAAGGCAGAGGGTGCGTGTGGAACCCTGGAGATCTCAGGCTGTCAGACACTCAAGTTCTCCCATGATGTGCTCAGCCCAAGCTGGCCCAAATCTTGGGCTCTCCCTGTGCACTGAAGGATCTGCCTGGGCTCTGTCTGCCATAAGTCCTCCATGCCTTCAGCAGGGACAGGCTGAGGCTGTTCTCAGGCTGGTTTTGGGAGCCCTCCTCAAGTCTGAGCTGCAGTTCCCTGTGCTGAGGCACACATGGATCATGGCCATGGGTAAGGAGTCTAATGGAGAGTCATTGTCCTCACTATCAAAGTCAGAATGATGGCACCAGAGCACAGGACACCATTCAGCCCTGCCCCTGGGCTGTGCAGTCCTGCAGACATGGGCTGGGTTTGGCTCCCCTTCCAGGAGAGCCTCAGGAGCTGTTCAAGCTGCAGCCCACGAGCCTGGTCCTTCCCCAGGAGTCCATCCCTGGCACTGGGCTGGGAGCTGCAAACCCTCCTGCTACACAAAATGTCTTGTTCAGCCCTGCTGGAGGTGGGGCTGTGTCCTGTGGGTGGCTCAGCTCTTTCTGGGATGCATTTTGAGCTAAAGCTCTCCCTGACCTACTGATGAGCAGTGAAGTATTGTTGGTAGAAGTGCAATGGGCACCACCAGCTCTGATTCTGTTCAGCTGTGCCATGGTGAAATGGGGTTGCAATCTGGGCTGGAACACTGGCCCAGGGCTGGGGGGAAGTGGCACCAGCAGCCCTGTGTGTGCCTCAGCCCCTGGGGGTGGCACATCCATCCTCAAGGTGCCCAAAAGACACCAGGGATGCACCAGGTCTGATGGAGAGTTCAAAGAATTCAGTGTGCAGGTGCTGCATCAGTACCAGCCAGAGAACCTGGCCCACAGGAGCTGATGCTGTGGTGGGAAAGGCTCTCAAGGAGACCCTGCTGAGCAGAGTGGGGTCAGTGTGGCTCAGCCCTGCAGCTCCTCAGGGCATATGGGACTGGAAACCCAGCATGGACCCCAGGGAGGAGAGTCCAGGCCAGCCACCCCTGGAGAGCAGAGCCACAGCCACTGTGGGGCAGCCAATGCAAACACCCAGGGCTGGGCCAACAGCCACATTCCCAGCACACACTCCCACAGCTGTGCAGTCACTGCAGACACATCCACACATCCTGTGTGGGTCAGGACTTTGTGCCTGGCTTCGTGTGACAGATGTCACAACACCAAGCAAAAGCTGTGAGGTGCAGCTTGGTGCAGGTATTGGGATCTGGTCAGCTGGGATCCTTCACAGTCTCCTGGTCCCTGATCCCCTTGGGGATGGGGGTGTTTGCTCAGACTTAATCATCTGGGAGGTCTGTTACAACCTTAATGACACTATGATTCTGTGATTCTATGCCTCTATGGTTCTATGATTCTGTGATTCTATAATTCCATAACTCTGTGACTCCATGATTCTGTGTCTCTATGATTATATGGGTCTATGACTGTGATTCTACAATTCCACGACTCTGTGATTCCATTATTCCATGGTTCTATGATTCCATGATTCTGATTCTGTGATTTCATGACTCTATGTCTATGATCATATGGTTCTAGGACTCTGTGACTCTGTAATTCCTTGATTCTGTGATTCTATGATTCCATGACTGTGATTCCATGATTCTGTGATTCTACAATTCCATAACTCTATGACTCTGTGATTCCAAGATTCTATGATTCTGATTCTGTGGTTGATGATTCTGCGTCTCTATGATTTTATGACTCTGTGACTCTATAATTCCATAACTGTGATTCTATAATTCCGTTATTCCACGATTCTGATTCTGTGATTCCACACCCTTGCCTGTCTGTGACCAGCAGCTGCAGCAGATTGAGCCATTTCCCCACTTTCTCCTGCCCAGCCTGTCTCCCCTCTGCTGGTGTTTCACTGAGCTCCCTGAGGTGTGCCCTGTTCCCATCCTCTCCTTGCCCCATAACCATAGAATCCTGCTGAGTGCAGGAGACCTTTACCAGGCAAGAGGAGACACTGCCTGAGAGTTCCCCTCCTGCAAAGCCTGTGGGGTGGGAGGGGAAGTGCTGAGCTCTGTTTGATGGTGTGGTACCAGGACTGGTCTCCCTGAGCTGCGGGAGGGACCCCCTGGAGCACAGGAGCTGCCCTTCTGGCTCGGTGGGGACAGCCCCAGCTTTCCCTGCACACCTCCAGGGTGTTCCCCTGCTCACAGAGGCACCAGGTCTGACCTCCCACACCAGGAGCCTGCCCTGACAGGATGGACTCACAATTTTCTGCGTGTTTTACTGAGCTGGGTGGTTCCCACCCTGCAAGAAGGGGCACAGGCCACAGCACTTTCTGAGCTGTGAACCAGGAAACACAGACAGAAACACAAAATGTGAAAGACTTGGATTGGGAATTTCTGCCAGTCTGAATAAAACTGCTTTTCAGGTTTCATGCTTTATCATCTGGATTTGCATCTGGCAATTCCAGGAGCCACTGCCAAGCAGCCAGAGCTCTGCAGATCCACCCAGGTGGGCCAGCTCCTTCTCCTGCTCCAGTTCCAGCAGGGAGGCCCTGTGCTCTGTATCCCTGCTCTGCCCATCAGATAAGAGCATGAAGTACTCAGCTAATGCAAATGTACAGTAAATCAATAACAAACCACTGCTAATACACCTTAATTAAAGCACAACAGGCTGCAGCTCCTCTGCAATCACAGGTGTCTTGGTTTGGAAAGACAGGAGTCTGCTAAGGAAGGCAGGAGCCTCCCCTGAAATGGAGAATGTAAACCCTCCCCACCCCTCTGAATTGCTATGAATTTTAAATTTAGGGGCTCTCAGGCAAAAAAAAAAAAAAAAAATAAAAATTGGGAGCAGGAAATAACAGTTCTTTATTAGGGAAGAAAATAAAAAGATAAAATAAACAATGAAGTAAACCAAAACAACACTGACAGAGTCAGAACCCAACCTGACACCCTGTGGGTCAGGGTGTTGGTGGCAGTGCCATTGGAAATGTGGCTCAGCCCTCCTGCAGTGTCAGGGGTGGTTCTGCTAGAGCAGGGATCCTGTAGAGAAGGATGGATTCTTCCTCTGAAGATCCAGTGGAAGGAGAGGCAGCTGCTGTTCCTCTGGGGAATCCAGTGAGAAGCCGTGCTGGTGTTCCAGAATCTCCAGATTATATCCGAGTAGGAATGCTTGGCTCCTCCCTCTGGGCTCACATCTCCCAGTGGGATGCTGCAGTTCTTATCAGCCATGCAGTGACATTCAATAGCTGTTATCAGCAATGTCCCCTCCCGAGGAAGGTGTGATTGTGGTCACTCAAAGAGAGAGATAAGGCAAACTGCCCCCTTGACAAAGGTAATCTGCCACACAGATGGTAATAGAAAATATCTTGCATTGCAATCTGGAACAACAGGCAAGGAGAATTGGCTGATGTGGCACCAGGAGAAGGCGGCTCAGAGTTTGGGGACCAAAGAAAACTTGTCCTAGGAGTGGACTGGGGAGTGGGAGGAATTTGAGTGAGGAGAGGTGGAATTCCAAGGGGAAGGCAGGGGCTGGGGAACAGATCTGAGCTGCTGCTGCACGTGTAGAGAACAGAACATCCCTTGGGATGGTGGGGTGGGAGAGCATTGGGGAAAGTGGTGCCTTTGGAAGGGAGGTGAAATGAGAGATGACACAGCTGCTACAGCTGGGACCTGGAAGGACTTAACAAAGCTCCCTTCACAGGGCTTTGGTAAAACAAATACAAATGGTGAATGAGACACTCCCCAGTCCAACAGCAAAGGGAAGTCAGGAGCTGAAGGAATGGAGTGGAACGTGTGGCCATGGCTCTGCATGCCCCAGGCTGGGGCAGGGCCATGGTGCAGCTCTGCCCCGTGGGCAGCATCACCCAACTGCTGGCCCAGGACTCCCGTTGTCATCTTATTGTAAATCTTTCATACCTTCTGGGTGATTTCTCATGGCCATTACCTCACAGCACAGCCAACAAGCTCCCTCTCTCCTCAACCAGCTACCCCAATCTTTTGTAGCACTCATTTTCTTATTGGACACAGCTGTGGCCTATTAAGGGCAGGCCTGTTCCTAATCTTTGGTGATTAGTACAGCTGCAACTCCTCAGGTGAGAGATTACCTTCTGCACTATTTCCTTACATCCTATCCCTCCACAGACTCCTGCAGGCCAGGGGTCCCTGCTGGCGTGGGGACTCCTTTCTGTCCCCACAACCCTGCCAGAGCCACACACAGACCCAGCCACCACCAGAACAGCCCCTTTTGGAGGTTTGCAATGGCCTCACAGTCCCACCATGAAGGACCTTGGGGTGAGCTGCTCATCTCTGTGCTTTAATCCAGCCCTCCTGGTGATGCTGTGGCAGAGAACGCTTTGCTCAGATCTGTTAATTGAAATTTAATTGAAACTGGTTGACTGGGAATTCTCTGAGGGCTTAAGGACTGGAGGAATGACAGTCCACTGAGGAGAGCTCTGCACTGCAAGGCAGCAGCCCAGGCTCGCCAGGGCTTGGGCTCAGGCTTAAAATAGTCACCAATTCTTTGAAAGCAGGCATGGCAAGGGTGTTTGTGGATTGTGCTTCTTTGGGAAGAGCACAAGCAATGGGCAGTGATGGGATTTTGGTGCAATAATGAGCAATGCAGGGACCCCAGGCAGAGCAGAGGAGAGCTCTTCATTGCCAAAACCCTGCTTTTTTCAGCAGTTAGCTAGTGTTCTGTTCACATGGTTCTAAGGCACAACAAGCCCAAGTGCCACGCACCAGGATGTGCCCATGCAGCAGGCACAGCACGTGTCTCAGGTGTCTCACATCTCTCACATCTCTCATGTCTCTGTACCCCTGCTCCAACTGAGTCACTCTCCCACAGATCCCCTCTCCTCAGCCTAAGTAACAGGCCACAGCCATGGTACAAGTAAACCTTCACTTACAAGTCAGCCTTGCTTTTAAGTAACAAGATTTGAAAGGAAGGAGAGAGAGGAGTTGTCTGGATTTTTCCTCTGTGCTTTGGAGGGAACAGTGGGAGAGCAAAGTTCTGCCTGGGTGAGACAACAGGAGTCAGAGCTGTGGAATGCTCTGAAAGCAGGGAGAGACAGTGGGAAGGTGGAGATGGGTTTGCAGGGTGACATGGTTGCAGGAAAGGGGGAAAAATTTGGGCTTGCATCCTTGCATCCCGAAGAGGCACAAGAGCACAGTGCCCATCCATTTAGGGACTCAGTTCCACTAGAAATATCCCATGTCTGGGAGTTTTACAGGCAGTGCTGGAACCATCAGACCTGAGGCTGATGAGTGTTCTGTGGCTTTCTGTGGCTGTTGATTCAGCCTTGGAGGTGAAGTCTCACATTCAGCCCTGGCTCCCTCCCCATCAGCATCTCCCTTCCCCTGTGTGGGACTCATTTCCCAGCACATCTCCAGCTCTGGGAATCCCTGGCAGATTGCAGCTGGCTCAGTGCACAGGGGAGGTCACCTGTCACTGATAGCCCACCCTGACACCTCTGAGGGATGGAGGTCCCCTGTCCCTGGCTGAAATGTTCCTGCCTGTTCCATGAAACCCCAAGTAAACAACCCAAGCAGTCACAGAGTAGGATTACCTTGAAATTTGTTTCCCTCCTATCACTGTGATTTGGTTGTGTATGGGCATTAACTCCACATTGTAATAAGCAAAGCCTCTGAAATACCTTCGTGAGAATTAGGGTTCTATAAATTAACTGATTACTGATAAAGCCTAATTATAAATTAGGTCTTATTATCAGAAGCTTGTGAGCGACTCTGAATGAATTAAAGCTGTAGGAGCAGGAATATTTCAGTTAACTCTGTGAACTCTGATAAAGGTCTGAAGAGGGGCTGTGCTCAGCTCTGCTCCCAGGGAGCTTCTACAAAAGGACACCCAGAGACAGCCCCTGTGCCCTGAAGTAATTTCTTTGCTCCTTTCCCATTTGCCCAAGGAGTGAGGAGATCTCTTCTCCAGGGGGGAGATCACTTCTATCCTGGTTCAGTAACACCCCAAGGTCCCACTGCTACAGGCAGAGGTGCTCAGGGGATGAAGCCTGGAGACAGTGGGTTGAAGGGCTCACAAATACCTTTGCTTTAACTTTCCATGGAAAAAATCCTAATTGTCACCAGCCACTCTCTAACCCTCATCCTACAAATCCCCACTGTGACCTCAGTGCACACAGACACCTTTCCAACACTCACCTGCCATTCCAGCTCCCCAGCCCATGGAAGAACTTGAAATCCATGAGTTATGTCTTTTGGACTGATAAAAAAGGCTGAGTGCCTGTTTTGGATTATAATGCTGTTTCCCAGCCTCTGAATGATTCTCTTTCTCTCCCATCTGTCCAACATGCTGCCAGATTTTTGCTACAGGAATAGGAAATGTTCCCAATAGGAAATGATTTCCAGTTGTGGGGTCACCAATTACAGGCAGGTTGCAAGATCCATAGCTCTGGGAACAATCCATTTTTCCCACTCCAGAGTGGTGGTTCCCTAAAGGAAAATCAGAAATTCTGGCTGTGAGTCAAGGTGGAATCACACATCTGAGAGAAACTCAAGTTCAGCTCAGCTGCCCTGGTTTACTCTGCAGCCCAGCACCTGAGCAATGATCCCAGTGGGAATCCTACAAAACATGATGGTCCCTTCTAGGAAAAAGGCAAAACCCAGACTCCTCTCAGTGCAGTTTGTGGTCTCCTGGGCAGTTTTGTTGCCTGGGGAAGGGTCATGCATTGGGTGGCTCGTGTCCTTTAGTTGTGGGAAGCAGAAGATTTCGTGTGTCCCTGTGGAGAGCAGGGCATTGCTTTGTCCCCATGGCCACGACTGTCCACAGCCACACCTCCCACAGCTCTGCTGGAACCCAGGGTGGCAGATCCCACTCCTGATGCTGCCACAAACCCAATCCAGCAGTGCAGGAGAATGTGCAATTCCCTGGGGAAGGGCACGTTCCCAAGCAGGCGATCCCTGGACACCAGCTGGAGAGCAGGATCCAATGCCTGTGAGAAGGAACATGGAGAAAATAACACCCATCTGCTCTTCCAGCATGGAAAAATTGGCTTTTTAAGGACAAGTTCCATGTAAAGCTATTTTGATTCTTCCACAGCACAGCACACAGATGGAATGGAATTGTTTTCATGATGGCAAGGATTTGCTTCTTCTATTTGCCAGTGCAACCAAACATTTAATTATAAAAGTTCCTGAAATTAAGTAGATGCAAAAATTAAGATGAATATGCTCATTTTTGCCAATCCTGTGGAATGCTTTTCCTCTGAAAGACTCATTCCATTACAACACAATGTAGCAGAAAGTTAACACTCACATAATGACCTTAAAACCTGCTTCGAATGCAGAAACAGGTCATTGCTGCTCACTGTCATAAGAAAAGTTATAAACCCCTAAAAATTGAGTCTGCAATGGAAACACTGTAATTATAGAGCACAACGTGTGACACCAGCATTCTGCAGCTCAGGGTGAAGTGTCTTCATTGCAGAGCACTTACAGGATACTCAGCTGCCTCAAGGTCACTCAGGGTGTGCCCTTCCTTATTTCCCTCTGCCCTGGAGCACTGGGCATCCCTGGCAGTGCCCAAGGCCAGGCTGGACAGGGCTGGGAGCGGCCTGGGACAGTGGGAGGTGTCCCTGCCATGGCAGGGGTGGCACTGGATGGGCTTTGAGGTCCCTTCCAACACAAACCAGTCTGGGATTTTGGGATTTGTAGGAATAGAAATTCCCACTTAGGAGGATTCAGGTGGGTGCCACCACTGGTGCAGTTGAATCCATTGGGCCAAGGCATTTTTAGTGTGGTCATAGTCACCTGTTTCAAATGGGCTTTAGCTTCTTCCTGCTGGAGCCCAGGTCTGTGGTGGGAGGAGATGCATTTGTTCCAGATTGCAATGCAAGATGTTTTCTATTACCATCTGTATGGCAGATTACCTTTGTCAAGTGGGCAGTTTGCCTTTATCTCTGTCTTTGAGTGACCACAATCACACTTCCCTCAGGAGGGGACATTGCTGATAACAGCTATTGAATGTCACTGCATGGCTGTTAAGAACTGTAACATCCCATTGTGAGATGCTCTGCCCAGAGGGAGGAGCCAAGCATTGCTACCCAGATATAATCCAGAGGGTTTGAGACACCAGCACGGCTTCTCCACTGGATTCCCCAGAGGAACAGCAGCTGCCTCTCCTTCCACTGGATCTTCAGAGGAAGAATCCATCCTTCTCTACAGGATCCCTGCTCCAACAGAACCACCCCTGACACTGCAGGAGGGCTGCAGCCACATTTCCAATGGCACTGCCACCAACACCCTGACCCACAGGGTGTCAGGTTGGGTTCTGACTCTGTCAGTGTTGTTTTGGTTTACTTCATTGTTTATTTTATCTTTTTATTTTCTTCCCTAATAAAGAACTGTTATTTCCTGCTCCCAATTTTTTTTTTTTTTTTTTTTTTTTTTTTTTTTTTTTGCCTGAGAGCCCCTTAATTTAAAATTCATAGCAATTCAGAGGGGTGGGGAGGGTTTACATTCTCCATTTCAGGGGAGGCTCCTGCCTTCCTTAGGAGACTCCTGTCTTTCCAAACCAAGACAGCATTCCACAGATTTCAGTGTTCTGTCTCCCCAAATTCCACAGGGGACTTGGGGGTGAGGGCGTTACCTCGGGTTGGGCTGTGCCCCCCCAGCCACCCCCACAATAACACAACACTGGGACATTGTGTGGCTCCAGTGACACCCAGAGAGTGCAGGGCCACGGAGAGCAGCCTGGAACAGCTCAGCTCCCAGAGCCTCCTCTCTTTAGGAGGATGACAAG
This sequence comes from Melospiza melodia melodia, assembly GCF_035770615.1. Classification (NCBI taxonomy): domain Eukaryota; kingdom Metazoa; phylum Chordata; class Aves; order Passeriformes; family Passerellidae; genus Melospiza; species Melospiza melodia. The sequence continues at coordinate 3,057,465 of NC_086215.1, forward strand.
GAGACCTGGTGGGCAGCATAGAACAGCTGTTGTTAGCATCCAGATGTTCAATGGGGACAAGGCCTTCTGAGCCCCTCAGAACTGCTGTGGCTGCTCAGGGAGAAAGGAGAGGGGGTTGTTGGCCCAGCTGCACTGTGCCCTGGAAAAGATGTGGGAGCCATGGAACGTGGGGGTCAGCAAGCTCAGAGAACCTGCAGGGACAGCACCAGGCTGTGGGTCAGGGGGTGCCAGGGGAGCTTGGAGCTCCCACGGGATGTACCTGGGTGTGACCGTGCTCACAGGGGTCTGAGGATGAGGGAAGAGACAAGGATCTGACTCCATGTTTCAGAAGGCTTGATTTATTATTTTATGATATATATTACATTAAAACTATACTAAAAGAATAGAAGAAAAGGTTTCATCAGAAGGCTAGCTAAGAATAGAAAGGAAAGAATGATAACAAAGGCTTGTGGCTCAGCTCTCTGTCTGAGCCAGCTGACTGTGATTGGCCATTAATTCGAAACAACCACATGAGACCAATCACAGATGCACCTGTTGCAATCCACAGCAGCAGATAATCATTGTTTACATTTTGTTCCTGAGGCCTCTCAGCTTCTCAGGAGGAAAAAATCCTAAGGCAAGGATTTTTCATAAAAGATGTCTGCGACACCGGTGTCACTTGTGTGACCACAGACAGGAAAAAGGAGTCAGTGGGACCCCTGAAACAATCCATCAGCAAGGGGGGACATTGGGGAACTTGGGACACCCCTCAGATGTGACAAGGAGCCCACGCCCAGCAGTGGAAATTGTGTGGGTGGTGCCACATCCCCTCCTCCTGGCCTGGTACCTGGAGCAGGGTCAAGCCTCTCTAGACCCCTCAGAAGATACATTTGAGCCTTCTGGGCTTGATGTTTGTCTTTAACATATTCAGAGGCCACCCGGCTCCAGCTGAGAGCTCCAAGGAGCTGCTGGTCTGTGCCAGCATGAGGATGAGGATGTGCCAGGCTGCCATGGGCACCTTCACTCCTCCCCAGACCTGGGAACCCAGAGCAGGCTGTGGCAATTCAGGCAGAGCTGCCTGGTGTTCTTCCCTTTCCAGCTCTTCCCAGGAGCTGCAGGAGGAAAATGTCACCAGCTGGCTGGAAAACCCTCCAGAGGCCATGGCACAGAGAACGCTGGCCCTTGCTTTGAAACTCCCTTTTTAAATAATGAATTTCCTGGCAGCAGTGTCTCAGAAAAGCTTAGCATGAGGGTGCCAAAGAAGTGACCTTGTGTGACAAAGCAGCTGGAAAATGCCACAAGAATTAGATCAATCAGTCTCCTTAATTTGCTACTGAAAATACAACCTTTCCAGCAGGATGCAGAGGCTGCCAGGGCACCTCTTTTCACCTGGATCTCCAATCAGCACCTTCCTGTGCTCAAGGAGGGAAAACTCACAAGGAGCAGGGATGCAGAGGAGCTCAGGGTGCCAGTGGGAACTCGGCACATCCCTCTGGGTGTCCAGAGTTGCTGAGGACCCCTCTGGGGGGCTGAGACCCTGGCACACAGCTCAGAACACCTGGGGATTTGATTTTTACCCCTGGAGCAAGTTACCAGCTTTGTATGAGGACATGAAAGTCCTCATACAAAGGTTTGAATGGTGTAATAACAAAGTAATCACAGGGTGAAAATGTAGATTTTAGGATTTTTGGTATGGGGGTTTTGGGGACAAGATGGAGGAACTTGGGCATGTCCAGCCTTTCTTTCTTCTTCTTCTTGTTCTCCATTTTCTGCAGTGCTGTTGGCACTTTGGGATTGGTTTGGAGTAGAAGTGCACTGTCTAACACAGGTGATAGGTATTGGGAATTCAGTGTAAATATGTTATAGGTAGTTTGTAGTATAAAAGGACAGCACAGAGTGCCTGTGGCTGCCCTGCTGAGCAGATCTCAGCTGGGCAGAAAAAAAATTTTATAGATAAGAATTAATAAACAACCTCAAGACCGAAAAGTGAAGAGTCCAGACTCGTTCTTCAGCTGCGTGGGCTGGAGCAGAGACTTCCTGCACATCTTGGGCAGCAATTATCAACCAAAACCCAAGAGGTGCCCTTGCAGGTGAGGTGCAGGGAGATGGGCCTGGCTCAGAGGGCAGGAGGGGACAGAACCTCCTCAAATCAAAGAGCCAAATAATTGGCAAATGTCCTGTGCTCCCTTCCTTTGCCACAGCCAATGGCCCAGGGGGTTGTCAGGGAGATGGAGGGAAGGGAAATGTGCAGAGGAAAGGCCCAGTGGTGCTTTTGGGAGTTTTCTTACAGACACCAAAGACTGAGTAAAAAGCAGACCAGAGCAGGTGCTTTCTTCACCTTTCTCTGTTGATTTTAGACACATTATGGCTTTTTATCACCCTAAATCAGCAAAATATTAATACTGGAGTCCATAAAGAACAGGAAAAGTAGGACCACCCATGAGTGCAATTGGGTTCCCACCCCTGACCTTTCCAACACCTCTTTCCAAGCCTTGTACCTGCACATGGCTGGAATCTTTAGGATTGATCTTTCCTGGGCTCTGTCCCTGCTTTCAGGTGTTTTTTTTCAGAGAGTATCACAAAAACAGGGTGGGTGGCATTGGGTGTCAGAGAAAATAGTGACTCCCTGCCCCTCACACAACTGGGACTGGAGAAATGGGCTGGAAGTGGCAAAAAGTTGAATGCTGGGCTGAAGGTCGGTAAGTTGTGGAAAATTTGAGTCAGATCCCGCTGAAGTCCCAGCAAGTCTCTCCAATGTGTTGTAAAACACATGGCTGATGTTTCTCAGTTATTGGCAGGGTGGGTGGATGGGGCAGAGGAGCCACAGCCTGGATGGGGGTGGGTGTGAGGAGCTCCCTCAGGGCTGCGAGGATTTTACCTTGTTGCTAAAAGAAGCAAAGGAAATCTCAGAAAATGCAGGCAAGGTTCCCTTGCAAGCTGTTCTCATGGGGTTTCTGCCTCCTGAGCTGCTCCAGGGGATAGTTTGCCCAGCCTGGAGCTGCAGATTCACCCCAGCTCTGTCCCACAGCTCCTGTTTGCTGCTGGCCTCTCTCCCACTTGGGGCAACGTTTGAATTTTCTACTTCAGACCATAACTGTCAGTCCTGAGGGTGCCTGGTGCACACAGAAAGGGGAATCCCAGCACTGGCTGCTGCATAAATCCCTGGGCGCAGCAGGAAAGGCTGAGTTACTGCAGCTTACACAGAGCTCCTTGGGCCTCTCCTCCTTCCCAGAGGCTGTGTCAGGAGAGCAGGAGTGAGGCAGAGGGTGCTGTCACCATCCAGTGGAGATCCCACTCTCTTTAAGAGCTTTCCAGCACTGGGATGGGAGCTCAGCATCCCTTGGCTGCCATGGAAGGTCCCTGAGGAACCTTCCAGAGCTCAGCTCAGGGAAGTGTCCAGGTGAGCAGTGGGCTCCTCTCCATGGTCTGACTGACGACCCAACACAGCACTGGGGGAGGACAAAGAGGGAGAAGAAGTGGAGGGAAGGCAGAATAAAAGGAAAAGGGAATTGGGGTGTCCCCACACCCTCCTGACCCAAGGGGAGCACAGAGCTGCTGGGATTGCTTGGCACCTGGGGCTGAGATTTTGTCAGTCTGGGTTTGTTCTCCTTCTTCAGTCCAAGTGCCCTCCTGACAATACTTCTCCTCTTCTTCAGCCACCTCCATGGGTTTTTCATGTCAGTGTTGCTGCATAGCTCACACTTATTTTGTAAGCATGGTCAATACACCCCTCACTCTGCTGTGTTGCTCTGCAGTGATTTGGATCTGTTCTATGTGCAATCAGCATTTCCTCCCACAGCCCAACTCCTGGCCTGAGGAGGAAGGAGTTGGTTGTGCTCCAATCCACCACTGCACATTTACATGCCACAAATCTTTACATTTCCCCCATATTTGTAGTAAAATACTGCTGGATCTTGGCACCTGGGCTGCCAGGTATCAGAGCTCCTTAGTGCTGTCACTGTAGGCAAACACAGCCCCAACCATGCACCATTAGCACTACAAAGTGACACAGCTGTAGCTGTAGCTGTGCTAATGCTCTGCACTCTATGATAATTACAAATGCTTTTCATACAGACACTTCTTTTTTTAAGAGAAAGAGAGAGAGAGAGAATCCTGAACAGACTCTGAGCTGGCAGCACTGCAGGAAAACCTTCTGCTCCAGGGCCTGAGAATCAGGGATCCCAGACTGGTTTGGGTGGGAAGGGACCTTAAAGTCCATCCTGTCCCACCCCTGCCTTGGGCAGGGACAACTTCCACTGTCCCAGGCTGCTCCAAGCCCCGTCCATATGGTCTATTTGTTATAATATTGAATAAAACCAGCAAAACATTTCATAGTTTCAGCCCCACCACCTGCCCGTCTGACCTTACTCTGTCACACACTCAGCTGAGTCAGCCATGGTTTATAAATAAGGAATTAATAAAATACACACAGAAAGTCTCCAGTTGGCTGCTCTCCTTTGCAGACACCCAAAGCAAATGTTCATTTGAATGGCAAAATGGCACTTGGAGAGCACGAGGGGGCACTGAGCCCCTCAGTGCCAATGCTTTTCAAGGCATGCAGATATTTTTTTCCCTGTCCTTTGTTATGGCAGGATAATATTAAGCAATATCTACGAGATCCAAATATTTTAACATCATATTTCAGCCTCTTCAAACAAGGCTGAGGAGATTTCTTCTACTCTGATGTGAACTTTCAATCCTTGTTGGTGTTCAGGCTGGGGTACTGGGCTAACATCAGTTATTTCTGACTGAGCCTGGTGTAGTCCTGTGGAAAGTAATGGTTCCACCACAGACTGAACACCTAAAAAATCACCTAAAAATGTTGGTCCATGTGGTTCCATAGCAGTTAGATGCTGTCCAAGAATTCAGATTTCCCTTTGTGCTGGAGCTGGCAGTGGCTTTGGGAAGCAGCAGATGTTTGCAATGCCCCTGACCAGGCAGCAAATTGAGTGCCTGGGATCACAGGTATGAGTGTGAAGCCAAGTGAAGCTGATCCATCCAAAGGTAAAAAGGACCTCCTGCAAAACAGTGGGGCTAAAATGGATTAAAGCCCACTGTGGGCAAGTGAACAAATGTGAGCTGCCAGTGCACCAAGAGTTAATGCTCTGTTAACACAGGGACAGGCAGGGGAAGATTTCCTCCCTCCACATGGAAATGCTCACATCAGTCCTGGATTAGGAGATGCCAGCCTGATGTTTGTGCTTGTGAAAGGGAACAGGAACAGGAGAGGGTTCAGAAAAGAGTCACAAAAATAATTTGAGGTCAGGAGAAATCGCCCTAAAGTGAATGATTTTGAAAAGCACAATCTGTTTAGATTGTCGAAAGGAAGAGTGAGAGGTGGCTTGAGTAGGCTGTAACTACCTGCACAGGGAGAAAATACCAGGTACTAAAGGGCTCTTTGATGTAATGGAGAAAGACATAATAAGAACTAATGGCTGGGAGCTGAAGCTGGAGAAATTCAGACTAAATGACCCCCAAGACTTTAACAATGGAGGTGATGAAACCCTGGCACCAAGTCCTGAGGGAATTGAGTGTCCCCTGTCTCCTGAGAGCTTCTGTTCAGGCCAGGTTTCTCTTCTGGAGGACACCAAACATCCAGGATTTGCCTTTTTGCAGGGGTAAAGCCCTTTCTCAGAGTGAGGAACAGGTCTCAACAGGCTGATGGCTCCTCCTGGATGAAAACTGCCCTGGAGAATTGCCTTCCCACCTGAGTGTTCCAAGGGTCAAGGTGAATACCTTTCTTCCAATTAAAGATATTTTATTACCACATTAGGGCTTCTGGAGAGGCTGAGGAGCTGCCAGCCCAGGGCCTCAGTTGGAGTGATGCAGTTCACCCTCACTGAGCACAGGGGCTCTCCCATGCCCTTGGTACCTCATTTTTCATCCCTTCTCCAGCTCAGAGCTTCTCCCTGGACTGGCAGATGTTACTGTCAGGGCTCACAGGGAGGTTCCTGCTCTCCCACCCAGCAATGTTTGGTGATGCTCTCACCTGAAATCTCTCCCTGAACTCCACAAGATGAACAAATGCATCCCCTCACACAGCTTCTCTGGGCAACCTGTGTCAGGGCCTCCCCACCCTCTCACAGGGAAGAATTTCTCCCCAATATCCCATCTAAGGCTGCCCTTTAGAAGTTTAAAACCATTTTTTGTTGTATATATCTTCACTGACAAAAATATTCCATTTACATCTTTGTCTTGGTTTGGAAAGCCAGGTGTCTGCTAAGGGAGGCAGGAGCCTCCCCTGAAATGGAGAATGTAAACCTCCTCCCTCCAAATTGCTATGAATTTTAAATTAAGGGGCTCTCAGGCAAAAATATGGGAGCAGGAATAACAGTTCTTTAATAGGGAAGAAAATAAAAATATAAAGTAAACAATGCAGTAAACCAAAACAACACTGACAGAGTCAGAGCACAACCTGACACCCTGTGGGTCAGGGTGCTGGCAGCAGTCCCATTGGAATTGTGGCTCAGCCCTCCTGCAGTGTCAGGGGTGGTTCTGCTGGAGCAGGGATCCTGTAGAGAAGGATGTATTCTTCCTCTGAAGATCCAGTGGGAGAAGAGGCAGCTGCTGTTCCTCTGGGGAATCCAGTGGAGAAGCTGTGCTGGTGTTCCAGAATCTCCAGATTATATCCGGGTGGGAATGCTTGGCTCCTCCCTCTGGGCTCACATCTCCCAGTGGGATGCTGCAGTTCTTATCAGGCATGCAGGGACATTCAATAGCTGTTATCAACAGATGTCTCCCTAAGAGAGGATTGGTTGTGGAACAGATAAGGAAAACTGCACACTTAACAGAAGACAGCTGCCATACAGATGGCAAATAGAATATATCTTGCCTTGCAATCTGGGACAATCTTATTGCTTTATCACTTCAGGGGCATTATTTCCAGATTCTCCACTTCCCTGGGAATACTGTTCCTCCATCCTCTCCACTGCATCTGATTCCCCTGGGCTTCCAGCATCAGGGATAGACCACCTGTGAACAGACTAATGTCTTGTACTTGGTCTCCAGGGTTAATCCCTTCTACTCCTCAGGAATTTGATATAGGTAGTCCAAAATTTCATTTCCTAATGTTAAAAATATAAAAGTAGAGGTGCTAGAATAGTTCTCTCTGGTGAAGCTGGTTAGGGTTCTGATCCTCACAAAACTGTTAGAAATAGTTCACTACAGATTTTTTTATAGTGGTTTGACTCAATTTTTAAATTTTCTTTTGCTGGGAAAAAAACATTGGCAAGCCACCCAAATTCTCAAGCAATCTTTTGAGAAAGCAGCACCATTTACTTGGGGGGATTATTTCTGATTTGTCACATTCTTTCCTAGGAGTTTTTAACAAATCCAACCCAAACAGAATAATTTTTTTGTTTTCCAGTAAGATTTGGATTTCTGCTTTGTTGTCACACTCAGAAGGTGGCTCCTGGTGCTGAGTGAAGTCAGTGGGGATGGTCTGAGTGAGCACCAAGGGCCCAAGGAAGACCAGGAGAGGAGTTTTACACACAGCTTAATTTGCTAATGAGGGTGGGATGTAGTGAGATCTCAAAAATACTACTTCCACACTGATGCAGGGGAAGTCTCCAGGCACTTATCTGAGAAAACTGTGTGTGGGATCAGGATCTGGACCTGAATGCAGTAAATGTTTGGAATTGGTGGAACACGGCCATGAGAGTTTCCTACAGGGCCAAAACAGACCTTTGGTGTTTAAGAATATCCTAAAAAACCCCAAATAGCTGAACCAACACCAAATACTTCATGTAGCTGTTGGAATTTATAATTTTTAAAATTAAGACAGTTGAACTGTAGACTCAACTCTAACAAAAAGTATTGACTGAACTGGTTTTGTTGGCAGTGAGACAGGAATCAGTGGGACATAATGAGAGAATCAGAGTTGCAGTCACAGAATCACAGAATCACAGACCCAGAATCACAGAGTTGCAGAGTCACAGAATCACAGTCACAGAATCAGAAAACCAGTCACAGAGTTGCAGAGTTGCAGAATCAGTCACAGAATCACGGAATTTGTCACAGAATCACAGAACCAGTCACAGAATCAATCACAGAATCACAGAATCAGTGTCACAGAATCATAGAATCAGTCACAGAATCAGTCACAGAATCACAGAATCACAGACCCAGAATCACAGAGTTGCAGAGTCACAGAATTGCAGTCATAGAATCAGAAAATCACAGTCACAGAGTTACAGAGTTGCAGAATTTCAGAATCAGTCACAGAATCACAGAATTTGTCACAGAATCAGTCACAGAATCACAGAATTTGTCACAGAATCACAGAACCAGTCAACAGAATCAATCACAGAACAGTCAAAGAATCAGTCACAGAATCACAGAGCCACAGAAGGGTTTGTGCTGGAAGGGCCCACAGTGGGTCCCTGGTGTCACCTCCCTGCTCCAGCAGGGCCATCCCAAGCTCAGGGCACAGCAGGGAGTGCTCACAGCTCTGGAACATCCCCAGGGAGGAGCCCCCAGAGCCTCCCTGGCTCTGCTCAGGGCTGGCACTGCCCAGGGCAGCAGTTCTGCCTCCTGGGCAGGGGAATTGCTGGGCTCAGGCCCTGCCCGTGGCTCTGGGGCCATCGCTGGGCCTGGGGCAGAGCCTGGGCCTGGGGCAGAGCCTGCACACAGGGACAGATAGGGACAGACTGGGTCAGCCAGACAGGGACACACAGGGACACACAGGGATGGACAGGGACACCCAGGGACACACAGGGACACACAGACAGGGACAGACAGGGATAGATAGGGACAGACAGACAGGGACACACAGGGACACGCAAGGGCACTCAGGGACACTCAGGGACAGACAGGGATGAACAGGGACACCCAGGGACAGACAGGGATAGAGAGACAGGGACACCCAGGGACAGACATGGATGCGCAGGGACAGACAGACAGGGACACCCAGGGACACTCAGGGACAGACTGGGACAGACAGGGACACCGAGGAACAGTCAGGGACATCCAGGGACAGCCACAGACACCAAGGGGCACCCAGGGACAGACAGGGACAGATGGGCACACTCAGGGACACCCAGGGAAACACAGGGACACTCAGGGACACTCAAGGACACTCAGGGACACAGAGGGCTGAGGGTCTCTCTCAGCTGGGGCTGCTCCCCAGGCTCCCTCACCCACACCAGGGTGGAATTCAGCAGTGACAGCAGAGCAGCTGCAGCAGCTGAGATGAGAACTCAGAGACCCCAAAGGCCAGGAGGTGAAGAAGGTCACAGTGCCAGTGAGATCAGTTCTGTGCATGGAAACCTCATGGACGGGTGGAAGGAAAGGCCTGGTGGCTGTGCCATGGCCCAAGGTAGGGACAACGCCAGCATGGTGACAGAGCAGTGTTAGCTGGTCCCTGGGCTGAAAACACAACAACAAAAGTAGACTCTGATTCCCCCCGTGGTGATTGGTGACTGCTACAGAGGGCTGAGGGGCTGGGACTCCATTTTCAGACAAAAAGTGCTGCTGCTTCCAGGGCAGGGAGGAGGAGAAGAGACTTTTGATTTAGTGTGCAGCAGTCCAGGAATCCTGGTTGAAGGGGAACCATCAAAACCCATCCCCACACAAGAGTGACCATAATAGACTGAAGTTCAATACTCAACAGGAGAGGGGGGAAAAAGCAGAAACCACTGTGATAAAGTTTAAAGGGAAACTACAAAAAAAAGAAAAAAAAAAGAGGAGACTAGTTAAAAGAGAATTGAAAGGGAATGGCTAGAAGGGTAAAATGATTGAAAGTGGTTGGGATACTTTTGAAATAAACTGTATTAGAAGCTCTGGAACATTATTAGAAAACTTTAAATGGGCAAAAGTCATTCTGGCCATGGCTATAAAGTAGCATAAAAGAAGCAACTCGAACTCAAAGGATAACTCTGGCAAGTTAATGTAACCCCATATTAAAAAGGGCCAAAATTGTGCTTGAGAAAGAACTTGCTCAAGACATTAAAAGTAATGATAACCTTTTTTTTTTTTTCAAGCAGTAGAAGGTAACTCTGCCATGGTACAGCTCATGGAATATCAGGATTCAGTGGGAGAACTGTGAAAGGCCACAGCAGGAAATTTAAATAAACACAGGAATTTAGTCATGTTCCCACATGGGGAATTTTCATTACCAGGGATAAGTATGAGGAACTGTTTTATATTTTAGGCTTGAAATTAAAAATTGAATAATAAAAATTCATCAAGACCAGATGGTACTTTCCAAAGAGCAGCAAAGGAATGAAAAAATGAAATTCCAGTCTATTAACTGTACTGGGAAATCTGTCACTTCACCTATGCATGAGAAATTAGAAGGTTGAGAATTTCTTGCCAATTTATTAAAAGGACTTGAAAGAGAAATACAGAAAACTGTGAAGTGAGAATCCTGGGTTTTTAGAAGGAAAGCTGGGAGGCACCATAATAAAGAACAAAATCAACAGGGCTAAGGCAGAGCAAGGTGTTATCTCATAAAAATTTGACCAACAGAGCAATTCTACATCCTGGAGGAAAAAACAGATGTAGCTTTGTGTATTTAGATTTCAAAAAAAGCTTTCAAATAAAGTTTTCCCACTCATGAGATAACTAGAAAGGCCCTTGTATGGTGTAATGGCCACAACAGGAGCAAACAGGAGATAACTTTCTGCATCTACATCTCCATGAAATGACCATATTTTGAGTGTTTTGCACATTCCTGACACATATTCCTATTGAAACTGCCACCAAAAAAAATTGCAAACTAGAAGAGCTTTAGAGATGGGCAGGAAGGGTAACCAAAGATTTAGAACAACTTTGGAATAACTTTCACACCTCAGCTTGGATGGTTGCATAGGGAGCAGAAAGATTGTGGTGGACAGAGAGCTACAAAATCATGAGTGACAGAGGAGGAGTGAGTTGAGAGCAGTTATTCCCTGTTTTCCCAAACACAAACCACTGCAGTGAACACCTCAAATCAAAAGGCAAGAAGTTTAAAGCCAGCAAAGGGAAGATCCCTGAGAATGCACAATTACCCTTCATAACACAGGGGCTGAGCAGGTCATGGAGCCCAAAGGGACAAACAAAAAGCAGGAAAACCAGTTTATGAAAGAGAATGATTTTGAAACAGTGATGTAGAGGAGCAAAATATCCTGGAGCCAGACTCTGTTGGAGGCTGGGAGACTCCTCAGGGAAAAGTCACTCCAGTGTTATCCTGTTTCTTCTGGGCATCCCACAGTGACCATTGGCAGGAACAGGGGATGAGGGGATGGATCTGGCTCAGGAGGTCCCTTCTTCTATTCTTATCCCATCCTGAGGAGAGTTTGGTGACTGCTCCAGTGCAGGGATTCTCAGCTGGAAGTTTCACAGAAGCACCAGTTGCAGCAGTGGACAGTTGTGGATTAGGAGTTCTGACAGCAAAGGGAAAAGCTCATCTTTATTCTGTTCAAAGAACTAAAAATATGATCAGCCTTTTAAAAAAACTGGGACACGTATTTGTCAACAATTTTTTAGCATTAAAAAATGCACCTTTTAAAATGCATGCCGGTGCCACCTCTGATTCAGCAGTGGCATGAATGTATTCCATGGGATGGAGGGGGTTTTTTCCCAGTAACTCCACGTTCTCATGAGCTGATCAGGAGTCACTGATCAAGCATCACTGCCACATGCTCTGAGGACAGGAGCAGCCCCTGACAGTCCTGCAGTCCCTTGGCTTTCTCCCTCATTTCTCCCTCTATTTGTTGCATCAGAAGTTCCTCCTACCAGGCTGTTTGAGTCAGGGCTGCTCAGGAGAACACTTTGTCTTGCATAAGCCCAATGTAGCTTTAATTTTAAGAGTTTGTCACAAAAAATTGAAAAATTGTGATGTGTTAGCACACAGAACCCACCAAACCCACTTGAAATAATAAAGGGTCAGAGTCTTGCATGGCAGTTTAGTGATCTGTGGCTCTTGGAGGCAACTAAACCTGTCCCAGAGAGCTGTCTGTGAGGGTCTCAGCTGCCTGTTGGCCTGGGCTGGTGAAGCTCCTCAGCTGCAGGGGTGACCCAGTGGCACAGGAGCAGAGCTGCACCCTGCACCTGCCCTGGCTCTGCCCAGACCCTCTCACAGTCCCCTGACCCCACAGAATGTCCTACCTGGGCCTCTCCAGCTGAAAAACCCATTGTGATTTTTGTGCTTGGAGGTGAAAACTGAGCTCTGTGGAGATTTGAGCTGCTCAGAGCCTGGGCCAGAGTCAAGACTGATGAGAAGGAGGAGCTGGAAACTCTTAGATAAGCAGGGAGATGCTGCTACACACATGCATTGGATGCTCAAAGTCCAGGCTGGACAGCCTTAGGAAGTTGGCTTTGTCAGGGCCAGGCTGGATGGGCTTGGGACAACCTGGGATAGTGGAAGGTGTCCCTGCCCATGGCAGGGGGTGGGATGAGTTTTAATGTCCCCTCCATACAAACCCTTCTGTGAGTCTATGATTCACCACCCTCTGCACTTCTGGGCCACAAAGACAATTTTTCTTTGCCTAGGAACACGGAAATCATCAGTGGCCAACCTCTGGAAGACAAGAGGGCCCAGGAGCAATGTGAAACCTGCTGGGCTGAGAGCTCTCAGCAGCTTGCAGGGAAACCCTTCTGCAGCTCCTCGGGGAAGGGGGGTGAGAGCTCTGGCAGCAAAGGGGGAAAGGACTGCCTGGGTGGGGTTTCCAATGTTCCTCCATCCTCCTTTTTCCCTCTGCTGAGCTGGGTGAGGCGCCCCGGGAAGGGGAAAATCCCCGATCCCAGAGCCAGGGAGCTGCGGCCTGCCCGGCCCCGCCCGGCCCCGCTCGGCTGCTCCAGCGCTAAATTAAACCGGATTGTGCTTTTCCCACTTTAGTCATTTAGATAAAAGTAACATTTTGTTTGAGAGCAGCAGCAATTATACCCTGGGGTTTGGGATTAACATAATTAATACTTTCTCCATCTCCAAACGGCTCCGGCTGCAATCAGAGCCCGGCTGTCGGTGACGCTGCAGCCCAGAGTGCTCCCCAAAAAGGCACACGAGTCCTTCTCAGGGAGCCTCGAGTGTGCTTGGCAAGGAGCATCTCGGAAAAAAAGGAAAAGAGAGCCATATCACCCTGCATTAGTGTCTGCAGCACATGAAAAGCCTGTCACTCCACCACCCAGGGAACTAATGAAGATCCCAATTATGCAGCAATAAAATATACATACGCACTACACAGGGCCTTATACATTTTTAATTTTTTTTTTCCAGAGCCAAATTCAGAGAGAAAATTCTAATTAATGGTTTTGTCATTTTTAAATAAAAAGGTACGTGGCTGCAGGAAACAGTGGCAGAGCATCCCCAGCAGAGCCATGCAGGCACAGTATCCACCACCATCCCAGCACTGTCCCCATCCCTGCCCTGCCTGCAGCTCCCTGATTCCCTGAGACCCTGGCAGGAGGAAATCTCCTTCCAGCAGTGATCCCAGTGATGCTCACACTCCCCACAACCCAGCCAGGCCATCCCCTCTGGAGCCCCCTCACTCTGAGGGAGCTCTTTGCTGCTTCCATCCCCTTGCCATCGCATGGGAACGTTTTCCTTTGGAGCCCAGGGGTCTGGAGGGATCCAGCCCATCTTGGGAGGTGACAGCAGGACAGAAATGGTTGACAAGCCACCAGTTGCACCCCCCCCCCCCCCCCCCCGCTTGGGTTTGCTTCTCCTTCTTCATTCCCAATGCTGGAGGAAGAGCAGTGGATGGCCCAGCCCAACTCAAACCCCCCATGGAAGACTCAGGTGCTGCCTGATGAGAGCTGGAAAAGAATGGGATGGAGCTTCAGCAGCAGAACCAGCATCTCGCAGCAGAAATCACTGAATGATGGGGGGGACCTTAAAGGCATCTGATCCAACCCCCCTGCAGTGAGCAGAGACACCTTCAGCCTCTGTTTTCTGCTTGGATCAGAACCCTGCTGATACCAGGCACTGGAGATTGGTGTCCCTATTCCAACATCCTTGGAAGCAGCACAAGTGGAAACTTCTGCCTTTCCTGCCCTGGGTGTGCCTGGAACACTGAACCTGCATGGCAGAGCCCCACACTGATCCTCCCTGAAAATCCCAGCCCAGCTGTGTCCCTGCTGCCCTGGTCCTGCTGGTGCCACCCTCTGATGGGCTGTGGGGAAATGATGCCCATCCTCAACCCCACAGCATTCCGTGCCCTTGGGGACAGGGACAAGACCCCAGTCCAGCCCTGTGACAGCACCTGCAGCACAGCTGGGCTTTCAAACACTTCAGCTGCATCTTCATGAACTTCCAAAATAAATCAGAGTTGGTCTTTCCTGTGGTCCTTAGGACATTTAAACCTGGCTGTTGTCCACAGGAGCAATATCCCACACACACTGCCAGTCCTCCCAACCTTCCAGTGCCGCTCCCAGCTGGGAAGGGATCAGAGCTACTCAACAAAAACAACTTCAAGAGCTTTTCAACATTAGCTTAGCAATATATCTCCCTTAACTGCATCCAAAGGAATGATAAGCCTATTTGAGAGTCAGTTTCCCAAAAAGTGGATATTAAAGCATCCATCTGAAGCAGCAACTCAACTCAGAAAGTTTCTGACAAAATGCTCAAGGCTTGGCAAGGTTTTAAGTGATTCAGAGCAATGTTTTAAAACGGAGCTGTCAGGAACCTGAAGCGTAAAGCAGTTCTGTCAACTCTTCCTGTAATAAAAATAAATGACCATTTGTTGCTTTCTGAACTCTAATGTGCAGATGAGTGAATATATTATGCAAAGTCCAATGTCCTAAACTCCATCTTCATTTAATTTTTGAAGTCACTGCAATATGGTGCATAAATATAAGGGTAAAAAAATAACTCCTGATGGTAGCGTGATGCTGAAAAATTCCCAAGCATGCAAAAAGCCCAGAAATTGTTATTTTGACATTAATCAGTGAGGAGGCTCTGAGCACAGCAGAGCTGTGACAGACACAGGATCATTATCACCAGACATGGCTGGAGCTATCACCTGCAGTGGAACTGTCGGGCAGGGAGGGAGAGGGGAGAGGGATCCTTCATTTTCCATCTACAGACCAAGGTCAAGGTGTAGAAGAAAAGTTTTCTGGGTCAAATTCACCCTTGTGCAGCTGAGGGGGAACATCAGTTATGGCCAAGAGGGTGCAGGTGATGCACAAATCTCCTGGGGATCCCCTCACCTGGATTGAGGGACACACCTGGAACCTGGGGATTGTCCTGCTGAGTTTCCTGCAGATGTGGGCCCCTCTCTGCTCTCCTCCTGCAGTGACACAGGTATTTTAAAGCTGCCTGAGCCCTGAGGAGAATGGAATGGCTCAGATAAAGCTTCAGCAGCAGAACCAGCAGCTCCCAACAGAAATCACAGAATCACGGGAGAGTTTGGGTTGGGAGGGACCTTTAAAGGGCATCTGGTCCTACCCCCCTGCAGTGAGCAGAGAGACCTTCAGCCTCTGTTTTCTGCCTGGATCAGAGCCCTGCTGATACCAGGGACTGGAGATTGGTGTCCCTAATCCAACATCCTTGGGAAAGGCTGTTTGGAAGCAGCACAAGTGGAAACTTGTGACTTTGTGGAAACTTGCTGAGTTTCCTGCTCTGCTGCGTCCCTGCAGATGTAGGCCCCTCTCTGCTCTCCTCCTGCAGTGACCCAGGTACTTTAAAGCTGCTTGAGCCCTGAGGAGAATGGAATGGCTCAGATAAAGCAGCCCAGGGTCTCTGGTTTAATGTTTTCCCTCTCCAAGTCACCAAGTTCATGTGGAAATCCCAGTGTACACCTGGCTGCCTTCCTAATTACTGTTATCTTCACTGCTAGGCCAGTTTTAAATTGCCAGCTGGACCGGAATAAAAAGTAAGGAAAGTTTAATTAATTGGTTAATTAATTATTTTTCCCTCTTTTAATAAGGAGATAATATTCACAGAGACAAACAGGGGCACAGATAGATCCTGTGGCTGGTTCACTGCAGTGCTGCTCCTCATCGCCAGGAGCTGCCCTGGGCTCCTGAGCCCTTGGAATCTGAGCCTTTTCTCCAGGTTCCTTCTCCTTGATCCTCTGCTGCCTGAAGGAATTGCTTCTGAGCTATGAGAGTGCTCCTGAATTGGGTAAGGGGTGTCAGAGGGCCAGCACTGACAGGAAGCTTGGGAGAAAACAATCCCAGGGTAAAAAAAATAACATTTTGGGGTTTTTTTCTGACTGTTTTTCAAAATCTTGCAAGCACTCAGGGCTCCTGGTGAAAATGTTGAAAATATTTGGCATGAGGTTGTCTAGGGATTCTATTAGCTCAATCCTTTGCAGAAATTAATGGTCCAGAGGAGCATTTTGGGTGAGATGTTCCCCAGGAATTCCACCAGCAGGACCTCAGGGCCGGGCACCAAGTGATGGTCAGTAAACCCTCGGGAGATTCTGCCCAGCTTGAAAACCCCAAACCCCCAGATTTTGTCAAGGAGGTTGTGGAGCTGCCCTGCAGCCAGCCCAGCTATCCAAAGAGATATTTGGATGTCAAAATATTTGCAACACTGATACCCAGAGGCTGAACCTGACAGATTTGGAAGTAGAATTTTTTGGGGGGTTCTCTTTTCCATCTCAGGTGACTCCTCAGCTCCAACCTCTGCAGCAATGGGATATTTCACATGGAGATCCTACAATAAATAATTTGATCAACTTTTCCTGAGGACAGTGACTCTAAATTGTGAGATGATTAGGGACAAGTGTTCCTGACTTGTGTTTGCTGGGAGGATGATCTGGTGCAGGGGTGGACACTGGGGGAGTATTTCAGCAGTGCCAACAGAGCAGAAAAGTCCCTCTGCTTCTCAGCTTGCTTAAAAATCCCAGCAAAGTGCCCCAGCCAAACCCCAGCTGGCAGAGCTGGTTTTCCTGTGTGCCCCCCCCCAGTGTCCCCACAGCTGGAACCCATTGGTGCCACCTCAATTGCTTGAACCCCCTCACTGCTGCCTCTCAGCTCCTTACACCAGCAGCTGAGGAGCACAGAGCAGCATTAGCTTTTTATCTGGAAACCCACCTGTCTCAGGAATTTACCTGTGCTTTTCCTCTGTTTCTCCGATGAGAAATTAATGTGTCTGTCAACAAGTGCTCTTCCATTAAACCTGCACTTGTTTATTTTAAAATAAAAGTAAGCTGCCGCACCGAGCATAAAAACATTCAAGGCTTTATGTGGGAATCTGAAAGAATATTATATTAACATGCACATTTCTTTGCTTCTTTTCTGAATCCCAAGAGACTCTCTTCCAGGGAATTTCAGCTGGCAGCTTCTTTCTTCTGCATTAATGTGAATCAAACCTTTTCAACTATAAAAGTTTCTTCTGGTAATACACAACCCTTGTGTGAAGTTTGCCTTAAAATAAACAGTAAAGCAGTTCCTTGGGCCACCTCACCCACAAGCTGCAGCTGCACACACCCAGGCAGGGCCAGGGCAATGTGGCTGAGCACAGCATCCTGAGCAATGGAGATCCCCAGTCCCAGAGGAGGGAGGGCACAGGGGAGGATCCCACCCACCCCAGCACAATGCACCTGTCTGGTGCTGCCATGGAATTGGACAGGGATCATCATCCCTGGCAGCCCCACACAGAGGGCTCCAGACTCTGCTTCCAGCCCCAGTGCCCATAGCTGGATGGGGACAGCCCACCCTAGGGTGCATATCCTGCCCAGAAATGCCCCTCTGATGGTCCTGCTGGGGCCTGCAGGACAAACCCCAGCAGCTCCTCCAGGGTTCTGGCACACAGGATGGCTGGAAGGCCTCTCAGGCCCCGCTTTCAGCATTTTCATTTTATTTCTTTCCTCTACAGAGTAAAATACCAACTTTATACTGATCCTGTCAGGTCATAGCCCCCCAAGGCTCCTCCTGTGCAAACCCAGAGGAAGCAGAGGCCGGCAGGGCCTGGATGGGAGCAGCAAACAGCCACTTGTCAGGGAAAAGCTGTGCTGGGGCTCAGCCCACGAGGCTGCTGCAATTAGAACTCCTCAGAGGGATTGTGGCTGACCCTCCCCTCCATGCACACCGGGATGTCAAATGTCAAACTGTCTGCCCAGCTCCCCGAGCGGCCTGACGAGGCCGTGCTCTGTGGGGACAGCTGGCATTCAGCATAATTGTTTATGAGACACAACTTGCCAGCAGCAGCAGCAGCAGCGGCAGGCCAAATTGGAGAGAACTAATGGCTAAATATTGGGGAATTATCTGGCTGCAGCAGCATGGCCCAGCCTGGTTAATTAGGAGCTTGCAATGAATATAGAATTGCTGTTAATTTTAACCCACCGTGCCTTTCCCGAGGCGAAA
The DNA here is from genome assembly GCF_035770615.1 of Melospiza melodia melodia. Lineage (NCBI taxonomy): Eukaryota > Metazoa > Chordata > Aves > Passeriformes > Passerellidae > Melospiza > Melospiza melodia. Next base: position 3,075,675 of record NC_086215.1, read on the forward strand.
TAGGGGAGTATCAGTATTGTGTGATTTGGTAAAGCGTGGAAGGGAATGTTTAATAATGGTGGATTTGCTTCTTTATCTTAAGTGCTTCCTCCTTCACATAGCACACACACCCTCATGCAGCGAGGCAGAGGGCAGCACACACCCCAGAATTTGCCCTTGGTGCCTTTCCAGGGCAGAATTCCTGCCTGCCCATTGCAGATGGAGCATCATTGCCCCCAGCCCCACTCCAGGGTCCCCAATCCCTGCAGTGTAGCCCAGTTCTAGCAGGGGCCAGGGCAGGGATGCAGTGGGGTGAGGATGATCCTGGCCCCAGGGCCTGCTGCCAGTGCTCTGGGTGGGAGGGCAGGCAGAGCACATCTCCTGTGGCCTGGGGCCTGGGGCTCTGTGGTATTTTTGGGGTTCCCAGGATGAAGGAAGGAAATAATGAATCTGACTCCATGTTCTTAGAAGGCAAATTTATTATTATATTATATTACATTTTTATAATAGTTTTTATAATATTATTTCTATATTATATATATTTTTTAGATCTTAATATATATAAATATATGTTTATATTATTTTATAATTAATTATATTATATTATATTATATTATATTATATTATATTATATTATATTATATTATATTATATTATATTATATTATATTATATTATATTATATTATATTATATTATATTATATTATTATAATATTGAGAGGATACTTACAGAAGGCTTAACAACATACTAATAAAAAATCTGTGACTCTCCAGAGTCCTGACACAGCCTGACCATGAGTGGTCATTAAGTAAAACAAATACACGTGTTGGATAAACAATCTCCAGCCGCATTCCAAAGCAGCAAAACACAGGAGAAGCAATCAGATAATTATTGTTTTCATTTTTTCTCTGAGGCTTCTCAGCTTCCCAGGAGGAAATCCTGGCGAAGGAATTTTTCAGAAAATGTGACAATGACAGGAGAGCACTGGAGATGTGGGGCAGGGGAGTCCAGGAGCACAGAGAGGGCTGGGATCCATCAGAGCAGGGGTTTTGGGGCAGGACAGGGGTGTGGTGAAGGGGATAAGGCAGGCTGGAAGATGGGGTTTTGCTGGGAACACTCCCTGCCCCTGGATAATCCAGTTCAGGGTCAAGTGCTGCAATGTAGAGGAACTCGAGGGATGTGATGAAAAATACACCAAAACCATTCTGTTTGTGTCAGGGAGGGGAAGCTGGGATGCTGCTGTGACACTGCAGGTGCTCTTGGGTGACTCCACACAAACACTGGCTAAAGGATGATGAGGAGCCCACCAGGCCTCAGCAACTCCTTCTGAGGCCTCTTGGACTTGTGTGTGACCTGCTCAGCCTCACCATCACATTTGTGTGGCCCCTTGGGGTAATTTGTGTCAGGTTGCTTTGAGTGGGATGGCCCAGCTGGTTCAAGGTGAGGACAATTCCCCCCTTGGATGTTGTGCTCTGCACTAAGCCCCAAACAAACCCAGTTCCCCTGGAGCAGGTGACTGCAGTGAAAGTAAAACCATCTGCAGATGTTCTAAATAAGAATCCAGCACCACCTGCAAGTCCATTCCCTCAACAGGCCAGATGAAACCAGGTGGATTTTGGACCTCCATTAGAGCTTTCAGCAAGGTCTGGGGCACATTTTGGTGAGACAAGCCTGCACTTAGCATTCTCTCTATATCAGCACTGATTTGGGCAATCAGGTTCATACCTTGGCCACTGCTACCATTCCAGGGTGTGATATCTTGAATTTCCATGTTCCCAAATGCACCCAGTGTTCCTGAACTGCAGCTTTGATGCCTCTGTACCTGCTGGACAGTGACTCCAGTATCAGAGGGGGGTGGGCACCAGGGCAGTGCCACTGAGGGTAGCACTGGCTGCTGGCTCTGTTAACTCAGCCATGGGACCTCCAAATGTTCAGGAGAATTCTCCAGGTCACTCATCACATCCATCCTTCATTGAACCACCCTTTAGAGAAGTTGGCTTTAAAATAAACACCAAAGCACACTTCACTTTTCTGGGCAATGTCTTTCCATAATTCAGGGGAGCTGACCTGAAATTTTGTGGAAGGAGGGCTTTTTCTGCAACAGTAACATTTCTTACCTCATTTAAACTTAAATTTATTCCATATTTCAAAATCTGAATGCTCCTGCCTGTAGAACATTTATACAGACAACAGGAAATTGAGTGTTGCAATGAACTGCACTTTCCTTATTGTTTGTGGCAAAATATTTTTAGTGCATTTACTGGAAATTTCAAAACATGTCTGGTAGGACATCGCAGCTCCTGGATCTGCTCAAGTGAAATAAAGTACTCTGGGTTTATTAATAGCTGTGAAAATTCTTACCAGGTGTTAATAAGTAGGAGAAAAATCTTTTCTCTCTTTTTTTTTCCCCTCCAAGGAAATAAATTACTATGTCAGAATGTAGAGGAATTTAGGAACTAAAAATGCAGAAAGGTCTGGGTGGGGTTTAGGAAAACACCTGAGTGTGAAATAAACCTTGGCTCCCCCTTGAAGAGCTGGTGCAGTGGTACAGCCACATTTTATACAATTTGTACAACGTTATCTTTCTTCTCAAATATTTAAAATCCTGTGACGCCGTTTGGAAAGCTCACTCAGGGATGTGTCATTTTAGCTTTTCATCAAGCTGCCATGCATGGCTTCGTTAGTACACATTTTAAACCAGGCAAGCATTCCTCGTTCACCTGGCATCACTTAGAGAGGGAGAATTCTTTCCTCTCCCTCAGAGCAGCCTCAGAGGCAGCACAGCTCAGGACCCATCCTTGCTGCTGTTCCACGGAGCACGAACACTGACATTGGTAAATCACCAGCAACCACCAGCTGAGGGAAGAGAATGGTGCAGGAAATGGGGTGAGACCTGCAGGACACAGCTCAGAGCGGCTGAGGAAGCTGCTGCTGCTGCCAGGAGCTGCCCAGGCCCCTCGGGCTGTTTGCTCAGGGACACAAAGGAAGGATCTGGCTCACACAGGGGAGGGGGGGTCTGGATGTGCCTGGTGAGGACAGGGCAAGGTGACAGATCACCTGGATGATGAAACCCCACAAAGAGAAATGAATGCAGAACATGCACAGAGAGTGGGAAGATGCCATAAAATGAAATCAGGGGCTGCTGGGGTAATAGAGGGTCTGAGCAGGCCCAGGGTGTTCAGAGAATCCCAGACTGGTTTGGGTTGGGAGGGACCTTAAATCCCACCCAGTGCCACCCCTGCCATGGCAGGGACACCTCCCACTGTCCCAGGTGCTCCCAGCCCTGCCCAGCCTGGCCTTGGGCACTGCCAGGGATCCAGGGGCAGCCACAGCTGCTCTGGGCACCCTGTGCCAGGGCCTGCCCACCCTCACAGGGAACAATTCCCAATTCCCAATATCCCATCCAGCCCTGCCCTCTGGCACTGGGAGCCATTCCCTGTGTCCTGTCCCTCCATCCCTTGTCCCCGGGCTCTGACCTCTCCTGGAGCTTCTCCTCTCCAGGTGAGCACCCCCAGCTCTCCCAGCCTGGCTCCAGAGCAGAGGCTCCAGCCCTGGAGCAGCTCCGTGGCCTCCTCTGGACTCTCTCCAGATGTGTCTTTGAATTCATTACATCAGTCCAGGTATTTCTGACCTTATAGATGTGTCCAGGTTCAGTTGGGCTGACAGGATCCCTGGCTGTGAATCCCACAGCAGGTTTTGAAAAATGCAGCCCAAGAGTCCTCTCAGACCCTCCTCAGCCCTCTGCCCAGCTGAGCACCCTTCCTCCAAAACTCGGTGCCTTTCCCAACACCCCCAGCCCTAAACCCCTCACTGCAGAGCAGAATGAGCCTCGCTGGAGCTGTTTGGGAATGCTCAGGGAGTCTTGCTTTGTGTCTGTCTTGGTTTGAACAGACAGGTGTCTGCTAAGGAAGGCAGGAGCCTCCTCTGACATTGAAAATGTAAATCCCCTCCCTCCAAATTATTATTATAATTTTGAAATTAAGGGGCTCTCAGGCAATGATATGGGATTAGGAATAACAGTTCTTTACCAGGAAAATTAAAATACAAATGCAATAGTACAAAAAAACACTGCCAGAATCAGAGCAGTCCCTGTCCCCTGTGTGCCAGGGCAGTGTCCCAGCCCCATCCCAGGGGGGCTCAGCCCTCCTGCAGTGCCAGCTGTGGCTCTGCTGCAGCAGGGATCCTGCACAAGGGGGGAGTTTTCCTCTGCAGCTCCAGGGCTGCTGCAGATGGGCCTGGGCTCCCTCTGGCCATGCAGGGCAGCAGAAAGCTGCTCCTCTGGCAGTGCAGGGGGCAAAGGCTGCTGTGCTGTGCCAGGCTCAGATTGGATCCAGGCAGGAATGCTTGGCTCCTCCCCTGGGCGCAGCATCTCCCCATGGGATGCTGGGGTTGGATCAGCCCTGCAGGGACACTCAGTGGCCATGGACAGCAGAGATCTCCTGGAGGGAGGGTTGGCTGTGGGAGAGATAAAGAAACAACTGCCCCATGGACAGCAGAGAGCTGCCCCAGCTCTGACAGATGGGGATAGAACACACAGCCCCATTTCCAAGCTGAGACAGTGTCCAAGGCCAGGGAACAGCACAGGTAAACCAGAGGGACCATTCAGGTTTTTCTGCCCCTCAGCTCCGTGGGCATGAGCTGCAGCTCCCATTCCCTGTCAAGTCCCTGCCCCAGCTGTGCCAGCAGGGTCTGGGCTGCGATTCCCTCTCATTCCCCACAGCCCTGTCCTGGCTCTCACAACTGTGATTACAGCCTCACACTTCCAGGGGTGCAGTTAACAGCCTGATTAGCAAGATACCATTCCATTTTATAATTAGATTAATGAGAGCATTCATTCAGAAGTTGTTATCTCACTTAATAATGACCTCACTGATTATTTTATCTCCTTTAACTCAGTGAGTGATTTTGATTAAAATAAATATAGCTCACAGCACCTGGAAATTCATTCTTCTCTTTAGATGGAATCTGATGGAAAGAGATTCCCTTTTAAGAATTTCTTGAGAGTGATTAAATATTTTGGTCCTCCTGAGGCTGAATTTTCATGTTTTTAAAGATGACATTTTTGAAATATTTGATGATAAAATATTTATTAAGCCCTGTATTTATATTTTCAATACATCTGTTTCTGCTTTGACTGTTTGAACATCATTTCAGCAGAAATATTTATTTGCATGCTGAGCTGATTTAAAAAAACACCCGCAAGTGCTTCTACACACACACACACACACACACACACACACATTTGCACACACACAGGCCTCACACACTGAGCTGCACTCTTCCTTTCATCCTGGCCCTCCCAGAATGATTTCTGATTGAGGGAAAACACTGCCAGCAGTCATTGAGCCAATTGAGTTTATCAGATCCCTGCTGCTCATGATGTTATTTTGTGTATTAATCTATTTTCTAAGAGTGGGAAGAATTAGACAGCACAGCTGCTGAGGACTCCAGTGGGAAAGAGGCAAATGGGAGGGCAAAGAGCATTTGGGGTTTGCAGGACAGGCCAGCCACGGCTGATTCCTGTGAGGCAACAATTAACCACAAATCTGGGTGCTTTGGGCATCCTCAGCCATGCCAGCAGCAGAGGGAAGGTGGCCATGGGGTGACAGCCCCTGGTTTGGGGGTTCACAGAATTCCTGACTGGTTTGGGTGGGAGGGACCTTCAGTGTCATCCCACCCCTCAGAGCCTGCCCTGTGGCGTCCTTAGAGCTCATCTCACACCCAGCTGCTTCTGATACAGCAAGATCAGCTCTAAGTAATGCTGTGCTGCTCCTCAGTGAGCACCCCAGCATCACACACGGCCCCAGCTCTCGGAGGAGCTCGGGGCACAGCAAAGCTCTGGAGGGACCAAGTGCAGAATGGGCAGAGGGGCTGGGAGCAGCTCCTGCACACCTGGCAGTGTGGGCACAGCTCAGGGCCAGCAGAGGTGATGGTTTGATGGTTTGGGCTCTCCAAGGTGGTGGTTTGGGCTCTCCAAGGTAGTTCATGGTGAGGGATGGATGGAGGGACCCAGCCCAGCTGGGTTGTGCTGTGGTTAAGTGTGACCATCCCAGTGCTGACAGCAAATCGTCATCATCAACCTCCCCATTTCCTGCAGCAAAGGCTCAAGAGGCAGGGCTGAATTACAACTCTGCTTCCAGGGGGCTGGAATGGTCCCAGTGGGGCAGGACTTGGTCTCTGAGATGCTGGCTGGAGTAGGCAGATAGAAGGGAATGCTGAGATTTCCACTGGTTCAGTTCATGCTTCTTATTTTACAGGCTTGAATGTGTTCATTCTAATTTCTTGCCCTGCTGAAGCCTGTAAAGGTTGCACGTCAGAAATGAGTGCAGGAGAATGTCAGTCCCAGCCAGACTCTGGAGATGGAGATGGTGTTTGCTGACCTGTCTGCGAGCAAAAGACAGGGACAAGTCTCATCCTGCATCTGCAGGTATAGAAGAAAAAGCCTTTTACCTTTAGAACAAGTCTGAGCTGCAGCCTGAATTCTGGGGGAAAAAATGACTGAAGGGGACCTGGCAACCTTTGGTATTTTAGTTCTCATTTTACAGTATCCATAGGCAATTAACATCCTGCAACCTCCTTTAGAGGCTCTTTAGAAATACTCGTGTTCCTTTTGGGAAGCTGACAGGCTCTGCCTCACTTCAATTCAAAATGTTCAGAATTGCTGTTACCCAGTCAGGAAAAAATATATTAAAAAAAAAATCCTGTTTCTGAGGCACAATCTAGCTCCAGGGGTATTTCTGTAGTTGTATTCCTGAAAACCCCAACAGTAAATAGGGATTTATCCTTTATCCTGTAGGGTGGCATTCACACAACAACTCCTTGGCCATTCAAAGGTGCAAAGGAAAATAAATCTGCTGAAATAAATTTGTTGAATTTTTTTGGTGATGCTTCGGTTTTGCTTCTTCTGCTGCCTCTATTTCAATTTTATATTAAAAAGTCAAGTCCTGTGTAACCACAAACATCCTCTGGGGCATTTGGAAGCCGCTCAATAGGTGAGACAGCCAGGGAATTGAAGGGGAGTGCTCACAAAGAGAGAGCAATGCTGAAAATGTTGTTCTGTGTGTACAAATAAACTCAGCTGGGCACTAAACCTTCAAATGGAACAAGAGGAAATGTTATTTTTGTAAAAAGAAAAAAAAAACAGCTCTTCTTTCCCCCCAGCCCATCTCTCTGTTACTAAATATTTCTTTTTATGTGGGTCAAAGTGGCCAATGCTATTTCTTTGAGGCTTTGAAAATTTCACAGCTCTGAGAATTTATGGACAATATTCTGCAAAGTCCTTGTAAAAAGGGTGTGGGGAAAAGCCATGTGAATCCCAGAATTGGTAAATGAAGGAGAAAAGCCCTACAAGAAAATAAAAACTGGAAGTGAGCATTAAACACTTCACATTGGTTTGGCTGAAAATGAAAATCACGTGGAGACGCTCCAGAAAATTCTCCGTGGATAATTTGTTGTGTTTTTTCTCAGTCTGGATGGTTCTCGAGGATTAAAAGATGGAGAAACATTCATGCATTCATGGCAAAGGGAGGCAGTTTGTGCTGGGAGCACAGGGGCCAGGCTCTGTGCAGGTGTGAGGGCACAGAGGGCCAGGTGGTTCCTCTGTGTGCTCCCCAAATTCCAAATTGCAGGATCAAGGACCCCAGGACCTCCCTGATAACAGAAACCTTTAAACAAGACTGAAGTCTCCAGAAGTGGAGTTCAGAACAAGACACAGCCACCTCTGTCATTTCTTCATTTAATTCCCCCACTAAACCCACAGCCCTGAGCCTCTGTGACCCTGGGGGAAGGACCTGAGGGCCCTGTTTCAAATCTGAGCCCAACCTGGCTGAAGCTGCTTCACTCAAAACCATTGCAGGCTCTCCTGTGAAATGATAAAGGGGGAAAAACAAATCTGGGGAAAAAGGGAAAAAAAATGTTTTGTCCTGAAGAAATACACCAAAAATAAAGCGGAAAATAGAAGACAGAATTGATATACTGAAATATCTTCAAATAATAAACAAATCATTGCACTCTGCTCCTTCTCAGTTATGGAATCCCTGACTGGCTTGGGCTGGAAGGGACCTTAAAGCTCCTCCAGTGCCACCCCTGCCATGGCAGGGACACCTCCCACTGTCCCAGGTGCTCCCAGCCCTGTCCAGCCTGGCCTTGGGCACTGCCAGGGATCCAGGGGCAGCCACAGCTGCTCTGGGCACCCTGTGCCAGGGCCTGCCCACCTTCACAGGGAACAATTCCCAATTCCCAATATCCCATCCAGCCCTGCCCTCTGGCACTGGGAGCCATTCCCTGTGTCCTGTCCCTCCATCCCCTGTCCCCAGTCCCTCTGCAGCTCTCCCGGAGCCCCTTCAGGCTTTGGGAGATGAAAGGTGTGGGAATGGGCAGGACAATGTCCCTGAGCTATGTGAGACCTGCAGTGGAGCCACCTCCACCACAGGAACCTGGGCTGGGCCTCTCTGGGCCTGGGACCTCTTTTGGTGAAGTCCAACAATCTCCTACCCTCCACAGATCAGAGATCCCCACTCCCAGGGAAGGAGCAGATGTGGAATCCAAGCACAAAGTGCCACACACAGAAACAACAAATCTGGGAAAGCTCCACAGCCCTGGGGCAGGTTTGGTGAGGTGGTTGTGGCTCCAGCTTTAGGATTTCTTGGTTCTGTTTGCCTCACACCAGGAGAGGAGTCCTCTACAACACCCCCTGCTCTGCAGGTTTCTCAGAATTTCTGGTTATGGGTGATCACAAATAAATCCCTTCATTTCTGGAGTGCCACTTTTTCCTCCTGCTCTGCCCTCCTGCCCAATTCACTCAGAGCTACTGGAGTCTGACATCCAGTAGAAAATTCCTGTCCACCCTGATTTCCTGTGGCAGCTTTCACTTAATTAGGTCCTCATTACAGTGTCTTTGTCCAGAGAGCCCTCAGTGCCAGGCACATCTCCTGAGCCACAGTAAATGGATTTTTAACCTTTGGGTAAACATTTCTATATATAAGGAAAAACGCCGGGGAGGGAAATGACTTTTGAAGCTGAATTGAAGGGCACTGAGTGGGCAGAGGAGGGAGTTCAGGAGATTTCAACAGCAGCCTCTGCAGAAAGTGAAACTTTGCTCTGAGCCCATCACCTGCAGCCAGCCTGAAATGTCCCAGGGAGCCCAGGAAGGGACACAGGGAGAAGGAGAAGCTTTCATGTGGCAAATGGAAAGGGCTCAAAGGAAATTCAGACCCTGCTGATGCTGACACTCACCTTGAAGTTTCTGCTCTTTCCTCTCCTCATTGGCTCAAGTATTTCTGATAAAATCAGATCAAAGGCTTTTGTCTTCAGTGGCTGCTCTGCTCCTCTCATTTATTCTGACTTGCTGGAACTGGTGAGGAAGTGCCCCCAAAATCCAATGTCCCACTTTTCCCTCTGCCTTTGTGCTATAAAAGGGCATTTTGGCAGCCCAGCGCAAGCAGTGCAAGTAGGATTCAAGGATTCAGGGACAGAGATGGATGGGATGGGTTGGAAGTATTTAAAAGTGAATTAGAACCAGCATTACTCCCAGTGTGTTTTGTATGGGTATCAGAGCCACAAAGGGAAATTCGAGCAAGGGGAAGCCAGGAATGTGAGGAATGTGCAATGTCAGGCACGATGGCATTTCACATTTGGTGATGCAGTGTGAGGGGAGAGGATGGGGCAGGGGCAGAGGGAGGGGCTCTCAGAGCTGTTTCCAGCCTGCCCTGCACAGATGGGGACACAGGGGCAGCAGCAGCACCTGGAACCCCCTGAGATGGGGGTGATCCCTCCAGCAGGGCAGCAGCAGCTCGGTTTTTGGGTTATCCAGTGCTGGGATGGATCCTTCCAGCAGTTCCTGTTCCTCAGAGCACTGGTGATACAAAGATAAGGCTGGTTCAGATGTCAGGTGAGATAAAGACAAGACTCAAGCACCAGTTCATCAGGGATGAAGCCCTTTTGCCTCTGCAGCCCTCAAACAGAACCAGAACACGGCTCTGCATTTGTCTCACTGGATTTCAGAGCTCCCTTTAGGAGGACAGACAGAGGTCAGCCCAATGTAAAGAGCAGATTAAAAACTTCCAGCTCAGCATCAGCAACTGTCTTTAAGAATAAGGCAAAACCATCAGGTTTCTGAAGCAGTCAGACCTAAATAATGAATGTGAGTAAAGAATGGGTCATCAAAAATGCTTCAGATTCTGCATCTGAAATACTCCTGTGTCCTTGTGCTGTGAAGGATGTTCTGCTTGGCCTGCCTGTGCTCTGCAAAAGATGCAACTTTCTCTGGAAATGTGTAGAATTCTACAATAATCTCTGTTTCTGCCAAGCTGTAGCTCAGTGTTTCCTCAGGTGCATTTTCACTGTAGGCCAACAGCTCTGCCCTTGCTCCTTGCACTATCCCTGCCCTTCTTCAGTCCCTGCTGTGAAAGTGCTGCCAATTTTCTGAGCTTTCATTTCATTTTCTGCTGCTGGACAGAGCTCTGAGCTGATGTCCCAGAGTTTTCTGCTGGTGGAGACCACAGAGAGCTGAATTTGAGCCACACAGAATCATTAAGGTTGGAAAAGACTTTCAGGATGATCAAGTGCAACCATCAGCACCACCAAGTTCACCACTAACCACATCCCCAAGTGCCACATCCCCACATTCTTTGACCACTTGCAGGGATGGTGACTCCTCCACTGCCCTAGCAGCCTGTGCCAACTCTTTCCATGAAGAAATTTTTCCTAAAATCCAATCTAAACCTCCCCTGGCATGACTTGAGGCCATTTACTCTCCTCATGTCCAGACATGAAAATGTGGCAGTGATTCTGCACAGAGAGGGAACACAGAATTCGTGTCAAAGTGCTGTGGCAAACAACCAAGAGCTTCCCAGTTCCAGCCAGCAGGTCACTGGTGTCCTCCCAAACCCACCTTGTCCATCTCCCTCCTCTGGCCAGATCTGGGTGAAACGCAAGTATTTTTATTTCTGCAGGACAGAGGTGCTGATCAGCCTCCCACAGTTGGTGTGCTTGGTGATCCCTAGGGAGGCTTTCCCAGCACCCAATCCAAACACCTGAGGCAAACCCAGCCCCATTTCTCACCCTGCCTGCCCCAGAGGCTGCACAAGACCTCTCTGAAGATGCTCTCAGCACCAACTTCTCTATTGTATCTTAAACAACCCACAGCTCTCTTGGCTTGCACTCCCCTCCAGCACTCACTGCCAGCTGTCCTGTGTTTTTCCTGAAGTGCAGAGCCCAAGGCTGGATGGATCCAGCTCTAGCAAGAACCTCAGGCTTGTTGGTCCACATTCAGCAGCTGATCTATTCTATTCTATTCTATTCTATTCTATTCTATTCTATTCTATTCTATTCTATTCTATTCTATTCTATTCTATTCTATTCTATTCCGTTCCATCCATGGCAGGAGCTCAGGTGCAGAGCTGGGATCCCCTTTGTGATAAGGCCAAGCCAAACACCTCAGCAGTTACCCAGGGTCAGGGCCATGGCAAGACCAGAATTCCCCATCCATTTAAAATGACACAACTCCTTTAGGATTTCTGTACAGCTGCTTTAATTGGCCCAAACTCCTGCCTCAAAAATTCAGGAAGTTTTGTCTCAGGCCCTGCTTTTCATGTTTGATCAGTGCAGGGTCACCTGGAGCCTTGTCCATGAGGATAAGCAAGTAAGAAAAGGGAAGGTAGCCCAAAAATCACAGAATTGTGGAATCATTCAGGCTGGAGAAGGTCTCAAAGGTCCAACCATTCCCTCAGCACATGTCCCCAAGTGCCACATCCACCTCTTTTTAATCCCTCCAGGGATGGTGACCCCATCCTTCCCTGGGCAGCCTGACCATTCTATATTTCCTAATATCCCACATGAATCTCTCCTGGCCCTGACATGAGTGTGAGGGATGCCACAGCCCTGGGGGAGGATGCATCCAGCAGCTGAGCACCAGGTTCAGATCCCAGACCCCTCCTTTCCCTACAAACTCCTGCTGCCCCCAGGTCTGAGTGTGGGGTCAGGACGGGTCCCTGAGGGCAGAGATGGAGCTGTGGGCACTCAGGATGTCCCTGGCACTGCCCTTGCACTGCTTCTCCTCCTGACACTTTTCTGGCCCCAAAGGCTGCTAAGAGAATGGAAATCAGGTCCCTTGCAGGAGCAGGAGCAGGGCTGGTCCTTTACTGCAGAACCCACTAAATACAGGGAGGGTTCAGAGCAAATCACTTCCACTCAAATCAGCCACAAACACTTGAGAGGTTTGAGGAGAGTCTCACCCCCTGAGGGCAGCATCAGCCAACACAGCCTGAGCAGAGGACCTGACATCCCTTCTCTTTCTGCTGCTGAGCAATCCAGAAGCACAATCCTTGCTGCATTTCCATGGGACTCACCCAGCAAATGGCAAATGTGCCACACCACAGAATCCCACTGCTGACAGGGCTCTGCTGCTCCTCAGTCTTGGGGGCCACATCTCCTGCACTTTGTACCCAGTTTGCTGGGAATAAATTTGCTTGGCTGAAATGAGGGGCTGCAAGTCTGCCCATCACAGTGGGGCACCTCACTAGGCACACAGCCCACAGGAAAAAGCCTTTTTTTCCCCTTTGCATGAGTGCTCTGTTTAATTCAATCACTGGGTACACTGTCCAAATTAACTTCCAGGATCAAACTGCAAATATTGAAAATAACCATCATTGTGCTTCCCAGAGCAGCCCATGGCTAACAAAGGACCCAACCTTCAGCTGGATGGGGGGATCTCATCTGAAGTCAGCCGAGATGTGCTGATTTATACCAAGGGACTTCAGCAGCTCATTAATTTTGCAAATCAAGCATTTGGACATTGGGAAATGCCTTTAGGAAATGTAACCAGGTTTCTGGTGCACCTTAATTGCCTATGTTCATTATGTTGATTGGTGAACAGAGATGCCACTGGAGTAAAGGCTGAGGCCTACATAGTTAAACAAATGAGTTCTTCTGAAGTCTCTTTTATATGGAAAATTGATCAGGATAATTACACCACCGGTATAATTTTACCAGTACAGCTCCCACTCACATCCCTGCCTACAGAAGCTTTTTAGTGTCCCTGCTTTTCCAGAAATGCAACGGGAGATAAAACAGAAACTGTGCTGCAAACAAGTGTGAGGAGTGGAGCCTGTGGGAGGATAATTGCCCTGCTGGAATTAAGATGCTGATTTCCCCCTGCAAGCAGGCCAAAGCCATGTGCCTATATCCACGTGTGTCCCTGAATTGCTGGGGATTTGCAGGAACAGTGCTGAGGTTCCTTCTGACTTGGTGGTGCAGCTGAGACACTTCCCAAGCAGTGATGTCCACTAGAAAGGACAAATTGCCCTGCTGGAATCAAGATGCTGATTTCCCCCTGCAAGCAGGCCAAAGCCATGTGCCTACATCCACGTGTGTCCCTGAATTGCTGGGGATTTGCAGCAGCAGAGCTGAGGTTCCTTCTGAGGTGGTGCTGAAAGCACCCTCAGAGGGAGAAGCAGCTCTCAGCATTACTGGTGTTACTGGGGAGCTGCTCTGGAGCCCAGCTCCAGCTCCAGGGACCAGTTTGTGCTTTTCTAATGGACATCACTGCTTGGGAAGTGTCTCAGCTGCACCACAAAGTCAGAAGGAACCTCAGCTCTGCTGCTGCAAATCCCCAGGAATTCAGGGTCACACGTGGATGTAGGCACATGGCTTTGGCCTGCTTGCAGGGGGAAATCAGCATCTTAATTCCAGCAGGGCAATTTGTCCTTTCTAGTGGACATCACTGCTTGGGAAGTGTCTCAGCTGCCTTTGGAGGTCAGGAGCCTTCAGAAAAGCAGATTGAACATGTTTGAGAGAAGTAGGATGTGCACTGAAACTTCAGCTGAGGATACACACCAGGTGAAGGGGATCTCTGTGGAGCAGCAGGGCTGGAGCTTTTCTGCAGCTGAGAGCACTGGCAGGCAGCTCAACAGGGTTCTAAAGGGTCACATCCTGCCTCAAACAATGGCCAAATATTGGGCAAACCGAGGGAAATAAAAGTGTTCTCCATTACCCAGCCCTGCACTGTGGGACTGTGTGAAAAGGAGAAGCTGAAAATCCCAGCAAGGGCAGCCTGGGGTTTGAGTCTTTCTGAGCATCACAGAGTTCTGCTCCAAGGACTCACCCAAAATCAAATCTGCGTCATATTAGCCCAGAATCCTATCATCTGACACCAGCATGCACTTTTCATAGCAAGTCAGGTTTGGAGGATCCATGGAGTCTGTGTGAAATCCAGGATCTCACCCTTCATTCCTGGGTGGGGGGCAGAGAACAAGGGGTCTCCAGAGAACAAGAGCATGAGAGAATTGAGGTGCCTCAGTCCCCGAGGCTGCAAGGAGCCCTGCAGATCACCCAGCCCTGCTAGAGCAGGAAGGAGCCTCCCCCTCCTGCCTGGGCTGTCCCTGATCCCTGGCAGGGGCCAAAGCTGTGGAGCTGGAGCAAAAGCACCTCAGGATCTTTTCTTGCTGCCCAGTGAGTGTCCTGTGCAGTCCACACTGGCCTGTCCTCACCAGGGCACCTTCCAGGCACAGAAAACTCTGTTTCTCTCTCCTCTTGGGTCCAGGGGCTCCTGGTCAGCTCTTGGCAGAGCTGGGAAAGGTCTGAGCCTCTGGATGAGACCCAGAGAGTTGAACTCGGGTTTAGGGCAGCAGCAGATCCCAGTCAGGGCTGGGAGCAGAGAGAGGAAGAGCCCTGTAAGGACTTGGGAAGGGTCAGCCCATAAAGCACAAAAGGTCCAGGTCCCTCCAGGAAAAGATGACTCCAAATGGAGCATTAAGAAATGTCAGGAGAACCTGTGGGTTTGATTTAAACAACTCAAGAGATATCCGGGCACTAAAACCCATTTGTGGATGCAGCTGAAGCAGCCATGGCAAACCCGAAACAGGAGATTGCCCCCACTGCCAAGTCTTTGCACAAACAGCAATAAATATTGCAAATGGGGCTGTAATGGGAGAGGCACATTTGTACAGATCTTCTGTCTCCCAGGCTAAAATGGAAAATCTGGTGTTGTGTGGCATTGTGAAGTCTCCACTCGTGGCAGTGACACCACAGCAGGGCTGGGGTTCTCCAGCCAAAGCACCAAAGAGCAGGAGAACTTCCCTGCTGCCATTTCCACATCCTCTGGTGCTTCCCTTCAGAGCCTCGCTTCCCTTTTAACATAGTGTTTGGATGGATTTCCTGATTTTTAAAGCATCGTGGAGAAAAAGGATGTGGACTCATTCTTGTCTAATAAATTCCCAGAGACTTTACCCCCAGCACTGATCCACAGCAGCAATTTTTCAAACCCAGTCTGGAGCAGACCTTGGCTGGGAGAGCTGCAGCCCAAGTGAATTAAAGTAGCAAAGTTATCAAAAAGTGAGAACTGAGCCTCATAATGGGAACTGTCAGCACATTTAGGCATGGCTGCCTGCAGTTATTGTTGCTTTCTACCTCCAGCCTGCTCACCTGGATTACATTTATTGCTGGCCCACTTGCCTGGCTTTGTTTAGTGAATTTTCTTGAGCTGTCTGCCACTTATCAGCTCTATAGAATTTTTTTCCTCAATGCAATCTATTTCTCAAACACTCTGCTGCATCTTGCTGCCTGATACACTGAGCATTTAAAGAGCAGATTGAATTATTTGTAAGGCAACTTCTTTATTGCACAGAATGCCACCACACCTTTAACGTTTCTTTCTCTCTGGTTTGCTCTAAAGCCTGACCCTTTCTGAGCTCAAGCTGCTCCACTGTTTGCCCCCTCCTTGTAGGTGAATTTGATGTTCATGTGCACTAAAACTCCTCAGGGGTCTTTGATTCCATACATCAGCACTTCTGGAGTTGTGGCCACTCCCAGGTCTCTGGAACACCCATTCCAAGGCCACCAAGCTGGTCCCAGTTCCTCAAACCTTCTTTTGAACCTGGATGAATTTGGAGCTGGATGATCTTTAAGATCTCTCCTAAGTCAAGGCATGAATCTTTCTGGGACTCTGAGAGATATTTCAGCAGGACAGTACAAATCTGGAGCATGAGGAGATTTCAGCCCTGGTTTTTCACACTGGGGGTGGCTCCTGGGGCACCTTGAGCTGTGGATTCAGCCAAATATCCCTTCTCTGGGACATCACCCCAGCCCTGGAGCTCACACACATCCACCAGCCCCTCCTTTGGCTCAGGGACACACCATCTGTGCATCCTGCAGGGAAAATGGGATGGAGCTGGCTCAGCCAAGCACTTGCTCCTTTTGCTTTGAGCACCTGCAGTTCTGCACATCTTTCACTGCACAGGTGCACCTGGGGGGGCTTCTGGAAGGTTGACAAGCCTGGAAGGGTGACAGAAAACTGCACAGGAACAGAAACTGCACAGGAACAGAAACTGCACCACAGCTCCCAGTGAGGAAAAGTCTGATTTTCCTGGTGGAGTGATCATGAAGTGGAAAAAAGCCCTGCCATCATCTCATCAAAGAAATCTGATCAAGCAATATCCTGAGGTATCCACAGATGTTGCAAGAGGGGAAAAAAAAGGAAGAAACAAAAATTGTGGGATAAATCATTTGCCCAGTTCTGCTGGCAATGTGACACCAGATCACTTGGAAGCCCTGGGAAGTTTCCAGGCAGGAAAAACAAGTTTGTTTTATTTGAGATTCCAGCCTGGATTTGAACTGACAGCATTTCACAGGAGAAGCAGAGCACTCAGCCACCCTTGCAGCCACCACTGCTCTGCACTTTGCAGTTTATTCTGCACACTTCAGTTCTTTGGGTTGGGAACAAATCTGGCTGTGCTAGAGGGGCCCTGTGGGGTGTGCAGGGGCAGGGCAGGGGCTGCTCACACAGCATCAGTGATAAGAGGGGGTTTGTGATGCTGATAAGGATGAGCCACAGTGCCCATGAAGTGACCAAACCTGACCCTGCTCAGGACCAGGGCCCAGAGTGAGGGGGGTTGAGGGTAATGGGGTGCAGCTGCAGGATATTTATGGCTTAATCTTTGTTATTGCCATGAGGGTTAATGAAATATTTGGGGTTTTATCCCTAAGGTTGAGGGTTAATGAAATATTTGGGGTTTTTCCCTAAGGTTGCCAATTCAGTGGAAGAAGAGCTTTGCTCCCAGTGAGTGTCCGGGTGAGCAGCATTCCGTGGGCAGTGTGGGCAGTGCCACCTGGGCAGTGCCAGCTCAGGCTGGCATCAGGCCTGAGCTCTGCCCACATTCCTGCTGGATTATCCAGGCCCTGTGACAAGGATCCTGCTGGGGCACAGCTCTCAGCAAGGCTGAGGGAAATCTGAGCCATCTCTGAGTCCCGTGCCAGCCCAGGGGGCTGCAGGGGCTGCTGCTGAGCATTTTGGTGGAAGGGCAGAGGATTTACCATCTCCAGGTGCTCCAACTCCTCCTCAAGGAGGCTCAGCCAGGGCAGACCTGAGCTTTGCTGGGCTCAGACACAGGGATTGCTCAGATGGGCTGGAGATGCTCCAAAAGGCCCTTCTGGTGCCTCTGCTCCACCTCAAGGCCGCTGTGACCTTGCTTTCCACACCTCATGCAGGTCAGAGGCACCAGAGGTGCTTCCAACTCCATTTCATTGTGTTTGGCATGAGGCCCTGCTGCAATTATGATGAAGGTGATCATCTCTAAAAGGGAATTTTTAGACAGAAAGAGCAAAATATGTGCTGATAATTCTTCATCTTCAGCCCTGAGAGGAATCTTATGGGCTGAGGGCCCATCACAGGCAGAAAATGGGATGGCAGCAGGGAAAAGGTAAGAATTGATAATTTCCAACATGAATGGATTAAATGGATGGATAATTTCCAACATGAATGGATTAGACCAAGGTCCATCCAAAATACCCACCTGAAGTTCCCAGCTCAGCAGGTGCTAGGCACAGGTGCAGTTCTTCAAGCAATTGACACAAATCCATGGCACAAACGCTGCATTGGAGCAATTCCTCATCATTAACCACTGCACATTTTCCATGGATCTTAAAGGAACACCAGGAGCTCCCAGGAGCAGTAAATTCCTCACTGCTCCTTCCCATGGCTCTGGATTAGGAAAGGGAAGGTTGGATTCGGCTCTTTGGATTGGTTCCCTTTGGGAATAACAGTTCCAGGCTCTCCCCACAGCAGGACAGGGACTGAAGGATAAAAGTGCCCTGAATTAAAGGGTGACAGGCAGGGCTGGGCATGGAGCAGGGCAGGAATTTCCCTTTCCGACCTGCTCAGCCTTGCAGCCAGACCCTGGCACCCAGCTGGGATATCTGATGGCTGTGCCCTCCCCAGCAGCAGGGGACACCCTCAGTGTCCCCAAAAGAGGAATTGCTCTCAGTCATTGTGTCTTTTCCTTGGCACCACCTCCGTGCTTCTGCTCTCAGGCTGAACAGAACCCTCAGGAGCTCCCCCTCCCAGATGGCCACAACTCCCAGCTTTGAGGTTGGATGTTCATGCTCTGAACTGGAACTGTTCCAGACTGCTCAGGTTTCTCCTGTGAAGTGGCAATGTCAGTGTTTTGTGTTTATACAGGAGCAGGATGCTCTGAGACACAGCCAGGCAGGGTTTGTCCCATCAGGAGGCTGCAGCAGAGCAGCCCTGGTGCTGTTCCAGGTGAATGAGGCTCCCATGTCCGAGGTGAAGCTCCTTGTCTGTGCCCCAGCACAGGTTAATAGCCCCTGCTCTCAGTGGGCTCTGTTGTATCCTGACTTGACCCTGCCTCAAAAGGCGCCATTTTTATGGTTTTAGTTCAGTTGATGGAATTTGTACAGACTCTCAAATGAGCTTCAGCCTCCCTCACAGCAATCTGAACATCTGTTCCTCGTGCCAAAGGGACAGGGCAAGGTGAAATTGAGGATGATGTCCACACAAAGTGCAAACCTTTCAAGTTTCACCTGCTGGAGCTTCTGACTGCAGAAATTATCTCAGACCAAACCCTGGGAGATACCCCCATAGCTCCAGAGGGCTCCTGTGTGTCCTGAGCTGCTGCTGCCTGGAGGTGGAGAACTTAAATCCCTTTTTAGACAGGAACAGACTCAATTCAATTGAGCAAGGCTGGAAAATCTGCAGGCTGGCTGAAAGTTTGTGGTTTATGTTCAGTCAGCACAGTCCAACACAGCTCTTGGATGCAGTTTTGCAAAACCACCAGGTGTGACAGTGGATGTGACATCCTGACCCTGCAAGGGGCAGGAAGGAAAATTAAACATTTCAAAAGCAAATTAAACATTTCAAGCATCTCCTGCCTGCAATGTCTGATATCTCTTGTGAATCTTGCACCCCACAGACCCTGACTGTCTTTTCCACTGGAATGTCCCCACTGGTGGTGTTGTCACCAGTGCCACATCCAGGTCCAGGTCTGCTGCCAAAGCCTGAGAGCAGAATTGCACAGCAGATCATTTAAACAACATTTTAGGAGAGCAGTTCTCACTCCCATTCTCTCCTGTCTGTGGGAGGCTGATGATGCAGAGCTGCAAAACTCTGATTGTGCAGCTGATGTCACTGCTCGTGCTTGGAGTCACATTTGAGGGCAGAACCTGCCCCGTGGAAATGCTGCATTCATTAAAGTGCTCCACTGCAATTAGTGCTTTCACTCCTCCTGCAGGAGCAGATCCCTCCAAAGCTGGGGTTTCTTGCTCTTCCTCAGTTTATCCAGGTAATTCCACAACAGAGAAACCTTGAACATTTTGTGTTCTGGCCTTCACTATGAAATACTTGGAAAATATTCATTTCCAGCAAAAAGCCACAGAACTGAAATAATTCAGCCACACAGCAAAATAAACCCCATCAAGTTAGATTGGCACAATTTGTGTTTTAACAGCCCTGCTGTTCCTTCCTGATTGGTGTTGGGTGTTGCATTCTGGTCTCCTCTCAGCAAGTTTTGCTGAGGGTGCCCTGCTGTGCCCTGAGAATTGCTGTGCCCTGTGAATTGCTGTGCACTGCTCCCCCGAGCCCTGATATTTCAGTAAAAGAGGTTTTACAACTCCTCCACAGGATCCAGCCCAACCCCAAACCATCCTGATATCCTAGAGACAGAACAGTGGTTTTTTCCTAAAAATCATTCCACAGCAGCCATGAGAAACAGCTGATTTCTACTTTTTTAGACTACAGGAGCCCCATTCTATTAACATCTGTTCAGATGTCATGATTTCCAACCTCTCATCACTTTTGCTGTTCTTCCCTGGGTTCTCTCAGATGCTGCCACTCCTCCCCTGACACCTCAGGATCTGTGACTCACCAAGTGCTCACACTGCACAGAGGGGATGTCACAGAACACCCCAGTGCCACCCTGTGAGCTCTGAGGGAAATGGTGCTGAGGGTCAAACCTGGCCATTCTCCTGGGAACTCTGCTGCCAGTGCCATCCCTGGGAGAGGAAACCCAGCCTGGAAGAAGCCCTGACCTGCAAGAAGTGCACTCAGAGCTTCTGATGAGAGGTTTTTATTTGGTTGAAGGAGAAGAGTAACCTCCACAGGCATGAAGATTAAAGGACATTGCAAGGAGAAAATGAGGATCTGCCCAGGGAAGCCTGGCTGCCTTTAGGGCTTGAGTTTAACCCTCCCTGTCAGGACAGTCAGGGGATTCTGGAGTGGGATCCTCCAGGAGCTTCCTGGTGCATTTTGTGCAGGGGAGGTGTCCTGGTTTAGGGCAAATTTGGTAGAGAATCTCCAAAGTGGGGGGGCCCTCCAGAAAGCAAACCCACACGATCCCTCCCTCCAACTGGATTGGGAAGGATTCCTTGGAGAGAAGTGGAAAGAACCTGTTTATTTAACAGGCACAGCACCCCCAGCACACAGAATCTGTTTATTTAACAGGCACAGCACCCCCAGCACACAGAATGAACAATACCAGCTGACACCACTCTGTCACTGCTCTGAAAAAGATGACAAATTCAGAAAGTCTCTCTTGGGGGTGGTCGCTCTGTTCTCAGTCCCTCCTGTGCTGGGGCAGCTGCTGCAGCCACAAACTCTCGGTGTTCCCAGGTCCCATCCAGAGAAGGTTCAAGTCCTTTCCAAAAAGGAAGGGAGAAACAGTCTAGGAAGAAATTTGGACTGTTTAACTAAACTAACTAATGAGCAAGAGCGAGAGCAAAGCAAAAAGCAAAAGTAAAAAAGCAAAAGCAGCACCATGCACTGCCCTGTCTCTGTGTCCCACCAGGCTGATAAGAAAACCCAAACAAAACTTTCACTCTTCAAAGCCAGTCTTGAAGGCACAGAACATGATATCCAGCATAAACAGAACACATGGATGGGGATACAAGCGTCATAATGTCACCCTAGGACAGGAGGGAAGAGCCCATGGCTGTCCCCTCATCTCCACAGCCTCCCAGTGCTCAGGGTTTGCATTTCCAGGAATCCCCTCTGGCTCCGTGTGCTCTGGAATGGAGATGCTGGACAAAACCCACCCTCCCTGCTCCTGCTGGAGCTGCTGGGCCCCCACAGCCTGAATTAGCCACACTCTTATTATTTTTATTATTATTATTATTATTATTATTATTATTATTATTATTATTATTATTATTATTATTATTATTATTATTATTATTATTATTATTATTATTATTATTATAATTATCCCTTGCTGAGCATCCCTGCTGGAGACAGCAGCTCTGGAGACTTTGCTCTCCAAATGGATGTGCAGGCTCTAAAAGCAGCTCCTGGACAGAGGAAGGGCAGAGTTGGTCACACACAGCCCCCATCACCCAGGGCATCAGCACCTGTGGGGTGCAACCTGCTCTGCACCTCCAGGCTATAAAAAATATCCCTGCTCCTTATGCCTCAGATTTTATGGCCATCAAGAAACTCTGGGGTGAGTTTGGAGGCATTTTTGTCAGGTTGGATGAAGGCAACACTCCTGAAGGGGTTAAACCAAACCTTTATCAATAGGTACCAAATTCAATTCAATCTTAAGGAATTTGGGTCCTCAGTGGGTCTGGTGCTCTGAGCTCC
This sequence comes from Melospiza melodia melodia, assembly GCF_035770615.1. Classification (NCBI taxonomy): domain Eukaryota; kingdom Metazoa; phylum Chordata; class Aves; order Passeriformes; family Passerellidae; genus Melospiza; species Melospiza melodia. The sequence continues at coordinate 3,097,517 of NC_086215.1, forward strand.
TTCCTGCTCCAGACTGGCAAATCAGAACAGTTCAGCTCCTTGAATACATGGAAATGTGCCAGCAAATGGCAGAAGAATATCAGAGTGCATTAAAATCAAAATAAGTAAACATCAGAATGAGTTAAAATCCAAGTGAGTTATTGCTAATGGCTTTCAACCTTCAGTTTAGTTTTTCTTTAAAAATAACTATAAATGCAGAAGCTTTACAGGAAACTAAGTGAATATGAAACTAATCCCCTGAGATTGGCTTGAAATTTCAGCTCAATCAATCTCTTTTCTCTTTTTTATATGAAATAAAGGAAAAGGAGCACAAAACAATGGATACACTATGTGTGATTTTTTCCCCCTCATTAACACAGAAATACTCAGAGTAGATGCCAAAGCATCCAGTAAATAAAAATTTCAAACTTTGGTTGTTTTCAATTTTTTTTCCTTCATTTTTGCAGTAAAAATTTGGAGCTTAAACACTAATTTTTCCTTTGAATGACTCAGGATTTGTGATTTATGAGCTCATCCCCCTGTCTTAAAACTGTGGGAAACCAGTTCAGTTTAACACTGAGGGGAATGTGGACCCCAGAACAGGGGAACAGAGCTCTGGATGCATTTCCAGGGAAGGAGCTGCTGCCAAGTGGTTTTGACCCCAAGCACTTCCCAAAATAACTGGCAACAAGAATTTTTCCCAGATTAAAATATTGATGATTTTGTGATTTGGATGGACCTCCTGGTCAGAAAGAGATTTATTCTCTTAGGAGCTTTTAGCAGGGATTTCTGAGTAAATATCTGCAGCCTGAATGCACAAACATCTCTCAAATGCAGGTGCAAAATAGTTTATAAATGTAGGGATTTGGGAACTGTTCTGCCTGATGCGTACAAGATATGGAATTATTTGAAGCCACACGATTCTACCACATTTTGTAACCATTTAGCCCAGACATTCACATTTTGGGAATGCCTCTGCTCAGCCCACACAGCTCTGAAATTCATCCTGTGCACATCCTTAAAATACAGGGGGTGTAGGAAAACAACAATAGGGAAAGGAGTAAAGGGTTCAAATTAAAAGAGGGGAAATTTGGGGTAAATAGGTGGGAAAAAACCTTCCCTGGGAGGATGCCCAGAGCAGCTGTGGCTGCCCCTGGATCCCTGGCAGTGCCCAAGGCCAGGCTGGGCAGGGCTGGGAGCAGCCTGGGACAGGGGGAGGTGTCCCTGCCATGGCAGGGGTGGCACTGGAAGAGGTTTCAGGTCACTTCCAACCCAAACCATTCCAAAATTCTAAATAAAATGAAGCCAGGCCTAGTGAAGGAATGATGACTTTGCAAATACCTGAGTTTTTATTTCAGCTCCAAGTTGAAGGATTTGATATTTTCATTGCACTCCCTTGAAAGCTGACTCTGTGTCCCAACACAGGGAAGTTCTCCAAATGCAAAACTACCAAAATGTTCTTCCCAAAATGAGCTGGTTTGGTTTGATTGATGAGATTTTTCTTCCCTTTACTAAAAACTCCCCTGCAAGTAATTTTGTCACTGAACCACATGACAATGAAAAATCAGAAATGCTCTGATCTTTCCATCCATTTTCACCCATTCTTATTTTGACAGAATTGACTCTGGAGCACTCTGAAATCAGATATTTGGATTAATTATTGGTTGATTATTAATCCAGATAATGTCAGTCTAAATTTCAGGAGACAGTTTTAGGTCCTGCTTTTCTTGTTTTTTCACAACCCACTTCATGCCAGGAATTGCTGTTTTTGTAGAAACAGTAGCTGAAGTTTATTTTAAAAGCAATTATAGGACACATATCCTCCAAACTGTCTAGAAAAATATTCCTGCTCACAGCCAGGCCAATTTCTCCAAGGGTTTTAGACTTCAGAATAAATCTACGAATCCCCATCAAAAGCAGCTCAGATATTTTTAAGATCTTGGCTTATCAAAACTGCACTTTTCTTTGAATTCTCCAGCTCTAGGTTTCTATTTGGCTTGTCACGTTGGGGAACATCAGTGGCAGGAGTTTATTATTGAATGTAACACAATTTGACTGATGCAATATGATGTGATAGGTCACAGTCTGAAGTTTCATCTCGGTTATTAAAAATGCTTTGTGGGGCTGCAGCAGAGGAAAGCCCAGCCTGAAAACGAGGACTGATGGCTGGAATTAGACTGCTCTGGTTTTATTTTTAAAACCCACAGCAGAAATACAGATTCCAGCCAGCTTTTGCCTCCCTGCAAGCCCAAGAGAAGGATGTGACATGTTACAACCCACACAGGGCTGGAAATGGGGGTGATAACCCACCCAAAATCCTGAGTCCTGCTAGGGGCAGATTTTATTGCTTGCTAGCAAAGCAAAAACCATAGGCAAAAAATGCTACAACAGGGTTTTATTCCTCTAATTTTCCTCTATTCCTCTGCACCTCCTCACCCTCCTTGTTTGTTTTTTGTTTGTTTTTTTGGTTTTTTTTTTCCAAGCTGCAATTTCCAGCTTTAAGCCTGTGTAAACAGGGATTTGCCAAAGCTTTTGGAAGGTTGCACCTTTTGTATAGGTTTCCTAGGACCAAGCCACAAGGGAAGCAGGATTCCTCCAATTCCTACATAATTAAGAGGAGTGCTGCTTTCCTGCTCAGATAAAGGAACTCCGGGTTTCCTTTCTCATGCAGGTGATGTTCCCTCCTCAATCCTGCCCCTCTGGCTTTCTCAGAATATTTTCTTACTGCAGCACTGAAAATCTTTTGTGTTTTCCTCTCTTTCTGGCTGTGTTGGTTTAATTGGGGTTTGGTTACCATTGACTGGAACAGCCAGGATTTTCCTTGAGCTTGGAAATAAATTTAAAAAATATATATTTTATACTCAGCCAAATTTAGTTCTTGCTGGAGTTGTACAACCACTGATGGTGACAAAGCCCAAGTCTTGGAAATAAGTTCAACTTCTCCTTCTCAGGTACATTAATATCAAATCAGATGAGTGGAATGGTCTAAACAGGAAAGGGGAAATTGGAGAGATGGAAAATATTTAGGAATGGGAGATTCCAGAGGGAAAATCGAGCCCAGGGGTTGCCAAAGGCCCTGAGCACCAGGGCTCACAAGAGCTCACAAGCTCGCAACAGCAAATGCTGCCTTTGCCTGGTGAGAAAAATCTCACATTTTGTCTGCAATTTCTCGGGTTTTGGACAACTTTTCTGCTTTTTAAGGGAGGGAATATTTCAAAGAATTTTTCACACACAGCTGTTGGAGGGAAATTACAGATTCACTTTGAGAGCGTGTCCAAATGGACTCGATGATTTTCTCTAAATGCCTTTTGAGTGATATTTTTTTGGAAAAAGTGGGGGGGAAAAAAATAAAATAAATCCAAAGGACATCCTAAAACCATTGCCCAGATTGTCTGCGTGACATCCCCACGGCTGCATTCAGCTCTGGGCTTTCAAATGCACCTAATGGAGCAGTACAAGCCCCGGCTTTTCAAAAGCATTTAGAAAGCTCATTCGCCTCAATTTCGGTGGAATTTAGATGTTTAAACCTCTTTGAGGATCAGCCTTAGGCACCTCTGAATAGCAGAACTCCCTCTGAAAACAGGTATTACAGAGAGAAGGGGCTCTTGTGAAGGGACTTCAAAGATGGGGGGTATTAAGTGTTGAAGGAGAGCAAAAAGAAGCGGGACCAGGGAAGGGAATGGGAAATAATGAATGGTCTGGAGGAAAGAAATAATTTTCTGATTCATTATTTTCATATTTGGAACAGCAAAAGAATATTCTCTGAAGTTGAATGACATAAAATTTAAAACTCCCGAAAGAAAATGCAGTAAATGATCACTCAGAGAGACTCAGCGTCACAATTTAGCCTCGGGGCCAGGATTTTCACAGGCTGCAGTGCAAGATGCAGAAAACGCTTTTATTTTGGGTTTTTTTCCTTTTTGTCTTTTTCTCCAAGGAAGAAGCAAAGTCCCAAGAAATTATTTGAAATGAGGAAGTGAAGAGAAATTCTTCATCTAATGTGAAAAATAGCTAAAATTTTCTTTTGAAGAGTGGTGAAGTTCTCGTTGTCAGCACAGAAAGAGTGATGGAAGATCCACTTTGCTACTGAAAAATGAGACTTGAAGGCAGGAAAATACCCTCCCCCCCATCCCTGCACATCCCAAAGAGCCTCAGGGAAATCCCAACGATGCCCTGGGGGTCACTTCACCCTCCCATGGGCATTTTCTGGAGTTTGTGAATATTCTGCACCCAAAAGTGCCCCTGTTCTTGCTGAACTATTCCATGGATCCACCAGAGTTTGCAGTGCTGGAAGCAAAAGCAGCCAGAAAGCAAGAAGGGGTTCTCCATCAGGATATTCCTAACAAAGGGTTGGCTTCTGTTGTATTTTAAAGTAAAAAAGGGAGCAAAAATTTCTCTTTCCTGAGAAAAACATTTTCTTCCCTGAGAAAATTTTCTCTTTTCCTTTGTGAACATAGAGAAGCAGCTTCCCCTCCAAGGCAGGCATGCAGAAGATGAACCCAACTCAGGATAAAGAGTTCCTTTATCCTGATCCCTGTCCCAAAAGAGTTCCTTTATCCTGATATCTATCCCAAAAGAGTTCCCTTATCCTGACCCCTGTCCCAAAAGAGTTCCTTTATCCTGACCCCTGTCCCAAAAGAGTTCCTTTATCCTGAACCCTGGACCAAAAGAGTTCCTTTATCCTGATCCCTGTCCCAAAAGAGTTCCTTTATCCCAACCCGTGTCCCAAAAGAGTTCCTTTATCCTGACCCCTGTCCCAAAAGAGTTCCTTTATCCCGACCCCTGTCCCAAAAGAGTTCCTTTATCCTGACCCCTGTCCCAAAAGAGTTCCTTTATCCTGACCCCTGTCCCAAAAGAGTTCCTTTATCCTGATACCTATCCCAAAAGAATTCCTTTATCCCGACCCCTGTCCCAAAAGAGTTCCTTTATCCTGATCCCTGTCCCAAAAGGGTTCCCTTATCCTGATCCCTGTCCCAAAAGAGTTCCTTTATCCTGACCCCTGCCCAGATTCTGTTTCAGTTCCACCTCTCTGGGCTCCCAGCTCATCCCACCACACAAGGCCTGGAATTCTGTGTGTGCTCAGGACAGGCCTCTGTGTGCTCTGCAGAAGTTCAGGGGGCAGCACCTCCTCCAAGAGCTCTTCCCACCCTGTGCTGAGCCCCTCATGAAAGGAAGTGCCAGGGATTCTCCAGCCAGAGCCCCTGCAGTGGGTGGCATTCAGGAATCTCTGCTGGGCACTGCTCGGTGGGGCTGGAGCCCTGCCTGCACCCAGGGGAGCTGGAACACCCTGCTGGTGCTGCTGGAGAGTCCGTATCCCTCTCAATAACATGGAAATATCCACGTGTAGCTCGAGTCCAGAGAACAGAAACCAGCCTGGAGCAGGTTCTTCCCCATCTCCAGAGCAGCTGTGTCCCCTTTGAGGGGTCCATCCTTGTCCTGGGAGCACCAGGCCAAGCTCCAGCAGCCAGGCCAGGGAGGGATTGTCCAGCTCTGCTCTGGAGCCATGGGGGCAGTTTGGGCACCATGATAAAATGAAGATATTAAGGCCATGAGAGAGTGTCCAAAGGAGGGACACAGGGATGGGGAAGGGTCTGGAGGGGCCCGTGAGGAGCAGCTGAGGGCTCTGGGATTGTGAGGGGAGCCCTCGCTGTGATCTGCAGCTCCTCCCGAGGGACAGAGGAGGGGCAGCTCTGATCTCTGCTCTGTGACAGGAGCCAGGGCACGGCTGGGGCTGGGCCAGGGCAGCTCAGGCTGGAGCTCAGGGCAAGGCTCTGCCCCCAGAGGGTGCTGGCACTGCCCAGGCTGCCCAGGGAATGGGCACGGCCCCGAGGCTGCCAGAGCTGCAGGAGCCTTTGGGCAGCGCTGCCAGGGGTGCCCAGGCTGGGGCTGCTGGGGGGGCTGGGGCAGGGACAGGGGCTGGGCTGGGGGATCCCTGTGGGTCCTTCCCAAGCACATCCCTTCAGGACATTCCCTGTGGAGTCTCTGCTGACGCCAGAGGCAGGCAGAGCTCCCCTGCAGCACCAGGAGGTGTCCCCAGGACACTCCCTGCTCTCCCATGAGTCCCCTGTGTGCTTCCTGTGGCCAAACTCATTCTGCAAACACCAACAAAAAACCCAGTCCTGTGACCCAGGTGGGACCCAAACCCCACAGAACTCCAGGAAGGTGCCCCTAGCTCCCCTGAGACTGCAAATTGACCCAGAGATTCTCTCATGGCATTTCCATGAGAGCAGAGTGGGGTTTCACAGGGCTGCACTCTGGAAATCACTGCCTTTCACACTGCAATGAGGAAATGGTGTCATTTCTACCCCAAACTCGTGTAAGAGAAATGCCAGCGTCCCAAATTCAGCTGCTACAGAATGTTGGTACGTTTGCTACACACATTTTTCACAAGTAATAATGAGTGACAAAAATAACTGACCTACTTCTAACTCCACAAATACCTGTACCTCACATTTGGAGGCAGAGAAATCAGCATGGAGACATTTAGAACAAGTCTATTCTTGAATGCCCTTTTTTAACTCTCTTTAAATTATTCCAATTTGGACAGTTTCTAATGTAATTTTTTTGTACACCTTGCAACTCCCTGGAGCTGTTTCTGTAGTTCCAGGCACGTCTGCACCGAGCACAAAACCCTGGTGATCATTAATATGAAATGATTTGGCTCCCCCAGTAGAGGAGAACCCATTTCTGCCATCACACCTTCCTTGGTGGTGCCTGAGGGTCTGGGCAATGCCTCACACCAAGCCAAGCTTCTGTTAAAAGCTGATTTTGCCCCTTTAGGCTTCTCCCAACAGTGGCAAAGTGGCCTTTAAATGGTTCCAGTGCTGAGCTGCTGCTGCATTTTGAGGACTTTTAGGGTCAGAGTCATCAAGTGCCTCCTCCATCCCACTCCATCATCCTGCAGGTGATGGAGGTGATGGGAATTAGGTGAATTAGGTGCAGGAGCTCCAGTGTGAAGCCAAGGTCAGGTCCTGTGTAAAACAAGACAGGAACCATCTCCAGTTTGGTCATGAAGAGCAAAGCTCAAACCTGTGGCATCACAGAGCTGTAAAACACTCAGAAAAATCCTGGTTGCTCCACCCCAGGATCCTTTTAAACCTCCCCACATTTCTTGGTCTCATTACAATTTTCCGTCAGAAAAACAAAGGTTTTTCATTTTTGGGGGGGATTTTGTGTTTTGTTCAAGACAGCTTTTCCTTCTCCTTGGATTTTCTGTGGATCCAACCACACTGAGCATCTCCTGCTCAGGAATTTTAGGTCTTTTAACAGAATTATCCCAAACCTACAGATTGCTCCAGACAGAGCCCAAATGCTTTAAATATGTTATTGTTTTAAATTTGTTATTGTTTTCTCTCACAGACAAGTCCCAGCTCCCACATTAATTATCATTTCCAGGTCCTTCCAGTCTCCATCCTGCTTAAAATTCCTCCCCAGCTGCAAAATCACGAGAGTAAAATGCAGATATAAAACCGATATCCTTCAAAAAAACCTGATTTTGCTGCTGCCAGACCTGCCTGGTGGCACCAGCTGCCCACTGCAGTCTGGCCCTCATAGGTGAAATGGCAAAATTAATCCCAACCCATTCCCTGGGGTGCGATTTGATCCACTGGGACAGAATTACTCCTTCAGGACAGAACTGACCAAAGCAATGCCCCAGGGGGGTGGGATCTGACTTGTGGCATTCAGCTCTTCCTGGAGGAGCTTCTGGGGACATGAAAACAGAATCCCCCAGCCCTGAACACGTTGACCAAAATCTCAGGAAGAATGGGCAAACCCCCTCCTCTGAGGTGATAATACCACAGAAATCATAAATAGGAATATCAGCACTTCCAGTGCTGCCCAGGGATGGCTGAAAATGGGAAGAGCACACAGAGAGTGTTGCTGAAGGAAAATAATTGGTGAGAGTGTATTTTCTTCTGTTTTGGGCAAATTAACAAAGGTGATTTGCAGCATTTTGGTGCAAAAATCAGAGACATTTTTCAGCTCTGACTTCCCACTGTCCAAAATCTGCTGAAATCCAGAGTTTCATTCTTCTGGCAAAAGCAAGAATTACCCTTGAACACGTTCCTGCCTCAAAAATCTTCAGACAAACCTTCTGTTCTCTGGCAATCTGTTTGAAAGAACAGGATGTTGATGCTTGAGCCATAATCAGATTTTATTGAATATTGAGTGTGTCTAGCACTGAAGGCAGACCCTTCAAATCTCATGTCATGTGTTTCAGAAATTTAAAAGCAGGATTTTTTTTAATGCAATTGTGGCCAGCTCTGCTCTCCAGTCCCTGCTTTCACCAGGGCTCAGCAGCTCCAGGTGAAATAAATGTCAGGTCCTGTGTTCCAGTGACGTCGGTGATGTGTGAACGGAATTTCAAACCCTTGTTTAAATGCTGAAAGGAAAATGTCTTCTCAGATGTTGCATTTTTAAATCACTGCCTGGCAGATTCCAAATAAAAGTTATATTGGAGTCTGTGCCATTAATATTCCTTCTGATATCAGTTTCACTTTGGCTGGAAATGGAGTCTGGTCCATCTTCTCCAGGAAATCCTAGCACCTCCAGGCTCGTTCTGGGTGCTGATGGAAGTGTGCATTCACATGGAGCTTTTGGGAAATAAATATTTGGAAAATAATGTCTCTGTTTTGGTTAGAAGATCCTACAAAAACAGATTTTTATTGCAGAAGTGAGAAGCAAATTGAATTAAGACATCAAATCAATGCCACAGGATACAGGGTGGGATTGTTGGGGTGTCCTGAGCAGGGCCAGGAGTTGGACTCCATGATCTTGGTGAGTTCCTTCCAATTCAGGATATTCTGTGATTCTCTGACACAGAGATCAGATTTTTGTATTTTGGCTGAACAAAATTTGGGTATTTTGCACTACAAGGGGCCTTTTAGGACAGATAATTGCAGAAAGTATAAAAACAAAATCCATTATCTAAAAGCATTTAAGTCTCACCCTTCCTCAGCACCTCTGAGGAAGAGATGGAGTGGGCAGGAGTGGGATGGGAGCAGGGGATGGATCCAGGGGTGTCTCAGGTTGGAAATGGGGCTGTGTGTTCTATCCTCATCTGTCAGAGCTGGGGCAGTTCTCTGCTGTCCATGGGGCAGTTGTTTCTTTATCTCTCCCACAGCCAACCCTCCCTCCAGGAGATCTCTGCTGTCCATGGCCACTGAGTGTCCCTGCAGGGCTGATCCAACCCCAGCATCCCATGGGCAGATGCTGCGCCCAGGGGAGGAGCCAAGCATTCCTGCCTGGATCCAATCTGAGCCTGGCACAGCACAGCAGCCTTTGCCCCCTGCACTGCCAGAGGAGCAGCTTTCTGCTGCCCTGCATGGCCAGAGGGAGCCCAGGCCCATCTGCAGCAGCCCTGGAGCTGCAGAGGAAAACTCCCCCCTTGTGCAGGATCCCTGCTGCAGCAGAGCCACAGCTGGCACTGCAGGAGGGCTGAGCCCCCCTGGGATGGGGCTGGGACACCCCCTGACACACAGGGGACAGGGACTGCTCTGACTCTTGAAGGATTTGTTTGGGGTTTTTTTCAGTTTTCCTAGTAAAGAACTGTTATTCCCATTCCCATATCTTTCCCTGAGAGCCCCTTGATTTCAAATTTATAACAATTCAGAGGGAGGGGGTTTGCATTTTCCATTTCAAGGAAGGCTCCTGCCTTCCTTAGCAGACACCTGTCTGTTCAAACCAAGACGAGGGGCAGGGATGCCCTTTGGATCCCAGCTCCCACCCCTCTCCTCCTGCCTCATCAATTCACCTTCCCTCAAAAGTGCTCAGGCAAACACAAAGGAGCCCACACGTCACCACCATCAAGCATTTCAAGCCCAGTGCTCTCTTCACAGCTCAAAGCAGGGAGACTTGCAAACATCGACTACAAGTAGGAAAAATGAATAATATATGAAAGAAAAAGCAAGAACCAGGAAACAGTCACAAGTGTGAGGCGTTAATTGCTGTACATCCCCCACAACACAGGCAGGGAAGGGTGGATGGATGTGGCAGGGAACACCTGACAGCAGCTCCCTGCACGTGGGAATGGTGACAGTGACACTGCTCCATGCCACAGAGGGCAAAGCACATCCACAGGTGGATTCAGTTTGATAAAACTGGGGACAAGGTGACACAACAGGAAATTTCATTCGTTTCTGTAATTTGGGACTTGTACTCCACACAGGCAGGTCCTCGCTGCCCTTCACTCCATCCCTGTTTCCTCTCCCTGCTCTCTCCCAGCCTCACCTGCTGCTGGGGGTTCCTCCTCTGTCCCAGAGGAGAATAACCCAGGTCTGGGCCACCACAGACAGGATCTCAGAGTGCTCAGGCTGGGGGGAACCTCTGCAGCTCACCCAGGGTCCCCTGGAGCACACTCAGGATTGTGTCCAGATGGTTTGGGTATCCCCAGGAGGAGACTGCAGCCCCTCCTGGGCTCTGCTCAGGGCTGGGCACTCCCCAGGGCAGAAGTTCTGCCTCCTGTGCAGGGGGAATTGCTGGGATTTGCCAGGGAATGCCCATTCCTGTGCTGCCACTGCTGGAGCAGAGCCTGGTCCCTGCCTGACCCCTCCCTGCTCACAGGGCAGCCGCTGATAAGAGCAAAGGACAGTGATGAGATCCCTGTGGGAGCCACACGGCAGACACAGCCCTGTGGCCACCTTGCAGCCCCCCTTGTCCCCACCCTGAGACCTGGGGACAGCTTTGCTGAGCTGGCCTAGGGGATGCAGGCAGGGAAAAGCCTGGCTTTGGGGGACTCATGATGCTCAGGACAAGATAGGTGACAGTGTGGAATTTTCAGGGCATTTCAGGGAATTTTCTGGGAATTTTCTGGGAATTTCTGAGGATTTGGCACCTTTTCTGCTTCAATTCCACCTCCCTTCTGTGCCACATCACCCCCAGCTCCTTCCTCAGCATCACCCAGAGCCTTCCCCTCCACGTCACTCCTTCCCCAGCTCCCCATCCCCTCAGCAGCAGTGCATTTGTTAGTTGACAGCTTTTATTTTATATTTCATTTGCCATTTGTCAGCCGGGGAACACGGCTTCGAGTCCCCGTTTGATGTTTGCATGTTATCTCCAAACGCTTGAAAGTGGCAGCGCTGGGCTCTCAGCAGCACAGGCACCCCCCTCTAGTGGTCCAGAGGCAAGCAGAAGGAGCTCTGCAAAAATCTGAGATTTTTCAGGGCCTGAGAGTCCACCTGGGTCCCACAGGCAGAGATGATGGCAGGGAGATGAAGCTCCATCCTTCTGGATGCTGAGACCTTGGTGGGGACACTGCCACAGCTTGTCTGCCTCAAATGTCACCTGGGGAATCTGGAAGTAGGCAGGAGATGTCCCATGTTGAAGCCAAATTGTGTCCCTTTTGCAGTTCTGGGAGCACAAGGCTCAGTACACATGGAATAATCTCATTCTGCTTTGCATTCACTTGACTGTGGAGTTAAGGAGTGATTTAAATACTGCTAAGCTGGGAAAATTGAAGTTAAGAGTCTGTTAAAATGACACAGCCATGGTCTCTCTATCTGGACTTTATCTTCCTCTGGTAATGCTGCTAATAAATGTCATATTTAGGGACAAGAAGAGCAAAAAGCAGTGGCTGATTCCTGCCCTGCCTCTGCCAATGCGCTGTGCCTGCTCCTGAGGGTCTGTCCAGCACAGGACAAGGTGGGTGAGGGACTGAAACACAGGAATGGTTGATTTAAACTCTGTACTTGGAAATCACTGCTCACTCAGGGTCTGATGGGTTTGTCAAAGATATCCCTGGGTGAGTTTTGTTCACAGATATCTCATCTGTAACCACCCATCCCATGGCAAAGCTGCATTAGGGGGATTTGGGGAATTTGGACAGGTTTTGGGTACTTTTCTAATATGAAACTTTCCAGTGCCAAAAGAGGGATTAGAAGCAGGCTGGAGACGGACTGGAGACAAGGCCTGGAGGGACAGGACACCGGGAATGGCTCCCACTGCCAGAGGGCAGAGCTGGATGGGATATTGGGAATTGGGAATTGTTCCCTGTGAGGGTGGGCAGGCCCTGGCACAGGGTGCCCAGAGCAGCTGTGGCTGCCCCTGGATGCCTGGCAGTGCCCAAGGCCAGGCTGGGCAGGGCTGGGAGCAGCCTGGGACAGTGGGAGGTGTTCCTGCCATGGCAGGGGTGGCACTGGATGGGATGGGATGGGATGGGATGGGATGGGATGGGATGGGATGGGATGGGATGGGATTTACTGTTCCTCCCAAACCAAACCCAGCTGTGACTCCCTGAGCAGTGAATTGTAGATCTCCTTGTAGCTCTCCCTAAATCCGTGTGGCAGCAGTCAGAGTCAGCACAAAATCTATTCAGGACTCTCTGTAAAGACAATTCCAGAGCTCAGCCTGGAAGCTCTGGTGACCAGAACATGGCAGTGAAGCATCATCTTACAGAGTAAAGACTGGAGATCAATTATCCTATTAATAGAGGGAGCCAGGTAATTCTGGGTGGAAATGACCACTTTCTGCATCAATTAGTCATGAAAGCAGTCAAAGGTGGATGCTATTTTAGCCACGGTTTTGGCAAGGGGTGAAGAGTCTATAGGGGAGGTGGTTATAGAAAATAACCTTGGACTGTGTGACCAGGGGTTGATTCAGTAAGGGAAAAAAAATCCCAACCAATGAAGCCTGTAAGTGGGGGTTGGTTTCGCAAAGGGCAAGTAAGGAGAAATTGAATTAAATTATTTAGTGAAGTCAGCTGGCCACAAAAGCCCAGGGAGCTGAACGTGGAGGTGTGGGATTTTTTAAGCCAAAGGGGCAAAACCATGGAATTTGCAACTCAGTGCAAGGTGAAGGGAAGAGTAGTGGAGGAAATTCCCATGTGGCTCCACAAATAACAAGCTCAGGAAGGATCAGAGCAGTGATGGTGAGGTCTGAGGGCGGGAGCAAAGGGCTCAGCTACAAAGGGGGCTCTGTGGGACAGGTGAGGAGAGCAGAGGAGGATCCTGTCATGCTGTGGGATCCTACAGGAAAAGGTGGAGTTGGGTTTATGGAGAAAAGGGATGAGGATGGATGTGGGACTACCAGAGACTCAGCTGGGATCAAGGTTTAAAGTGATGAGGTGCAGCAGCTCCACAACAACAGAGCAGCTTTAGAAAAGGCTGATGGAGGAGGGTTTGGCGCTGGACAGTGCCATGCTCGAGGCAAAAGCCTGAGTCAGTGCATTTAATACAGTGAAATTCTGTGTGATCTGCAAAGGAGGTGTGCAAACAGCAGGAACAGCATTTGAACCTGTGGGAGTTAAAAATTTCCAAAGATGAGAGAAGTGAAGGTAGAGAGTAAGAGGGAATGGGACAGGGATTTACCCTGGGCAGATCAAGACAGGCTCACCCAGTCCCCTCCTTCAATTACATACCAGATCCTGCAGGCAAAGGCAATGCAGATCCCTCTGCATGGACTTCGGCAGAGGATCTGATTCAGTTCCTCCTGGGAAATTATTATTTAAGCTGGAAAAGATGGGGATTAATGCAAGAATTGCAAGGAGCTAAAGACTGAGCCAGGAAAATCAGGCACACCCTGTGCTGAGAGGGGTCTGTGGGGCCTGGGGAGGGCACAGCGGGGCTCAGGACTCAACCTTGGAGCAGATCACACTGATCTTCTATTCTGTGACTTGGAATGAGTTCATGGAATTACTGCTGCCACAGAACTGGCAGGTGAGTGTGGTTCAGTGGAGAATCTGAAAATTCTGGGGGTTTTGAGGACTGGAGCAAGAGAAATGTGAAGAAAGTCCCAAGTAAGGCTTTGGGTCCTGCATTTGAGGGCCAGGATTTTGCTTCCAGCTGGGAGGTGGAGAAATCCTGAAATGCAACCATGGTGTTGCCACCTTTGTGATGAAATTGAGAACTGTGAAAGGTTTAAGGCAACAACTGATCAAGTGTTTCCACAGAGGTTTCACATGTTCACACAAAGTGCTGCTCAAACCTCAAGTGAAAGAGCTGTGGTTTGAAAAGGGGAACAGAAACTGCAGGGAGGGCAGTGAGGCTGCACAGAGAGACTGTGCTGCTGCAGGGGACAAAAAACCTGAGCTGTGGAGCCAGGCTGGGAGAGGAGGGGCTGATCTTTTCAAATTAAACAGCAGGGCAAACTTTAGGGGAGGAAGGGATGTCCCAAGAGCAATGATGGCTCAGACACAGAGCTCCGCAGGCAGTTTTGGGGTTGTCCTGGGTTGCAAGGTAAGTGTGTATTCTATCCCCATCTGTCAGAGCTGGGGCAGCTCTCTGCTGTCCATGGGGCAGTTGTTTCTTTATCTCTCCCACAGCCAACCCTCCCTCCAGGAGATCTCTGCTGTCCATGGCCACTGAGTGTCCCTGCAGGGCTGATCCAACCCCAGCATCCCATGGGGAGATGCTCCGCCCAGGGCAGGAGCCAAGCATTCCTGCCTGGATCCAATCTGAGCCTGGCACAGCACAGCAGCCTTTGCCCCCTGCACTGCCAGAGGAGCAGCTTTCTGCTGCCCTGCATGGCCAGAGGGAGCCCAGGCCCATCTGCAGCAGCCCTGGAGCTGCAGAGGAAAACTCCCCCCTTGTGCAGGATCCCTGCTGCAGCAGAGCCATAGCTGGCACTGCAGGAGGGCTGAGCCCCCCTGGGATGGGGCTGGGACACCCCCTGACACACAGGGGACAGGGTCTGATTCTGGCAGGGGGTTTTGTTTGTTTGTATTACTGCATTTGTATTTTAATTTCCCTTGTAAAGAACTGTTATTCCTATTCCCATATCTTTGCCTGAGAACCCCTTTAATTTCAAAATTATAACAATTCAGAGGGAGGGGGTTTACATTTTCCATTTCAAGGGAGGCTCCTGCCTTCCTTAGCAGACACCTGTCTGTTCAAACCAAGACAAGGGGGTTTGGGACAGGGTCCTAATTAGCAGGAGGGAAACACCCCAATCTGTCAGGGGAGCTGTGGGGATAGGATGGTTTTCATACACTTTGAAACACTTGATCTCTGTTAAAGGGGTAGCTGGAGACAGGAGAGGTGGGACAAAGTGAGCTGCGCCTTCTTTTAAAACACACTATGGAAAATATAGGCAAAGAAGAAAATCAAGGTTATTTTGCAACTCATATCTGACTCAATACCCAGTTTTAGAGGGATGTTTCCTGATGAATATCAAGAAATTTTCTTTGTCTCCTTAAGGAGGCCGCAATCAAAGGGTCTCATTTTCCTGTCCCATATCCAATACCCACCTGGAGACACCACTGTACCCAAAATGACACTTTGGGAGGGGTTTGCCCTTGCTGTGTTGTTGAATCTGAAACCAAACCTGCTGCTTGTGTTTGATTTGCTCCATCCCACCCCTCACAGCCCAGGGCCAGCCCCAAACCAAGGTGAGCACACAGAAATCTGGGTGCTTCTTTAAAGGATGGTGTTCATGAGAAGGGAGGTTCCTCCATCCCCCTCAGGGAGTGCCAGACCTGCAGGTCACCTCCTGTCCCCAAAACCTCCTCCTGCAGGTCACCTCCTGTCCCCAAAACCTCCTTCTGCAGGTCACCTCCTGTCCCCAAAGCCTCCTCCTGCAGGTCACCTCCTGTCCCTAAACCTCCTTCTGCAGGTCACCTCCTGTCCCCAGACCTCCTCCTGCAGGTCACCTCCTGTCCCCAAAGCCTCCTCCTGCAGGTCACCTCCTGTCCCTAAACCTCCTTCTGCAGGTCACCTCCTGTCCCCAGACCTCCTTCTGCAGGTCACCTCCTGTCCCCAAAGCCTCCTCCTGCAGGTCACCTCCTGTCCCTAAACCTCCTTCTGCAGGTCACCTCCTGTCCCCAGACCTCCTCCTGCAGGTCACCTCCTGTCCCCAAAGCCTCCTCCTGCAGGTCACCTCCTGTCCCCAGACCTCCTCCTGTACCTCCCCTCCTTTCCCCCTTCATTCCTCCAGATTCCCTGGGACGGGTGTTGGCCCACCCACATGAAGATATTCCTTGTCCATGAACCTGATCAGACACTTCTCCTTTCCCAATAAAATCAGCTGCCCTTTGTGCAATAATTGTTATTTCTGTACCCAGACCCAAACCCCTCTGGAGAATCAGCCATTATCTGCTATCACATATCCTGCAAATGCTCCTTGCTCTAATTAAGCAATAATTAATGGCTCCAAAGTACGAGGTGGATTCCCAAGTTCTCTGCACTGCTCAATAAGTAGCAGGGCTGTTTTCTGCTTTTCAATTTCAATTAAAAAAGCTCATGTTCCCTTTTAGTGTCCTTGTGTCTGCAGTCAGTGCCCAGCAGACACCACTATTCCAGCAACATCTCGTTTGTTCCTCTTATGAAATTATACTAACAAAATAAATTAATGTCTTCTTCATTTATTTTATGGCTTTTTTTCTCTGTTATGAGCTCCATACCTAAACCTGAGGAAGAAAACTATTGTTAGATAGTTTTAGATAGACTTTTTAGATAAATGCAGGTGAGATGCCCACCCAAAGCCCTCTCCAAACCCTTTGCTCTCAGTCCCCAGCTCACACCCTGCAGCCAGGGCAGGATTCAGGTGGTTTCTGTGTTGCATGGAAAATATCATTTTTCATCTACACATTGTGTTTTCTTCACAGTTCCTAAAAACAGGGGGCTTCCTACTGAGCGAATTTAGCTCCAAATCTCTGCTGCCTGTAGCATATGGGCTAAATTTGGTTGCAATCCTCACACTTTGCTTTTGGCAGGGACAATGTGTGAAGCCTTTAAATGAACATTCTCTCCTTGGCTGATTTTTTGCATCTGTTTGGACAAGGCAGGGGAAGGGGAAGCCCAAGCACCTGACAACACCTTTAATGCTGCCCTGCAGCTCTGGCAAACCCAAGGGGCTGAGGTCCTTTAGGGGTGTGAAACTCTTCCCTTGGTGCTCCTGCCCTGTGCTTCCCCAGCCCAGGATCTGCAGTGCAGGGAACATTCTCCCTCCTGAGCACTTTGTGAATGAGTTTCTGTGCCCTGCAGAGCTCAGGTCTGCTGAGAGAAGCCCCCAGGGGCACCAAGCCAAGGGCAGCAGCCATAGCTCAGACACCCTGGGCAGAAAGCAGAGCTCCCTGTGGGACACAGGGCTGGCTTTGTCCCCTCCTGTCTTGGTTTGGAAAGCCAGGAGTCTGCTAAGTAAGGCAGGAGCCTCCCCTGAAATGGAGAATGTAAACCCTCCCCACCCCTCCCAATTGCTATGAATTTTAAATTAAGGGGCTCTCAGGCAAAAAAAAAAAAAAAAAAAAAAAAAAAAAAAAAAAAAAAAAAAAAAAAAAAGGGAGCAGGAAATAACAGTTCTTTATTAGGGAAGAAAATAAAAAGATAAAATAAACAATGAAGTAAACCAAAACAACACTGACAGAGTCAGAACCCAACCTGACACCCTGTGGGTCAGGGTGTTGGTGGCAGTCCCATTGGAATTGTGGCTCAGCCCTCCTGCAGTGTCAGGGGTGGTTCTGCTGGAGCAGGGATCCTGTAGAGAAGGATGGATTCTTCCTCTGAAGATCCAGTGGAAGGAGAGGCAGCTGCTGTTCCTCTGGGGAATCCAGTGCAGAAAGCCGTGCTGGTGTCTCAAACCCTCTGGATTATATCTGGGCAGCAATGCTTGGCTCCTCCCTCTGGATTATATCTGGGTAGGAATGCTTGGCTCCTCCCTCTGGGCGGAGCATCTCCCAGTGGGATGTTATAGTTCTTATCAGCCATGCAGTGACATTCAATAGCTGTTATCAGCAGATGACCCCTCCTGAGGAAGGAGTGAATGTGGTCACTCAAAGAGAGAGATAAAGGCAAACTGCCCACTTGACAAAGAAAATCTGCCATACAGATGAGAATGGAAAACATCTTGCATTGCAATCTTCAACACCTCCAAAAGGCCAGCCCCCAAGGACAAGGTGGCTGTGGCTCAGTGCAGGCTCCAGGGGACATCCCCCTCCCTGCAGAGCAGGGTCTGAGCCTGGCAGAGAGGTTTGAGCTGGGGACTCTGCCCTTGGGTTCTCACTGCAGCCCCAGCATTTTTGTGTCTCGAGTGCCTCCACCTCGAGGGGACTCAAAGCAGGTCTGCTTGTGTAGATTTTTTTCCAAATGAATCAGAAAATCTCCATGTGGGCTGCTGGGAACGCTGCAATGGCTGATACAGCCCTTATGTTTCTGCTGAGCTGGTGGCACCAAGATGTTATTTCAGAAAACAGCAGCTATTAGCTTTAACCACAGAAAACTTACGTTTGGGGACTCTATTTTTACCACTCTTATCACTGTTCCTACCACTGATTTATTGACATGGGTAGGGAAAATGTTCCCTGAATTGGAGCTGTTGTGATGCCAACACTGAGTTCATGCTGGCTACAACTCTAAATATGGAGTTGCTGTGTCCCATTTTAGCTGGATTTCAGCTATAAAACAGCACAGGCAGCTGAGGTGAGGGAACAGGGAAGGTGACTGGCTGGTCAATGGTTTTCAGTGAAAATAAAAGAGCTCAGTTTGCCTGAATTTTCATTTGGGAAACTGTGAGAGTTACTCATATTTGCTAAAAACATCCCAGCAATGCCTGTGGCTTTCATAGAAAGGACAGTGAATTCCTGAAGTTCCCCAAAATTTTGGCCTGAGAGTTAATTCTGACTTAAAAGCTCCTTATTTACTATTTCCTACATTTCATTCACTGGTGTCAGGGAGAGCCTGAGTGCTGCCAGTCTCCCACGCTCCTCAGCTCAGCCCCTGCTTCCCAGACTGGAAATTCTCCCAGCAAATGCCAGATGTGCCAGATGCCAGGCAAAATGAGGGGGTTTTGGAAAATGCACAGCAGAAAACTGGAAACAAACCCTAGCTGAAGCTAAGGTTTTTAGCAAAGGAGTTGTTTATATTGTTCATGATGGAGCAGGGGATGGATCAGCTCTGTTCTGCCCTGCTGGTGTGGCCTCCTGTCACCTGCCCGGGCTCCTTGTGTAGGAAAGGCAGCTGAGGGCTGTGAGTCCATCCTCACCAGAGCCACAGAACCACAGAGTATCCTGACTGGAAGGGATCTGCACAAAGCCCTCTGGGGGCTCAGGGTGTTCCTGCCTGGTTCCTGCTCCCCTTTGGAGAACATGAGGAGCACGGGACACCCAGAAGGAGAAGCCAGAGCTGCTCCCAGCCTGGGAAGTGACCTCAGCTCTGGGCTGTGGGGCTCTTCCAGCAGCACGGTGTGCAAGGGACTCCTCCCAGATGAGTTGTGTCTCAGGTTGAAAGATTTAGCCAGGTGTGTGTTCTATCCCCAGCTGTCAGAGCTGGGGCAGTTCTCTGCTGTCCATGGGGCAGTTGTTTCTTTATCTCTCCCACAGCCAACCCTCCCTCCAGGAGATCTCTGCTGTCCATGGCCACTGAGTGTCCCTGCAGGGCTGATCCAACCCCAGCATCCCATGGGGAGATTCTGTGCCCAGGGGAGGAGCCAGGCATTCCTGCCTGGATCCAATCTGAGCCTGGCACAGAGTATCCTGACTGAAAGGGATCTGCCAGTGCCATTCACTTCAAGCCCTGGCCCTGCACAGACACCCCAAAATCCCACCATGTGCCTAGGAGTGTTGTCCAAGCCAAAGAGGCTGAATGGCCAACACAAGGAGCTGCTCTCTCCTGGCTCAAGGTGTCCCTGGGCAGCCCCAGGCTGTCAGGAGCCACATCCAGAGAGTTTTAATCCTGCTTTTACCATCAGCACTGCCCAGTGCTGGGATCTCCTCTTCCCCAGGAAAGGGCTGGGGTGGGATGTGGGCACAGCCTGTGGTCACACTGCAGGAGGTGACAGGTGGCCCAGCACACCTTGAGCTGCTCCTGAACATTCCATCACCTTCTGAGCCTGTGCCTCCTCAGGGCAGCTCAGGCTGGAGCTCAGGGCAAGGCTCTGCCCCCAGAGGGTGCTGGCACTGCCCAGGCTGCCCAGGGAATGGGCACGGCCCCGAGGCTGCCAGAGCTCCAGGAGCCTTTGGGCAGCGCTGCCAGGGGTGCCCAGGCTGGGGCTGCTGGGGGGGCTGGGCAGGGACAGGGATGATCCTGGGGGGTCCCTTCCAGCTGAGGGGATATTCTGTGATGATCTCTGCCAGTTTCTCGGCTGTTTAGGTGGCCTGGAAAGGCCCGGGGTGGCCTTGGACAGCCTGCGCTCCAAAGGACGAGAAGAGACTTCTGATCTTTTCTCGGTCTCGGTGTTTATTAATTGTTTATCTAAAAGATTTTCTCTCGGCCCGACAGAGGTCTACTCAGCAGCCAGCCATGAGCACACTGAGAGCCCCCGGGGCGGTCACTTATCTTTATACCCGAAGTTACGTATACAATATTTATCAATTTTCCCCAATACCTTTTACCCTTATTGACCAGTGCACTTTTAGTAATAACCAATCCCAAAGTGCCAACATCACCACAGAAGATGGAGGCCAAGAAGAAGAAGAAGAAGAACAGGACACGCCCCAATTCCTCCATCTTACTTCTTTAGACCCCCCTGTACAGAAATCTTAAACCCTGTGTTTCACTTTAACTAACTTATTCCTTCACCATTCACCCAGTGAAATCCTCCTATCCTCATACAGGGCTTGTCTCCCGTGTAGGATCAAAGTCCAGCCACCAGACACTTCTGGCAACATCCCAGGACTCCCGAGCCCCCCAAGGGTGGTCTCGGTCACTCTGCACCTCAGTCCTGAGGTGCTGAGATCCCACAGATCTCCTGTTCCACAGGACAGCCCAAGGTGCAGATTTCAGCAGGGACAGGTGGGGTTGGCCAGGCTGCGCTCAGCAAGTCCAACGTCCTGCAAGGGGAAACACCAGCACATCCCAAAGGCCCCATGTGAGCTCAGTGACCGGAGTGGGGTTGGATCCCATGTGGGGAATGTGTCCCAGTGCCTCCTCCTGCTGGGCTCTGCAGTGGAGCCCAGCACAGACTGGCACAATGGGGCACTGCAGCTCCTTCTGTCCCATTCTGATGTCCCCCCAAGGGGCTGAGAGCTCTTTGCTGGGAGAAGGGAATTGGGCACACGGACACTTCCCTATTCACTGTTCCCAAGACTCTGCACTCCCTCCCCAAGTGGGATGGTGTTGGGGATGATGAGACAGGAAAGCCTTATCAATATGATTGTCTGGCAAAAGATTTTGAGAATATAGAAACTATAAATGAGATTGAAATGAAAGCAAGCTTTGAGATCCCTCAGTTACTGAACAACTGGAAAACAATGGTGTGGCCAGCTGAAGGTGATCCCCTTTTGATGGAACAACACCCTCTGCTTGCAGACAGGCCCAAGGGTCAGAGCAGACCCTACAGCTTGGCAGAAGGGCCCAAAGAGGAGTTTGTAGGGTTTATAATGTAACACAGTGTGGTGATGTAATGATTCTTATAGGCTGTATGTAAATGCTGTAGGATTTGTATCTTGTACTAGATTGGTTAGTGAGAATCAGAATATGCAACACAGAAGAAAATTTATTGTATTGTAATGGGAACTTTGCCTCTCTTACTCTCTTACCGTTTTTACTCTCTTAACTCTTGCCCTTCTTGCCCCTCTTGCTTTTATGCTCTCACCCTCTCATTCTCTCTCCCTCTCTCTTCTCTCAGCCCTGCTCTGAGCTGTGTTTGGCAGCTCCCAGCAGGGCCCTGCACCCAGGCCCTTTGCAATAAACCCCAAATTCCAGCCCTGGCTCCAGAGATCTCTGGTCTCCATCTGTCCCGACCGTCCTACCCCTGACACTCCTACAGGATGGAGCTGCTCACTCAGAGTGGGAGCTGTGCTGGCTCCTGTGCCAGGTACAGCCTGCTCCCCCCTGCCTTCCCAACCCACCTGGAGCACTGAGAGCCCCAGAGGGGAACAACACCACCACTGCTCTGTGCTGGGCCTTTTGTCTCAGGTTTGCTCTTCTGGAGAGCATTAGATCAAATTCTCATGGACAATTAGAACTGGGAGAATATTAACAAAGGAGAAAATTATGCATTGAACATTTTGCTTGCAAAATTCACTGAATAAATTATTCAGATTTAATGTGGAAGAATAATGGAGGAAATAATTGAATAATGAAATATCATAAAATTAATGGACTATTCTATTAATAATTTTACATCTCAGTCTAATACAATAGAATGGGGAACAAGAAGAAGAGAAAGAAATAAATTTGGCATGTTTGGATGAAAAGAGAGGGATGGCTCTGTTTGTGACACCACACACAGCACTGCCAGAGCTCATGAATTTATCATGACTCCTGTGCTGCATGGGGCCCGTGCTGAGCATTCCAAGGCCACAGGCAAATCTCCAACTTCCACGTCTGGAATAACACAAAAATAATCCAATCACCTGAATTTGTCCCAAAAACCACCTCACAGTACCCAGGGGTTTGTGGGGCAGTCTCAGGGCCTTTCCAAGCCCACTTGCCATGAGATTTGGGATCCCACTGACAAACCCTGGAGAAGGTGAGGGGCTGCCAGAGCACCTGCTGCCCTCAGAAAATAGAAAATGCCCTCAGGGTTTGCTGGTGTTGGATTGGGCAGGTTGGGTTATCCCCAGAGATCTGAATGTGGGGAGATGAATCCCACCTTGGAAAACTCAACATCTCACCAAGAGCCTTCAGAGCAGCCACAGCAAACCAAGGTGGGATCTGACCACAGAGGGTGGGATCTGACCACCAAGATGGGATCTGACCACAGAGGGTAGAATCTGACCACCAAGATGGGATTTGACCACCAAGGAGGGATCTGACCACCAAGATGGGATTTGACCACAGAAGGTGGGATCTGACCACCAAGATGGGATTTGACCACCAAGGAGGGATCTGACCACCAAGATGGGATTTGACCACCAGGGGTGGGATCTGACCACAGAGAATGGGATCTGACAAACAAGGTGGGAAATGACCACCAAAGAGGGATCTGACCACCAAGGTGGGATCTGACCACCAACGTGGGATAATGACCACCAGGGGTGGGATAATGACCACCAAGGAGGGATCTGACCACCAAGGAGGGATCTGACCACCAAGGAGGGATCTGACCACCAAAGTAGGATCTGACCACCAAGGTGGGATCTGACCACCAACATGGGATAATGACCACCAGGGGTGGGATAATGACCACCAAGGTGGGATCTGACCACCAAAGTAGGATCTGACCACCAAGGGTGGGATGTGACCACCAAGGAGGGATCTGACCACCAAAGTAGGATCTGATCACCAGCCTCTCATCCCTTACGTGGCTCCTGGGCATCCAATCCCCACCCTTGGATTTTGCCCCCCTGAGGGGGCAGTGGGTGCTGAGTTTTCCATCATTTCCCCCAGAGCTCCAGGGAGGGGGCCCTGTCTGGTCCTGCAGCCCCCCCAGGCTGGCGAGTGCTCCCCTCATTACCTCCCAGAACTGATGAACCCACGGAGGGTCAGAGTGTTCTTTAGCAATTAACTGAGCTCCAGAGACTGTAATTTGTCTTGTTCATGTTACAGCACCAAATGAATTTCCCTGTGTTTAATAATCATTCTAAAAGCAGATCACAGAGCCGGGAGGGAGGGCGAGATTGTATCAATCATTTGTTTTCCAACTCTTTCAAGGAATTTCCTACTGTGTTTAATTTCTTGCTGCTAAGTCCTACATGAGCCTCGGGAAGGCGGGCACTGCTATTATTATTCATTTTTAATCATCAGAGGAAACTATTTAGCTGCTCTAGAAAATTAACATGCTTCCAAATTCAGGAGGAGCCAACAACTGGGAAAATGCAATTTTCATGGACGCTGTCATATTAGTCTAAGTGGTATAATTTAGGACAGCTTCATTTAGGGATTTTTTGAAGAGAATTTAGCTAAAGCCCTTGGATTCGTGCTGCAGAGAATCACTCTTGGGCCATTTTGGGACTGGGCCATTCTCCCACTTTGTAAATGAGGCAGAGAGAATTTGGCTCACCCAGGGATGGAGCAGCATCCCTCATCCTAGGCTGGGACCAAGGCAGCACCTGCCAGGTACAGGTACAACCTCTGCTGCTACAGCACCAAACTTCTGCTCTGTCCCAGCTGGATAAAGACAGGAATGATAAATACCCACAGAGAAACAGCTCAGAAAAACAGGAAGCAGAGTAGGATTTGCCCTGATTTAAGGGGGGGTGGGGGGAAAAGGAAAAAACCTGAGAAATAAAATTAACCTTTGCTCTAAAAACCAACTAAGCTTGAAGAAATTGTCAAAAAATCAGTGTAGACAAATCATCCACATTCTGTGGGGAAAGGCTGCTTTTGCCTTCTTCTGTCTGAGCTCCTGTGCTGGTACAGCTCTGAGGTCGGGCTCTGGGCACACAGGAAAACACCTCCACCCTCCCTGCAGCCATCACAGCCATCCATTGCCTTCCAGGGAGCTTTCCCATCTCAGCTGGGCTCTTCCCACTGGGAATTTCTCCTTCAGGACATGATCTGGGTGTCTGCTGTGACATCCTGGGTGTGTGACGTGTTTGTGCACCTTGTGACCTTTGAGTGATACTGGATGGGAGACATTTTCCACCTTGTTTTCCTCCAGACACCAAGTGTGCAAAATCTGAAACAACTCAAAGGAAGGAATTCTCCAAAGTAATGCTGAAATTTCGCACCTATTGGAAAACTATTAAAATAACAGGATTTTTTTCAAAGCAAAGGACAACTTTTAAAACAACAACTCCCTGTCCCTCTTTCCTCTTCTATCCCCAAAGGCATCCCCAGCTCGGTCAGTGCAGATGGTCCATGGGGAGGGGATTTTGTGCGGGGTCTGGGGTCGGGTTTGGGGTCCCTTTTGCAGAGGCCGGGGTGAGGAGAGCTCCGGGTCCGCACTAGAGGGCACTCCTGCCATGCAGAACCTGCACAGGCTGCAGCATCCTCCCGAGGCTGCAGGGCACGCTGCAGAGATCTCTGCTCCTTGCTGAAGGGAGAAACCCCCCCCAGCATCCTCCACCTCTGCCAAAATCTCCTCCTGGGGTCTGCAGGGGGTTATGGAATGCAGGGGTCACCGTCCCTGAAGGGTTTGTCCATGAAGGGCCAGCCCTGGCCTCAGGTGGGGCTTCAAACAGGGGCAGGGATTTGGCATTTCCTGGGTGACCAAACTGCCAGGTCTGCCAGGGACTGTGGAGTGGCCAAACAGGATGGGCCAAAGCACTGCTCAGGTGGAGGGGAGCGGGAATCTCGTGAGTTCAATCCTCACACCACTAAATATAGATTCTTTAACTTCTTTTTTTGCTTCTGTTAAGGCTGGGATTAAAGCACTCAAGACAGTATTTTGTGTTCAGACTCAGATGTTTATTACTGCATTTCTATATTACAGTCTTATAAGTTGTGAGTTTTGCAGCATTTTGCTAATAAGCTACAAAATGGCTAACTATTTTTCTCTATAGGGTCTTTAAAGGCTAAACTATCCAATTAAGAAATGACACCTAAATTATTTTCACTTTTAACTCAATAACTAATCTTTTGTGTCTTGCAATGTGGACTTTCCTGTTTAATTACAAAACAATACTTAAACTTATGAAGAAGGTGAAGAAGCAGGACTAGCTACCATCCTAAAACTTCTTTCTTAGTTTTATAGATACTGGTGCACTCTAAAACTCTAAACTCTAAGTTTTCTACTATGTGATATTACACACTTCTATTTAAACT
The DNA here is from genome assembly GCF_035770615.1 of Melospiza melodia melodia. Classification (NCBI taxonomy): domain Eukaryota; kingdom Metazoa; phylum Chordata; class Aves; order Passeriformes; family Passerellidae; genus Melospiza; species Melospiza melodia. The sequence goes on from NC_086215.1 coordinate 3,123,013, forward strand.
ATACACCCATAATCTTAGTTCTATTATTCAATTTTGGAAGCCTTCTTTGTGGCTGCAGGTCAAATGGGGTGTTCTCTTGAGGGTCTGTGCCTTTCAGCACAGAAAGTTCCAAATTCTCAGTATCCAGGGTTCTAACAGGCACCAGGTGCCATGAGCTGCTCCAGGAGAACTTGTGTGGCTGCCCCAAGTGAAAATGGTTCCTACCCAGCCCTCTGGAGACCTTGGAAAAAGCCACCAGGCACCACATGGATGGAGGGCGAGCCAGCTGATAAAGCCTACTTGGATTCCTAAAGGCTTTTCACAGAATCTTTATCAAAATTTAAGGAAATTGAGAAAACAGAGGACAAAGGTTCTGGCATGGGCTGGTGGTTGAGAAGAGGTGGAGGTCTCTTGGAAGGTTGCAGTTTATTGCAGAGACACGTGAACAGTCTCTGTTTTGGCCCACACGTTCTAAGAATGAATTGGAGTTCTTCAGTTCTTGGTCTCAGAGTTGTTTATTGTATCTTATCTATAAAAATTTTTCTCCTGCCCTGCCAAGGTCTGTCCAGCAGGACAATTCCAGGCACCCTGCCTGCCCCTGGGGTGATGTTATCTCTTTATACTACAAACTGCATATAACATGTTTACAATTACTTTCCAATACCTATCACCTGTGTTAAACAGTGAGTTTCTACTCTAAACCAATCCAAAAGTGTCAACATCACAGCAGAAGATGGAGGTAGAGAAGAAGAAGAAGAAAGGCTGGACACACCCAAGTCCCTCCATCTTGTCCCCAAAACCCCTATTCTAAAAACCTAATAAAAACCTAAAATCTACTTTTTCACTGAGTGATAATTTTATTATTGCACTACTTAAACTTCTGTGGCTTTCATGTCTTCATACAAAGCTGGTAATTTGCTCCACGGGTTATAATCAAATCCACAGGTGTTCTGGGCTGTGTGCCAGGGTCTCTGAGCCCCCTGGCAGGGGTCCTGGCACCTCTGGACACCCAGAGGGATGTACTGGGCTCTGACAGAGGTCAGTGGTCAGCTCTGATGGGGGGAGATCTCCAGCAGCCCCTGTGGGCTCTGTGCTGGGGCCTGGACAGCTCCACACGTTCATGGACTGGGAGCAGCCCTGAGGAGCACACCCAGCCTTCTCTGGTGATCAAAAGTTACTCAAAGCACAAAGGAGAAGAGCAAACTATGCCAGGCTGCAGGGGGATGTCACCAATCTGTGTGAGCAGGCCATGAAATGGGAGAGCAGATCTGGTGTTGATAAGTTTACAGTGGGCCAGCTGCTGACAAAGCCGGGGGCCCAGGCTCACCAGCACCCTTGGGAATGAGGCAATTCCACAAAAGAATGTGAGTGCTTCTGCCACTGGAGCAGAAGTTCCCACGCTGTCTGCAGCAGGAGCTGACACCATCAGCCTGTGGAGCAGGAACCCCCACAGCAGCAGCTCTTGCCACACACGCGGGGCCTGAGCTCGCATTTGCTGCCAAAATCCCACAGGGATCAGCTTCCTCGGCGTTATTTTGATTTTGCTCTCGGGCTTGAGCTCAGAGGATGTGAAATATGTGTGGCAAATCCACTCCCCACATCACATCTCCTGTGTGGAGCTGCTGGGCCTCAGACAACAATTCCCTGTCTGCAGCCGGTTTATTTATGGAGGCGGCCGATCCGGCTGGGATCTGCTGCTGCTGCCTGAAAACACAGCCCCAGCCACCCTGCCTGCCCTTCTTTAGGGACACAATAATAAACCCTTGTGCTGCCTTAACAAAGAAGGAAAGAGGATCTCATTTTACTTTCCCAAGTTTCTCACTGCAGGGAATTTTATGCTTGATCCATTGTTCCCCTGCCCCTCTAAGCCTGAGTCTGAAGGAGTTCAGGTATCACCACCTCTGGTGGGGCTGCAAACCTGATTTCAGGGCTTCTGCAAAAGTTCCTTTCAATAACCCCACCTCCAGACCTCACTTCCCATGGCTGATTTCTGCCCTTGGATATTTGGAAGCTCTTTTCTCCTGAGGAGCTCAGCCCGCTCAGGCTGTGCAGACACAGATTGTGCTGTGCTGGCAAAACTGGCTGATAAGGAATTTAATATGAAAGGCTGTTCAGAGAGGAGAGGAGTGAGATTGTGTCAGTTGATATTCCTAAGAGCTGGAGCCCAGGGCTGTGCACAGGCACTGCTTCTGTCTGATGTGACAGTTCTGCCCCTCTGATCAGGATTTCTCCAGTTCTGCCCTTCCAATCAGGGTTTTTCCAGTTCTGCCCTTCCAATCAGAATTTTTCCTCGCTGGAAGCTCAGGTTAGGAGAGGTCAGGTTCTTCTGCCCCAGCCCTCATGTCCTGTTACCTTCTTCCCAGTAGCTGCTTCCCCAAACCAGTGATTTCTGGGCTTTCTCATCCTTTCAGGCCTCTGGAGAAGAGCTCCAAGGACCTCCCCCCAGCCAAGGAGTTGCTGGTTCTGGTCTCTATAATGGGATGCCCAATTCTGCACCTGGGATGGGGCAGCCCTGGATGTGCAGACTGGGAAAGGGTCCTGGAGGTCCTGGTTGATGGCCAGTTGGACATGAGCCAGCAGTGCCCTGGGGCCAGGAGGGACATCCCTGTCCTGGGGGCATCTGGCCCAGCATTGCTGGTCAGGCCAGGGAGGGATTGTCCAGCTCTGCTCTGGGCGGGGGCATCTTCACCTCCACTGCTGGGGTAGTTTGGGCACCACAAGATGATCCAAGGATGACCCCAAGGATCTAAAGCTGTTAAAGAGTGTCCAAGGAGGGACATGAAGATGGTGAAGGATTTAGAGGGGAACTGTGTGAGGAGTGGCTGAGGACACTTCATTTGTCTCCTCTCTCTGCTGGAGGACACTGAGGGGAGGCTCTTTGGGATCTGCAGCTCCTCCCGAGGGGCAGCTCTGATCCCTGCTCCCTGGGACAGGGACAGGAGCCAGGGCACGGCTGGGCTGGGCCAGGGCAGCTCAGGCTGGAGCTCAGGGCAAGGCTCTGCCCCCAGAGGGTGCTGGCACTGCCCAGGCTGCCCAGGGAATGGGCACGGCCCCGAGGCTGCCAGAGCTGCAGGAGCCTTTGGGCAGCACTGCCAGGGGTGCCCAGGCTGGGGCTGGGCAGGGACAGGGGCTGGGCTGGGGGATCCTGGTGGGTCCCTTCCAGCTGAGGAGATTCCATGATGATGTCCCCACTGACCCTCAGCTGCTCCATGCCCAGAGTCAGCTGAGCAGTGACAGTGCAATCCCTGCAGTCCCATCACTCCACCCTCACCCCGCTGGGCAAACCCCTCCAGGCACTCTGTCATTGATCCAGCACCATCTGTTCCTTTGCTCGTGTGAAGAGCCATCGATTTCAGGGCACAGCCAGGAGTGTTTATTTTGTAGATGATTTGTGAGCTCAGTCATTCACTCCAAAGCTGAGAGCTGCACCCACAGGGAGCCCAGAATCCCAGATTTAGAGGAAAACCTCACTCTTAGCCCACACTGGATAGCCCAACTCCCACCAGAAGCCCTGCAGGGCAATGTCTTCTCTTTGCCTTCTCACATGGAAACTGCACTGGTTTTTCCCCATAATTTAAGCCTGCTGACGATGAGCAAGGCCCATTTAATTTGCTGTCCTTGTTTGCTCATTAATTCCACTGAATTACTTTATTTACTAACATGCTTCTTCTAAATTACTTGATTACTTAACTAAATTTATTTATTTACAATGGATAGCAGAAGAGAAAAACAGCTGCAGTGGATCCCTGCTGACAATCCCCCAAACCACAGCCTGAGAGTGGCAGTGAAATCCCTGGATTTTGGGTGCTGCCAGCACGTTGCATAAGCTCTGGGCAAAGCAGCAGATGAGTCCCTCAGAGGGACATTTCCTCAAACCTGGGGGCAGATTTTTGTGTTATTTTTGTGTTATTTTATTGTCCCCAGATGTTGCTTGTCCAAATGCCCCTGAAGCACAGATTGAGTTGTGTGAACAGCACAGAGCAAGCCATGGAAACTCTGGGGGAATTCTGGCACTGTGAGACCTTCTAAATTATGGGATTAACAATGGATTCAGTTGGAAATCACGGAACTCTGAGCAACCAGCTGAACAAACGGAGACAAACCAAAGCCCCCTTTGGCTTCTTCATTCCTACCAAGTGTGCTGAAGTTTCTTGTGTGGGTTTTTATTTAATAGAATCCTGGAATCATGGAATCTCCTGAGCTGGAGGGACCCACAGGATCCCCCAGCCCAGCCCCTGTCCCTGCCCAGCCCCCCCAGCAGCCCCACCCTGGGCACCCCTGGCAGCGCTGCCCAAAGGCTCCTGGAGCTCTGGCAGCCTCGGGGCCGTGCCCATTCCCTGGGCAGCCTGGGCAGTGCCAGCACCCTCTGGGGGCAGAACCTTTAAGGCAGCACAAGCCAAGAAGAGGAGCAAAATCCATGTGGTTCTCTGCAGTGCCCTGAAATAAAATGAACAGCAGCTTTTCCAAGAGACCCTGAGGGAGTCCTGTTCATTCTGAGAGCCTGAATGAGGCTGTGTGATATTAGAGAGATACAGATTTCAGGGAGAGCTTCCTGAGGGCACCCAGAGGAGAGTCCTCCTCCCAACCCTGGACATTTGGGCTAAACAACAGCTTGTTTACTCCTACAGAAGTTCCTGCTGCTGGCCTGAGAGGAGTTAGGAAAGATGGTTTCTCCAGCAGCTGCTGTAAGCCAGACTGGAAATATTTGTTCCGGAATCCATGGTTCTGTGTCTGCTTGGTGTCCCATAAGTACCCAGGGCCAGTGAACTATCCCTTCAGTCACAGCACAGGATTATGGACCCTGTCTTTATTATTCAGCTCTGGCAGACCCAAAATCAAGTCAAGCTCAACCTGCTCAGCTCATTTAGGTTTCCTGTGTTGTCTCCTCCCCTTCTGATCAGCTTTGGCACTGCAACGTGCAGCGGTGAATGCATCTTCCCCAGGGCACGGCAGAAAATGCTGCTTGGTCTGGTGGTCTCACGATGCAGTTTGGGCCAAACAACCTCCTGTTGTCACATTCCACCTATTTTGTCCCTGAATTTGTGCTCCTGCTGCCCACCATGAGCTCGATCTGAGCACACAAGATTATAATATTGACATTCCAATGAGATTTTTGCAACAGACAAGTTTAAATCTCCCCTTGAAATTGCATTAATTTTGCAAACTGAGTGTGTGTGGTGCTGTTGCAGCTACAGCAGGGACAGTCTGAAGTTAACTCTTGAAAGTTAAATGGTAGTAGAGATCCTCATCTGCAGCAGCTGGACACGTTCAGCATCACTCCTGACAAACCCACTGCAAGCCCCACCGCTGATAACAATCCACAGCTCTGTGCTGGACCATCTGTGCTGTTCCCCCTTGGGAACTCTGGAGCAGCAACACCAAGATCACCAGTGCAAGTGAGAGATTTTGTCACTGCCTTCAGCTTCACCTCTGTGGATTTTACAGATTTCCAGCCCCAGGGCCAAGAATTTCCTGCAGTGCCCAAGGATTGCTGAGCTCTTCACCCCCTCTGGCTCTCATTTCTTGCTGGTTTGGATGTGCAGGAAAGCAGGCACATTGCCAGGTGCCAGACGAGGTTCTAGCACAAGGTCTGCCTTCCTGCATTACTTAATTGCATTTGTTGCATTCCTGGTATTTATGTATTTATTCCCTACAGGACTGTGAGGAGTATTTGAGCTGTGAGGAGTATTTGAATGCTGTGCATCCCCAAACCTTCCATCTGAGCCCAACAAGCTGAGTTTTTGGAGAATTTAGCAGAGGAGAGACAGTGATAGTGCCAGGGACCAGCATGGGAGTTTCACCAGGCTCTGCTTTGGGTGATTCCCCCTGTTGGGCCTCATTTGTGCCCCAGCAAAATGACCATGGCAATGTTTGTTCTTTGCTCCCTGAAATCCTATGTGTTACAGGGCTGAAGTGACACAGCTGAGAGGATGCTGCTGGAGCAGTCACACAAGAACAGGGGTGTAAATGCCTATTTTTATGCACTTCCACTAATTACCTCTGATATACTGCACCCCTTATCCTAAAGATGGAGAAGGACTTTTTTTGCCCTCTCTCATTATTGCCATTACATCAACATTGAGCCTCAATAAGTCTTTTTTTCTTTTTCTTTTTTCAATAAGTGATTTTTCTCCTGCAGCCCCCAGGGTCTGGCCTGGCTCACAAATGGTTAAGCTCCTGCAGCTCAGCAGCTCCTTTGTAATTAAGGGCATCTGTCAATAAAACATTCCTCTCTCAGGGCTGACAGGTACTAAGGGCTGCCTTGAGCTGGGGTTTATTCCCAAGGAACTCCAAGGGCTCTGCCAGTCCCTCCTGGGCACAGGGGACCTCAGAGCCTCCCCAGAATGGTGGCCCTGGGCTGGTGGCAGGGCCCTGGTGCCCATGGCAGGGCTGTGGTGCCCATGGGGGCCTGTGCCATGCAGGTTTCCAGCTGTGCACAATCCCTCTGCTTCTGGGCACTGGGATACTCAGAAATACCAATTTCTTCATGTGTCACAAGTGTTCCTGAGGATTCCTGGAAAGGCAGCTTGAGCTGTGCCCACAGAGCTCCTCGGGCCTGCACAGCACCAGCAGCTCCACGTGCTCCGCACAACAAGCTGGATTTTGCTCTTTGCTAATCTGAAACGGGTCAAGGGTAATTTAGACCAATTTTGTATCTGAGGAGGGCTCCAGGGAGATGTTGCAGCAGCTTAAAGAGAGGCAGCTGCATTCCAGAAATAACTCCTGTTCCCTGAGCACAGGAACAAACCGGGCACCCTCAGAGCCGCGGGTTTGTTCCAAATAAACAACACAACAGTTTTAGGGTTTTTCCCAGGACTTGAGGAAACTCCTCCTGGCTTCCAAGAAAACTTTACAAGGGTACTTTAAAGGAAGGCTGGAACTTTGAGGCAGTGGTGGCCCCTGGGCTGTCCCAAGCACCAGCAGGCCGGGAGAGCCTGGGGGAGCCAGTCCAAACCTCCAGGTTCATTTCAAGGCCAAAAGGAAGCCCCTGCCCTGTAATAGTGCATTAATTATGTCAATTTTCTCTTCTAATTTCATCTTTTCACTTCTAAAAGGATATAAAATAGTATCAAGTATGGCTACAAGAATGAAATGAGTTTTTTCTTCTCCATGAATCAGATCAGAAATGCTGCTGAGATTTTGTGGCTTTCTTATAATTAAGAAGATGCAACTTGTGAGCTCTTGGTAGAATCATCACCAGGGTTTATTCATGCAGAGTTTTGCAGAGTCCATCCCATTGTCCAGCCTTTATGTGTGAGCTGAGGTGGCCTCTATCCCCAGTTCAGATCCGAGCTGGGCTCCAGGGACTCTGGGCTTGTCAGAAATCCAACATGATGTAACAATTTCATTTGCTGGAGATAAATACCCAATAAATAATGCCAGCAAAGCTCGCTGTTCCTTCAGGAGGGATGTTTCCATCCATGGAAAACAAACATCTGGGCTTTGGTTTGTTGCTTTATTGCTGCCCATTGCTGCCTTTTGCCTTTACAGAGCAGTGGGAGGTCACTGTCCAGGGACTCCCTTTATATGACTTTTGTTCAGAAAATACTCTTGAAGATTGCAAAGATTAGCCATGAATCATGCCCATAATGCCTAATTTGCTGCACACAAACATTTCCACTTTGTAGCAATTTCCCTCATCTCTGGATGAAAGAACACAGTGGAAACTCTGATTTTCCATGAAAACCAGAGGCATTGGAACTGTCGAGTTCCGCTTTTCAGACTCCCCATCTCACAGTGTTTTCAGGGAGTCTGGATCCAAAAATCAACCAGGAAGAATCTGATAGGAGATAAAATCTAAAATAGTGATTGGACTCTGCAATGATAGCTGTTGTCTAAGTGGACAGATGATATTTAATTTTTTTGCAGCTAAACTGGTAAATTTTAACTAAATAAGTGAATTTACTATTGCTAAATACTATTGGTAAAGTTTACCAATATGGCAAGTGAAAAATATTGTGCTCTACAAGCAGAGAGCATCCAGGATATGGGTTTGACCAGGGCAGAAGTCAGTGGTGGAAACTGTAGTGGATAAACATCTCTGTAAGATGGGGCTTAATGAGATAAAGAGAGCAAGAATTGCACATTTTATCTCCAAATTGTGCAATCTCATGAACTTTGAATTCTTCAGCCCTCGCAGTCATCACCATCTCTCACTAGAGTCTCATTATCCCAATTCAGTCACTAAACCTGGGCAAGGTGGGCTCTGTGTCAGAGCCCAAGCAGCCAAATTCACCAGGACTGCTCCTGAACCCTCCTGAACAGCAACAGGACTCCTACTTCTCTCCATGGGAAGAAGATGAAAGGTGTGTTCCAGAAGAAAAGCAGAACTGTGTCAGCAGCCCAGGGAAGCTTTGTGCAGGCAGACAATGTATTGGGGCTAGGTTTGAACTCAAGAAGTAACTCATGTAGAAATTCTGGGGCAGAGTTTTCCACCTTCCTAATAATCAAATGGTTCTCAGAGTAAAAGCCAAATCATAGTACCTGGCTATAAACACAGATCCAAACATGAAAAACAAATCAAAATCTCATTTCTCATTAGCCCAGAGCCTACTGAACAAGAAAATTCATTATGTCTTCTTTAGCAGTCATTTCATAATGGCCCTGGACAAACTTTGCACCAGGACTTGGCCAAGGCACTGTATGGAAAGGCAAAATGTTCCAGTTCCTTCAGACTCCATCAGGAGAAAGTTCCTTTACTGTCCAGCCCATTGGTAGCTGAGGCTGCCCTGCCAGGACCTAGCAAAGAGATGGCCATTCCCATCTCATCCAGCAACTATTATTCCTTCCAACTTTCCTCATTTTTCACAGCAGCTTTCCCTCCAGTTCTCTTGGAGGCCCTTCAGGTACTGAAAGGATATAACAAAGTCACCTTGGAGCCTTCTCTTCTCTTCTCTTCTCTTCTCTTCTCTTCTCTTCTCTTCTCTTCTCTTCTCTTCTCTTCTCTTCTCTTCTCTTCTCTTCTCTTCTCTTCTCTTCTCTTCTCTTCTCTTCTCTTCTCTTCTCTTCTCTTCTCTTCTCTTCTCTTCTCTTCTCTTCTCTTCTCTTCTCTTCTCTTCTCTTCTCTTCTCTTCTCTTCTCTTCTCTTCTCTTCTCTTCTCTTCTCTTCTCTTCTCTCTCTTGGCTGAATAATCCCAATTCTTTCATTCTTCTCTCAGAAGAGCCCCCAGCAGTGCAGGAGACAGCTGTGCTTGGGTTCAGGTCTGTGTGGGGACACAGGGGTTTGGGGGGGGCTTCGCTGCTCACCCTGCATGGCCACAGGGCAGCTGGCAGAGGATTAGCCCAGAAATCCTGGGATGGGCTCCCAGTCCTTGTCCAGCCAGGCCAGATCTCACTGCAAACGTGCAGGAGAAAGATTTCCCTCTTGGCAGTGGGAAGAAAGTCATTGCAGGAGTTTCAGGGGTAAAAATAGAACAAGGGGCAGCCTTGCAGGAATCGGGCCCTTCATCTGAGGGTGCAGCTGCAGCCCTGCCTGGAGACAGAGTGCCTGGGTCACACCTCAGCAGTCACCATGAGAAGGGAGAGAAAAACAGGAGAGATTCTGGGATGGGATCAAACAGAAACTGAAATCCGGGACATGCTCAGGTTGTGGGGGCAGTGCCATGAGGGCACAGGGCTGCCAGGGCTCAGCACAGCCTCTCCTGGTGCTCACTGGTGCCAGAGGCGTCTGCAGCAGCTCCAGCTCCACTCCAGGCCAGCTCTCAGCACTGCGAGGGTCTGCACTGAGGTTGAAACATCCAAGTACTCCAGAACACACAGACATTGGGAACCATGGCAGAGTTTCAGCCAGGAAAGCAAGGACACAACCTTTCCAGCACCAGGCAGCCTTCCACATTCACCACTCCATCACTTCTCATTACCAGGAGCATTTATTTCTCCCCAAAGTGCTCCCAGCACCAGCACACATTTAAACCATATTAGTTTTCAAACCAGATCTGAATACAGCCTGTATCAAACTGCTCCATTACTGCCTTCTGCCAGGCAGTCTCTCATGGCTCAGCCATGTGTTCCCAGGCTCCAAGCCCAGCTGCTCTTGGAAACCATGCTCCAAGCACATGTTCCTGCATGGGATGTTCATTATTATTTTCAGCTTTATTTTATTGGTGCACGTCCTCCCTGTGTGCCCCAAAGGGCTGCTTTCAGCAGCGTTTGTACAAAGTTGTTTGATTGGCTTCAGGCTTCTTTGTGAGTTTATCCAATGCCAAGCTCAGGCACTGAACCCATGCCAGGTAATTCATCATTTCTCCTTAAATGCTATAGACAGAATCCTGCTCTTAGCTTGTCAGATAAAGGCCTGAGAATTGCCTTTCAGCCCACCTAATGAGGGTTTGTGTTTTTCTATGCTTGGGAGGATGGATGGTCTTAATTTCTGGTTTCTTTCAAAGAGAGCAATTTTCTTCCACAAAAAAAGACCAGGAATAATAGACACAATGTGGCTTATTCTGAGTCACCCTTTAACCATTTGTACTTATATTTTCTTTTTGTGCATCTACCCTGAAACTCAGAGTCCTCTTCAGCTGCTGCTGTACATTTTCCCCTGCCATGAGACATTTCTGTGCCTGAGGGTTTAATGCACAGCCAGCATCCTCTCCTGGCCTTGCTGACAGGCTCCACAAATCCTTCCCTCAAATCTGAGGTGTTCCAGACAGGTATTTTCTATTGCAGTTCTGCAGGAGGTGCCTGTTGGATGTGAGGAAGCTGAGATTTGGTGCACAAGGGCCAGAGCTCCTCCTTCTGTGCACAAATCCCCCAAGGGCACCAAGGGGGGATCTGCAGGAGGAGTCTCCCATTCACTCTGGCACTGCCCACACTGAACAATTCTGCACCAATATTCGTGGGCACCACAGGGGTTCTCATTGGCCAAATGCTAAATCCAAAGCTCTGTTCTCTGTGATTCTTGCTTCCTCCACGTTCACCCCACTTCTGTGACACTTTCAGCCCCAGCTGGGGAGTGCTCAGCCCCATCCATCAGACTCAGCCTGGAGGTGGCACCCAAAGGGCTCTCAAAGGGAGGATGAAGCAGCAGGGAGGGAACAAAACATGGACTCCTAAGGAGGGAGTGAGAAATGTGAAGGGCTGAGAGGGAGAAATAAATACACAGCTGATTTCCAGTGGGAGCAGTGGGGTACAAGAGAATGCCAGACTGGTTTGGGGTGGAATGGACACTAATGAACATCTTGTTCCACCCCTGCCATGGCAGGGACACCTCCCACTGTCCCAGGCTGCTCCAGCCCTGCCCAGCCTGGCCTTGGGCACTGCCAGGGATCCAGGGGCAGCCACAGCTGCTCTGGGCACCCTGTGCCAGGGCCTGCCCACCCTCACAGGGAACAATTCCCAATTCCCAATATCCCATCCAGCCCTGCCCTCTGGCACTGGGAGCCATT